>NC_135747.1:31365697-31974159 GCF_041903045.1 Epinephelus lanceolatus | reverse complement strand
AATATTGATGAATGCGGACACGCACTTAAATTTTCCGTCTGCGAACAGTTTACACACAAATTCCTTCTGCTCACATTTCATGAATGAGACCCTGCATGTGTGTGTGTGCAAACAGGCAGTTTTCTTCTCATGCTTATTTTAAATTTGTAACTGGCCATAAATGTGTAACCTTAACCATAAACTTTCTGAATTTATTACAAAGCACAATATTACCTTAAATCCTAAAATGATTATAGTCATTTAATATCACCATTGATACCCTAGGGCAGTCATTCATTACTGGTGTGTTGCAGTCCAAAAGTGGGTCGCGGGTCCATTCAGAATGGACAGCAAGTGACCTGCAAATATGTTAAGTTTGTAAAAAACACACATTCATTGGGCAGGTGTGAACACAGCAATCACACTCAGGTGCGCACCAAAACAACCAGACTGAGACCTTCTTGAAGAGGTGGTCTCAGTCCGGTTACAAACAAACTCTGGTGCGGTTCGTTTGTAGTGAACGTGTTCCGACCTGGATCTGAACCAACTGCAGTCACATGACACATTGTTTGGGTTAAACATGAGCATGTTACAGTCCTGGAGGATTATTAATGTGCACCTCCTCCTGTACTGCCTTAATATGCACATTCAGCACATCCAATGCATCAAAACATTGTTTTCTAGTTGGAGCCGCGCCTCGTTTTCAAACTGTATGGTTTGACTAAAATGAACAATGACAGCAATATAGTCCACGATGAGCAGCGCTAATATCAACCTGCGTAGTTGTCCCTCCATTGTGACATTAGAAAGTGTCACATTTATCTTGCAAGTGAACTCTTCTTCAACGTTTGCTTTACTTCCTGGATTTTTCCCACATGGAAATTCTGACCAATCAAGAGCAGCTTTCTCTCGCAAGGCATCTTATTTGGTCCGCTTGTAAATGCTGCTGTGAGAACACGAACCAACTCTAGGCAATTATACAACTTTGGAACAAGATTAGTCCCTGATTCAGACCAAAGCAAGACAACTCTAGGTCTGAAAGCACCCTTACATACTATTGAAAGATATTGACCAAGGGTGTGGATATTCTTGTGAGCCACGTAATGGACTGTTTTGTAACTTTTCAACAAGAGGTTGTCAGGAAAATTCTGAATAGTATACCTTTAAGAAACACAAAATCTGTCTTCTTTAATTCATTCTGTGTTTAACACGCTGCATATATATGATTTAATAAGTGTTTTTATCTCTCTTTTGGTCAGTAATGTGACATGGAACAGCTTGGCCATCCCAGACACCCATTGTTCCCCTGATGGGGAGGGCTACCAGTGTCCTCATGGCTTCAAATGCGTGGACCTGGAGGAGCTGGGCCTCAGCCGACAGGAGCTCGGTTACAGTGGCTTCAATGAGCTAGGTATAAGCTACACACACACACGTACACATATCACTGTTATTCTGACTTCTAAATGCACAGTGTATTCTGTGAAGCAATCTGGAAGAAAGACCCAGTGTGAGAAAGTGGGAACTAAAGCGATGCTTAAAGCAGCTCTGGCGTGAAGCTGTGCCATTCAGCAGCATCCTGCATTCTTATCAGCTGAACGGTGCTCAAATCCAGTGTCAGTGCACAGTGCAGTGCCCCTAATCTTTAGATAGGCGTGAAGGAGAGTGAGAGCTTCACAGTAAACACTACTTTAATTTAGACATTACAGACTGGAACATGGCACAGTCAATGCAATTCACAGCCTAAATGTATTGATCCATCAACACACTATATAAATGTTAATGTAGCTTATAGTGTGAAGCTTTAGTGCATTGTAGACTGAGTTTATTATCATGGACAATTTTAGAATGGTTCTCACTTCCTAAAAGTTTATGAGAATGAGATGTACTGTTTGTATTCACAGCCATGCACAACCATTCATAAAAATACTGTAACTCTGGTGTGTTAGTAACTGTTAAAGAATTATTTCATTGCTGGAAAGATTTACATAAAACTGTGCAGTAGAAATATGCAAATACTTTTGACATTGGTGCTACATAACTGGAGGAAACATAGAAAAGGGCTGTGGTATTCTCTTTTGCTCCAGTTATAAAACCTACAACAACTAGGATGCACTGTGCAGCACTGCACATGCTCCTACTGTAGGGTGGCATAATGCGAGCTTATCCGTTTTTTCACAGGAAACAATATTTATTCAGTAAAACAGTGAGCTAAAATATGTTTCTGGGAACATTTTAGCTGAGTAATAGGCAACACAGTAACAGAATCTTGGTTCATATCAGCACTAATGAATGATCTCAGTATTTTCAGCCTCTGTTTTTACAATACAAAAACAACATGGCGCCCACTTTTAGTTCACAAATTCTCAAATTACAGCCAAACAGTGCACTAAAATATTTTTCTGTTTTAGTAGAACTTAATTTTTAATTAGTTTTGATCAACAACAGTGCAGTGTATACATTTTTACAGCTGTTAATATAACATTTGTGCACTTTATATTCAAAACTTACATAAACATAAGAAGAAAACAGCAGAGACATCTACTGCAACGTGTTTATAGCCAAACCCATTGATTGGAAAAGGTAAATTTAAATAGAAAAAATTAAAAAAAAAAAAGAAAAATAATAGTGATAATTGTCCTCTCCACATTTTACAGGTACAAAACTTGCCATACAGACAATGCTATATTATGTATGTATGTGATATGTGCATGGGGGTAATATAAAGTAAAAATTTAGCAGAGCCCTACTACTGATAAACCTCAACGTACTAATAAAGCCATGATGGGACTCCATTGTTTAGTAAAAGTGGAAATTTGGAACCTTAATGAGTATGAAAATGTTTTCAATCTGATAGAGGTCCCAGACTTTTTGTAAGATATGTTTCTGAAGACATTTTAGGCAAGAAATGGGTGATACAGTAACAGAATCTTGGCTCATATTTGATCGTGGCTGCCTAGTTTGGTCTGAGTTTGATTGTGAGACAGACAGAGGGACATCTCTCTCTCTCTCTCTCTCTCTCTCTCTCTCTCTCATCTAACTTCTGTATTCTTTGTGTCTGTGGTGGTGGGTATATAAAATGTGGAAGTGCAATTTGTTTTTTGAGCAACAGACCTAGAGCCGGCAAATGTGTGTTTGCTGGTAAGATAGAGGAAAGTTTACCACGCTTCATTTACACATACTACCTGCATTGTCATGATACAGAGCTGGTTGAAAATCAGACAAGTGTCCCTTTAGGATGAAAAGCTTCAAACAATGATATATGAGGTGCTGAATAATAGTTGAATTGGGAGATTCTGACTGTTGTTATTGGTGTGCCAGCTGTGTGTCAGTTACACTTGACTGCTGGCAACTTTACTGTACTTTACAGGTAACAATAAAATAACACAGGGTGGTGTTTCTTCCCTGGATAAATCATCTTTGGCTCGGTGTTAAAAGTACAGGCATTTAATTTGCAGAAAGCGCAGAAATCTGCCAAGAGTTTCATTAAGTAGTTTGGCCAGCTCAGAGAATTTATGTTAATTAGCTACATCTGAGTAAATTTATCAGCAATAAGAAGGCATGCACTATGGATAATTCCATCAGATTCTTCAGAATTCAAGGTCTTGTCATTATTAAGAACGGAGTCATGAGGATACCGAGGTGCTGTGTTTTCCCTCCTGTAAGCTGTCAGGATGTTCTTTTCATTATACAGCAACACAAGGTATTGTCTTTTTGAAAGGCTGAGTCTGAGGGGAGCCGTGATAATTGGTGTGAAGCTCACAGACATCACGTTGTTAAACAAAAAGACCGATACTGACACTTGTTTCAATAACAATCTCTGCTTTCTCTTCTGACTGTACATGTCTCTGACTCCTGTGTCTGTCTTTGTTTAGGTACCAGTATCTTCACCGTGTATGAGGCTGCCTCCCAGGAGGGCTGGGTGTTCCTTATGTACAGAGCCATTGACAGTTTCCCTCGCTGGCGCTCCTACTTCTACTTTATAACTCTCATTTTCTTCTTGGCATGGCTTGTCAAGGTTAGAGCCAGTCTCTCTCTCTCTGTCTCTCTCGAGTGTTCTTCTCACAATGCTTTCACCTCCCATGGCATGGCAGCCGGGGATAGCCGAACACCAAAGGGTTTCGGTTAATTGACATAGCCTAATCTTTCACCTACAGACATAACGATTTCCCCTTGTTAGTAGAATGTTCTTGGGCTAATGAGAGAATGAAAATCATATCACAGATGGTGAGAGGAAGTCAAGAGACAGACCTGCACCTGGTCATTTATTTTTAATTGTCACAACATTTCTTTCTCTCCCAGTGTCTCACTCTATCTGTCTTTCTCTTTTACAGAATGTGTTCATTGCTGTCATCATCGAGACATTTGCTGAGATAAGAGTGCAATTTCAGCAGATGTGGGGGTCAAGGAGCAGCACCACCTCCACCGCTACAACACAGGTACAGCTATCACACTCACAGAAACACAACCTAACAAAGTAGTGCTGCATTGAAACAACTTTATGTGGCAACTAAATCTGACCTGATTCCAAACACTTCCTGAACACCTGCTTTCTTTGCTGGTCATCTCAGTTTGGAGTGCAGAAAAATCTGTCCATTCATCAGACTTCAGCTCATCAAAGTTGCATGATTTTGGAAGAATCAAAGGAAGGAACACAAACACATTTTGACAGGAGGGGCTTTCTTAAGGGTTACAAGACTGCACGGTCATCAATAAAATGCCTTCACTTACATCAGAATTGGCAGCCTAAAGGTGCTGCAGATGTGTGTTTTGGTGGTAGTGGTGGAGAGTGTCCGCTGTGGTGGCTTCAGGATGGCATCACTATCTTTTGATGATTCTGCTGGCTTCATCAGCCCATTACCACCAGCTGAGTTTGAAACATTGGGGATGAGAGTCAGCACCTCCCAGTCTGAGGCCATGGTATCCTGCCTGTAAATGATGGATTGCCTTGCTTTGCTTGGAAGCAAATGACTCACTCCGGTGTCTCAGGATTTTGGGAGTCACAGGGTTTTGTTCACAATTAAGGGTAAGATAGAGGGTAGGTTATCAAAGATGTAAGTGGCCGAAATGAGTTGGTCCCCTAGAGGGCAGAGTTCTGCATTGGGTCAGGTATCTGTGGAAAAAAGTTTGTATTTTCTCATAATTTTATTTGCCGGGTTGTGTTCTGAGTGAAACAAAGAACATGGGGCGGGGGAGTCCTTCTGTGCGGAGTTTGCATGTTCTCCCTGTGTCAGTGTGGGTTTTCTCCAGGTACTCCAGCTTCCTCCCACAGTCCAAAGACATGCAGGTTAACTGGTGACTCTAAATTGTCCGTAGGTGTGAATGTGAGTGTGAATGGTCGTCTGTCTCTATGTGTCAGCCCTGATGAGTCTGGTGACCTGTCCAGGGTGTACCCTGCCCCTCACCCAATGTCAGCTGGGATAGGCTCCAGCCCCCCCACAACCCCTAACAGGATAAGCAGTTATTGAAAATTAATGAATGCATTTTCCAAATTACCATGATTTTAAAATACAATGTCTTAGATTGAGTTGAGTATTGATGCTTTGACAAAAGAAAATACAACATCATCATACCCAAAATCTAAGATGATATCTAGTCCATATAATATTGATATATTGCCCAGCCCTAGTTGGACCTTAGGAAAGAGCTTGGAGAGGAGTAACTTCTCCTTGGTGTTAAAAGAAACCTTTTTAGGTAGTTTGGGGCATTCAATTAGGTTCCAAGATACATAACTTTGGAGGTAGTCTGGGCACGTCTAACAGAGGACCCAGGGACAGGTCACAGTGGTTCCCAACAGATCCAGCCACAGGGTCCAGATTTCTCCTTCGTCATCAGTTCAAGGTCCACACAGTTTAATATAGTCAGCATCATACTTGCGTTTGGCCATGTGGTCAAGCTAGTTTGCTGTCTCTGTCAAGTTGCTATCTATTAGTCACTCACTCTACAGCAGAAAAGTACACTCCAAAATAAAAGCCCTGTGCCAGAAATTCAATTTACTTCAAAATAAAGTCTGGTTTTTACAAACTTGACATGTCCATTCAGAATGGACCTGCAACCCACTTTTGGACTACTACCCACCAACTGGGAACCACTGGTCTAGAACATACCAGAGGATATGGCTGGGGCGAAGTTACTTCACTTCAAAAAATGTATTAAATGTAAATTTAATGAAGACTTTACATCAGTTTGTCTACGTTACTCTTAAGGTGCTGACCTTGAAACACAACATCCTGGCTTTGATCTGGCTGTATTGCATATCTCTCCCTTATTTTCTGTCATCTCTCCATGATTGGGATCTAATAAAGGCTCAAAATGCCCCCAGAAATAATTTGATGCAACAAGATATTTAAGGTGGTTGGGTTGTTAATAAATCAACTTGAACCACAAAATGAGGGATAACCCTAAAGATTAAGTAAGCAACTTGCATTTTAGTTTGTACTGATGTTTTCTTGTCCAATATGTTTATTGAAAAACAAGTTACAGGATTGTTACTTCAAAAGGTGCTTTGTGCTCATATTTTCCTACAGTTTATTTGTATCACTACTTATAAATTGTCATGAGATCAGACCGTAGACGGATATATACACTAGACAGAGATAACAAGGAATGCTGACAGACTTTATTGCCTGAATAGACATTCACTGTCCTAAAGAAGTGATTTGGGTGAGAGGAAAGCAATAACAATAAAACGGGTTGACAGTTTTTGGAGGTTTATTCTATATGCCAGTAGATCTCTTACTGTTATTCAGTCCAGGCAGCATTCATTTGTGTTAGTGATTAACTTTGGCTTGACATTTTTGAGTTTAAACATTCAGCTGTGTTACAAATGTCCTTTCAGGTATAATACGGGCCTGATCAATGTTTATTTTTTCTTGACTAAACAGGCATTTGATTGCCTCTTCCACGCTTACAGTGACTACTCTGCATTGACGAAGAGGGTTGGGAGGCGGGTTTGAAGCAGAGAAAATTGAAATGGAGAGAGAGAGAGAGACAAAAAGTACTTTGTAAAATGTATGATTTATGATTACGTTACAGTTGAAAACTGGGAAGATAAGGGGGCAGAAAATTGAAGACGTTATTGGTTCCACAGCTGAATTCACAGAGAATATATAACACCACGTAAGGTGTTATATGGCAGCAGCCAATTAAAACACTAATAAATACATCAATAAATAATGAACGTGGTGGGTGGATGCATGGATCTGCATCTGCAGATTTTCTGTTACTTGCAAAGAAAAGCCATCATTGGTTTTTCATTGAAGCACATCTGAAGTTTTACATTTGGATTCGATTCGATCCAAATTCGCTTTTAAACATTTGACATTTATTCATAATGGAGTTGGCCCGACGAACGCAGAACTGATTTCAGTGCTGTTATTTATTATTTATTAAAATGATGCATCTTGGAAATTCATTAAACCAAAACCCCTGTTACTTCAATCATGATGGAAAACAGGCTGGTGCCACTGGCATGCATATACAGCTATGACCTTGAAAACAATTAGCCTTTCTTTCCATTATCAAAATTAATTGTAATCACATCGTCATGCCCCAATCTTTATCTTCGAGGGGGAAAAACTAATTAGCTGTGGTGTAACACTTAACTGTCAATCACAGAGGCTGAGACAATATGCTTCCTTCCTTGTGCTCCCTGGAGAGAAAGGCTGGTGTAAGGTGTCCCTAGGAGATACAACCCATGCCACAACCCCCATTCCTTGACTTCTCTACACTGTCTCCAGATTTTTGAGGCTTTTAATAGAGATTAGGCTGTAGAGCCTTACTATGCTGATAAAAAGACAATGGATAAACCCACTTTTGTTTCACTGGATCAGGCTTTTTGTCCTATATTTCAGTGAGTGAAGTTGTAATTAAGGGTGGAACTTAAAGTTGAATTACACTGAAGTCTTCTTTGGCTCGTCTGAAGTTGAATGATATCAACCCTGTGTGTTTCACATCAAGGTTGGAGATATTATTCTCTTTGCCATGTTATATTAAAAGCAAGATGATAAAAGCCATGGTTTGAGAAACCTGGTCTTGCTAGGATGTGATAAAATGTGAAGCCGATGTGACAGGTATGAGACAAACTGAAACAGAGGGGAAAAGGTAAAATATGCGATTACAGAGTAGAATGATAAATGAGGTAGAGTGGTTGAAGGATTTGCAAGCAGCAGTTCTTTATATTGGCTCTATGATGCAAGTGGAAGTTTAGTTGATTCAGAAACTTCAACAGCCTTCAGATTTTACTTAGTTCACAGTCATATTGTATAACATTGTCATCATTTGTCAAGTGAATTCAAAAGAACATTTATACAAAAAAAGTTCTGGCTTGTGGCTCCTACCAACCCATTTCCCAAGTAGAGCATTGATATCGGACTAAAATTTAGATCATGCAAAGTTCAAATGTTCAGTGTACTTTAGCCACTGTAGTGGCATGTGGGTCTGTTGAATGGTCCTCCATGTTGGTTCAGGCTGAAATATCTCAACAAAGATTAGTTGGATTGACATGCCTTTTGCTCAAACATTCATGGACCCCAGAGAATGAATTGAGAATGAACACCTTTGGTAACCTGCTGACTATTTTTCTTGAGCCTTTGACAAGTAAATTTTTTGCTTACTCTATAAAATATTACCAATTATTACTGCACAGATTGGCATACAGTTTTTAACAGACATTCATGGCCTCAGGGGATGAATCGTATTAACTTTGGTAACCCGCTGACTATTTTTCTAGCACCACAGGCAGGTTGAAGTTTTTACTTACCCTGTTAAATATCTCAACATATATTGTACGGATTGGCACACAACTTTGAACAGACATTTGTGGTTCCCAGAACATGAATTGTTATCACTTGGGTGATCCATTGACTTTACCTCTAGTGCCCCTATAAGGCTGTCTTTGTTTTCAGTGAAATGTCTAAACAGCTGTTGGATGGATTACCATGATATTTAGCCCCGTTTCCACCAAACACTTTCGGTATGGTACCTTTGGAACCAAAAGTAACCCTTCAGACATGGTTCCTAGACCCTAGCATTTCCACTGCAAACACAATCTGGAAATCCATCGGTAAAAAAAAAAAAAAATTTTTTTCTTCCTTTACCTCTGGAGGCACAGCCCGGAGTTTTTCGACTAACGGAAGCGCAGGGGCCTCACGCCCTTGACTTCCGGCGGTGCCCCCAGGGAATCACCGTGTTGTTTACAAATACTTCGGGTAGAAAACCAGCAGAGTTTAGCTATATATCACCGTGTAGACTAATCTGATGTTTGTTAAGTTTATAAACACAATGACTGAACAAACGTTACTATTTCCGTGTGCACGTTAACATGGTTATCGTAGATTCGCTGGGCTAACCGTTAGCTGTTAACGTTAGCCGTTAGCGGTGTCTGTAATAACCATAGACTGTATAAAAATAAGGTAATAACTCAATAAACGGTCCGTGAATAAAATATTTTTTCCAGCGGATATCTTAGTTACAACATGATTGAGCTAGCAAAGCAGTTTTGTGTTGCTATGTGTGGTATTTATTCAGTTATGGGAAATCACGATGTCTAGAAAGCATCAGTGGCTGCTGCTAACAGTGACAGTTAGCAAAGCCAACATCAGGACGTCATCTGTTTAAAGCCTCCTGTTGTCGGATTACGACATGAAACTACTCCAGTTAGCTAAATGATGTTGTAACTCAGACATCCGCTGGAAAAAATATTTTTTTTTCCACGTTGACGAGACGGCGTTTTGGGTGGAGTTGTCGCTATGGACGCGGAGCTTGCTGTTTCTGTAGGTACACATTTCCTGGGGACACCTGCACGTCTCGGCCGCGCCCCCTCCATTGTGATTGGTTAAAGCGCAGCATCGTTCAGACTCAAAGCCCCGCCCTTCCCCCTTCTTAGTCGTCTTTCACACAGGGCTGCCGACAGATTCTACAATGTAAATTGCAGAATCTGTCTTGAGAGATTACTGCAAACAGTACCCTTAAATGTTGGCGGTGTTGTTGTCACTCACTGCTCCGTCTAGCACTCACTGTATTTCCTCCTTCACCAGTCTGTACCTTGGTGATTGTCCACAGAACGAGGCTGCATGCTGATTTTCAGAACAAAATAAAACAGGCTGCAGTGAGAGTCTCTCTCCATGGGATATTTGAAAATAGCAGCTTTGTGCATTTAGTCCTTCTTAGGCAAGCTCAGGTTTAGTGTTGCTGGAGCCCACAGGAACGATGTTCTGCGACGTTTTTTTTTTTCTGTGAGTGAGGATTGGGATACATGCAGTCCCAGTCAAAATTATTATATATAAATGCTTGAAGATCCACTCACTGCTAAAAGTGTATGTCATATAAAAACTAAAGTAATTGCCAAAATTTAAGGTGTGCTGATGGTTTTACAATGTCAACTCATGCAAAGTCAAGTCTAGTTATTTTTTCTCAGACTCCAGCTGCTGTGAGAGGCAGCAAAACATCCTTTCATTATATAGTTAAGGTTCATTAATAAAACTCTCCACAGTATGAACAGTGGTTACATGAGCCTCAAAACCAGCCACAACTCAGCCCTGAGCAGAGTGACCATCCTCTACTGACCAATCAACAGACTGCAGTGTTCACAGCTCCACCTTTTAGTACCAGATCTGTGTGCTAGGTACCCCAAATGAGATTGGGATGGTACAGAACGGTTCCATTGGTACCATCCACAGCTTTTCACAATGGAAACGGAAAAAAAGCGTACCGATCTGAACTGAACTGCACTGTACTGCCCGGTGGAAACAGGGCATCTGTCAGGTCCAAATTTGAATTCATCTAATGCTTTAGTTTTGACTTAATACCTGCAAAACTAATGACATTCCCATCAGCCTCAGCTGTACTTTGTGTTTTGTGCCCATTAGCATGCTACCATGCCAAGCTAAGATGCTGAAGATTGCAAACGTTTGGCTGTATCTGCAAAACATGTCAGCATTGTCATTTTAAACATGTTACTATGCAGGCATTGACATTCAGCTTATTGCACCACTGTGCTGTGGACTGTTTTTTTCTTTTTCTATATAATAACTGTCGTTACAATATTAGTACACGGCAATTACTGTATGGTTTTATAGTTGAGAGGATGAATGAAATATTGTGGTTATGGCAACACAGCTGCAGTTAAGGCATGGTTAAGGGAAAATTTGGCCTGTCAGAAACAATGACATCTAAGTCTTTGTGGGGTTACGGCAGCATTCGACAACTAACTGAAACCAACACTTTAAGTCACTCTTCTGCCGAGTTAACTCTTGGTTGAGTACATAAGGTGAATGACATGGCATTTTGGAAGCAGTTGTGATTATAGTGTTTATTAGGAAGTTGTTGCCTTCATGTTTCAGAGGAATTATTGATATTTATGAGGGAGCCAGCTGTCTTGTGAGTTTGAAAGTCTCTGCTGTGATACTGGTTTGTTTGTTTCTGCTGTTAGCTCCTTAGGCCTGCATACTGTATTTAGCAGCTATCACACTGTTTTGGTGGGGGTATGAATCTGTGTGTGTGATGCCTTCAGCTTCTTTTTGTGGCCACAGATGTTTTATGAAGATGTAGCCAAAGGGTAGATGTGTGTGCTTGAGTTTTGTCCAGTGCTTCAGTGTCCAGCAGGTTTTTTTTGGTGTGTGTTCTTCCTCTCATGTGCTGTCCTTGTGCCACAGATGTTCCATGAAGACGCTGCTGGGGGGTGGCAGCTTGTAGCAGTGGACGTCAACAAACCACATGGCCGAGCGCCTGCCTGCCTCCAGGTAAACACACCACATAATTAATATGCTGCTGAAGCTGCTGGTGTAAAGTGTTTCTCTCGCACACATAAACATGCATAATTCATTTCATGTGAAAGGTGACACCTTAACATACAGCATTTTAAACTTACCTGAACTAGAGAAGCTGAGCTGTGTGCGCGACACCTTCTGTTGTTATTTAAATGTCTCTCTTGATGTAGAAACGCTTTGTATTAATAGAGAATCAGTAAACCTCATCCATTTAACAAGTGCCACAGACACACGCAGTATCACCTCATTGTTTTCGCATTTGTCTGTGTCTTCAATGACCGTGTCAAATGACTAAATGATGGGATTTTAAATGAGGGGAGGCTCATGTTTGATGTGTAGAGCTTCACTAATGATGTTGTTCCGGTGATAGATGAGTTTTAAATGACGTCTACATGATGGACGCCACTGTTGCCTCATGGTCGGTGTGATCCAAATGGTTTGGGCTTTAAAGATAAGCTGAAAGCAGCGGGCGTCGCCTGCAGCTGGCCCACTGTTGATAGCAGTACGGTGTTAAAGGCTGGGCCCTTGCTGTGCGATACTGCCAATAGCGTCTACGGCTATGAGAGGGAGGATAGCTGTCAACAAACCCTCATGGTGAAAATACTATTCTGAGCTAAGCTTGAAGGAAGCGCACACACACACAAATAGAAATGAAAATAGAGAAATGTGGGGTAGAGAAGAAGGGAAGAACGAGAAAAGAAAGAATGTGAAATATGCAGTATTCCCATTAAAGCAACACGTCCCCCAGAGCCTCATCATCAGTTGGAGGAAAGATTTAGATAACCAGAGGGATAAACACGGCTGACTTCCCTCTGAGCCCTGTGCTCCATTACAAGGAACACCCAAAGGCTGCTTCATCTGCCTCATTCACTCAAACTGAAATAGCTAGTACTGTCATCCTGTGCCAACAACAAGACCACGAAGGGTTAACTGACACAGGGAGGCCATGTTTGGACCAACAGCACTGTCAACAAAAAAACCTTCAATTTCAGTGAAACTTCTGTCTTGGAAAAGTGGGGGTCCCAACACAGAGGGCTCCCACAGCACAACGAAGGGCTTAAAGGCAAAAAAAGTTTAACCTGGTTTAGGGCTGGGTGATATGGCCTAAAAAAAAATCTCAGATTTTTTCACAAAAAATCCAATTCACGATTTAAATCGATTTTTTCCCCTCCTAGTTAAAAAAAAATATTTGTGGCCTGGTAGCACATACCTGGGGTCCAAAACTTTCAGCATGTGAATAAACCCCAGCTTTTCCACGGTAGCCTATATATGGGCACCATATCTCTTGCAATATACATGGCGACTGCATCTGTGATCGCTTTCCACCGGACCCCTTTCTTATCATACGGCAGTGTTTCCCCTACCATCATATTGGATCACAACAGAAGTCATTTAAGGTTACCTTTCCTATAGAACAGGTCTATACCTTGTCCTTTTATTAAACAAACTAAATAGCCTTATGTTACAGGCTGAGCCTGATGTGTGTGGCTTGTGTGTGTGTGTGGAGCTGTGTGTGTGTGTAGTTGATGTAGGAGGTATAAGACGTTAGTGCGCCGGGTGTGGTGTGTGATGTCAGACGGATGCGCCCCAGGAAGAAAGTGAGGCAAGTGATATGTTATTTACATCGAGCAGCCACAGTGAAGAAGCCTATGCAGTTCTGCATTCTGTTTTTGAGTTAGTTCCCTCTATGTAAAAGTCAGACACTGATGAGAGAGGCTGTGCATCATCCCTGCAGTGCTGAAAATAAAGTGCCGTTCTTTAATGCAGACGAAGTCCCATTGTTTATGTGTTGTTGCCACAACGAGCTAACACAAGCTAAAGGATCTAATGGTCTTTGGAGGTCCCTTTACTACGGTTTGGGGGTCTGCCAGCTTGGCAATGGTAACACTTATTTATCTTATTTACACAACGGCATGTCATTTATGTCCCTACACGGTGCGCATCTAAATCCTCCTCTGCTCGCTGTGTCGCACACGGCGGAGTTCGGCCCTGATGCGCACACACACACGCACAAACACAGACACAGGTGTGCACACAAAAGCGCTGAAGAACTCGTTCCCTTTCTTGAGAACGAGTTCTTCCCCATTCGCTGCCATGTTGTTTGTGTATCAAGCGCGCGGGGGGAGGGGTGAGCCCACTCTGAACTACGGGAGCCCAGCGTGGAGCGGCGGTGGCGGATTTTAAATAGAAACTCGATTTTCATTAAAACAAATCAGCCTAATCTACAAATTCGAATTAATCGATAAAATCGATTTATCGCCCAGCCCTAACCTGGCTTAACTTTTGCATCAACACAACAACATCATGGTATATGTTACATCACAGTTTAAGAGCAGATTCCTGGTGGATTACTCTGTAATGTGAATTATATAATTCTGCTGTTTACCTTGCAATATCGTGTACAACAAAGATTGCTGCCATGACAACTTTCAAGAATAATAAGTGCAAAAATAAACACTATGCTGTGTTTTGGTGCATTTGAACACATGGAGTATGATTCAAACTATAGTTTTTTAGTTTAGTTTAGTGCAGTGGTTCCCAACTGGCCCAGCCAGGGGGTCCAGATTTCTCCGTAGTCAGTAGTTCGACATCCACATAGTTGAATAAAGTCAGCGTCATACTTGCATTTGGCCATTTCGTTGAGCTAGTTTGCTGTCTCTGTTAAGTAGCTGTTTGTTCCTCACTCACTCTACAGCAGGAAACGGCACTTCAAAATTAAAGCTCTGTGCCAGAAATTCACTGTACTTTAAGATGAAGTGTTTTTTACAAACTTGACACATTGGCGAGTCACTTGCGGCCCATTCAGAATAGACACACGACCCAATTTTGGACTGCAACCCACCAGTTGGGAACCATTGGTTTAGTTGATATGACAAATTTTGAATGTAGTAGTAAGAAAGTACAGACATATAAGACAGTGTCAGGGATAACACAACAAAGTCCACAAGTTATTTTCATCATGGTCAAGGACGTTCCATCAGTTCTTTCACTTCACAACAAGATGGAGACAGCTGTTCAATGTCCAAAGTCCAAACACACGGCACACAACAACCCACCCACAACTAAATATACCAATAAAACAAACGTAACAATACACATAGGTACATTCTTAAGAAACTTGATTTCAATATGCAAAATGATCATGACCTTATTTGAGATGCTATCAAGCAGTCTCTGTTTGAACATTTTCATAAAGGCTTGTGGGTTCTGCACCTCCTTCATTGCAAGAGGCAGTTTGTTCCACTCTGTAGCACCAGCATAGATAACAGAAATTTTACCCATCATGGTTTTGAATTTGTAAAAATTTAGGTTAGCCACTGTCGCTCTGGTGTTGTGACGAACTTCTTCTAAATAATAAAAGTAATTGTCAAGGTAAATAAGGGTCTGCAATTTAAAATCCTATGGACTATATTAACTCAGGCATGACGTGCTCTATCCTCAACTGAGAGCCATTAGAACTGAAATAACTGAGACCTGCCCACATGACTGCTATTATCCAGCTCAAACACTACTCTCACCAAATTGTTTTGTGCCACTTGAAGTTTCTGTTTCAAGGCTTTATTAAAGCTTTAATACAGTGAACTAACACCATAGTCCAAGTGACAATGGAATAAGCAAGAGGACAAGCTTTAGGGATTCCCTATCCAGTAATCTAGCCATCTAGTTCTGGTATTTACTTTACCTTACCCAAAATCTTCATGGCTTTGGAAGCTCCCCCTAAGTTAAAATCAACAACGCAACCAAGGTAGCTAACAAAGGCTTTAATGTATAGATTCCCCTTCTGTCTTAATTTCTAATCCGCATCCCTTGTTTAAGCTACTATTGCCTGAAGCTTATTGCATTTTACCGGCCAATGCAATAAGCTTTGGGCAGCAGTAGCTCAGTCCATAGGGACTTGGCTTGGGAACCGGGGGGGTTTCTGGTCAAGTCCCTAAACAGTTCCAACGGCTCCGCAACATATGATCGTCCAAAGCCATCACTACGGCCATCAAGCTATGCCTGCATATGTGAGTGGTCATTCCAACAGCGACCTACACCTGCGAGACGTGGATGAGGACTGCCAGCATTACCAACATGTTGGATGTCTTCCACCGACGATGCCCCAGAACCATCTTGAGGATCTCATGGCGAGACCACATCACCAACGATGAGGTGATGAGAAGGGCAGGGGTGGCGCTACTGTCTGACATGTTCTCTGACAGGAGAAGAAGAATGGCTGGGCACGTACTCCGACTGCCAAGAGAGAGACCAGCGAGTTTGGCAATGGACTGGGTGCCTGAGGGCGGCAAGAGGAAGAGAGGGAGGCCAAAGAAGACTGCTCAGGGTGCCTGTCCAAGGCAGCCCCCTTGATCTGACGTCTGTCCATTTAATGCATGTATAGGTCCTGTTTGGGCATATGTGTATATCTTCCTTTTCTTCTTCTTCTTCTTAACCTAGGCTTTGAACCATAGACTCAGTCTTGCCCAGGTGTAGTAGAATCTTTTGCCTGATAGCTGGTTCTTTAGTCTCTATCTAATCAACTAGTATTTCCTGTATTCTACCTTTACCTTTATGGGTACTTTTCACTACTACCTGTAGCAATACACCCACGCCAATGCATGCTCTTGCATTATTTTAACACAGTGCTATTTTAAGTCTGAACACCACCTTAGGATGCAGACTTTGTGGGACTGACGTCCTGTGAGACAGAGCGAGTTGCACAGTGTTTTAGTGGGTCAGAGTGCAGAACAACTCACACCTCCATCACATGGAGCGTTTCAGCTCTGGGCAATGGCCCAGAAATTGTGATCGATGTCTCCTGTCAAAGCGAGCCTGACACATAAAAAGCACCATAGAAAGAGAGAAATATAGAAGGGGATAATTATATTATCATCCGTTCCTCATATTAATATCAGGGGAGTATATTTAATAGTAGGACCGGTGTTACACAAGACCTTTATGGCAATACATTGCCAGTGATACAAGGTTACAGAGTGGGAGAGAGGTAAATGAAAAAACAGAATAACGAATGAGGCAGAGTTTAAAGGATTTCTCAGTGGATACGTTTACATGCACTCTAACATTTTACTATTATTCTATGACTATATTCTAAATTTGATGTGGGTCATGTACACATATTCCATCAGGATACTCCAAATTAGGCCTTTATCTGAATGTAGCATTTTCCCTAAAGACGTGGGAAATGCTGATATTACTCAGGTTTTTATAGCACTCGTTGGATGTGTATAAGGCGCATCCTGCTGGGGTTTTTGCCACAGTTTTACGATACACGACATCTTGCCTGTTTATGGTCAGCTCTATGCATTGTCATGGTTATGTTTTATACATACTGAATAGCCCACAGTTTATAAGCCGTAAAGTGTAGAGATGCATGTCCAAAAGACAAGCCCACATTTCTGGTCAGAAGAAGAAACAGACCTACCTTTAAAAATTATGAAAGACTTGGAGATCAACAGGATTTTGGAGGTGTAAATTTCGTAACGCTGACCTTTACAAGAAGATCATTAAAGGAATAAAAGAAGAAGGCTGTGTTTCCATGGTCAAACAAGTCTGGAAAACTGTAGACAAATCCTGGCACAAGCAACATCCATTCCATTTTTCTTCATTTTGATGGGATAAACGACATGTTAGGGCTTGTTAATCACAGTATGCACGGCTGCATGTAAACCGAAATATTAGTGGAATATTAATTTTCATTAGCCATGTCAGCAGCTTAGCAGGAATGTTGCCTTTTTCAGAATAAGGGCAAAAAAAGTGAATATTTTGTGCATGTAGATGTAGTCAGTGTTAGAGGAAAGCAGTTATAGTAGCCACATTCATTCACCATGGCTCTAGACAGCCTGTATTTGTCAGACATTGCAGTCAAGCACCTTCATCCTGAAAACCATAGTTGTGTGAAGACATTGATAGCAATGTTCTGCTAGTAGCGGAAGGTTTCACAAGCCACAAATCTATTTTTTTTCTCTACTGATACAATATTTATATAGATGATACCATAACTTACATAATATACGTTACTAATGTTCTTCATACTCCACTACAGTAGCCCACTGAGATCCTCCTTAAAAAGTGCCTGCATTGATTTATATGACATCCAAAGGAATTAGCACAATGCCTGATCATATGAGGGATCTCGCAATTTCCAATTTTTTACTCTGCTTTTCATCTGCTATGTAGTGCCACTTCACAAGTGCAGCCTTGAACCCACCTTATTAAACCCAACTTCTTTCATCCATTACAAGTGGGTTTCTTTTGTAAATTTAAATTGATATTCCACACAAAGTCTGTTCTTGTAGAGTGCATTTTATTCCGGTGTAGAGTACAGTACTCACCCTCTTGAGGCCTTAAACGTTGCTGTGCTAAGTTGAAAGTTCCCCTCTTCACAGATAATGTGATCAGCTTGCATTCATGTGTTTAACAGTGAATTCCAAAGAAAAGTTTTCATGACTGAAAACCTTGCATACATTACCTGGTTTGTTAATATGTGCTTACCTTCGTTGTGAGTGTTCACTGTAAGCAGGAGGAGCATCTTAACGCATGAGCTACAAATAGGAGCAGTGTGTATTGTGATATATTTGATTAATATGGTAAGAATGTGAGTATTTGCAACAGAATGAACGGACAGATGGACAGTGAAGTACCAGATTGTGCTACAAAAAGTTTCCATGATGGTTTAAATATTTTCTCATCATTGAAAATAATTGGAATCCACACTTATATTCAACTTGACCGCAAGAGCTGGTCTTCGTCAAGGATGATGTGACTTATTAACAACTACTTTTCAAGTTTACAGATGATTAGGCTCTAAAATCCAGATTATGGTGAAAAATGTCACTTCAAAGTACCGTTGTTATTTAAATTTCTGCCTACTAGAACATTCAAAATGTCAAGCATAAAAGAAAATAACAATCAAGTTGTGTAAAAGTTGAATAGTACTGAGATTGACTTTGACATGCATCATGCCCCGCTTAAATTCAAAAATCAGCCATTGTTTTCAGTTGCCAGTCACACGCTGACAGCGTTTTGTAGCATGTCAAGCCGTTTAACCATTCTGGGAATGTTTTGGTTTTCTGATGGTGTCAGGAGACCGCAAGATCTAACCCAGCTGTTCAAACCAAACAACAAAGGTCTCTTTACAGAGAGGATACGCCTGCTGTGCTCCAGGTGTGTGTGACAAAGATTGGTCACACTAATATAACTACAACAAAGGCGAGTTAATAGCAAATTCCTGGTGGATAAACATTGATGAAATATGGTAACCAATTTTTCTCGTCAAGCAACAAAGCTATTTAACTAACAGCCATGATAGAAGTAATCAATATGCATGCTGCGCAGGGTGCAGGACGAGGATGAAGACAAAGACACAAAGGTGGATAATACTGATAGACAGTTAAATAGTGGACAGCCTACATGGGTTATCGGAAAAATCTATGAAAATCGAGGTCAAGAAATTAGTGCTGGGAAGTGGTATTCTAAAACTGGCGCTGGATTCAAGAAAAAATACAGACAGTCAGCCAGAGCTGGGTGATATGGAGAAAATCAAATATCACCAAATACCTCAATATCGATGATGAAGAAAACTTTGCATTGCATCGAGGTGCCTCCGTGTCACTTACGTCTGCTAGGTGGGATGATGGGTGTGGTGGGATGCATTATTAACAGGGTAGAACCTAGAATGAAGTTTTAATAAGTTGCTGACATGAGAAATGGAGCATTTTTAAGCAATAAAGCACAGCTCAGACCAAAGATTCGTGATGAGATGAAACCATTTTAGAACCTTGCAGAGAAGAGTTGCAGCGGTGTGAACTGGCTGGTCTGGGCTCGACTCAAGTCGGCTGATGTTGTCACCTGCAACTCAGGTGATCAAATCGCCAGCAGCAGAATACAGTCCATCTGATGCTGGTTTTGTTTCTAGTTGTCGCTGCTTCATTACTACTACAAATACAACTGTAGCCAGTATCTCACTGTCACAGTCCTCATTCATATTTTAAGAAGGTACAAATTATATTCAGCCACAAAATAAGCCTGAAAAGTTGGAAATCGGAACGGAGATACATAGAGTTGTTGCATAGAGATGATACACCGTCTCATCTAGTTGCATTGGTGTGAACCAGCAGGTTTTTAGAACATTGCTTAATGGCGCATTACAAGTAGTTGCCTGTTTTAAAGCATCTCATCGTGAATCTTTGATCTGAACTGGGCTTATGACTGAGGCATCAGCAGGAGGAATGAGAAACCTGTGGGATCCTGACACTCAGTGCTGTGAGCAGCAAGCATTTTGCTAATTTGGCTACAGATAAACTAGAGGTCATTACATATCAGTATATTTCACTGGTGGCCATTAAGTGGATCATTTCTCCAAGATAAGCAAAGTGAGGAGAAGTAACACTGAGACACACCGACAACACTGAGTTTGTCTGTAATTTTTTCTTCTGGTAGACGTAAGGTGCTAAAATGATCCCTTGACATGCTGAAATCTACTGTTTTATCTAGCTAAAAGCATTTTGGGTGGCTACGACTTAGGGGTAGAGCAGACTGTCCACTAATCGGAAGATTGGGGGTTTGATCCCCGGCTCCTTTAGCTCGCATGTCAAGGTGTCCTTGGGCAAGATACTGAACTCAAAATTGCTCCTGATGGCTGTTCAATTGGTGTGTGAGTGTGTGTGAATGGTTGCTGAGTAGCATGTGGCACCTTGTAGCCTTGTGAATGAGTGACATATAGTGTTGAAGCCCTTTGAGTGTTTGGAAGAACAGAAAAGCGCTATACAAGTGCAGTCCATTTACCATTTCAGCCCTTGGTTGCATATTGTGGCGCTGATTGTTTCCCCCTTTGGTAGGTGAGGTTTTCAGAGTGTGACTAATTGCGCTCTGTCTCAGTACCAGAAATTGTTGGATTGCTTGGATACAAGCAAAAGGACATGGTCCATGGGCAGTGGAGGATAAGGTGGCTTTACAATTCGCGCATTAAAACAGCTGGATGGAAACAGTGTACCACAGGGACTCTGTTTGTGTGTGAGCATTAGAAGATAATGCTGTGGAGAGTTGTGTGCTCCCGTGTCTCTATGTATATATGTAGGTTTAGCACAGAATTGGTTCTGTTGTTATTTTTTCAGCAATTTCTATCCTTTGATGTTTATATAGAGGGTGTGGGAAGGCATGTCACAGCACGTTGGTATCATTTTCAATAAATGATGGATATTCCTGCTCTCTTTCTTGCCAAACACCTTATTTCATTGCTTTTTCACCCATATCAGAAGGGAGCAGTGCTCGCTGAGTAGACAGGTAGAGTGAAGGCAGGCATTGCAGATCCAGCCTGCAGGGCCATCTGCGAGTGCCGAGGAAGTGAAGTGTGAGTTTCTGTTCTGCTCTGCCTGGCTCCAGAGTAATTGGCCGTCAAATGATTAAAATGTTTCAGGGCTGGCAGGTGGGCGCTATCTACAGACAGGCGGCCTGTGTGTGTCGTCCTGTTTGTGTGCTGCTAACCTCACTCGTACCTGTCGGACTGTCTTTTAAACCATCTGTACGTATCCAGTCAGACCCCCGTGCTTCTGAGTGTCAGCCCATCGATCTGCCTGTTGACGTCTGTCCATTTGTGCATGTGTGTGGGTGTCAGTCTGGTCTGTCTGGGTGCAACGGGCTGCAGCAGTTGGAGATAACACATAATTGATTAACCACCTGCTCCTTTTGGAGACAGAGAGGAGAAGGCAGCTTCCCCTCCTGAGGGGCTACAAACCAAAATAGCCCTCAAAACAGGGAGCGTTCCACTCTGACAGTTGTTTTTTAATGTTTATGAATGTTTTATGAATGTGATAATCTTCAGCATAGTCCTAATTTTGATCCGTCAAGTCAATATTGGCTGATACTGATGACATGCCGATATTATCATGCATGGCTACTAGCAGTATCTTCATAACTGCTGCCAATAGCATCATTGCCATAGGCACTACCAGGATGTGACACCTGAAATTAAGTCCAGCTAATAAAGTCATTACATTTGGAATCAATGTTGTGCTCTATTGGAATTCTGTAATGATAAACCCAGCCCTTGAGCAGCTTCCAACCCATTACTTTCAGTGTAGATGCACGTCATGCGTGCTCACAACCCAAAGCAGCGCTGTAGCGGCGCGTATTCGGTATGACGCGCTTGTTTTTTTGGTCCGGCGACGAAAAATGGACCTGCTTCTCCCTCCAGTGTTGTGTCAGATCGCAGTTCCTCCTCGGGCTGTGTCTCTCCTACTGTTTCCCACGGAACTCTGCCTCGTTTGAAAGACGAAGGAAGCTCGTATGTGGAAAGACGTCACCTCCGACATGTAGAATGTATTACAGAAGAGAGAAACACATTTCAAGACAGCTGACTTGTATCATCAGAACAGACATGTCCTGTGATTTTCAGCCTCCTTTCATATTTAATAGAGGGGGGACAATACCTGACAGTAATATTCTCAGCTGTCAGGATGTGCCGACAACACTGAGGGTAACTATAATCATAGAAGGCTGAAAATCACATGTCTGTCCTGATTATACAAGTCAGCAGTGCAAGGCTCAAGCATGTGGGGGCCTCCTTTCATATTTAATAGAGGGGGGAACCGTATCTAAAAGTACAGCTGTCATGATGCCCCCCGCCACAGGCCTTTGCCCCCTTGGTCTCGAAAAAACCCAGGGAAAACCCTGTTAGCTGTGTCAACAAGAGGAAACCAATAAAAAAGCAATAAAGCTCATTAATTAAAACACTTTATACACTCACACATCAGCGTAAAAATGATACGTTGCAGTCAATTTATACCAAGTTTTGATCTTGGTATAAACTGCAACGTATCATTTTTACACTTCAGTTCTTCTACAGATTAAACAAATGAGATGTAACGTGGTAATTAGACAGCATCAGAGGTGCTGGTAGGTGGATTTTGTTACCTTTGGACAAAGTCAGGCAAGCTGTTTTCTTCTGTTTCCAGCCTCTTTGCTAAGCTAAGATAAGCTAACCATTTCCTGGCTCTAGTTTCATGTTTAATAGACAAATAGAAATGAAGAAAGCGAACACACTAACTTCCCAAAAATGTTAAACTACCGCGTTAAAACAAAGATTCAATTTTACTTCCTGAAATATTACATCAAATGTAAAATTCTAGATGTATATTTTCACACATATTCCCCAGCACAATTTTATGTTCAGATACTTTAGAGTTAGAGTTTGAAATTAAGGTCTGAACGTATGGATGTGCCATATGCCTTTATAATAGTGACCTGCTGCATGTACCAGCTGGAGTTAAACAGGTGAACTTAGTTTAGTTCCTTATTGCTTTCCTGAGTCTCTCAGTTTTGCTCTTGTGGTAGCCGTACAGACCAGCGGAGGTTAATGAAGCATCATGCTTCTTTCCCTACAGACCTGGTCTGCTAATTAGCCTCTGGTGCTCCACAATACCATAATTACACTGCAAACTGGAGCTTTGGCTGCTATAAGCAAAAAAATAAAGGGTGACACTCTATACAGGTTTACCCAGGTGGATTATAAAGAGTCCTTAAAATGCAACATAGAGTAAATCTATATAAATATCAAGAAACAAAGGAATTTCTGTATGAGAGTGATGAAAACAGCTTTAAAATGACCCCTAAGGAAGGGTATACAAGTTTGATAAATGTGAACTATTTGGAGTAATCCAGGAGGATCATGTGATTAATTCAGCATTGCCTCGTTGGTGATGAGTAGCTGATGCTAGTACTCCCGCTTCTTGTCTCAGCCCCCTGTCCACAGAGCTAAATACAGAGTAATGGATAGCCCAGAAGCTCACTGGGGGGTACTGAGGTCCAATGAAAGGAAAACCTTTTTGACCTCTCCTTCCTTAAGCCAGAGGTTATTGATTCTCTGGAGCCCTCGTTTTCCCCCTGCCACCGATCTTTGCCCTCTGGATCTTCCCAGTGACACCGCTTGTATCATTTCAAGCTCACACACTCATACACACAACGTGTCAAGGTCAAGGTCAGTTTGTCTGTGTGTGAGAAGAAGGAGGGCACATAGGAAAGGGAAAAATAAAGGTGCTTCAGAGAGTAATCACAGTGAGAATATTGCTATAGGTGGCAAAAGTGAAAAACAAAGACCTGCATGAGGAAAGTGAACGAGATTTTACCAGTGCTGTGAGATCACCTCTTTTGGATAGACTGAATCAGAGTGTTTGTTTGGTCTAGACTGCTATCAGATGGATGCACAAATAGTGATATATGCTGAAATGAAATAAAGCAAAACTCTATAAGGAATAGCCAGACAAGAAATGGACACAGGAAATGGACGTAGGTGGCAAAGCACAGCAGATATTATTAAGAGTTGGAGGGCGCAGACATGCAGACCATCATGTTTTATTAAGACCTGTTTTCCAGCCAGAGATATGAGTCAGCCTGCTCTTGTCAGGACCGTAATAAGCCAAGGGGCTCCCACTTCGCTAGATCCCCAACCCAGCAGGATTTTACACACCCACTCCTTTAGCCCAAAGTTTTAGATTAAAATATCTGTGCAGATAACACACTTAGCCACAAGTTAAAGAGATACTTTGTCCATTTTCAACCAGCTTTGTATCATAACAACGTGGGTAGTATGTGTAAATGAACTATGGTAAACTTCCCTCTATCTTACCAGCGTCCAGATCTCCCTGCTCATTTTTTGCTTGCTCTAGGGCTGAAACTCAGACCAAATTCAGATCAAACTGTAAAACTAGGCAGTGCTGATCAAATATGAACCAAGGGAGCATGCATTGTTAAGCTGTAAGGCTGAATCCAAATGTTGACCCTCTTGACTTGCAGTCTGAACCCTCGCAGACTTCAGTCATACGTCCTGTGACGAGTTCACCATCATCACGTAAAGTCTGCGAGGGCAGAGATTGCAAGCCACTGATGGACAGCCCTTGAGACTAGTTTACTCGTAGCCATGGAAACTTGCGAATGGCAGTTATTATCATTGTAATTGCTGTCATATTCTGTCTGCTCACCTGTCCCTGCAGATGATAAGATGTAAGTCTCATGTATAGGCTTGTTTTGCGAGTGAACAAGATACATTCCTGTATAACGTACAGACTGCAGACATTCAAATACAGAGATGGTTGTGAATAAGGACCAAGCTATGACTAAATAAAAAAGGAAAGCCTAATAGTTACAGAAGATCTTCTTTTGCTGTTTTTTGGCCACCTTTCTAGCCTGAATATTTGGCATTACCATCCGCTTGAGGCCCCTTGTGGACTGGATGAATTGTGGTTTTGGACAGCCCTAAGCACTCCCAGACTTCCTGGGTACACACAAGGTCAGCGAGTCTGCAAGTGCGGCGAAGTCCAGACATTTAGATTCGGCCTAATACAAGAATTTGTGAACAGGAAGTGGGCAACATAGTGTTTCCTCCTGCTGTTAAAATGGCTGAAAAAAACTGAGATCAAATGGTAAAAGCGGTAAGCAGTGTTGATCAAATATGAAGCAAGATTCTGTTATGTTGTTGCCTATTCTTGGCCTTATATGTTTTCAAAAGCATATTTTAGCTTACTGTTTAACTGTAATACAAGAGTGCTTTTTTATCTGCCATCCACCATATTGTTTCCTGTGTAAAAACAGCTAAAGCCTAGTTCACATTACACGATTTTCACCGCGATTTTGACGTCGCAGAGGATCTTGAGAGCCACCTTGGGTCGGAAGTGAGTCGGCAGATAGTCTGCCACGACGAGTCCTCATGTGTGAACATGCCCACGAGCAAGTCGCCCCCTTGTCTGTGATTGGGACAGAATATCTGGCATGCTAGAAAACTGGAGAAGTCTGACATGACTGACAAAGAGCATCAGCCAATGAGAGGCGGGATACGTCCCACGTCAGCACGCAGGAGGACGGAAGAAATGTGAGGAGGACAAGCCGGCAAGCAACAACAACAATAGCAGCGTCCACAGCAGAGCAGGGCGCAAACGACCTGCAGACTTACAAGCTGTCGGACATCCACGTTGACAATATCCACGCTGAAAATATTAGCGCAGGGGAACTTCATAATACGTACATAATATGTCACCGCGTCATCTGGGGCTCTGTCGGCAGGGGCTCAGTGGAGAAATCTTGTGGTGTGCACACACAGGTCGTAACACAGTTGGCGAGACTCAGTCAACTCAACACTCAAAAGATTGCGATAGTCTCCGCGACTCAAGACTAGGTGGCCAGTCGTATAATGTGAACTCGCCTTAAGTTGCATTATGTCAGCCACCAGTGGAAGTGTTTATTGGTCTGATGCGGCGCAGTGCATTTTGGTATGTGCAGGTTTTCTACTTCTTGAGCTAAAGCAAATGCCACAGCGCTTTGAGACCATCTTTTCAGCAGTGAAGTGAAATACTTACTTATCTGTGCTGTTCATGGGTTTGACATCAGACTTATAAATTTCAATACCTGTCAACATATTTTCATTTGTTCGGTTGTATACCACACTGAAGAAAAGAAAAGAGCCTTGACAGAACTCTGAGTATCAACACTTGTTAATTCATTGTCAACAAATGTCAGTGAAGAGACTGAAGAGATAAGTCAAGTGAAGCAGCCTGTAATCCCACTCAGTTTCTTCTTAATCTCAGTAAACAGGAGAGAGAAAACTGTAGCAGGAGACGGTGCCAGAACATGGCCCAGCCTGTTGGTGACAATTCCTGTGTGAACACTGTTATATCCTGCCAGCTATGTGCACATGTGCTACACTCGTCTCATGTACCAGTGGAAAGAGCATTTGTCCTCCTTGGCAGTCTGAGTGAACAGACGGAGCACGAGGAAGCAGTCCTTGGTCTGTCAGTCTGCCTCTCTGTCGCAGTTGGGTTACAGTTGCAGCCACTGGACAGGCTCCAGGTATCATGCATATGTACCCCACCTCCTCCAGGTGATTGCTATGCGTATTGACAGCGGATCATGTTGGCACACCTCTTATGAGCGCAGCTGAAATGTTGTCTCACCTTTTGTGTGAGATTGCAGTTTATGTCACACTGACCAGGCAGCCTTTAGACAGCGAGGCTTTGCTGCACTGTTTAAATTGACTGGGCATAAATTGGGTGATAAAAACACAAGTACCCAGACAAGGAGCCAGAAGGCTTGATGAAAAAAGAAATGTGTGGTGTTTATTTCTTCTCATTTTTAATGTTGTTTTTCATTTTTTACTGCGGGAAAGCACACCCAGCGTGCACTGTTTCCCCAAATACCAATTTACATGCCACTTGAAATGATGTCTTTTTATCTACAACACTATTTGCATACATAATTTCTATCATGTACACTCTGTTGCAGTCAAGCAAATAAGCTGAGTACATGCTGTATTTTTGCAGAATGCACTCTGTCATGAATTAAGCTTTGCTTTGCTATCAGACAGAATGATGTGTTTCCTTGCTAAATGCCAAAACTTCAACTTAATGTGTGGCTTCTGCTTTCAAAACTCGACTTCACCATGTCTGTGCATGTGTGCGTGCGTGCTTGTGACCGTGCACGGTGAGCACCTGGTGTTTCAAAGACCCAGCCAGAGGCATCACAAATAAATAGCATCCATCAAACACGTGTGAAAGGATTTCAGAGACACACAAGCTAAGAAACATCAAACAGCAGGGGAGAGCCATCTTGTCCCACAATTGATGCTGTTAAATTGATTCTGACATCTTGAGGCCGTATATGGAGTGCCAGTGCCATCAGCTGCATTGGGCGAACTAGGCCATTTTGCCTTGGGAACGACATGGAGGGTGTTATCTGGTGGAGTGCACCAACATCTTCAGCCAATTTGGAGTGGAAAAAAGGAGGGGGATGTGAGGGAAAGATTAAAAGGTGATTTTGTGGCAGGGCTGGATGGGCTGACTGTATCTCCCCATAACAGAGGTTACAAATGCACACTGCTCTCCAGCTCGCTCTCCAGCTTTTCTTAGCAGTGTGATTCCCAAAAGCTGACAGAGAGTATGGGCAAAGTCAAGACCTTGAGAAAATCAACCGTTTCATACGCGCAAGCATGTACTTTCTGTTCTCTGTCAGTTTGCCTCTATCTCTCCCGCTCCCTCCCTCACACACACATACACACGCTATCACACACACACACAACTCCGTTCAGCCAAAACACCCATGGGGGAGAGCGTCTGGTTGCTGGAAATGTCAAACTGCTTTGTCACGTCCAATCTCAGTCAGGGAGCCTAACCACTCTGTGTGTAGAGTGAGCATGTGTGCATGTTCTGCAGAAACAGTCAAACCAAAGGCTAGCGGCTCTGTTGGTCCGGGCTATCAGTCGAGTTAAAAGAATGGCAAGAAATCACATTTGAAGCTAAACTTTTTCTGGAATTTTGTGTTCAGTAACAAGCTAATGATCTAAGATAATGAGACAAGACAAGAGCAAAAATTACAATTGTCAGACAAAGTTAATAGACAAAAAAATCTTTCTGGGTGTTTAGAAGCGATTGTAGAAAAATGTTACAGATTTGGCCAGCCTATAAGTTTCACAGCTGTGTATACGACTGTTGTATTGTTGATTGCATTATCTTAAATAGCAACTAAATCTTGTTTTTGCTAACTTCCAGTGGTTTAACTTCTCACCTTCCTGAAGTAGTGTAGGTGTTTACTGCAGGGTATTTCAGTGCACCATGACATCACTATTGGGTGTGATTACAGGTCCAACACAGCACACTACTGACCACATATAACCACATACCACAAGATGGGTGTAAAGAAGTGAAACAGACCATTAACTTTTAACCGGAGAGGGTAGTAAAACAGTGCTTTTCCCAGATTTTAATTAATTAAAGGAGGACCCTATCTTTAAGGCTGAGCCCAACCACCCCACGGAGTAAACTCATTTTGGCTGCTTGTTTTCACAATCTCATTGTTTCGGTCACTACCCAGAGCTCATGACATCCGGAGGGAGCTTGGAGTAGAGCCGCTGCTCCTTCAGGTCGAAAAGGGGTCAGTTGAGGTGGTTTGGGCATCTGATCAGGATGCCTCCTGGGTGCCTCTCGGTAGAGGCTTTCCGGGCATGTCCCACTGGTAGGAGGCCCCGGGGCAGACCCAGAACATGCTGGAGGGATTGCATATCCCATCTGGCCTGGGAACACCTTGGTGTCACCCTGTAGGAGCTGGAAAGTGTTGCAGGGGAGAGGGATGTCAGGGGTGCTTTGCTTGGCCTGCTGCCCTTGTGACTTGGCCTCAGATAAGCGGATGAAAATGGATGGGTGGATGAATGAAAGAAGAACCCTAATTTTAACCTTGACCAAAACCTGCTGTAAATCTAATGTTAACAAAGCCCACAGGAACAGCACCAGGCTTTGAAGCCAATTGTACATAGTGGCCACACATGGAAGATCTGTCACACAATGCCATTGGGCCTAAACAGACTTTTTCCCATAGACTTTCACCATGAAAGAGGCATCTGTAAATCAGGGGATACATTTTTTGATAGCATTTCTAAAGTCTTGAATAGTGGCACAGTTGAATAATTTTTATCCCCATTCAAGTTAGTGGAGGGCTAAATTGGAAGTTAGCCACTCGGCCTGTGCAGTCTGTAGTGCTCTTACTCTATGGGTGCCAGGATGCGGAAGATCCAGGTATTTTCATACCGCTTTTTTGGCTTCATGCCCCACTAAGCAGCTTTTAAAGAAATGAGTCTGACCCCGCCTCCAACACTGTATCCAGTTCTCGTCATACATCCATTATGTTAACACCAAGGAACCTTTACCATCAAAAAGCTCTTTAAAGAAGTGACTGAGAACTCACTTTAACAAGGTACTTTCTTTCAAGGTCTTACACAAACAAGTCCTTAAATCTTAACCACAAAACAGGTTGATTGGCATTACCCTCCAAAATAATCCTAATAAGTGTTTTCATATCTGGTGCCCCTGTTGGCAAGATGACATTGTTTGACAGTGCCTTCCAAAACATTTACGAAGGACCAACTGCACTCTTTCAAATGGCCAGCAGGGGCCAACTCTACTGGCTGGGAAAAGAAGTCTGACTGCATACAGGTCTATCAGAAAATGACTCTTCTTCTCCCTTGATTTATTACCTTTATTGTTTTAAAGGCTTGTTTCAAGTCGTCTTCAAAGCAGCATGATGTTCATTTTGTAAATTATGGTTACACTCATTTTAAATAAAATAGATAATAAAGCAGGATGTGATTTAGGGCGTGGCTACCTTGTGGTTGACAAGTCAATTACAAATCAAAGGGTGACGTTGCGTTGGCTACGTCCTCTTCGTTTATTCCGTCTACTGGCCGTCACAAAACGTTTCCTGATCTGCCACTCCTATGGTTGAGGTTCAGTTAGGCAGCTTAATTGACTTTGTTGAGGTTAGGAAAGATGGTGGACAGGGTTAAAAGAAATGAAGGTGGACAGGTAGGAGATGGGATGCCCCCACTGGTCTTAGATATCAGAATCACACTCTTTGTTGACCCAAGCGTTCACACCAACCTCCTCCCCATGAGATTTGCAGTGCTATAAAAGTCATTCTACTTGCTCTACCCTGGTCAGGCATAATTTTTAATGGTCACAGGACATCCTTGTCAGGTAAATGCAAAAACAGTAATTTTATCTGTTTGAATTCTGCTGTTTTTCTGGTGAGGACTTGCTCTCTAAATCTCTGGGCCCCCTGTGTGTCACTGAAAGCCCTTTTCCCATTTTTGCTCTTATTCGTGTTCCTTAAAACAGCAATATGTCATTTACCCACAAGTTCAAAGTCCCATCAGATACATTTATCTAATAATTCTATCATCATCATCACTTGTTTTCAAAGCACCAATTGCAGATCAGGCTTTCTCGAGTTTAAAGAGTTTGTACTGTAATCTGTGTGTAGGAGGGCGCATGGCAGTGGTCCCGTTTTCCTGGGGCGAGTTTGATCTTTCCAGCAATGCTGCAAAAACTCTTCATCTGTCTTAAAGTCTTCCTCTCATTTTTTTTCTTCACTTCTTCAGTCTTTCCTATTACCAGTCTCACATGCAAGTCTTTTTTTAGGGTGAGCTATTCTACCCACTCACAAGCTGTTCATTACACCACATACATGCAGTTCAAGGCTGCGATCACATCTGTCATATTGTCTCTGAAGGAACGCACAGTTACAGTGTTTGTCGAAACGAGGAGTGCGTGCTTTGTCCGACTTATTTATTTGGGAGGGGAGGGGGGGGGGAATTTCCATTGCATTCTTTTATGTCCTGATTGTTTCTATTATGTGATGTTGCGTTCGATGGCGCTGCTGTTCCCACAGGAAATAACATATGTTTATTGCCCCTTGCCTTTCTTGTTTCCAGCTGTCTGAATGCACGCTGATTCTGCTGTCTGGGTGGATGTTTCTCCCAGCAACCAATGAAAGGCTGCTGATTGCTTTGAATTTACTGCTGTTTAGCTGCTGGCCCTCTTTGCCTGTTTTCACCTCTTGATATATAGTATAGTCTATAGTTGTCACATTGAAAAAGATGGAACTGTCTTTAAACATCTGACTGTCCGTTATGTGTCTTAAAGTCTGTGCTCAGCTTTAATTTCTTACGTATTGTATAGTATGGGGAGATCAGATTTATACTGAGGGAAAAACAGACAGGAAATGATGTATCTCAGACAGTACTTTTATGGCTTACATTCAAACTTGAACTTGATTGAGTTCAGTGGGGGGAAAAAAAAATCTTTGCCTGTTTTGTGCAATTTACATTGATTGTAATTGAACACTGCTCTGTTTCCACAGCAACTGATGCGGTCCTCTGTGTTCCACATGTTCATCTTGAGCATGGTCGCTGTGGACGTCATTGTTGCCGCTAGCAACTATTATAAAGGCGAGAACTACCGCAGACACTATGATGAGTTTTACCTGGCAGAGGTGAGATGTTTTTTTTTTTTTTAGTTTTTGTTATTGTTGTTTTTCTCATTTCCTGCTTTTTCTCCAAAATATGAACCTCAAACCCTGGATTTTGACATGAACACAAAAGATTTGACCAAGGCCTTTATTAAAGCTATGAGATCATCTTTTGGTAAAAGCCTGTTAGATGACACAGACGTGGGTTTTTCTCTTTATTTGGAAATGCCCTCCATGGTAATGTCACCGTCTGTTATTAATAGGGATTTAATCCTGCATAATCTGGATGCCTCATGATACTACCCCGTCCACTCACATAATGCATGATGCAGCTGGGGATTTTAGGATATCAGCCACTTTATAATCCATACATCTGTATATTTATTAAGCTCAATAATGGGAATAATCATCTCTTAACATCTCACCTGTATAAATTAATTGATCAGCTGTAAATATTTATTTGTATTTGTATATTTTTCTGTTTTTATTTTAAATGTAGTTAATTTTAAAGTATATACACACACGCTCATGACACTGTACTGTACGTGTCATGCAGGTTGACTTGATGTCATCAGTATGCAGGTGGTAAAGACAAAGACGGTGAGGAGTGTGCCCACCTCCCCCGTCCCCTTCATACCTTTCTCTCTCGCACACAGCTGAATGGAGGAGATAAGAAGGGGGGGGGGGGGGGGGGGGGGGGGGGGACTAGACACAATATTACCTTCTCTCACTCCCTCCAACCATATCATACAGCCATCGATCTGCAGATTTGTTCCAATCTGTGTGAAGGCTGTGAAGGGAAAATAGGAAACGGAGGCACTGGGTTTAGAGTTAAATGGAGAAATACATGTTTTATTGGTGAGGTGCCAACTTTATTCTTACCATATTTCCCCCTGCTAAAGACAGTGGCGGTCAAAGCATTCAGATCCTTTACTTTAAGGAGTCCTCCAAGGGTTTAGCATTGCACATAAAGTTGGGGTGGAAAGCAAGAGACAGATTTAAAACAGAGTGGTCAGAATCAATGCAGCAGAGAACAAGATTCTGATGTTTAATCTACTGTTGGTCAATATCCAAAAACACAAGCTCCTACATTTCCCATAAATGCAGGAGCAGCTTCCTAAAGTCTTCAGACACCCCTTATTAATGTGTAAACTACATTTTAGTGTAGCTTGAGGAGGCTAAGGGAGTTTATACTATTGGGTAGTTAAATCTGTAACGAGGCACCATTTTATAAATTAAACAGGTTTTATATGTCAAATCATATCTGTATGTTGACAGTTAATAATTGCTGTCAAATAAATGTAGTAGTTAGTAGTACAGTTAAAGAATAAAGGCCTTTACACCCCAGGGGAGGGATTTTTGTGCGATTAATGGCACATCAACAAGGACTGGGCGATATGGAGAAAATCAGAGATCACAATATTTTTGACCAAATACTTTGATATTCATATTGTGACTATATTGTAAACATTTACACAACAACATTTGATAATCATCAGTAAGTAGTAGGCAGCACGGTGGTGCGGTGGTTAGAATTGTTGCCTCACAGCAAGAGGGTTCCTGGATCAAACCTCGGTGTGGAGGACACCCTCTGTGCAGACTTTGCATGCTCTCCTCGTGTCAGCGTGGGTTTTCTACAGGTGCTCCAGCTTCTTCCCGCAGTCCAAAGACATGCAGGTTAACTGGTGACTCTAAATTGTCCGTACGTGTGAATGTGAGTGTGAATGGTTGTCTGTCTCTATGTGTCAGCCCTGTGATAGTCTGGTGACCTGTCCAGGGTGTACCCCGCCTCTCACCCAATGTCAGCTGGGATAGGCTTCAGCAACCGTGTGACCCCTAACAGGATAGGTGGTTATGGAAAATTAATGAATAAATAGAACAGTCTGGTAAGTCCAGAAAATGACATGACTTCACTGTAATGCAGCCTTTAAAACCAGGAAAAGACAGCACTTAATGATATTACAATATCCCAAATTTAAGGTGATGCAAATTCACAATTGCTGCTAGCGTAGGTGGGTGTTTTGCATTTTTATGTTGTTTATTCGTCATGCTGCCGGTGTGTGCGGCTGTAAAGAAGCAGAAATTGGAAATATTTAGATAAAACTCAAGCACCCCAAAATTGAACTAACAGGTAAGTTTAGTAACTGACTGGATGTTTGTTTTTTATATTTTTAATTACTTCAGCAACCTCCAAGATCTCCTCCTCTTGGTTCTCTTTGGCAGCACCCATGGGGATAAATGATAGCTGCATCTCACTTCCCAGACTTCAGAACAGTGTCACCTGTGTGATGTCAGTTAGTTGGCAGTTGGCACCTGGGCAAAGCTGTCATAATGACCAACTACTGCCGGCTGATAGAAAATACATCACTAACTGTGCACTGCTTGTGATTTTTTTCCGTGAATGTTACACAGACTGCAAATACAAGGGGCTTTATCTGTGGGCCATGTAGGCTCAGTTTTGTACAGTAGTGTTATCTCATTCGGCCATAGTTATTTAACAGACATTTACTTAAATGACAATCTTTGAGATTATTACTCTAATGCACAGCTGTTAACCCTCATCACTGACACACACACACAAATTGCACAGTATTATTCTTTACACTGAAGCATATATTAACTGGTGTAGAATTGCTTTCTGTTGAGAGAGATTAGTGTTAGCAGGGAGTAAATGCCAACACTGATTGCTGTTGTCTCCATGCCATCCTAGGTTGCCTTTACTGTGTTATTTGACCTGGAAGCTCTTCTGAAGATCTGGTGTCTGGGCTTCACCGGCTACATCAGCTCCTCCCTGCACAAGTTTGAATCTCTGTTGGTGGTGGGCACCACGCTGCACATCTACCCCGACCTCTACCACTCTCAGTTCACCTACTTTCAGGTATGCACATATTTTTACAGTTTTACAGCCTATACAAACATACCTGAATCCATTTATATCTTAAATTTGAGCCTAAATCATCCACACTTGAGTTAAATTACAGTGAAGAACATGAGCTGTGAATCATTCAGTGACATTTCTTTCCTGTGACAATGCATTAATGAGTACGAATCAATCATATCACTCTTCGGCATTGAAACTTCTGCCGATTCATTCAAAATGCTTTTAATGTACTGTCACCAAAATGTCCAACAGAGATCAGGTTAAAGGGATTTCTGAGTTAGCATTTTTCAGTCATGACATATTTTGTGGGACATCTGACGTATTCAATGAAAGGAGTTGTTTGTTGATGGTTTTATTTGATGATATTTAGCATAAAACTCAGCCTGAGTCATTAATTATTGTATGTGAGGCGCAGAGCTGGGAAAGTCCTGATAATTATGTAGGTGGAAGCAATAATGTGTGATGCCTTTGGCCTCAGTGGAGATGTATATAGTAGTGGTTGTCTGCGATATTTTCTCCATAAATTCTGTATTTGCCTGTTCATTTGCTTGTGTGTAATTTGACACACTTATCCAGTCCTTTAACTCCCCAGTTTTTCTAGTTCTCAAGGCAGCAATATAAATCACCTGTGTATATTATGACCCATTTGGCACTGTTGCCTAGCATTATCATCCATCCAGAGACTTTAAGTATTGCACTCAAAAGGTAACCCCGCGACCTTGCTGTAGGTCGTGTACTGTAATGTAGCCGCTGAAAAGCTCTGCGGAGGATCTGATGGGGAAGGGCTTCTCGATGGGTCTTTAATGAGCCTTGACCAAACAAGCTGCCCTGATCCTGTCTGACTCTCTCAACAGCTGCTATCTCCACCACCACTCAAGCAAACACAGGCAAACATATATACTGTAGCTGTGATCCATTAAAAATGATTGTTGACTGGCAACAACATATTCTGGATACTACTGCTGCACATTACCAAAGTTACTGTCCTTCCAGGCAATCATTTCAGTACAAGATAAAAATCAACTTGCAAGGACTTGAGACTTACTTTAGGTTGGCAATTCATCTCTGCAAAAAGGCCCACATCTGTTTTTTTCTTTAAGTTACCATGTTTTTGCATGCTAATGCAGTCTTGCAAAGTTTATGTATTTCTGAATTATGGTGCTTTCATGTATTGGCAACAGATTCCATTATCCTAACCTCACAATTAGTTGCTGAACAGCATTGCTTTCATGATCTATATAGGGCTTTGAGACAAAAATGGCATGGCAATTTACAACCAATAAATTAAAGTATTAAAGTGGAAATATTTTCCATAAATTACACATTTGGGCTGTGTTGTGGTCTACATGTCAAATCTACCAGGGCAATATTTTACCTCTTAACCCTTGTTGATAACACTTATGCAGATCTTGCAGTTTGCAAGTTGCACTTTTTTAAAATTGTGATTTCATAATGAAAACCATTCATGGCTCAGATCCACGCTAATGCTGTGTTATAAGAAAACTTTTAATGTTGAAAAAAAGTGATTTATTATGCGCCCAACACACAATAAGCAAACATGGATGTTTGACAACTCCTTACATCTAAAATAGTAGTTTTCTGGAAAAAAAAAACATTTATTTTTTTTACTTTCATTTTTACAAAATAAAAGAAAGGTACTGTGATTGTATTGCATTCTGCACACAAGTAATACATCCGTACGAAGTATCAACAGATGAGGTGTTAGTGCCAAAAAATGATGATCACCTTTGGCTTTAAATGTGTTCTAACAAATACAAACAGGAAACAAGCTCAGAGCATCGCCTAACAACATGCATGGGTAATACAAGTTTTTCTAAATTCTAAATTGTGTATTGTTAGTCGTTAAGTTGTCAATGGTAGCGGAGCACACTATAGCCCCGTTTCCACCAGTTCAGTGCAGTACGCTTTTTTTTCGGTTTCCACTGTGAAAAGTTGTGGATGGTACCAATGGAACCGTTCCGCACCGTCCCCATTTTGGTCACCCCTCTGTTACAGTACCTAGCACACAGATCTGGTACTATGACCATCTTTAATTTTTACTTTAGTTTTTATTGTCTCTCTTGGATGACATACACTTTTAGTAATGAGTGGATCTTCAAGCGTTAAAATATATATTGATTTTGACCAGGTTATGTGAACACAGCATACTGTATATGCCTTGCCTTAATGGGACTAAATGCACAAACTCAGTATTTTTAAATATCCCATCAAAAGAAACTGTCACTCCAGCCTGTTTTATTTTGTTCTGAAAATGTGCAGACTGATGAATGAGGAAATACAGTGAGTGCTGGATGGAGCAGTGAGTGACAACAACCCCGCCCACATTTAAGAGTGCTGTTTGCAGTGGAAACGCTAGGGTCTAGGTACCATGTCTGAAGGGTTAATTTTGGTTGCAAAGGTACCATACCGAAAGTGTTTGGTGGAAACGGGGCTTATATGACTGCCTGTTTCATAGGCTTGTGTTCTTTGTTCTTTGAATTGTAGTTACGTTGTTTAACACAAGACAAAATGAATGACTGCCACAAATCTTTGCATGTTAACTATTACTTAAAAAAACAATAGTGTGAAACAATACAGTACCTCGAAACATAATATTGAAATACCCAAGTGCATCAATATTTTCTTACACTCCAACGAATGAGTAATTTTTAAAGAGCAATTGGGAGTTAAGTGCCTTCTTCACTCCTCACTCCTGACTCATGGGAAGGCACTTCTCCTTCACTTTCCCTGCTGATATTTTCCCAAGTTGGTCCCAGCTTAAACAGGTGACATTTAGTCACAAGTAATTAACCTTAAGGCTCTGTGAGGGAATCCAAAGCGTGTGCTGGCTACAGGAGGAGGGACGAGGCTACACAATCAATGATTGTTTCACATTTTTATTTATTTCTATCCAACCAACGTTCTGTTGCGAAAGGTTAGCCTTACCAATTGTCTTTCAGTCTGGCCCAAATGTCACGTGCTTTAGAGCCCTACTTACAGCCTTAACACACACGCTCGCATACACGCGCACAATACACTTGGCAGAATGATTTTTAATCAGCCAATGGAACCCACCTCGACACTTCCTCTCTGTGTGTTCAGAATTGCAATGACTTCAGTAGCTGCACGATTTAACAGACCAGTCAATGCATTCACTCAGAATGGCAGGGCATTGTATAATTTTGGACATTTCTGGTCGGGATGCACTGATCCTATTCTGGTTATTGGTATCGGGCCAATACGGGTTTAAAATTCTGGATGGGACATCTGTGACGGCGACAATGTGACACATTATGCAATTCAATTTTATGTTAAGCATTGCTTTGTCTTGCAAGAGGCTGGAGCCAGAAGCACACACAGGCGACACAGCTGGAGAGCCATTCTCTGAGTGTCATTTATAGTTAACCATTGGTAGCAGGCGCACAATACCCTTTGTGGGGGGAAAAAAAAGGTTTGATGCCATGCAACAATATCCTGTTATTTATCGTGTTTCCTCCTCCAGATCTGGCTCCCAGCCTGAACTGTGGTTGGGGTAACCCCTCGTGAAAGTAATTTGTTTCGCACATCAAAGTGATTACAGTCAAGATTGTTTATTGCTCATTTCATGTCTGCATGAGTAGTCGAGATATGTTTTTCTCTGGGAACAGTCATGTTTACGGCTTAGATTACCGATATGTAAATGACAAAGAGATCACAAGTAAAAAAGTACATGAAGTCTGGTGTATTTTTGTTGTTCATCTGTTTTCCTATTATGTGGAAAAGAATGATCACACATAAACTTGTGTGAAGCAGAGTAGTTATACAGTTAAAACATATATCATATATCAGATCAGTACTCTGTATTTGCTGATACTCAAAGTCCTTAACTTTGTATTATGTCAGAGGAAATTATTTTGAGTAGGCTTGGACCATTTCTGTTTCTTAATGTCTTCATACCATCATCACATTTCATCGGGGGGCATGGTATATGAATGTATTTGTGTTTTAAAAAAATGTAAAAGCTGAGCTGCTGGACATTGTCTAGCCTACAACGCTGTGTTTCTAATATGCACTAAGCCCATTTAGACAGCTCTTACTGGGTTCAAATACTTATGGCCCACAGAATAATGAATAGAGAGGAAAAAGCACCGCTCGTGCTGGAGGACCTGATGAACATCAGTGGGCTGAACACTGATGTGTGGAATAAAATCAGGTGGCTAACAGGGGTGTGCCATATCATCACATTCATGATAATACCGGTATATTTTTTTTATATTAGATGAAAAATTCATATCGTGATACTGGCGATATTTCAACTTGTTGACATATTGACATCATACTGTTACCCACGGCAACAACAAGCATGACTGATAGCAAAATTATTAACGACCCCGCGGTGGTTCCAAAAAGAGGAGCAGCTTCAGTAGTGTGGAATAAACTGTGGCGTCCTGAATGTTTTATGAACAGCCCCGGACTTCTCAGACTCTCTTAGTGACTCAGAGGGAACTCATTCAGCGGCTTCTCTGGCAGCAGCACAGCATCTCTCCCTCTCCTCTCTCGCTGTGCACATGGTAGTCAGTGACTTCAAGTCATTTTGTCATGAACGCCTGGTAATGTACACAAACGTGACGCTCGCAGCTCCACAACAAAAATTACATAAATGTGAATGTTCTATAGTTCTGTTTATATATTTTGTTGAACTGTTAATATTGTATACAGAATCTGAAACTCATTCTCTAGGTTGACTTTTAAAACAATATCACTTATTTTGTTGTAATTTTATGTTCTTAAATTAACTAGAAAATGTATTTTTTTTTTTTACTAATTTGTCATTGTCAAGAATATTGTCATCGAAAAAATACTCTGAAATATCATGATATTATTTTAGGGCCATATCGCCCACCCCTAGTGGCTAATTATCTACTGGTGTAGCTGGAAGAATTAATCTCAAGATAAAGTTATATGTGGTAATACTCCCAAACAGGGGCAAGTTTCCTTTTTAATAGTCCTGTAACGTTATCCCCACCACACTCCCCATTTCTGTCAGCTCAGCTACGTGTTCCACCAATAGAGACTGACCTCTGGTGGCGCATGCTGTCCGTATCAGTTTAATAGAAAGAGGAGCATCTGTATTTTTGACAGTGTTGAAAATCATACCTTCAGGATTACCAAATACCCCAGTAATACACTGATTCAGCCCAAGCTGTGTATTGATAGCCAGGGTGGTACATAATCACAGCCATGCTTATATGATGGTGCTGCAGTGGTTAAATCACAATTTTATTTTGCTCAGTACTAACTACTGTTGGTTGTTATTGAGGCTGTAGTTAACGGCATTCTCATTCTGGGATGCCATTTCAGATTCCCACAGGCCTTGGACAAAAAGATAAGCAAAGAACCAGTTTTGCTGTTATATCCTTATACACTCTGTGGCCCTACCCTCTTAGGGTTTGCCATCAGCCCCAGAGCTTGCATCTGTTGTAAAATGGATAGTGGTCATCATGGTCTGTCAGGAGTAGAAGGTATAGTGTGTCTTCCCATCCCATCTGTCATCATGCTGTGAGTGTTATTACTGTATTTGTTTACTGTAGGTCCCAGGTCTTAGACCGGCAGCCCCTGTTTGTCTCCTTTATTTTCCCATGTATCCAGGGAATGGGAGCTAGCCATTCATTTGGCTCAGAGCAAGATACTAAGGAAGAATATTTGGCCAGGGGCAGCGGTGCCGGGCTCGATCGATAGCCACTCTCTGGATTCCCAATCAAAGCCTGACCAATATGCATTACCTTTTGGGGGTTGTTGTCACCACAAGCAATTTAGGGACTAACCCTGTTGACAGAGCGGGGTGTCAGTGCACCTTTAGCACTGGGTCAAAATCAATGCTTTGTTTTTTTTTTTAAATCATTTTGTAATCAATGTGCCACTATGTTTTCTTTTATGGCTATAGTATCTTTAATGTACCCCCTCTCTTTTCCTTTGGTGTGGATTATAAACTACTATTAAATAATGGTTACACAAACAGTAATCTTACAGTAGATATGCATGTGTTTCCTCCCCTCAGGTGCTACGTGTGGTGCGTTTGATTAAGATTTCCCCAGCTCTGGAAGACTTTGTGTACAAGATTTTTGGTCCAGGTAAAAAACTAGGCAGCCTGGTGGTGTTCACAGCCAGCCTCCTCATCGTCATGTCGGCCATCAGTCTGCAGATGTTCTGCTTTGTGGAGGAGCTGGACCGATTCACCACATTCCCCAGGGTAAGGAGCCACTCACACTTAACCTTTCACCAAGAGGACAATCTGCATACAAAGTGTTGTATTGAGAGAACGCTTCTGTGGATGTGATCATGTCTTCAGCTTTTTTCAGATAGATTTTTGTGTTCTTTTGGGTAAACTGTGTAAAAATGAATCATGTGTTTTTAAAAAGTCACCCTGAGTCACATACTGAAGGACAAACAGTTGATTTATTGAGCAGATTTTTATGGAAATCAGTCATCAGAAGTGTAAATAAATTCTGTTTTCCATCAGGGTAACTTTTATGAAGCTTGATGGCAAAAAAAAAAAAAAAAAATAGCCCCAATTTGAAAATACACCCTCTTCCTGCAGCTCTCTGTCCTAAGCCCCTCCATGCAGAGGACCATGGGCATATGCATGTGCTTCATACAGTAACTAAGTGTTTCCCATACATTGATTTATTTAACAGTGTTTCATTGTAAGCAGCATATTTACTCACTCCTTGCCCTACTCTCTAGCTCTCTGTTATCAGACCAGAATGACAGAAGAATCAGTTAGCTAGCCCCCTCACTGTCCCTCCGCTTCATTCCATCACTGTGGAGTGCTTGGCTGGTTGGGGAGCAGGCAGCAGCTCCGGAGTCACAGATCTTTAGTTGGTGGTTGTAATGGCTCAACTTTGGCCAGCACAAACCCCCTAGTGCGTCACAAGGGGCTGGTGGCCAGCGGCAGTGCCAGATCTAACCTGTGTATAGGCAGCAACAGAAAGTTTGATGATCTTGGGGGGAGTTGGGGCTGCTCGATGTCCCAGAGATGGGGTTTGCGCTGGCTGGATTTGGCTTGCTGCACCTGCTAACTGGGGGTCTGTCTCTGAAGTTGCTTACCACTTTCCTCCCAGCAAGGTGATGTGTAGCGGCGGGGAGTGAGGCGGAGGACACACTGTGATTTGAGGCTCTAACGTTAGCTAGATAAACAAGAACTTGAAGCTGCAGCCATAAGCCTTTGGCTCCAGTTAGCAGAAGGCTAACTATTAGCAACATATTCTCTCCATCTCTGAAACACTTTAACAATGTTTACACTTGTTTATTTTGTTTATTGTCAGACTCTTTTTTGGAGCCTCTTTTGATAAGTCCATCATCCTTTTTTGGGTTGCTTTGGAGTGTTGGCAGTTGCTGCCAATGCTGGAAAAGCAACTTTCTCTGCAGGATTCTCCGCCTTTGAATCAGGTTTTATTCGAAGGGACATGTGTGCATCTGCATTTGCAGGACAACCAATTGGAAAGGCCTCTCTCTGACAGGCTAGATTTTCTAAATCCTGAAAACAGAGCCAAGTGGAGGTGCAGAAGTCAAGTTTTCTCTTGGACCACTTGTATTACAGTATGCTCAAATTTTATTATGGTTTTTTTGCCCAGTGATGGCAAAATAAAACTACCTACCCCAGCTTTAACTCTTTACTGTAATTACCTTCTGTGTGATCACAGTCGGTTCACAGTGGATTTTTTGTAATTTTAAGTCAATTTAGTTGAGATTGCAGGTCATTGGAAAATTGATTAAACCAGCATTTCAGGCAATATCAGCAATTATTTAATAAGTGCCACCTGATTTTGAACAGTATTGTTTTCACCAGCACCCACGAAACTAGTAAAACCTCTAAATTCCCAAGCGCTTCAAACACACTTAGTCTTAATATGCCCTAGTATACAAATAATTTGCTCTCAGGGAAACATGAAATGTATTTTAAATCAGGAGGTACAGGTAGGCTAATATATGAATGCACTACATAAAAATTTAGAATTTTATATGAGCAGTTCCAGAGGGACGACTCAGACAAGCAGCGGGGAGGCCTGCAGATGTTGATGATGGGTTGCGCAGTGGGTCGCCAGATGTGGTACCTCCTTTGATTTCTAAGTGCTCATGAGCTTCTTTCTCTCTCATTAGCCACATCTTCCCATCCTCATTCTCTTTTTTTTTCTCTCTTCCAACATTTCACTGATCCCAGGCACAGCGGGACATGAGGGGTTGCTCGTAAACAGATGCCACTTGTATGCTGTGTTACCCTTCTCGCTCTCATTTTCTCTTGTCGCTTTCGTACTGCTTGCGACTCACACACCCACATGTATGCACACACAGACACAAGCACACATCATAGTTAATGATGTTTGGCTGTCTCCCCTACGGGCGGACCTGTTGCTGGGGTTTATCTTCATCTGCAGTGACTGGGATGTGGGAGCAGGTGGGAGGGGCTGGGAGGGAAGGAGGGAGGGAGGGGGGATGCTGTCTGGAGGTGAGATGCTAAGGAGGAGGCGCAGGCGTGCCACTTGACACCAGGGGGCACAGTGTTGCAGCTGTTTGTTCCTTACACACTTATCTGACCTCTGCCTCAAAGATGAGGGGGCAGCAGGACAAAGTAAAAAATAAATGTCTGTCCTCATTTCCTCTCTTCTTTCTCTGCCATATGTTTCTAAATCTCACAATCACTAGCTAGAGAGTGATGGTCAGAGGAGGATATGTGCATCAGCTGTGTGATATTTGCTCTCCTGTGAAAAAGCATGTTCCAAATGTCAGATCTGTCCGTTGCTCTGTGTTATTTCCTCCCCGTTTCTGTCTGTCTTTTCTTCTCTCCACCGCTTCTGCTCGTGTACTCAGTTGCCCTCTGTAGCCTTTTGCGTCTCTCACTTTCTCCTATCGTGTGCTTTCCTCCCTGTAGGCATTCATGTCCATGTTCCAGATCCTAACCCAGGAGGGCTGGGTAGATGTCATGGACCAGACTCTCGTGGCTGTAGGTCATATGTGGGCTCCGGTCGTCGCCATTTACTTCATCCTCTACCATCTGTTTGCTACCCTGGTGAGGAACTCACTGTGCTGTTTCAAATTAAGGAGTCACATAAGTTGAAGAGACTGTTGAATTGGAGTTTTAGTGTTTTGGTTAAAGTTTTAGTTTGCTATATATTAACTGCAGCTTTCTATTTAAACTCATATTCTGTTATTTTGGTCACTAAAAGCAGGTTGGGGGAAAATAAGTGGCAGAAGGATACATGAATTGTTTTCTTAATGCATTTAATTAGTGCTCCCGTCCCTTCAGTGTTCTCTCAAGTGGTACATCTAATCACAGTTAATCAGACTTGCAGGCGTAAGAAGTGCTGACATTTCAGTGTTTGGCCTTCTGATATGGGGAGCATTCAGACAGCACAGACAGTCTCAGGATGACTCACAGTTCACCCCCAGACAGACAGGACGTCTTCCAGAACGAGAACAAGCAACAAATGCGATTACTAAGCAGACTTTGTACTTATTTTTATGGTAATGGGAGTAAGGACATTAACATAATTTGTAATGTGTTCACACGCAGCATATGTTCTTTTGCACTTCCTCCTGTCACATTTTAGATTTTGCTCAGTCTTTTTGTGGCTGTCATCTTGGACAATCTGGAGTTGGATGAAGACTTGAAGAAGCTCAAACAGGTAGGAGCTAATTAACGGCTGACTATTATCACCTATTCACTGTGACGTTTTACTACATTTTGCAGCAGCTTTGTGGTAGATTAACTGCATTCACAGTTGCCCATTGATTTAAGTATAGAAATTACCCTTTCGCCATTTTTTGTGATTAACTGTTGACACTACAAACAAATTTTTGTCATGAAGGAAAGCAATGATTTTTTTATTTTTATTTTACCATTGCATCTTTACTGTAATTGAACCCCTTTTGAACACAGTAACCCATAAGCATTGATTATTTTTATTCATTAACAAATGTCCAGAGAGTATTTAAGATGTTACCTGGCTAACAGAGTAATCTTGCTTGGTGCAATGCCCCCATCTGGACTTTAGTTTCTGAGGCAGGTGTCGACCGATGGACAGTGTGTACAAAACCAAAGCTGACATTTCTTACACTTTTCCATGAATAGTGGGGTATTTTTTATTCTATCTTGTTTGATTTAATTTAATTTAATTTGATTTGATTTATTTTTTATTTTATTTTATTTTAATTTATTGTATTTTTTTGGTTTATGGCCCATGGCCTGTGAACAAGAGGGCACTTTTGCAATAAACTCAATGTAGTGCTGACGTGACTTGTTTTTGTATTACATATTTTTTAAGTTCATATCACATGCACATTGTAGATTCGATCATTTCTTTACACAGTAGTTTCATCTACTTTTTTCTAAGAGGCTTTAGTTAACCAAACTACGTTTCTGGATTTTCTCCTGCAGGAGAGGACTGTCAGTCACCTCTTACATAAAGTTCTTTTCTCTTAAGCTAATTCAACCATAGCTTCACCACACTACAGTGAGCAAAGCTTGAATTGTGACATGGTATTGCCAAGCTTAGCCACTATGGCTGGCTGATCACAATGTTAACATCCCACTGTGGCCGTCACATTTGATGCCTTCAAGTGGTTCATTTGAATGATCCACTGTTGTTATTGTTGTGTTTCAAATACATTTTTTTGCTCCTAAACATTAACCTGAATTACGAAAACAACCATAAAGTAATTCACTAATTTTGAAAAGAGAACAGGGCTACTTCACACATTGAGAGTGTGACCTCAAGAGTTCCATTTGAATTGTTGCAGCCCAGCTGGCATTGGATGTTGACATATGATGTCAGAAAGACGCTGGAGTCTTACACTGGTCAGACACAAAATTATGGTTATGGTTGGCATGAAATTGGGTTTGACGATATTTTAAATGTCTAACAACATCAGAATTTATTGTCGTGTGGATGTAAACATTTTGCCATTTTGCAGACGTTGGATTTTTTTTGGTCATTCTGCATCAAGATGATGTTGGCATGAGACGTTTGGAAGACGCTGGATTTTGGTTACTTAATAATACTTCAATCAGGAGAGACAGATGATTGGAGTAAAGATAATATCTAACACAGAATATTAGAGTACAGATTAACAGATGATTTGTGTTGATTAAGATTCGTCTTTAGCGCTTGGACACCAGGAGGAGATATTTTTTGATCGAGGGACATCTGAGTTGCAGCAGGATAAATCCTCCCATGGAGTCCAGACACTGGTGGTGGTGGTGGCTGATGACTCTGAGGCTGATGGTTGATGAGGCGTATGAGGCTGATGAATCAGTAAAGACTAGGTGGTGATGGGGATGGCGGCAGCAAGAAAGAACTATGGCAGAGAAAGAGCCATACTTAAAAAGAGTAGCTTTGAGATGAAAGGCTGACAGAGAAGGTGTGTCGCCGTGCTATTGGTTGATTGTGAATCAGCTGATGACTCAACTGACCTATGCAGACAATGACACCAGGAGACAGTGAGTGAGAATAGGTGCAAGAAGTGAATAGCAGGGTGAGAAAGAAACTTACAGCCTGAGCATGAAAAGTATTGTCTTCCTGACTGAACTTTCGCTAGAGCTTCATAACTTAAAACCAACAAAGTATCAACCTGTCGTCAGTATTCCATGTCAAATTGACATTGGCATCAGAGGTTGTCCTGACATTAAATTTTCATCACCAAACATCATAACCTAAATTCAACTGTCAACCGTAGTCTTTTTGATATCTGGTGTGATCTGGTAACCAACCCTGTTTCCTGTATTTTTGGTGGTGTTTCTGTACTGAGTATACCAAGTGCTGATCCTGATCAACTGTGACACTGTTCACACAGAAGTGCCACCAGGGTGATCCCTTTGAACTCCATGCATTCCATTGCCTGCATGTAATTGGCTGCTGCCCTGTTTAAGGATGTACAGCTTCAGCGGGCATGTCACAGTTTTCTTTTTCACTTGTGCAATGTTAAAACAGTTTACCGTGCATGTCTCATCCTGTAGTCACGATGCACAAAGTCTTTGAATGGATTTTATTTACATAATTGGCCTTTTTTAATAATCATGGCAGCACATGGCAAGAATTTAAGGTCAGTATGTTTTCTAGTATAAAACCCTTGACGTTCAGTTCCTTTCAAACCAGTCAGAATAACAATAGCGAAATGTGCGAGTACGCTTGCTACATATTTAAAAATGACATTTTCTTTCCCCACGATCTGAAGTCCAAACACATTCGTCTGCTGCCTTCCATTTCTACCTGTTGTTTTTTGCTGCTACATTTTATTTAAAGGCTCAGCCCTTTCTGTTGCTACCCCAGGAAGAGTGACAGGGTTGTAAAGTGTGCCCACATGCGGACAGGGCTTTGAGTAATTTCTTCATTCTCACCTTTTTGGGGGTTTTCTCTAGAGGCTTGAGTAAGTGGGCAATTAACTTTAATAAAGCAAAACCCTGTTGTGTGAAAAAGCTGGCACTTACGCACACACAAGTACACACACAGGGCCTCTGTGCTTGTCATTGCTCAACGGGTGAACCTTAATAAGCAGTTTCTGTCGTCAAATGCAAATGAACTGCAGTTGCAGACGTACTTCTATGGAAATTTGTTTTTGAATGGTCGTATAGAGAGAACTACATGGAATTAGAGTCCGTGGTCAGTTCACGTGGAAACCATACAACAATTTTACATAAATTAATTAGTCTGTGAAGTCAATGACATGAACAGGTTTACACACATACACACACATGCTCACATAAACGCTGTACACTCATAGCCGGCTGGCAGGTCTCAGCTTGCCTGGGCAGGTTATTTCCCACCCACAGCTGAGTGATTAGGCGCAGTGACTGTAAAATTGCCTATTTTACAGGTGCTTCAATCACGGCTACGGAGACTGACTATAAATAGACCATAGATTGTGATCACCCTCCCACAAGAGAAGGCTTCTGCAAACATTTTGCGAAAGCCCAGTGACATGGTCAATGTTTCTATAGGAAATAAACACGTGGGCTGTGGGGGATGGGAAAGCAATTACAGTAAATGTGATGAATCGTTTTTTTGCTGCTGTTTGATGACTTGATTGAGTTGGTAATGTTTATGTGTCCATAATGTGACCATGATAAGCTCTTTACAGAAGAAATTATTGTAAATGTACAGGAAATAGTGTGACATAATGGTTTGCTTTCGGCTCAAACTGGTTTTGTTCCAGTCATGGAATAGATATCAGTCAGTATTTAGATTGAGAGTTTGACACTCAAAAACCATGTGTGTATTCTCTCCCCTGAGATGTTTTTAATCCTTTCTTCTTCACAGTTGGTCGAACACACAGACAGTTGCTGTGTTCAAATTAATTGGAAATAATGGGACATCAAATTGAAGCCGAATAAACTATTCAAAGAGCCAGTTCATGCAAATCATAGAATTTTTGTCTTGCTATTATTTGAAGTGACGTGAAGGATGATGTGTGCGCTATTGGTGGAGAGCAAGTGATGCTGTACACCAGTTGATAACACAGGAAATAATGCACACATTTACATTGTTGGTGGCATAATTAGTGGCATTTATTGACTGAAGTGTCACAGTGAGCTAATCACAGTTGCATTCACTGTCACACTGAAGGCTGAATTTGAAGCTACTGTGGGGAAAACGATGTTTTTGAAAGTAGTTGGTGACAGTTTATCTTGCCCTGACATCCTGCTCCCCGTCATGCTCCATGTGTGTCAGAAATATCAGCAGGAAAAGCAGTCAAACATGTCAGCTCCCCTTACACGCCATTGTACTTTGCTCCTACCCATGAAAGACTTAAAGCATAGAAGACGTGTGCGGTTGCAGGTGTGCCAGTGGTGTCTTTATGTGTGTCTGGTGTGTACGTGTCACATTAAAATGAAAATGTGCAGCCAAGCTTTGATAGATAAGGCCCACCTGCACGGTGCAATTATGCATGATGATAGTGAACCATTCTTCAGATTATTTTCTATATACGTTAGCAAGTCACTGCTAATGTCAGGCTCTGTTGTATGTAACAACCATTATACTCTTGTTATACAGTGGGGTGTCACAATTTTGATTCTAAATAGCAAAATCAGTTGAAATGAGCTTTCCATTATTGAAATCAAAGTCAGGATCAGCAATTCTCCCCAATTATGTACATCTGAAGACAATACACTTCAAAGATGACATGGCGTGACTTACCGTTACACCAAGGCCTCTGGCAGAGTCGGGCATGACAGAGAAACAATAGATCTGGAAAATCCTCCTGCTTCGATGAAGTCACCTGTGTGGCAACATTTTGCCTTCCCCGTGACTTACGTAAGCAACGAACGAGTCGTTGACAGGAAGACCACAGTTTGTAGGCTATGCTAGTAAAGTGAGAGTCAAAGTTTTTGCAGAGGAAACCCAGACTGTTATTTCAAAGTGCCCTTTTGCCATCTAGTGGCTGTTGCTTGTGTGCTTAATAGTTCAATTGACTGGTAAAATGTGTTATTATTAATCACATTTTCTATGAATTATTTTAATGTGACCATATTACCAAAGTCAAGGCGACGTCACGAGATCGGTGGTGTGTATTCTGTGGTCTGTCTATGAGTAAAGTACTTTAATCTGGCCAAACCTTCGCTTATAATGACCTTGTTAGTCACCCAGCAGCTCTTTGGCATGTTGGCATGTTGATGTCATGAAAAAAAAATGTATTTGTTGCTTTTCTGAGCAGCTCTCTGCGCTGCTACAAACAGTGCCAGAAGAGATCGTTTGCCCAATGTTGATTTCGAGAATGGTCTTAGTTTGGTTTGCCCAAAATTATGGCAGTTATGTCACACGTAATACCATATAGTCTGTCTTTTCAAAGAAGAATTTAATAAATGACAATCTGATAAATGTTAAATGACAGTTCAGTCAGGACCACTGTAGTCAAAGAAAAATTTATTTCCATTTGCACTAGTGTATTTGGCAGTATGGCTCTGTTCTGGGGCCTCGCTGCTGTACCTCGGGCCTAAGCAGAAAGCCTCTTCCAAGTGCCTACGTGGAAAGCCTAAGGCACAGGGAGTACACCTCTGCGCTCCTCCATGCGCATATGTAGAAAGAGCGCACCTCTCCGTCCTTCCACGCGCCTATGTGGAAAGCCTTAAGGCAGAGAGAGCACACCTCCCTGCCCTTCCACATGCCTGCGTGAAAAGCCTAAGGCAGAGAGACTAAACCTTCCTGCCCTTCCATGTGCCTGCGTGAAAAGCCTAAGGCAGAGAGAGCAAACCTCCCTGCCCTTCCATGTGCCAACATGGAAAGCCTAAAGCAGGGAGAGCAGCAGCAAAGACCCCCAGGAACAGAACAGAGCAGCATCAATGACAAACAGAAATGACATTGATAAGTCAGACACCGCATGCAAAAGAAGGAGCTGGGGTGGTAGCACGTTCAAAGCGGTTTGCAGAAGAAGCAGCAACAGTAGGCAGGCCAGAGAGGTGCCAATTCACCTCCTGGGCACTGCCGAGGTGCGCTTGAGCAAGGCACCGAACCCCCCAACCACTCGGGGCGCCTGTCATGGGCAGCCCCACTCTGACATCTCTCCACTTAGTGCATGTATAGGTCCTGTTTTGCATGTGTGTGTTCGGACCTGTGTGTAATTTACAACAGAGTGGGAGGGGGAAAAAAAAAAAAAAGAATTATTTTCCCTCGGGGATTAATAAAATATATATATATATATATATATATATATTTATAAAATTAAATTAAATTAATTAAATTAAATTAAAATAAACTTTATAAATAAAATTGATTGAAATTGATTGACTCGAGGGTGCGCTGACTGGTTAGCTTCCTCTCTTAAACCATTCCCTGCATATTTTAACAATGCTGTTCAGTCAGCCAAAATTTGACCGACCCGTCTTGGGAATTCTTTTCTAGTTTCTAGCATAATAGGTCAGCAACATCCTGTTTAAACCAGTCAAGTGAGCGTGTTACTGAAGCTTCAGTGGTTAAATATAGTGAGTAAGTAGTAAATACTTGTGATTCATACGGTATAAAGAACCGCACACCTGAGAGGCCAAATAGTCTTTTTGGCAGCAGTACAGAATCACCTCATGACTCAGAGCTGAAAATAGAACGAATGTTGTCAACAACTCTGTAAAAGTACAGCAACTGCGACAGATTGCTTTAAAAACATACAACTTCTATAAGGCTGTGTGTAGACAGCTTTCACCTTTGAACTTAATGAAGCTGATCATTTTTGAGTGGCAACATTTCCCAAATTCCAACCCACCTGCAAATATCCGCTCCACAATTGCCTACATCTGTGCTCTGTGGAGCATTTATGAAGCAGATCAGCATTGATGGAGTTACCAGGCAACACGTTTTGGTCGTCATCATGTCGTCATCAGGGCAGGTTTATGTTTCCAACTGTCACTCCATGTGTATAAGCTACTTCTTCTTGGCTGTCAACATAGCCAGGTGTGTGTGTGTGTGTGTGTGTGTGTGTGTGTGTGTGAAGCAGCAGCACTATTGTGTCTTGCCCATGTCTGCTGATTTGATAATGACATCATCAATAAGGCATGTAGCTAAAAACATCTGTCATCGTTTGTATGCTGATTGCAGCCCCGCATTTCAGGGGAACGACTTGCATCTGTCAACCCTGACAGACCATTTGTCTTGATTTGGTGTTTCATCTAAAAGAGTCGAAGCTTGAGACGTCAGGAGAAGAACAGAGGCTTGTGGGTAGTCATGTTGTGATCAAGCATCAGTGTTCGCGCAGTGCTGTTATATCTGGTTGCTTTAATGTCGTGTGATGGGAGCTGTTGGCAAGTTGAACTGTTTCGGAATCAATGCATTGTAACCACAGCCTGAGAACAAGTCATTTGCTTTCAACACAGACCCGTTCACACACAGGTGCATGTGCACTCACACTCACATACACATTAAAAGTGGTCATTAATAATTAGGGGAGTGAGAGTAAGCGGTGCTGCAGCTAATGACTAACCGGTTTATGCTGCCATACTGATGAGCCAGGAGCACAGAAGAAATAGGAATTCTTTAATGGCACACACACACACACACACACACACACACACACACACACACAGCTATATGCATGTGTGCACCAGTGTGTGCTCCACTCATCAATGTTGATTAGGATAATGCATTTATTGCGTGAAATTAGGTTTGGTAGAAATTTTTAATGAAATGAAGCCTGGGACAGGAGAAGGGTAGACAGCAGAGGAAAGGAGAAGTGAAGGGAGGAAGTAGACACCCCACCTCCAAGCACACACACACACACACATCAGCCTCCCAGGTGTGTTTCTGCTTATGGCTGATGTGAGACTTGGGAGAGTGCTGAACTGCTCATGAAATGCCATTTTAAAACATTTATACAGTGCAGCAGAAACTGGTTGATTTTTGTTGTGCACTCTGGTGTCGCAGACGGCACAGTCTCACTGAATACTTTTCACTTAGTTTAACCATGAATGTTTGCGTTGAAGACAGTCAATAATCACTAACTCTGACAGATGAAGCTAGGCCATGCTAAAATGGGAGTTAGTCTCAAGATACACCCAGTAGTATATGCTAGCTTTTAATTATGCATTGGGGGTCCCATATCAACCTGTCAGGGTGTATTTTGCAATAATGACCAGCTCTCTTTACATTAGTCTGCTTATTACCCTGCTACTAACTAAAGAAACTGATAATGTGACACAAAATACTGATGAGGACTGCATTCATAGCAGCAGTTTGCTATTCTGTTGTTCGTTGTTAGGGACCAAGCATTGAGGCAACAAGATGCAACAATTGCGGGTTTTTATTTATCTAAAAAATGCATGAAAAATTACAAATCAAGAAATGAACAACTAGGCCTATAAAAGACATCAACATAACATAACTGTACTCAATAACATAACTAAACAAGGTGTTAACTGCGAGGGAGCGTATATAGTGGCTTGGCCAAACCAAATAATACACAAGCGGTAACCAAAATGGACGGCAGCTACAACTAAACACAAAGCAAAAGTACCTAAACCCAACCCCCTTCCCATAATGTGGCAGTACATGGTCTGATCCAATAAGTTGGCTCCAGGATTTAAGAGTCCCCAGCCCTGAACCACGCCTTTTGCTCCACCAGGAAAGGACCTCCCCAAACAACCACGGTAACTCAAAGACAAAGAAACAGATGATTAATTATCAAACAATTTGCCTGTGTAACTCTACAATGCTAGAATGCCCATCCATTTTCCATCCATTTTCACAACCGCTTATCCTCTTAAGGGTCGCGAGGGGGGCTGGAGCCTATCCCAGCTGACATTGGGTGAGAGGCAGGGTACACTCTGGACAGGTCACCAGACTATCACAAGGCTGACACATAGAGACAGACAACCATTCACACTCACATTCACACCTACGGACAATTTAGCGTCAGCAGTTAACCTATCCCCAACCTGCATGTGTTTGGTCTTTGCTAGCATGTGTACAATTAAATTAGACAATGTAAGGTTAAAGGCAAATGAACAGATTCTAAATCAAACCAATTATGTAAATTGCGTAATATTGTTGGCCATAAATGAAAATAACCTGTGTAGATAACAAACTAATGACTTTAAAGTGTTGATTGGGAAAACATTACCATTGGTAGTTTGCCGTAATTGACCAATCAGAATTGGGTATTCAACAAAGACGGAATAAAAATCAACTTCTGCGTACAGTCCATAATTTCTTGTCTTACATTATTTGACATTCATTCATTCATTCATTCATCTTCTAACCGCTTCATCCTCTTGAGGGTCGCGGGGGGGCTGGAGCCTATCCCAGCTGACATCGGGCGAGAGGCAGGGTACACCCTGGACAGGTCGCCAGACTATCGCAGGGCTGACACACATTCACACCAATTTAGAGTTATCAATTAACCTAGTCCCCAATCTGCATGTCTTTGGACTGTGGGAGGAAGCCGGAGTGCCCGGAGAGAACCCACGCTGACACGGGGAGAACATGCAAACTCTGCACAGAAGGGCTCCCACGCCCGGGATCGAACCAGCAACCCTCTTGCTGTGAGGCGAGAGTGCTAACCACCACACCACCGTGCCGCCCATTATTTGACATTGTTATACATTATTTAAAAATATGAAACTCATGAAGTTATAAAAGTAGAATTTTAGCCAGGAATCAGAGATGGAAAGGCTTTAGTTGGAAAGTGAGAAATTTAATGGACATCAATTTAAGTCATTATGACTTCATGGTACTGAGGCTTGTGCATTTTGCTTTCGGTTTTTTCTCCAAAGTTAAAGGTTATTGTAGCTAGCAACAGCATAGCCAGGTATTTGTTTTGGTGGTTTGCAGGTAAATGCCAGCTATTATACCTGAGGACTACTTTTGTTTCAGTGGAATTTTAATGACTGTAATTTCTGCAAGTAACAAGTAAAAAATGTGCAAAAGCAGTTAAAGAGTAAACTCCTTTCCGTACATTAAATCATCACTGTGTAGATTTAAATGTGCTTCCCTTTAAATGTACTTTCCTATAACTGGAATTAGTCACTATGTCGCAGTAAAAGCACAATACAGCCTTGTACTTTCAATCTCTTGTTGAATTAGGGACTCTGTGTAAATAAAGTGTTTGAGCTTTCTTGCTAAATTGTTGGATAATTAAGAGGCAAGGATTGGCAGTGAGTCATGACAGCAACAGCAACTTTGAAGAAACCATTGAATACCATATTTATTGTGAAGATGGTGACATTTTTTACTCTCTTCTCGTTAGGCTTTGTTCTTTTCCCAGGATAAATGCAGGGAATGTGTTTTCCTGTTTTCCTTGTTTTGTATTAATGTTCAGTGTGACTTCAGCTCGCAGACAGTCCTGGGCACACATACATCTCAAATGTCAAAGTGCCACCCAGAAACACCTTTTGTCAATCACAGGAAGACAACAAGAACGGGCCAATAGCTGCATGTGATTTGAAAAACGAGTTTGCCCATTGGACGCTGTTGCTGCCCGTTGTTGCTCTACTTTCATCTGCGGTGTCACAGGTCGGTGGGCTTTGTGATGGGAGAGACTGATGGCCCATCTCCATCCAACAAATCATTCCTGCCCAGAGAGCAATGTCTGCAGGACCAAAGGGAGGTGCAGGGAGAGGGGAAAATGTTTATCCTGTGCTGGTAGATATCAACCAAATAGAAAAAGGTGTTTACCCCTAAGGGCAGTGATGATGATGATGATAATAATGTGTGTTTGTGTGTATCTCTGTGTGTGTGTGTATGGGTATGAATTGTCAGCGGTGATAAATCTGTGTGTGCGTTTTTGTGTACACACTAATTTTTTTTTTGCATTTCTCTGTGTGTTTGTGTGAAAGTGGAAATGTCTGGCAATCAAACAGGTCCTCGGGCCAGGTAGATGAGTCATGAGGAACACATTTGGGAAATTGTTAAAAAGGAGCAAGTAGAAAGCCAGGCAGAGAGAGAGAGAGAGAGAAGCTAAAAGCATAGCTAGCTTGCCTTTATCTACTGTCTGTTTACATAATACATACAGACAATTGCAGACGCTTGAATCCTTTGCACGCTGAGCTCTGAGACCTCTCACTGTGTTCTTTGACACTTTCTCTTCCTTTCTTTCAAAGTCTGACAGATTCTTATACGCAAAAAGGAGAGGGTGTGGTTGTTTGAGTGTTCAGCCTATAGTGAACATAATAAGCACATTAATGCTTTTTCTCTCTGTTGACTTTTTGTCCTTAATTTAACCAAAATAAAAACGTTTGTGATTTGATCATTTTAATCATCTTAATATTGGTGTTTCTTTGTCACTCTTAAGGTCATGTTTTACTGTTTAATATGACCAGAAAATAGAAACACAGAAGTTAACTACAGTGTAAGCAGGCACCCTGAGAAGCCACTACACATACTGTACAGATACCTGGAGTCACATACTGTACTATACACAGGCAATGGCTTTGTGATAGGTCTGTTTTTGAAGTATAGCTTAGTTGATAAATACACTGGGGATAGTCAAGCAGATATTATCATGGATCGAATGAGAAGGAGCAAAAAAATGCCACATATGTTTGAGATAGTTATATTTTAAAAACAGTAAAAAACTACCTTGTCTTTGAACCAGATATCTCTGACTGTGCGTTCACACCAAACGCAATGGACGCGATAAACGCCACAAGTTTCCATTCAAAATCAATGTAAATGACGCAATGACACGTGATGTCGCTTCGGGCGACGCGTTTCAGGCGATAAGAGCGACGCGATGAAGCGATGACGCGTCCATCGCCTCAGCGCGTGTGACGCTTGAAGTTGAAAAATTTGAACTTTTCAGGCAACATCGTGTGACGCTGTGCCGCGACATCCAATCAGCGTTGATATCCAACCATTCATAAAGAAATTATAAGCAACTAACCGGAGACAGATGGACAGGCGCTCCGCAGCTGGGATGGAGCGCCTGTAGTTGGTGTCCAGGCGGGAGATCCTCGCACCGATACGGGCCAACAGGTTCTCAAACTGGGCCAGCGTCAGCCTGAAGTACCGCTGGAAACTACCGTCATCCAGACGCAGCTCTTGCAGGAGGTGATGATATTCACCCAGCTGTGTGCGTTTCTGGAGGATATTGTGAACCCAGACACGGCGGTGTTTGGGTCTCCGATCCAAATCAGTTGTCCACAACAGATAAAGAGCAGCTACGGTAGTTAACTCAGCCATGGTTGACCAGAAAATAGCGGGAGATGAAGAAAATTGCGGGAGGAGGGTTGCGTCATCGCGATTGAAGCGATGAAGCGATGATCAAAAAGGTGACATTTGTGATCAAGCGACGCGATACTCGCGTTATGGGCGATGACATCGCGTCCATCGCGTTTGGTGTGAACGCACGGTGACAAGTTTATTTACCAGACCAATAAACCCACATAGTACATATCTTGGTCACGATTCCTAAAAGATCAACTTAACAGCAGCTTCCTGTTTTTGCTGCCCTCCACTGGTTTACTGTCACCTTGCTATAGGTGTGGTCAGTACACCTTGACATCACTGTTAGGAGTGATTACAAGAGAAACAAATCTCAACCTGAGTGGTTTTCGGCCTGTTATTAGCAAATGTTGACCTGTTCTCTACACATGACATGTATTGCACGTCTGTCCGTCCTAAAAGAGGGATCCCTCCTCAGTTGCTCTGACTCAGGTTTCTACAGTTTTTTCACCATTAAAGGTTTTTTTTGGGGAGGTTTTCTTTATCAGTTGTGAGGGTCTAATGGACAGTGGGATGTCGTATGCTGTAAAGCCCTCTGAGGCAAACTGTGATTTGTGGTATTGGGCTTTATAAATAAAACTGAACTGGATTTGACTAAATATTATAAACTTAAAGGACCTGTTACTACCTTATGGTATCTCTCATGGTCTGCTTTATGATGACCTTGAGGATGAAAGTCAACTTTCATGCTCAAATTTGAAGGAATCTTTGTCAAAATTGTTAGTACAATTTTGTTGTGAGAAAATGTGTAGTGCAAATATGTATGTAAATGTTTTGTCAGTTGATTGCACACAATTTAAGTATTGTATATTGTAACCGAAATAAACTATTCAACAACAAAATCAACAACAATGTTTTAATGTTAAGGAATAAGTATTGGTACTATTATCTGTTTTTTTAAAGGGTAACTTTGGTATTTGTCAACCTGAACCTATTGTCCTGTGTTTTGGTGTCTAGGTGACCAATTGGAACAACAATTTTTGAAAATGGTGCAGTAATGACAGAGACTGCTGCAGCTGGTAGCTCAGAAACAGGCTGCAATGTAGTCTCGTCACCAGACAATCAGAGATCTCCGCCTTCTGATAGTCTGGGGACACTCCTTTCTAAAGTGTGTTTAACACACTGGAGAAAACGGCCGGCAACAAAGCAACGTCTCTTGCATTTTTGATAAGGACACGCCCTCCCGGAAATGTGTGCTCCCCCTTTTCTTGTCCGCAAGGAAACAAACACACAGAGAGCTTGAAAATGGATGCCCAGAGATTTAACTCTGTTTTATTAAACGTGTGCTCAGTCCACAAGATTGTGGAAATGAAGGACTTACAGCAACTTTGCTTAAAACTTTTAACGCAGTCGGACTATGTTTACGAGCACAAGAGTTCAGCGAGCCACCAAAGGACCGCCCTGCGGATTTACTATTGGTTCTGCAACGTAGGGAGTTTTTTTAAACTCTGAAATTGTATCCGCCCATCTAAACACAACATCAGGGAGAAAGTCATCAGTCTTTAGTTAAGCAAAGCGTCTAAAGACTGACTTGTGAGTCTAGCTGCAACGTAACCATTTGAGGCATATGTGCATCATCAATTTATGTCCCCTAAAAGTGTTTGTTTTTGCCCCTGAGAGGCTCAGATTGTTATTCCAAATGTCTGACAACATCATGGAAAGGAGGCAGAGCTTTTTGTTGTAGATTAAGATAATTTTTTGTTTAACCAGAAACAGCCCCAGAATCGCTATTGCCAAACCCACCAGACTCCATTGAAATAAACATTTTTTATTACCGTAAAACAAACTTCAGAGTCGACAGAAACAAAATAAAACTCTTGGTTTGTCTTTCTACTGTTCCACCAATCAACAACTCTAATTTGGTTGAAATAAACTCTTAATTCACTCAGTTAGATGTGAAACATTGCTGGCTCTACACATGCTAAGATTATTGTGTATTTAAATGGAGTCTGGCGGGTTTGCTGATTTTGATTTTGGGGCTGTTTATGGTCAAACAAAAAGGGTCTTACCCTTCAACAAAAGGTCTGTCTTTGGAGGATCCTTTTCATATTGCTTTTACACTCTTATAACAAGCTCTTTTAGTTGACGTAAATTGATGGTGCGCATATGCCCAGAGTGGTTACATCGCAGCCTGTTTCATGACTGCCAGCTGCAGCATTCTCGCTCAGTGCTTTTGACACAGAACATGGTAAAATAGAGTCCAGAGTAATGAAGTTACCCTTTAGGTACAGTACCAATATCTGTCACTGTATCTGTCTCAGAAATCAGTTGTGCTTTATTTTAGCGGTAAGGAAACATGAACCAATCAAAGCAGAACAATGTCCAAAATCTGGTTTATGAGAGAACATACTCTCTAAATGCGTTCCTTTCATCCCTGGCCTGGCCATGCTCCTTAGAATTTCCCAAGGTGTTGTGATCAGATCTAATGTACTCTGCTCATGTGTGTACCCAGTAGCACCTGACCTTTGTTATTTCAGAGCCAGACCCACAATGGCCCTCAGCAAGGATTTCTTCTGCACACACTCATGGATAATTGTTGGTATAAACATCAGATCCCCAGATTATCCAACCATGTGAGGTTCAGTTAAAAGCTTCAGGAATGATAAAGCGGACTGCTGTGCTTCATAGCTCGTACCATCTAACCATACTGCCATCTAGTGCAAGGCCTACACATGCAAAAATTTGAATTATGAGTTGTTACTCATGGATTTATGGCTAGAGCGGACAAATGGGTGTGTGTGTGTTTATAATTGTGTGCCTCTTTGTGCCGCAGAGGTCTATGTGGGCATCAGTTGTGGTGTGATCGATGATGATGGATGACTACTCTCTCAGATCCCCAATATATTATCAGTTTAGCAGACATTGTGAGAGAGGGTTCGCTACCAGATGAACATCCTTAAAGAAACACTGTGGGGAGTTCCACAGGCCACAGACCGAGGGTGTGATGCAGCGCGGCGGTAATCAGATTGCTGCCCCCAGTGTGTCAGGCTTGTCAAAGCTGGCATGGAGAGAAGCATGGCAGTGACAGTGTGTGGTTGTCAGTTGAGTTGCGTCTATCCTCTTGTTCCATATTTGTCAGCTGAGGGGAGTATGATCTGGCGTCGACTGTGAGAGATCAAATGGGAGGAGAGGGAGGTGGGTGAGGGAGATGGAGTGAGCGATAAAGGTGGAGGAAGAGATAAACACATGGGGAGGGGAGGGAGAGTGAGGAGAACAGCAGGAGAGGGAAGATGGATGTTTGCTTTGGGTATAAATGAGGTTTAGGATGAGTAGTCACTGTTCCACAGCTGTGACAGGAACATACAGTGTCACCGTGGCAACAGTGACACAATTAGGGTTTTTTTTTTCACCAAATCACACCTGATTCATCTCAATATCAATGTGTGTACAAGTTTGTACATGTGCGTTCTGTCTGCTCTCTTCTCAGCGCTACAGCCACAGTGTTTCAGAAGGCACTCAGAGTTGAATATATATTTTGTTAAGAAGAATTTAGTTTGATCAAATGCACTATGGAGCGATTGTTTTATGGCTTCCCACCAAGGATTTCATTATTTATGAGTTAAACTAAAAGCCTGTCCTCCATTTACGTGATTTAATGGACCAAGGACTTATTTGGGGATTTAGTGGAGGAGAAGAAAGGCGAAGGAGACAGAGGGAGCAGAGAACAGAGGAGCGTGGCCCTTGGAGAATCCCAATACAATGTGTTCTTATCTTTTGAATGTCACCTTCAGTTTTCTATTGCAAGACTCTTGGAGCACTGTACCATGTCTCCGCCATGTACTAAAACTAGCAGGAACACACACACTTGGGCAAACACAGTCACAAAATTACTTGTGTATAAAACTATCTAGAAAAAGAAAAATATATACACATTGTTTGTTTATGCACATTTACACTTGGCTGAGATCACACAATTTTGCTTAGATTGTTGCTGTACACTTTCTCACTCACTGAGAAAAGCATTCCTGCAAAAGAATGGAAAGAAAAGCTAAAATGGAGGCATAAGATGGTATGTTAAGCCATAGATATGTATAATCATAGATGACTCATTCCTGTGGCTACTGTGCGTCAACGTCGCCACCATCTTGGGGACGTCACGGCCGGCTGGCTAGTATTGTTGTGTATGGAGATAAGTCTTCAGCAAACTTGGTGTGCTCACTCAAAAGTTTCAAAGTGTAATTGGGTGCCGGTCCAAAAAATTACAGCAAAGCAGAAAAACCTTACAGCACTCACTAATAAGTGTAATACTTTTTAATATAGTGGATTGCACAGCAGCAGTCGAACGGACGCGTTTCAGCTCATAGCCGTCCTCAGCGTTTGGAAATGGCCACTTTAGAATGAAAATACAGACAGTACTTACTGACCCTCGATTATACTCAAGATGTTTTGTGAATGTTTTCAACATTCAAATTCGTTATTCTCTGAAATAAAGCATCTGACAGCAATGCAGACAACACAAGAATTCATTTTAAAGATATACTATGCAGGATTTTCTTAGAAAAGCAAGTATAGTCATACAGAAGTAATCCCACAATCATCACTTATGACCCATGTGAAGTGTTTTTATGGTAAAACAATATTTATTAACATGTTAACGAATTAATAAGAATGTGGAAAGTCTTTGGCAATTAGCCCCCGTAGAGATGGTTTGATTTAAGGAGGGTGATGAATCCATAGTTGAATAGGGAACCCCCTCGGGGTTTAGACACTGATGGTGGTAGAGGTGATGAAGATGAGATGAGAGGAAGATGGAGAAGTGCCGATGATCTGGGTGAGTAGAGGAATGAGTCTTTGAGAGCTTGTCCTGGACTCTGGATATGATGGCTGGAGGTGAACAGGGTGGAGGAGGGTGCAAAGATTGTGCCTAAAATGATGGCTGACAGCAGCAGAAGAGAGAGCACATTTAAAATTTTGCAGTGGCATCCTGACTGGCACAGAGAGATCATGGAAAAGTTTGATTGGATAACTAGGAGTGAACACCCATAGTCAGCTGATTGGAGGGAGTTGTGAGAGTAGGATGGAGAAAAATGTGAAAGGGTGAGCACGATAAAGGTCTTCCTGATTGAACTTACGCTGAGCTTCATTTCTCTGACTCTGCCCTCTGCCTGTATTTCCTTATTTTCTGTGTTTGGGGACAGTTATGAACATGTACCCCCACAACGTTCAGGGGAGGTTTGAGCTTTTTAAGAATTAGCAACCAGGTGCTCGATTGTAAGCAGCAGGCATTGAGAGACACAGCGCCAAAAAAACGCAGATACAACAAGGTGAAATGCCAAACAACAGCAAATCTGGGGTTGGCATTTAGGCCTTGTTTCGGCTGCAGCCCATATCTGTTTTGGGCATATCCAAATTGTATGCAGATTGATTTGAAGAAGTCTAGAAACGCCACATGAAATGTGATTTTTTTGGCAAATATGATCCAAACTGCTGTGCATTTGGATGTGGTTTTAAACGCGATTCCAATCGCATTTCTACAGAGATGTCTTAGTCCGGACGTTCTGGCTGCTCAAATTTTTAAAGTGTCCTTGAACACAGCACACAACAACAAATCCAAAGTGACAGATCCGTGCTAGTACAAGCAGAACACTAAAGAGGACAACATAAGGACCAAAAGTCCGTGGACAGACGCCAAAATAAATCCACGTTGAAAAGCTACGTCACCAGCTTTGCTATGTAGTTACTGAGGCCTACGTCATTACCACAACAACCTGTGCAGATAGGTTGGTGATGTCTGGACACACAAATCCAATCTGATGACTTGCAAATAACCTTGTGGACAGTCTGCCTTAAAGATCTGATTTAAGGAATAAATCTGATTTGCCTGTAGTCTGAACGTAGCCTAACTTTCACTTTGACTTTCACTGGAGAGTGTGTTTAAAAAACAGTACCAACAATCCTGCAAAGCTCACTGTTAAGATAACTTTATTTGGCAGTTTAGTGTGCAGTGAGTACAGGCAGGGAACATGGGGGAAGTGAGGGAAACATCCAGTACAGGTTCCCAGCCAGGGATGTTGTGATGACTGTACGTGGCATGAGCCTTAACCACCAGGCATACATATATATGGCATCCACAGTTGCTCTGGGTGTTGGGGAAGCTATTAGAGGTTTACAGGCTGTGTGGTTTTACAGCAGCTCCGCAGCACGGCTCATTACCCAGCTAATGAGAGGAGAGGGTGACCCTGCTAACTTGCTCTCAGCTCTTCCACCTCTGGGTATTACAGCTGGACTGGCCCATGGTCGGGGGAACCCAACCAAGACTGTGAGGGAATGTGAATAGGTTAGTGTTTATGACAGGGACCTCATGTGCTTTCAGATTACTACTTGGGCTTATTTTACATTTTAGATTATGTGTATTGTTGTTGAGGGAACAAAGGTTTACAGAAGATTCGAGGAACACAAAAACAGCACATACATTTTTTTCTGCTGTGATGCACTACAGATAAGTATGTACCACGCTGAATGCTGGATTACGCAGAAAGTACGGCAAGGCTGTCGTATTAACACTGAAATATGCAGTCTCTCATCACACACACTCACACATGCACAGCTGTTGTCTGGTGCTGTTGCTGAATGGCAGGCTCTGATGTCTGAATGGTAAAATGCAGATGACTGTATGTACATCCTCCCACAGGCACTCGGCGAGTGTGTGTGGGCAGCAGTCTTGTGGGCGGCTGTTCATCAGCTCCCGATTGTTCCACTGGCTAGTCTCGAAGATATTCCTACTCTGTGTTTGCATGTCTCTGAGGTGCTGTAGCAGGACTGAACGGAGAGTTCAGAGGAATTACACAGGGGGGAAAACAAGTATTCACACTCTTATCAGAGTCAGTAACTAGTAGTGCTTGTGCTGTTTATGAGGGCTAATGCTAAAATGCTTAAATGAGGAGTGTTTGAGATAGATGGAAGATTTCTGGCTGTATTTGTTGTGCTGCTAAATCAGTCATTTCCAAGTTGGGTGCAGGGGTCAGTTGTAAAAAGGCTGCCTCCTCCAGCGTTCTGTTAGCTTACTTGCAGGTCAGCTTGAAACTGAAGGTTTTTAGAGTTGCATATATCAAACAGATAAGGGTCATACCTCCAGATGGGTTCGTCATGCTGTTAAGTGTCTTTGTCATCATGCTATCAGCATGGAGCTGCGTTGGAGGGAACTTATCTGGTCCTGCAGCTGTGAAATCAAGCTGTCATGACAGCTTGAGTGTCTTGTATGTCATAATGCTTATTACATGGAGGTACTAATACTGAACATAATAGTAAGTAGTATCATTACACAAGGGTTTTATGCCTTTTCTTTTTTCTTGTTTTAAATGCTTTTTCTCCCAGCTCATTTTCACCCCGCACTGTATCACCCTCTCCAGCTGCTCGTCTGAAGCCATTTTGTCGCTGACTATTTTATCTTCTCCCCATGCTCCCACTGAACTATGGCTATTCCTGAATTTGGTCTAATGCTAATGCTCAGCGTTGGTCAGGAAAGCTGTGGAAATCCCGGGCGGAAATCTCCCTAGCTCAGCCGAGCCTGAAATTGGCTTGAGTGGAGGGGGAAGCAGTGGCAGGTCACCTGAATGGGTCTCAAGGCAAAACACATTAGTCTCGGTTCCATTGTTGCACCGCCATACACTAAATCTCATCTGTGGCAAGCGAAGCAGTGGTTTTGATTTATCAAGCATTCACTGTGACATAAAGAGAAATACAGAGACATTTTCTCACAAACACACAGGAGCACACATTTATGTGGGAGTAGTGCTTAACCTTGAACACTTAAGCCCAGGGGTCACTTGAGGCAGCGGATACAAGCTGTATGGCAAACCTGTTGGCAAAGTTGCTACACATCCAGCAGCAACATTAGCATTCATTTAAAGCCTTGATTATGTCCCTCTGGCATATGATACCGTTCACAGAGGCTACAAGTAGTCATGTCATCCGTTGTTACAAAAATATTGATTATAGACACTTAAAAGGAACAGTGTGTAAGATTAAGGGGGATTTAGTGGCAGTGAGGATTGCAGATTGCATCCAGCTGAAACTTCTCCTGGTTAGGATTCCTTCAGTGTTCATTGTTCAGGAGGTTTTCACCAGGAACCAAATTATCCTCAGAGGTCTCTTCTCTCCAAAACAAATAGACCTGGTGATTAAAACACTGAATAAAGCAGGCTCACATTACAAACCAGTTTTTCTCTTAAGCTTTTCCTAGCACCTACCTGTTAATGTGTGCTCACTTTTTTTTCTGATCCAGACATTCAGGTCAAGGTTTCTACCGTGAGCTGAGGGTCTCCTCCTCCCCAGAATAAATTGACCTGGTGATTTAAGCCAGTAGAAACCCTGAATGAAGTCATAGGTTTCACATTACAAATCAGTGTTTCTCCTACGCTATTTGTCATTTTACAAACAGGCTAGCCCAGCACCTGCTAATGTGTGCTCACCTTATTTCTCTGATAACCTAAGATCCAGACGAGGTTGTTACCAGGAGCTGAATTATCTGCAGAGGTCTCTACCTCTTCAAAACAAACGGACCTGATTTAAACCAGTAAAAAACATTGGTAAAACACTGAATAAAGCAGTTTTGCATTAAAAGAAAAGTGTTTTTCCAATGGTGCTCGTAGCAGAGGGGATGCTAACTACGGTGGCCAACGTGAAAAAGCAAATGTCCCTATCTAGAGACAGACATCTCTTGACAAGGACCCGCTCCCTATGTAGATAGAAACGGCTTATCTTAAGGAAATGAAAATACAATGATTCTTATTTCCAAGTGATTATACACTAAAGAAAACATTTATTATTTTATCATATTCAGCTAATATACCCTCCCTATATCCCACACACTTGACATTTCAGCACACTGACAGAGAGAAATATTCTGGGTGCATTTAAACACACAAATGTGTACATAATGCATGATATTGTCATGCGTGCACTTATACAGGAGAGAGCAATTCCTCCTCTGTGACACAGCAACACCTAAAACCAATAATCGGTAGACAATAGATTTTCCTGGTAAGTGGGCTCTTGCATGTCTGTGTGTGCTTTATTGATCCCATGTATTGAGCAGGCTGAAGGCCTAGTGTGATCTGTAATCTATTGCAGCTTCCTAGTGCACCTATTTACCAGGTAAATCTTTTCCAGAACAGCCTCACACACAGTGTAAGTAATTAAGGATAATGTACATTTGGTACTGTAGCAGACACTTCTTCCTGCATAGGCTTCCTTGACTTTTTATGGTGTAAGGCGTAATGGCACAAAATAATCTAAATGGACCATGGTACCGTGGATTCCGATTTGTTTTCCTAGGGTAATTTAAAATTAAATTCAGTGCATCCTTTGCTTATTTATTTCCACAGTCAGTGGCTCCCCAGATTCCAGATTCAGCATATAAATAAATAAACGGCTAAATTGAATTACATGAATAAGAGTGCATCACTCACACTACAGCACTCTGTTTATGAGAAAAGATTTTAATAGCAGTTCTTTTTGGATGTTTAGTCTGTTCCTCTCCCCAGAGCAGCTCTCTTTTCTCCTCTGTTGGGAAAATGGAAAGGAAGGAAGAATGGCAGATTAGTGAGGGAAGGAGGCAACAAACAGAATCAGAAGTTAAGATTGTGAGACTGGGGCAGCCTTATATAAAGAGATGTGGCTAGATGCTCGCTGTGATGGGGAAGAACAAAGTCTTCTGAGAGGTGGAGAAAAGGGGGATGAACACAGCGAGCAATGAAGGACAGTACAAGGCACGGAAAGTTCGACTGTAATGGGATACTGCTGCAGATAAGGGTGTAGAGCTTCGGCTAAACTGTACATCTCGCTGAGTTGGCCCAATTGATTAGGACCTTTGGGAACAGTATGGTCCATATTAATTCTGAACTGTGCATGCATGCTTGTTTGTGGATTGTTGTTTGTGTGTGTTCTGCTTGGCTGGAAATTCAGCAACCAAATGAACAGGTACAATTCGAGATGACTGCAGCACTTTCTGCAAGTTTCACCCAGAGAACTGCAGCACTGAAGGAAGCTCGGTGCACTTTTATTTCCAATCCTATAGTGCTGAAGCAGATACAGTATAAGATGGTGTTTTGTTTATTGCTTTAAGCCATATTAGATCCATAATCCACTTGTTTCTGTATAATCATCCCTTAAGTTTTGTCTCGTACTTATCCTCCCATACTGTCTACTTCTCTCTTTTACTTATTTTAGTCTCCCTCTGTCTCTGCCGCTTTCTATCTTGTGTCTATCTTGGGAGACAGAATATAGACAGAAAGCCTAGGCAAGCAAATGCTGCTACATAATTCCGTCTTCACAGTATGCCACTCACCACTCACCCACTCAGGGTAAAAAAGAAGCTCCAACATTTGAGTCTGTTCGAAAAACAAAATGGATAGACAGATTTCCATTCCCTCCTTTGTCAGGTCTCTCCTTCCCCCAACTGTTATCCCTCAAATACGAGGGGCTGTTCCAGTCGTTCCGGCGCTCGCAGTCAGACAAGCGCAGACAGAAATACCAATACACATGAACAGCGTGAAGGGACGTTTGCATTGCTAGACAAACGGCGTGACTGACAGAGAAAACATTCGCCGAGCCCAGTCAGTATGTTTCGCAGCGGTTTCCTGCCCTGAATGATAAGCTGCCATTCAACGTTGCCCTAAATGCAGTTCACTTCCAAGCCTAATCTGCAATGCATCAGGGGTTATCTCCAGGCACCCAGACAGAGAATACCTGCGAGGGGATTTCAATCAGCCTCCCCCATATGTAATTAAATGGAAATAATTGGTTTCATTCCCTTTGTCATCTTTTTTTTTTATTCCACCAGCCTGTGCCACAGAGCTAGGCCTGCACACATGCACATTATTCCAACTGTCGCTTTCTTTTCTCCATTAACCACTCCAAAGTAATCTTTCCTTTTTCTTTTGTTGCCTTCTCCATTCTTTTCTGAAAGTAAGTGGGATCTCATCCTAAATGTGGTTGTCTGTACTGTATGTGCTGTGTGTGTTGTAGGTAGGTGTGTTGCTGCCATCATCAGGCAGAAACATAAAGCTGCACTCTCCAGTCTGTGATAAAACCTCTGCATTTCACAGTTGTCTCTCGCAATACCGGGCTTAGTCTTGTGCTTTTTCTCCTTAAATACCAAGGATGGCTTCATGCAGCTCTCAAAATCCCCAAACTGTTCACACCCAGACTACAGTAACAGTGTCCTTCTTCCCTTTGTATCTTATTTTAATCACTGCCTTTCCCCTTTCACTGTATCTTGTCTTGCTCCTCTGTACCCTGCCTGAACTGGTTCTCTCACCCCCTCGTCTTTCAGCTCAAGCAAAGCGAAGCCAATGCCGACACCAAAGAGAAGCTCCCTCTGCGACTCAGGATCTTTGAGAAATTCCCCAACAGACCTCAGATGGTGAAGATCTCCAAGCTCCCATCTGATTTCACAGTGCCCAGGATCAGGTACACACAGCCACACACACACCAAGTCAATTCATAAAGCATGCAGTTTTTGAGGTATGCACTGTATATAGACCGAAATGTCTCCAGTTAGTTTAATAAAAATCGTTAGAGGAGCAGTTTGTAGAGTTTAGTGGCGTCTAGTGTGGAGAACTGCAGATTGAAACCAGCTGAAACTCTTCCAATGTGCCAAGTGTGAACTCCTAGTTAGGATTCTTTTAATGTTCATTAATCAGGAGGTTTTTAATGGGAGCTGAGCTATCCACAGAGGTCTCTTCCTCTCCAACATCAGCCACAAAAGGTGATTAAAACTGGTAAAAACACTTAATAAAGCAGTTTAACGTTACAAATCAGCGCTACTCAGACGCTGTTCAGGGCGTTGCAGACAGCACCTGCTAATGTGCTCTCACCTTTATTCTCTGATAACTTAAGATCCTGACGTTCAGAAGGTTTTTACCAGGTGATCAAAACCGGTAAACAACACTGAATAAAGCAGTTTCACATTTAAAACTCAATATATTTCTGATGCTGCTTGCTGCACAGGGGCTGCTAACTACTGTGAGCTTACTTAAAACATGAATGGTCCTATGTAGAGCCAGTGTTTGTGTCCATTCTGGGCTACTGTAGAAACATGGCAGACTACGTGGACTAGGATCCACTCCCTATGTGGATATAAACAGCTCATTCTAAAGCCCAGTTCAGACCAAAGATTAGCGAAATGTTTTAGAACATTGCAGAGAAAAGTCGCAGCGGTGTGAACTAGCCGTTTCATCACTACTACAAATACAGTAGTGATTTCCAGTTTATTGCAGTAACCGCACAACAACAAGCATTAAAGATGTCAAATCCTTTCATGTTGCCACCATTCTCCAGACATTCTCTGCAGTACTGACAACGATAAAGGGAAAGAACTGCAAGAAAAATGTTTCAGATTTGCTCCTGGTGTATAGCAACCTATAATGTTCTGCAAGGAGTCCCTTTGTGTCTTACAGTATGCCATTTTTAGCAGGAGAGCTGAACTACGTCCAACACAGTGGACCTCATAATCAATTTTATCATTTAGTTGCTGATTAGTGCACAGCTGGGTCCTTCGCTCCCCACAGAAATCCCCCTCTGCAGCCCATCTGCCAGGCTGCTGCAGCAAGAGCTTCCTCTGACATACTTTGCTGCTGAATTTGTACCGAGGTTGTTTGGTTTGGTGTTGTAATACAACTGTGATTATGCCGTCTATTTTTAAGCACAGGGAGTTCTTCAGTGGAAAGCAATGCATTACAATTCATTACATTTGTGTGTGCGCTCTTTGTTGTGTCCTCCAGGGAGAGTTTTATGAAGCAGTTCATTGATCGTCAGCAGCAGGACACCAGTTGTTTGTTCCGGCGTCTCCCCTCCGCTTCATCCTCCTCCTGTGACCACTCCAAACGCTCAGCCATTGAAGACAACAAGTATATCGACCAAAAGGTACTGTCACACACTCGTTCTCTTACTCACACACACACAGAAAAGGGATAGGACAGTGACAGCTTCATTTTCATGACTATATATACACACACAGAAGATAAACTATAGCAATAGAAAGTACAGTATCGGTAGCAATGTGTTGGATTGCACAGTATATTTAAAAAAACTACCAACAAATGGACTCTCACAATGTTCTTTCTCAGCTCCGCAGGTCAATATTTAGCATCCGAGCTCGTAACCTCCTGGAAAAAGAAAACACTATCAATAAAATCCTACGGTAAGACACATCTACCTCCCAGTCCCTACTGAACATGGTTCTAGTGATTTGCAGGTCAGTTTTAACTTTTAAGTGAGTTAAATTTCAGTTTTATTGTTTTTTTAAAGGGACAGTTCACCCCAAAATCCAAAGTACATATTTTTCTTCCTACCTGTAGTGTTATCTGTCATCTAGATTGTTTCATTGTGAGTTGCAGAGTGTTAGAGATATCGGCCGTAGAGATTTCTGCCTTCCCTCAAACATAATGGGACTAGATGGCACTCAGTTTGTGGTGCTCAAAGCGCCAAAAAAACATACATTTGAAAACTCAACAGCAATGTCTCTTTCCAGAAATCATGACCCGGTCACTCAAGATAATCCACACTTGTTGTGATTAATTTCATGTAGCAGCTGTTTTCTTTCTACTGAACTACAGAAGGAAGAGTTTACCTACTGTTAGCTAACACCAGCACCACTGAGCTTGCTAACATTATAGCTCAGCCCGAGGAGGAGGCCATTTATGTTTAGGAGCTAGGGTTGCAGCGATATACCGGTTTCAAGGTATAACTATATATAGAGGTTGACGGTTATCATACCATGAACATTTGCTTATCTTACTATATAATGACGAAAACTCTGTCTGTGTGGCTGTTCCATGTTTTTCTCCTCACTGACTTGGTCAATCCATGTGAAATTTGGCACAGTGGTAGAGGGTCATGGGAGGATGCGAATGCAGCAATATTACATCAGTTGGCCAGAGGGGGGCGCTATAGCAACCGATTGAAATTGCAAACTTTGAATGGGCATATCTCATTCCTCGTATGTCATAGAGACATGAAACTTTGCACAGAGATGCCTCTCCTCACGAGGAACACATTTGGTTATATAGATTTTCCACCATTTCGAATTTTTTGAAAAACACTTCAAATCGATCTCTTCCTAGGAAGTTTGACCGATCTGCATGAAACTCGGTGAACATAATCTAGGGACCAATATCTAAAGTTCCCTCTTGGCAAAAGTTGAAAAACTTACTAAAACTGAGCTTCTATAAGGCAATGAATATTGCGGAGACCATGGCTCATCACATAAAGGTGTATAACATCTCAAGGGTTTCACCCATCACCACGCAACTTTGTAGGCATATGACCACACATAATCTGAGGGAACCCCTCCATTATTGACCCCATCAAACAAAATGGGGGCGCTAGAGAGCTAATTTCTTATCTAGGCCTAACCGCCATATCAATTTTTACTAAACTTGGTAGATATGTAGAACAGGACGCCTCAAGGTGACTGGAGAAATTTAACTCTAATTGGCAACTGGGTGGCGCTATAACAACAGAAAAATGGCTAAAATGCAACAGATCGCTGTGGCTGCAATCGTACTATCAAATTCACAAAAACTCTGTCTGAATACATTGCTCTTCTTAATGGGTTCAGGTGACTTTTTAATCTGCAATTTCCTATGACCTGTATCCCAGACACACACCATGTGAAACTGTATGTGGGCAGCTGTGCACTTTATGGGTATGGACGAGTCTACAATATTGAGAAAAAAAAAAGCAACTAGACGGACAATCTCCCCTTTATTTTAGTAATTTTCAAAGGGGAGACTTTTTATACATTCTTCAATTAACAAAATGGTTTCAAGTTTCAGTTATAGCAATAAAATGTTTGTTCAACCAAAAATAATCCTTCCATGTTTTTCCCTTAAGGGTCATCCTGACCAAAAATCTAAATTCTGTAATACTGTGATACAGTAAAACCACAATACTTTCTGAGATGGTTATCAAACCATGAAAATCTCATACCGCTGCAATCCTATTAGGAACTATTTTTGTTCAACCAAACTACACCTGCCAACTTTATCACTGTGCAGAGAGAAGTGAGCAATCACTCATGGGCAAGAGGCTCGTGCTCACGGCAGCGTATGATGTAAATGGCCTTTTCCTTGGGCTAAACTGCACCCTTAGCTAGCTCCCCACCGAAGTGCTAGGTAAGGTAGCAGCAGTACTTTACATAAAAAAAAAAGAGAAAATACATATAAAAGACGGGATAAGGTAGAGCAAGATAGGTTTTAAGATTTCAAACTGTATACTGAATCAGACAGTCTGACGTCCTCTGGAGGGCTGTTCCAGAGACGAGGGCCAACGACACAGACTGCAGCATCGCTGTACTTTTTAGTTCTACTCTGAGGGACATTTAATAGACCAAAGGTGGAGGATCTTTGGGATCAGATAAGTAGTCAGGAGCCAGTCCATTAAGAGATTTAAAAACTTAAAGCAAAATTTTAGAATGAAAATAAAAGGGAAGCCAATGAAGAGACTTTAAAGTGATGCGGTTGGCAGGTGTAGTTCGGTAGAAAGAAATAGTTCCTATATGAAACTGCTCACAACAAGGTCTGTGGATTATCTTGAGTAACCAGGTCATGATTTCTGGAAAGAGACATTGCTGTTGAGTGTTTCTGAATGACATTTAGTTCCATTACATTTTGGTGTGCACTGTCCCTTTAACAACATTTCACTGACTGTATTTCAGTGTGTATTAAGGCAACATTTTAATGACTTTTCCTGCTCCATCTTTCACTGTGGAACAGGAAAAGCCACTGCTGCTGAAATGCTGCTAAAACAGCTGTTATATGTAACCTAGATGTCTATAAAAAGAGTCACTCTTCAACCAAATCTCGCTCATTTTTGCAGCTTTGAACAGCTCCCCACTTTTATTAGTTGTTAGTGCTCCTTTGTTGTTAATTAGGAAAGCCTTTGGATCAACACCATCCTTGGAGAGATATGTTTATTATGCATCATCATGAAATACATCCTAGTCTTTGTGTGGGTGAAACTAATAATATGTGTGCATATTAGATGTAGCTGTGCTGTAACAGCACCCTGGCATTGTTAATGCCTCTCTGTCCAGCTCACACACACACACACACACACACACACACACACACACACACACAAAGACACACACAGACCCACTTCAGACTCATTTACTGTCACGATGAAGTAAATGGATAATTCGCTGTTCAGCATGGCAGAGCTGGCACTAAGTGTAGATTAGCTCGCCGGCACCGTGTCCAATCTGGCTCGCTCTCCCTCAAACCCACCCCCCCACCCCCCCTCTCCCCGTCCCTTATTCAGTCAGTCTGAAAGATAGACAGCATATCAGTAGTCATAACACGTTCTGTCTGGCCTGCGATCGTCCACACAAACACACAATTAGGCTCACAGTCGCACCAACATCGGCAAACATGCACACAGTCCAGCATACGCAGGCACTCATGCGTACTTACTGCCAATAAACAAGTAATCGCTCAGAGTCTCCATAAATGATTAAAGTACACACACTGCCAGTGCCCACAGTGTCATTAGCTCTGTTCTGGTACATGACTCTGCAGTTAGCCAGAACAGACAGGAATGCCCACACTCACTCACTTACACACACACACACACACTGACTAATGGAATGATTGGAACCTGTTTCAAAATAACAGTCTGCATCGCCACTCTCATGAGCCCAGAATGATGAAGGTTGAAGATAGCTCGTTAGGCAGGAAGATGGACCACATCCAGCTGTGTGGCGGTTGCCAGCTGGTGACCTCACACACTGATATTTTTTTAAATCTCCATTATATTGATCACGAGGAGAGAAAAAACAACATGTTTGTGTTTCACAGGGCTTGTACCAGACAGCGTATGCTAAGTGGATCCTTTGAAGGCCAGCCAGCCAAAGAACGCTCCATACTCAGTGTCCAGCATCACATACGGCAGGAGCGCAGGTCTGACCACACACACACACACACACACACACACACTCATACAGAAATTCAAGCAAGTGCTATGCAATATCTGTCTGCTCTTTGTACCTGCAGATCTCTGAGACATGGCTCCACCAGTCAGAGGATCAGCCGAGGGAAGTCGCTGGAGACACTCACCCAGGATGTGAGCATACAGACACCATAATTACTGACCTATTGTAGTGTCTGCTTCAGAACTGCTGTTTTCAAACAAGGCTTAAAGGGATAGTTCATATTATTTGAAGTGGAGTTGTATGGGGTACTTATCCATACACAAATGTCATTCTGCACATGCTGGAATCTGACATGGAAGGTAGGTAATGTTCTGCTGTGGAGGGGTCAGCAGCAAAAGGTATTTTAGCCACCTAAAAAAAATCAATATTAGTTTAAAGCACAATTCGGACGGGAATAGTTTTACATGGGCACTTGGGGAAATGTCACTTTACCACAGGACATCGGTAATATTAATGGCCAATTCGCAGGGGATAAGAAATATCAGTAAAACTACCACAAGTGGGAGAGGTAAATCCATTCATGCACCGCCGTCCCCTCCTGTCGTCATGTGCGTATGACGTTGCTTCCTGGCGTACCACACTCCTTCCAGGCAAAACACAGAAGATGGGACCTTCTTTTGGTTTTGAATCATGTTCGTCGTAGGCCCACAGTACCTGAGGTTTCACACGGACTTTTCCGACTGTGAAGTGCAAAACAGAGTGCTTCTTCAAGAGCCTCCGTGCTTGAAAATCTGCAAAAAAACACTTTTAAACAGGATATGACGAAATATCCACACACATATTTACTGCTGGTCTGTTCGCATGGGATTAGTATTACCTGAGGTAATTTTCCAGGACCCTAAGTCGCGGTAATCTTTACTGACATTGTGCGATAATGATTACTGACATGGCACATTCGGATGGGACTAAAATCTCTGGTAATTATTACTTTACCCCACGTACCTATGTAAAACTAATCCCGTCCAAATAGTGTATGCTACATTGAGAATATTTTCACCATTTTACCTTGCAGTTAGACAGTGATTTCCAATGGAAAAAATAAGCCATTATATCACTCTCCTCAAAGCCAGACTCCATTGAGAAAAACAGTGATTTAGCATTGCTGAACACAGGAAGTGCTGGTCTACTGCTGCCTCAAACACTTATTTGGTTTGTGTTGTGTGACTTTGGTGTTTAAAAGGGTTAATCCAGATTCACCAAAGTTGCACAAAAACACAAATTAACTAACTGATCAAAGCAGCGGTAGCCCAGCAGCTTCTGCAGGCTTAAATTACTGTTTTTGTCAATGGAGTCTGGTGACTTTGATGAGAGAATAGGTGGGGAATTGAAGCTGTTAACAAGTTCCCTGTCGGAACAGGCTGTCTGATGGAAAGGTAAAACTGTGAAAATACTGTCAATATAGCGTACACTTAAAGTCATGTTGATTTTTTTTTTTTTTGTTAGGATTCTTTTTAGGTGGCTAAAATACAATTTGTTGCTGCCCCCATCCACAGCAGTACATTACTTAGCTTCTGTGTCGGACTCCAGCCTGCTTCTCCAAACTTGGGGCGTGTTGACTGACATCTACTATATGTCATACACTGACTATGGATAAGTATGCCATATAACCCCACTGTAAAAAATCCAAATTATTTCTTGATGTTGCTTATGTATTCCACCACCAGTATTCATTAAAACAACTTCATAACTTCATTGTCTCTTACTTCAGCATTCCAGTACAGTACGCTATCGTAACGCACAGAGAGAGGACAGTGAGATCAAGATGATCCAAGAAAAGAAAGAACAAGCAGAGATGAAAAGGTATTCACACACACATTGACCCAATATCACACTGTAAAGTAAATATCTCGGGCCTGGACACATGCCGCATTTTTGCACCCTCAAATCCATTGTCATCAGTGTAGATGTGCAGAAGGCATCTACAAGAGCGAGAGCAACACCGTTGTGGCACGTAAGCATTCCCAAAGCACCTATTTGTCAGTGGGTGAAGGCTTTATCCTGAGATAACCGCATGTCATATGACAAGGAATAACCAATCGCATCTTTCTTTTCTTTAATTAGTATCAGTCTATGATAAACATGGAGCTTACCCAGATACCCAGAGGTTGACATCTGTTCCACAGACAATATTTTAATACAACGCCTGGAAGAAGATCAGCTCCTAACTTCAAACCTGCAATTTATGGTAAGTAGGTTAAGATACGGTGCTGGTTGCTTAGCAACATCAGGGGCAACCTGCCTCCGCGCCCTTGAAAGTTGGCACAGAATAGGCACATGAGTAGCACCCTGCGCCCGACCTCATGTTTTCCAGGTAGTAAAAAATGCGCCATGTGTCCCTGCCCTTATGTTGTACACTCAGTCCTTGGTGTTTACCTATATAACTGGTGTTTGCTTCATCTCTGTGCTTGTTTGGTCGAGCAGAAAAGTCCAGGAGGAGGAACTGAGGGAAAATCATCCTTACTTTGATAAACCTCTGTTCATCGTGGGGCGGGAGCACCGCTTCAGGAACTTTTGCAGGATGATTGTTCGAGCTCGCTTCAATGTGTAAGATCGGTCTTGTATCTGTGTATGGGCTTAAGAGGATAAAGGCTTCTTGTGAATGAATGGTCACAAATTGGACTTAAGCATTTAGTTATCAATCAGTAAACTCCACCAAAAAACATTTGGCTTTATCCATGTGTGTGTGATTTCTTGTTCCAGTGTTGCATCACATTTTACTGTGTTTAATCTGCAGTACATCAGCAGCAAGGATGAATGTCTTTGTATGAGATTGTCTCATAAAAGCTTTATTTTCTGTCAAGATGTTGACGGTTTATTTCATTTGTATGAATTCATATCTAGATCCAAAACTGACCCGATAACAGGAGCAGTGAAGAACACCAAATACCACCAGCTGTAGTAAGTGCGATGAATTATTGATTCCCTCCCTCTCTATTGATCTGTCCGTTCTACAACAGTGGAATACTTATTAATTCTGCACCTTATTACCTGCCCGTCGCGCTCGCCCGAACCCTGTGGTAAGGAATGAAAATTGCAAGGTGAAGAGCTGTGAAATAGATTTCACCCATTATGCAACCTGATCGTAATTCAGCCGAGCACCGAGTCTTATTATTAAAGTGAGAGGCAGTGCTTTGTATCAGATACTGTTGGTGCCAGGGGATTTTCACTGACATCCCATTGAAGAACAGATTGGGCTGCTCGCACACACACGCACACAAAGATTTATTCGCTCTCACTTTCTGATACCTCTCCTCACATATCCTCCCTTCTCTCTTTGTCTGCTCCCTCTCTTTTTCTCTTGAATTATCCCTGAGTATTTGCTGGTTTGCAAACCAAAAAGCTTTCTTGACCTACTTACTGTTTCTCTGTGTAAATTCCCAAAAACTCTGTGTTAATGCGTGTCTCCCTGCAGCGATCTTCTGGGCCTCGTCACCTATCTGGACTGGGTTATGATCGTGGTAACCATCTGCTCCTGCATCTCTATGATGTTTGAATCACCCTTCACCAGGGTCATGCATGTCCCAACACTGCAGGTATTGAAAGCAGATGGATCAATGGCTGCAGAGGCAATCAAGCAGATGCGTGATTGAACAGATGTTGTTAAACCCCTGCGCTCTGTTTCAGATAGGGGAGTACGTTTTCGTGATCTTCATGAGCATCGAGCTCAACCTGAAGATCATGGCCGACGGGCTGTTCTTCACCCCCACAGCTGTCATCAGAGACTTTGGAGGAGTCATGGATATCTTCATCTATCTTGTGAGAAATCTCGTCCGATTGAAGTGCAGCTTTATTTAAATAGAAAAAAGTCATTATGGTGAAATCATACTGGAAAAGTCTTTGAGGGAAGACCAATCACATGTAATTTGTCTCATTTAAATAGTCGCCAATGACTATAAATTACCTAATTCAGTTTGGTGGCCTCACTGTCCACATTTTTCACATTTTATTAGCTTTACGAAATAACTCAATTTCTAATGTTCATCAAATTTGCATGAAGATTATGCAAAAGATGGACTTAGTCTTTGTTCTAGCTGTTGCAGTAGAACACATCTGTCTCTGTTGGTTGTGATAAGGGACGGTAAAAGGTTGTTGATGTAAATGAAATCATTCATCTCTGTCCTTGCTGTGCGTCTCCTCTGTAGGTGAGCCTGATCTTCCTGTGCTGGCTGCCTCCTGACGTCCCTCCTGAGTCTGGGGCTCAGCTGCTGATGATGCTGCGCTGCCTGCGTCCGCTCAGGATCTTCAAGCTGGTACCCCAGATGAGGAAGGTGGTGCGGGAGGTTCTCAAAGGATTCAAGGAGATTTTCCTGGTTAGTGGTTAACCACAATTTCCACTTGTGTACAATAGAATAGTGAAAGTATTTTTAGAGTCTACTAGCTAAGCTAAAGTATTCAAGTTATTTTTTTACATCAGATGTTGAGGTTAATTACTTACACTTTACTGCACTGCATGCATATGCATAAACATAGTTCACTCTTCTTACTCTTTAGATAACTTTGGGCCACTTAAAGGGTGACTTTTGTATTTTTCAACCTGGTACCCATTTTTTGTGTTTAAGTGTCCACTAAAAGTGCTTGTTTTTGCTACTGACAGGCTCAAATTATTATTTGAAGTGTCTGACAACATTATGGATCATTTTTGTTTAACAAGGAACAGCCCCAAAATTGACCTTTCACATAGCCCTGCCCCTTTGTGATGGTCCAACAAGCTGTCAGAGTAAGCATGGAACCCACACTGTACCTAACTGCACTCCCTGAAGAAATATTATCATATTTTTGGAGAAATGAAACAGTGATTCCAGAGAGAAGCAGACAGAGGGGTCTACAGTCTGTGTTTGAAGGATATATCCAGGATGTCAAACTGACTCAGCAGCAGCAACAGGTTAAAAAGACAAAGATAGTTAGAAGCTAAAGCCGAACTATAGGCTACAGATCACAGTGTAAAAGTGAACCACCACATCACTGCTGATCGCCACAGAAGACAAAGAATATAAAGGGAAACTTTGCTGATATTGAACCAGCTGTGTGGCATCACAGTGTGTGCAGATGAACGGTGTTTGACTTCACCCCCGTGCTGCTGCCAACACCTGGACCTCCGCCGCGGGACTAGCAGAAGTCAAGCACCATTCATATGTGCACACTGTGATGCCACACAGCTGGTTGAATATCAACAAAGTTTCCCTGCTTCCCTTCACTGGTTCCTGTACAGCAGGGTCGGTCTTTGTTTCACTGTTATAATCATTAAAAAGCAAAAGCAGCATGTGTATACATTCAGTAGGCTATATCTTCAGTAGCTAGCTAGCTAACCCTACACTTTTCAGGGTCTGATTTTGGTTTTGGAACAGGGAAGAAACGTATATCTTTTTCCAACCTCTCCAGGTAACGAGTATCATTAATACACGACGTGCCCCAGGCACAACATTTAGCTCCAAATCCACAAAACCAGCCTGAAAATGAAGGAAATTGCCAAACCCACCAGACTTCATTTAGATAAACATAGATTTTAGCATGTATAGAGGCAGCATATTTTCACACCTAACTGGGTAAATAAATGGTGTATTTCAACCAAACCAGAGTTGATGATTGTTGGAACTGTGAAAGTCAAACCAAGACAGCTTTTGTGAGTTTTATTGTGTTTCTTTTGACTTTGAATGAATTGCGTTTTTGGGATGATAAAATTACCGCTTACTTAAATGGAGTCTGGTGGGTTTGGCGATAGTGATTTCAGGGCTGTTTCTGGTTTAATAAAAAAGTCTATCTCTGTAGGGATCCTTTCCATTATGTTGTCAGACACTTAGAATAACAATCTGAGCCTGTCAGAGTCCAAAACAAGAACAGTGCATAAATGCCCTGCATGGTCACACTGCAATCTGTTTCACTGCTGCTGGCTGCAGCACTATCACTCATTACTGGACCAATTTCAAAAGCTGTTGTTCCCATTAGTCACGTAGATACAAAAACATGAGAAAATAGGGTCCAGGTTAAAAATGACCTAACTTACCCTCCCTTTAATCAGAGACAACATAAGAACATAATTAGAAAGCCAAGTGACCATAAAATAAAGCATTACCTGTGTTTTCCTTATCTGGCAGGTCGTTATGTGTTTGCATTTTACTTTAGTGCAGTGAAACATTAAACTTAATTAGCTTGAAACTTGCAATGATGAGACTTTAGTGCAACACTGTTTGGAAAATAGTCGTGAAAAAGCTTTGAGTTGTGTGAAAAACTGTGATATTCATTAGAAAAAGGTTGGCAGTAACGTATTCATGATTTATAGTACATTGGTTAAAGGGTGTAAAAATTCAACTTGGATTTGTACATGAATGCATCTTATTCACCTTTATTGGATTGTGCTCTTGTTATTATTACATCCTCAGCCATTTCAGGGCTTTGCTTACCTTTTGCTCTGCCTACCACGGATTTTATTATATTATCAGAAGCTTGCGATTGTTAGTGATTCTCTCCAGGTCTGACTTGGATTTTCCCCAGCTGAGGTCTCTACATCCACAGCTGTCTGACATCCTTAGCTCGCTCTCTAATCTCACAGGCTCGGATTATGTTGAACTGTCCGCCTTAAACTCTTGATTGATTCTCCTGCAGGTTTCCATTCTGCTCCTCACACTAATGCTGGTGTTCGCAAGCTTTGGAGTTCAACTGTTTGCCGGAAAGCTCGCCAAGTGCAACGACCCCCATATCCTTAAACGGGTACAGCAAGAAACATAATCTCCTCGCTAAACCACCCCCCCTCCCACCCCACACTCCCTGCAGAGGACCACAAGCTGAATCAGTACAAGGGGTTTCCCCAGTCAAATCAATAATCCGGCGGTTCCTTTTATCCTGGTTTCCTAACAATCATTGTACTTCTTTCAGCTTGTTTTTTTCTCATAATAGCATCATTTCACTTCCAGTGTTAACTGACAAGAACTGGGGATGCACTGATATCAGTAATATGCAATAATATCATCCTGTAAATTGCATATAAATGAGGAGACACATATTGTCTTCAAACTATAATGACTTTAATTCTTAAGATAAGATTGGATTCTACTTTATTGTCTTTGCACATAGAGTTGCAAAGAGTTCAACTACTGAGACAGGCAGATGAGGATAGGAACGGGAGATAAGGTGTTCTTATTAAACCAATTATGCAAAAATAAGCGCAATATTGTTGTCATATCCTCAGTTTGTTTATCTTTTTAGCAAATTAAATGAGTTTGAGTTCGTCTTTCATCAACCAATTCAATAACAGCCCTCTTTTTCTATTTTACTTGGTTCATTCTTTCTGCCGTCAACTGTTTTGTTTGTTTATAGGACGACTGTCACGGTATATTTCGAATAAATGTCAGCGTTTCCAAAAACCTCAACCTGAAACTAAAGCCTGGAGAGAAGAAACCTGGTTTCTGGGTTCCACGAGTCTGGTATAGCTGCTTGTTTTTTTATGACTGCTTGATTTAGGGTTGCTTTCTCCAGCCAGTGATTGATGTTTCCATTTTGTCCTTCCTCAGGGCCAACCCTCGTAACTTTAACTTTGACAATGTGGGAAATGCCATGTTGGCTCTGTTTGAAGTGCTGTCACTCAAAGGCTGGGTGGAGGTCCGAGATGTCATTATTCATCGCGTTGGACCGGTACGAACCTCACCTCACCTCACTTTACCTTACCTTACCTTTCCACTCACTCCTATGATAGTGTTCTGACTCTGACATCATAAGACCACTGTAACAGTTAAGATAACTCTGCGCCTGCAGATCCATGGTATCTACATCCACGTCTTTGTGTTTCTGGGATGCATGATTGGACTCACTCTGTTTGTAGGCGTCGTCATCGCAAACTTCAATGAGAACAAGGTAAGAGCCACACATGTAGGTGCAGTGTTTGTGCATGTTTTTACCTTCATGAGGCAGTGATGAGACTAGAGAAGCAGACATCAAATTCAAACTGGTGATGCTGCAGTCTCTTGGTATTCATTTGTGTTGTGTCCCACCATCAGGGCACTGCTCTCCTCACAGTGGACCAGAGGAGATGGGAGGATCTGAAGAGTCGACTGAAGATAGCCCAGCCTCTCCACCTGCCCCCTCGCCCAGGTGCTCACACAAAAATAAAACCCATACACCAAATGCATTGGCAATCATTCTGTAACACAAAGCAGTGATAGAGTATCAGGCACACCAATATTTGAGTCACGTCTTTGCCCTATCCCCTGACTGATCATGTGGTGTGCCTGTGCATTCTTAAGTAGCACCTACATGATTAATCCATATTTAATAGTCCTTGTTTTTCATTGGGGGATTGATGCCTCCAGGGATTCATTGTGACACCCAAATGATGATGACTAGCTGCGGTAATGGAAAGCTGAAGGGGAGGACAGATAACGGGAATGGCGCAGACACTGAATCATGCATGTCATAGCCTTCAAAGGGAAATTTATTTTAGCATATGTATCAGATTTTCACATGTTGGAGGAAACCACCACAGGGCTCCCCCAGTCATGAAATTCCTGGAAAAGTTATGAAATTAGAAAAACTGTTATCAAGGCATGGAAATGGAAAAGTTTGGAATATACTGTACAGTGTTCTGACTAATATTTGAAATATGATCATTCAGATTTCCTTCATTTTCAGGCTGGTGTTGTGGATTTGGAGCTAAATGTTGTGTCTGGGGCACGTCGTGTATTAATGATACTCGTTACCTGGAGAGGTTGGAAAAAGATATACGTTTCTTCCCTGTTCCAAAACCAAAATCAAACCCTGAAAAGTGTAGGGTTAGCTAGCTAGCTACTGAAGATATAGCCTACTGAATGTATACACATGCTGCTTTTGCTTTTTAATGATTATAACAGTGAAACAAAGACCGACCCTGCTGTACAGGAACCAGTGAAGGGAAGCAGGGGAACTTTGCTGATATTCAACCAGCTGTGTGGCATCCAGTCAAGTCTGTCCAGTCAAGTCTATTTGATCATGTAACGATGAGATTATACAGTAGGTAGCTGAGGTGCGTAACAAGTAACCTCCTGGCCTTAGGGCCCATCATAATAGCGTGCATTGGGGCCCGTTGTAACGACCTCTGATATAGGCCCACCAATTTTAAACTACAACACTAAATAAAGTCATAGAATTGGGGTAAAAGTTTTGAAAACTCATTGGTAAAATGTGTGGGAACCCTGCTACCGGCTTTAACCTGACTAAATTCACATTAGTGGACAAAACCCAGTATTGCTGCCGATCACATTTCAACACATGAACATTTAAACTGTTGCTCTTCCTCCTGTGATTAGAGTCGTGAGAATACTTGAAGTGCCTCAGAGGCAGTGTGGGAAATCGCCTGTTAGTACAGTTGAGGCTGAGAACTAACAGAAAATCAATGGCTTCAGTTTTAGTCAGCAGTGCCGCTGACACCAGCAGTATCAACCTGACTTTGATCCACATCCAAAGGCCCTCGGCACTGGCGCCACTCACTCACTACTGGCAGATCATTACAGCACTGAGCTGGCCTTTACTCACACAGTCCTACTCAAAGTACTTGCAGTAATCTCTGTGGTCAGCAGTCATGTAATTATTGCGCCTGCCACATGATGTACTGTTAAATTTCTATTTCATGTTCATTTGACATTAAACTTCCTGCTTTGAAGTGAACACTACGGACAGTTCTAACAAGGATCTGAAACAAGAATCTCCTCTAACAAGGATTTGTTATGACAAGGATAAAATGTTACAGTGTTCGTCCCATTCAAAGCTAGAAAGCTGACACATGAAACAAGCACAAACTTGAAATGTGAGAATATGTCAATGGGGAAATTAATTTTTGCAATTTTGGAAACCCGCAGCGCAGTTACAGTCCTCCTGCTGGAACAGGACAAATGGAGAACAGAATATAGCATCATTAGGGAGAGTTAGGGTGGGCTTCAGTAATGGCCAATCACATTAGCTCCTCTCATTCCTTTTTAAAGCAGCTTCAGTTTCCTAATGGACCTGAAAGAAGACTCTGCATCTCCGGTGTGATCTAATTTTTGTTTTAGGAGATACTGAAATACAGAGTCAGACAGTGATGTAACAGAAACCTCACTGTGCCATATGTAAAATTCACTAAATCTAAGGCACATTCACATCACATGTTAAGGTGCTGTCACACCTGCCCTGTTTGGTTCGGTTTAATCAAACTCAAGTTTGTTCACCCCCTAAGTTATGTTCGTTTGGGCAGGTGTGAGCACAGCAATCATACTCAGGTGTGCACCAAAACGACCGGACCGAGACCTTCTTGAAGAGGTGGTCTCGGTCCGGTTACAAACGAACTCTGGTGCGGTTCGTTTGTGGTGAGAACATGTTCCGACCTGGATCTGAACCAACTGCAGTCACATGACACATTGTTTGGGTTAAACATGAGCATGTTACAGTCCTGGAGGATTATTAATGTGCACCTCCTCCTGTACTGCCTTAATATGCACATTCAGCACATCCAATGCATCAAAACATTGTTTTCTAGTTGGAGCCGCGTCTCGTTTTCAAACTGTATGCTTTGACTAAAATGAACAATGACAGCAATATAGTCCACGATGAGCAGCGCTAAAATCAACCTGCGTAGTTGTCCCTCCATTGTGACATTAGAAAGTGTCACATTTATCTTGCAAGTGTACTCTTCTTCAACGTTTGGTTTACTTCCTGGATTTTTCCCACATGGAAATTCTGACCAATCAAGAGCAGCTTTCTCACACAAGGCATTTGATCTGCCATAAAGACCAACAACAGTGCTGCTTTTGGCAGTTATCTTAAATTTAGGACCGTGTTTATGCCATTGTTTTTCAGGATTCCCGACTTGAGATATCCCTAAGTTAGAACTGTTCTGTAATAGCTCCATTCCTGTCCTAGGATAAGATTTTTTCTTCCCTCAATAGTGTTAGGAAAGACATGTTTCTAACAAAAGTAAATGTCATCCTTAACTGAGATAAGACAGGATTTCAGACTTCAAAATGTTTCTGTAATAAGGCCCCAGTAGCACAATTAGGACACAGATAAGGACACCTGAACAGTCCATGACTGCCATCTGCAGGACAAAAGGAGATACTACAACAGCTTCAGGCATTGGCTGACTTGTCAAGATCATTGCTGCAGCCAGTTTAGACATTCAAATATGACGACAGATTTGATCAGAGATTTCCACCCTGACTGTATTTCCATAGAAACATCTTGTTATAGCTGTTTGGGTATCAATAAATAAATGTGGTCTTCTATCTGCTTGACAGAAAACGGAGGTTTCCGAGCCAAGATGTATGACATCACTCAGCATCCCTTCTTCAAACGGGGCATTGCTGTTCTGGTGTTGGCACAGTCAGTGCTGCTCTCAGTCAAGGTAAAGCCTCATATGCATCATGTCATTTCATTTATGTGTGTTTCTTATGTATTCATTCTACCTCCTATGACTTATTAGTCCTTTTGCATATCAGGTTCAGTTAATGTTATATGAATTGACACATGTGAATCTGCTCTTCTCCAGTGGGACGTAGACGATCAAGTAACATTTCCTCTCGCCACCATGTCGGTGGTCTTCACATTTATATTTGTACTGGAGGTGAGCCTGTTGTGCTTTATCTACTCGTCCATCAAGTTTTACTTTGCCTCCTCTACGTTAAAACGTCTGTCTGATGTTACTTGTTGGTGTCTTTACCCAGGTGACCATGAAGCTGATAGCCATGTCTCCAGCTGGTTACTGGCAGAGCAGACGGAACCGCTATGACCTGCTGGTCACATCACTAGGTGTCATCTGGATAGTCCTGCACTTTTCCTTACTGGTCAGACAAATTACTGTCACATTAAATCTTCACTCCAGACAGTCTTAATATTATTAAGCCAGTTTTAAGTAGCAAATAACTCTCATTTCCCTCTCTAGAATGCATATACCTACATGATGGGCACATGCGTGATCGTCTTCAGATTCTTTACGATCTGTGGGAAGCATGTAAGTATATTTGCGTGTGAGACAATACTCAATTCAGTGACTTTTCCCTAAAAAGAATCTGTATTCTAACCATAAAATGTGCCTCTGAATGTGTGTGATGACTCAAGGTGACACTGAAGATGCTGCTGTTGACTGTGGTAGTCAGCATGTACAAGAGCTTTTTCATCATCGTGGGCATGTTCCTCCTCCTCCTCTGCTACGCGTTCGCCGGGGTTGTTCTCTTTGGAACTGTTAAATATGGAGAGAACATCAACCGGTGAGGATTACAATCTTCTGTTTATTGATCACACCCTGCTTGTTCCTGCCGATGAGCACTGCAGGCTGTGTGTAGTACGTGCAGTAAAACACATTTTATAGAGCCGTGTGATCCAGTCTGTCTCTCTTCGTCGCAGGCATGCCAACTTCTCCACAGCGGGCAAGGCTATCACGGTTCTCTTCCGTATTGTCACAGGGGAAGATTGGAATAAAATCATGCATGACTGCATGGTAAGATGGGCTGTAGGTCCAGCACACATCGCCACAGACAAAAGATCCCACTATCTATTACATATATAGAAAAATACTGAATATTGTGAACACATTTGTGTTGCAAGGGTCGCTCCACCTCAATTTTCTGCCGCTATCCCAACACAATGGAGGCGAATAGATTTTTGTTTTGCTCACAGCAGAATTAACAGTTACTCTGGTTACTCACAGTTGTGTAACTTTGTATACTCCACAGACTGCACTGTCAGCAGTTTTCACCAGAGCCACTTTCTAGCAAAGAAATAGCCCCAGTGAAAACTGCTGACGTGGCTGTTTACTGTACATGGCTGGATATCACTTCATAAATAAAGACAGTTTTTGGGGGGGAATTTGGATGAACTGAACCTTTACATTCCAGTGATCATTTGATATGTTTTAACACCCCATATGTTTTTTTTCTGTCCACAGGTTCAGGCCCCGTTCTGCACCCCTGATAAACATCGCTACTGGGAGACCGACTGTGGCAACTACGCTGGAGCGCTCATCTACTTCTGCTCTTTCTATGTCATCATAGCCTACATTATGCTCAACCTACTCGTAGGTCAGTGTGTGTGGGTATTCTTGTATTGATAACATTGTGGGTACCAGCGTTTTGGTCCTCACTCAAAACTCACTACTTTTTTGAACAAGTAATGCATTGCTTTACTTAATCACTTCCAGTAGAAAGTAATTTTTTGCATTACTTTTATGATAATATTAATAAGCTTTATTCATATAGCACCTTTCAAAACACAGTTACAAAGTGCTGTACAATAAAACTAAACACATTTAAATCAAAAGGAGAATACAACAAATAACATGTCATAAAATGTTACCTTGTAAAAGATAAAATAAAAAGGCCAAAGCCAAAATCAAGATGATAAATAGGAAATAACATCAGTAAGATAGCAATTAAATAGACAGACGGCTCAGATTAAGTCAGAATGTGCTTTCCAATAGAAGTATGTTTATAGGGGAGACTGAAACGAAGCCAGTGACTCAGACAGCCTTATATCCTCGCCTTGTGTGTTACTCCGCAGCATCACCTGAGGTGCACTCTCACATAATTGCCAGTTAACAATATGACGTTATACCTTACATACGCACACATATCATCACAAAACAAGGGTAAATATGAGAATCAAGATGGCACTGGTAGTAATGTATAACTTCCTCAAAGTGAAACTATATCAATATATAAAACAATATTGGCATCAAAATAATACATAGATAAGCCTAAATAAAATAATTTAAGTGGCAGGCCTTCCTGACATCATTAAACAATGAGAGACTTCAACAGAAAAAAAAAAAAACATGTTTATATGTCATTGAATTACGATAAATGGGCCAAACTCTCACTCGACTCGCTCGCACCTCAAACCATGGCTTTACAGCAAACTAGCCTCGTCTTTTTGACAGGTTTATCACTAAAGCAGCAGTTATACCTCCTGAGGAGGAGCTCCTTAAACTTGTTCCTCCTCAGAGTCAGCACAAGAACACAAAGGCTGAGGAGCCTCTGCACAGGTGCCCTAGACGGTGATTTCTGTTTCCTGCTTCTTTGATGATTTTTTTCTATCCACCCATTGTGCCAGTAATTGAAGAACATATGTCAAGCAAGTAATTACTGAGTGTGGGAACAGTAATGCATTACACACAAATGTAGTGTGATACAAGTAAAGTAAATTAAAGTACTTAAGCCCTTCTTGCCATCATGCCATCCCAGGGTGTAATTTTAGATAGCATCCCACAAGCAAAAGAGGCTTGATATGTAACACAATGGCACTGGCCCTGTTATTTGGCGGCTAATCTTGCCCTCTGCTCAAAGGTTAAGAGCTCCCAGACCTCATTGTCCCCCCCAGTGAGGACATTTTTGGCTGATGCTCTTCTTCTTTGTCTTTGAGTTAGCTGCTAACTGCCTCTAGCTGCTTTTTAAATCTCTCAGCAGTGGGTCGCACATATAACTTGTCATCAGAACCTCACACCCATCCTCTCCATGGTCCCGTCCTGCCAGCTGTCCCTTTTACACAGACAACAGTGCAGCGTTGTCGCTAGCTCTATAGCCAGCTTAAAGGCGAGACAACTCTGTCCCCCCCGACTGTACCTTTTACACAAAAAGGCGAGGCAAAATTATGGCATGACATTCCTGCTTTGAACAGGCATTGTAAAAGTGGCTTATGTAATGTGTTTCCCTCAACACTGGTGGGGACCAGATCTAGTTCACGCAGCCACAACATGGGAACTCACCTTCAGTTTGAGGACACATTTTTCTGAATGCACAAAAGCCATTCAAAACCATAACAAACTTGTGCTTTGGCAACAACAAGGGCTCTGCTTCATGCTGCTTTATGTGGTGCAACACTGCAGAGCTCATAAAGCACACTACGTGGAGTTTTGTCATCTCAGCACAAAGTTCAGACCCCTTCATGTGGAAATTAATTCTTTCTCACATTAGAGGCAGCTGCCATATTAGAGGAGGTAGAGAGACACAGTGACATGGCAGAAAGAGGAAGAGGGGGTTACACAGAAGGGCAGGAGCAGAATCAAAATGAGCATGAGCTTTAAGACGGAAACAAACCATCTATCTACAGGTTTATGAATTAAATATACAATGTGTATTCCTCCAGCTTTATATGGATTGTAATCTTGCCTAGACAGACACAGATGGTGAGGCATAAACCACATGTACTTATTATGATACGAGAGCCACTACTGACCTTATTGTGAAAAGAAAAAGTAGCTTAAAATCACACATACAAAAACAGCAATGCAACAAAAAAGTATGGAAGGAAAAAAAAAATTGTTGAATGAATGAAAGCAAATTAGAGAATCAAGTAGTCATTACTAACAGTCTGGGTTTCCTTCGACCGATTGTTGAGATATGATTCATTCAGTCTTTCAGAAGCCTGGGTGGTTGACTCATGGCTTCATAAATACAATAAATGGATATTTAGAGCTCTAAAGGGCACCAGAATAACTGCCATTCATTGTTATATACAAACACTTTCATTGATGCATCTGTTTATTGCCAACATGTTATATTTGCATCCCTGAGTATTAACATCTCTCGCTTTTGCTGCAGCCATCATCGTGGAGAACTTCTCACTGTTCTACTCCACCGAGGAGGACCAGCTGCTGAGCTATAATGACCTGAGGCACTTCCAGATCATCTGGAACATGGTGGATGACAAACGGGAGGTGAGAAATTAGCAATAGGCGAGAGGACGAGGACACAGCAGAGGCGAGGGAGGGCGAGGATCATATGGCTATGAGCAGAAGATAATATAGAGAAGATGAAAGCACCTTTGCCACTCACTAGTCATAACTGTGCTCCAACATTCCATATCAGACCCAAGGCTCTTCACCCCACTGCCACCCAAAATTCTTGAGTGACTCGAGTCAGGTCACAGCCTCTTAAATAACCCCACGACTGTTTCCCCAGGGTGTGATCCCCACATCCAGGGTGAAGTTCCTGCTCCGTCTGCTCCGAGGCAGGCTTGAGGTGGACCTGGACAAAGACAAGCTGCTGTTCAAACACATGTGCTATGAGATGGAGCGGCTTCACAGTGGAGGGGATGTGACCTTCCACGATGTGCTCAGGTGACCATGGAACACTACTTCACACAGATACAGTGTATTTAAAGGGCTCCTACTACAGTAAGACACTAACAATGTAAATGTAAACACAGAACTCTACACCAGTGGTCCCCAACTGGTCCAGCTATGGGGTCCAGTTGTCTTCTAAGTCATTAGTTCAGGGTCCACACAATGTATATATTCAGAGTCATACTTGCATTTGGCCATGTCATCAAGCTAGTTTGCTATCTCTGTTACGTAGCTGTCCGTTATTTACTCACTCCACAGCAGGAGACGGCACTTCAAAATGAAAGCTCTGTGCTGGAAATTAACTGTACTTCAAAATAAAGTGTTCTTTACAAACCTGACACTTTTGGACTGCGACACACCACTTGGAAACCACCCTCCTGGAATTTTTTATAAACTGACGTGTTAAATCTCCACCAGACAACTTATTAGTGTAAATATATAATAGTTCTATCTCTAAACCTTTAAGTGGAGCTGCATTGGAGATTTACACCCTCTCTGTCTAATTGAAATTCTCGATAATCACCGGAGAAACTCAATATTTTGCACAGGAAGTAGCAAAACCTGCTGCTAAAGAGAAATGGGGACTGAATGTCAGAAACAACTTGACACCCCTTGATTGAGAACCAATTAAGTGTAGAGTTATTTATATTACATCCAGTCATTTCAGGGTTTAGAAGTCTCTAAACTTCAGTTAGGTCTTGATGGTTTGGTGCTGCTACTGTGCTACATTAACTTGTACAGCTCTACCGGTGTAATGTTTTTCTTTAAAGTGATACGTCAGTCCCTCAAATGACCACGTGTATATCACTTACTCACCCCATGTTATGTTGAATTCATAAGAAAATCTGTTTATCTCACATGCCTCCAGAGCGAATGAAGAATCCAAAAAGTGAGAAAAGTCTACAGGTTTAACAGTTTAACAACAGCCAAACTATAACAACACATTAGTAGTATGCTCAGTACTTCCCAAACATACAGCCCTTTTGAATGGGGGACTGAACTAAAGGTGAAATTTATCTATTCTCTCTTCAAGCCAGACTCAATAGACAAAAACAGTAATTTTACCTAGCTGAACACAGGAGCTGCTACTCTACCACTACCTCCACCAGTTGTTTGTTTGTGTGATTTGGTGACTTTGCTGAATCCAAACTGACCCTTTAAATCACCAAAGTCACACAATAAAACAAACTAACTTATTGAAGCAGCAATAGACGAGCACCTCCTGTGTTCAGCAAGGTTAAATTACTGGTTTTCTCAATGGAGTCTGGCTTTGAAGAGAGCATAGATAAGATTTAGTGTTAGTTCAGCTCCCCGTTGGAAAGGGCTGTCTGTTTGGGAAGTACAGAGCATACGACTGGATAAATGAGACTTTAATTATACTGCATGAGTTGTGTGACAGTTTGTAAATTAATGTTTTGATATAGTTGACTAAAGCGGACCCCTATGACTTCTATTTATCAAGAATACTTTGTTTTTGGATTTGTTTACCAGAGGCATGTGAGAGAAAAGTTCAGTGTAACATGGGGCTGGTAATTAATATGTACAAATGGTCATTTGGCAGATCAAGTGTTCCTTTAAAGCCCTGATAAGCTTTGATTTAACACAAGCATAATTATATTCCACTAAATATGTCCCTCTTTTGGCCGTGTGTCTGTGTGTGTATCATACAGCATGCTGTCATATCGCTCAGTGGACATTAGAAAGTCTCTCCAGCTGGAGGAGCTGTTGGCCAGGGAACAGTTGGAATACACCATTGAAGAAGAGGTTGCCAAGCAGACCATACGCATGTGGCTCAAGAAATGCCTCAAACGCATCCGCGCGGTTAGTTTACTCAACAGTAAACACACAAACATCCCTTGTGAAAACATACTCATTCCCAGAGTGTTTAAGGAACATAAATATACAGTATAAACTACAGTATCCCACACTGACCACAGACTGTACGTCCCTGTGCCCTTGCAGAAGCAGCAGCAGTCGTGTAGCATCATCCACAGCCTGAGAGAGAGCCAGCAGCAGGAGCTGAGCCGCTTCCTCAACCCTCCCAGCATAGAGACCACCTTGCCAAGTGAGGACCACAACGCTAACAACCCAGACAACCCCTCGCAGCCTGAGGTAAAGCCCCGCATCCATACCAGCTCTGCGTACACACTCACACATGCTCACAGCTGGATATGTAGCCAGCACATCATATAATCTGCAGGTGTGCACTCACAGTGGTGAAACAAAGGATATCTTCGCTTTGTTTAGATGAGTGGTCCCCAGCAGCTACTGAGCCCCACGTTGTCAGACAGAGGAGGCTACAGGCAGGACTCCTCAGACCTGGGGAAACCACAGAGGAAGCTGGGACAGTGGCGGCTGCCTGCAGGTGTGTACGCCTCTGTATACTGTCTGTTGCAAATGGCACAGTTCTGTAGAGGACGTTCTGTTAGATCAAAGCTGTTTGTGACCCTGTATTACAGAAAAAAGTTGGTTATTTATCCAGAAAGGTAAGTTTAAAACACTCTTATTTACACTAGTGGCCTGGCAGGAAGCAAGGGCCCTCTTTATGATGAATTTTATGAAGCACAAATTTGCAATAGCCCCCTGATTTGGCTGTCATCAGGCCATTAAATGGCCGTTATCAGTGGTGATAAGCATCGTAGATAGGGTTAGTAAGGGCCTGCCACACTTACTGTTAGGTTGAGAAGGCCTTTATCAGGTTGACAGAAGCTTTATACTGTATTTTGCCCACTGAGTTGTGTTTCCGCATGAGCCATTTACTGTTTCTGTTATTGTAGCTGAAATGAAACTTTCTGCCAGGAAGGGCTTTCATGGGACTTTCGCCCATGTGCAAGAAAGTCCACATATAGGGTTGAAGAAAGGGTTGGTGGATGGGTCAAACACAGGACTTTCACCCAGAAGACCAGGGAATGAAATCCCATGTGAAACCAATATTTACACCCAGACATTTTTTCCTAAACCGAACCATATCATTTTGGTGCCTAAACCAACACATTCTAACTCCAACCTCGTCACATATTGACGTTTGGTCATGGACTCGCCACATCCAGATACGACGTGCAAGGTACCCTGAGTGTGTTGGTTGTTGACGTTCTGGGACGCCGTGTCAAGTTCTGCCTGTTACATACGTTGTCTAATTTCAAAATACACTTCCATTTTCACAGGAAATGTAACGTTTACACACAGTCTCTTTCAAAATAAACGCACTACGTCAGTACAACACCATGAATTGATGTTTTTTTCCTTCAAGAACCTACGCAAATGGTTGGGTTCAGGAAAAAAGAACAGGGTTTGGCTTTATAATCTTACAGGACATGAACGCCGCTCTTCCGGGTGAAAGTCAGCGTTTGTTGGACCCATCCAGCACCATTCCCACCCGCCCTACTTGGACTTCTGCCTCTTTAGCTTTCGGTCTTGTGCTGGCGCATCTCCCCCTGACGCTACGAAGCACTGTTAAACTAAACGCAACCGTCACTGCCCAAGCACCAGATTTTGATGACTTTGGAGTGAGAACGGGTTGCCTACACCTAAGGAAAGTGAACCCAAAGAACTGGTAATGGCCATTCACTAGGCAGGCTGATAACAGCCTGAACCTACCAGTAGGTGTAGTCGGCTCCTATTGATCCATACCTTTGAAGCTTATAGCCACAGATAGCCATTTAATTTGCTGATAACATCTGGGTCATTGCCAAGCCGATCTTGTAGACAATTGGCATAAACACAAACATCGACACACATACTTTCCCTCCAGGCTAAATTTCAGCCTCCTAGGGCAAAAACTGTGGTTGCTAAAGGGTGGTGAAATATTTATAGACCAACTAACCGACCGACAAGATGAGCTATAGAGCTGCAGGTGGCAAGTAATAAAAATGACTGGCTGACAAGTTAAGAATCAGACTTCTTTGTTCTTTGTGTTGTCTTAGGTCGCACAAGTGTCAAGTCCATCGTGTGCAAGATGAACCCCGTCAACGATGAGGCTTCTTCGGGGTCAGAGGTGAAGAAGTGGTGGACCCGTCAACTGACTGTGGAGAGTGACGAGAGCGGCGACGACCTCATTGACATTTAGAGAATGAGGCACAGCACGTCTTTGCTCCAGTTGTTACATTTCCTCTTGCGCTCACCTGATCAGTACAAACAATGCTTTTTCTAGTCTTTTTTTATCCAGGTTCACAACTGTTCAGAAAGTATGTAAGGCTGTGCGTGCAGGCTTTTGATGATACTTTCGTCGAGCAGCCTTTATGACATGCAGTGATGATTTCGTACCTCTGGGATGGGTTTTACTTTTCCTCTGCGATTTCCACTCATTATGAATGCTGAGTTTTTCTATGCAGGCACATGTGGTGTTAGGGCAGACTGTGACACGAAAGGACATGTTGCATTCATGAAACAAACCACGAAGCTGCTGCTCTTTATGTTTTCTACTGTCCTGCTGTTTCACGTCAACTTCTCCTGTGATTGTGTTGATGCAGCTACAATAAGTTGTGATGTCCTTTCATGTCAATGCTTTGTCTCTCTTGTTCTGTTTTAGTCCATGTCTGATCATGTCTCTTCTGGTCTTCAGTATTAATCGTATAAATAGAGATTTTCTTATAGTCACTTTATACTCGAACCAGGCCTCTTGTTCTTGTTGACAGAGCAAGCAAATTACAGAAACGTTTAGATTTTGGACTGTGAATGTAATTTAAAGTCAAATCTATCTTATGTATTTGTGTGGAGGTAAAACATGAAATATTTTGTAAATTATTATAAATCCTTAGCTTTATCAAATATTCAATTATTCTAATAAAGGCCTTCACGGGCATTTATGAGCAAAAGAACTGTCAGATTTTATTTCTTTTACATTGCATTACATGAAGCTCAGCGCAAGTTCAATCAGGAAGATCTTTATGCTTCAATCATTCACAGTGCCCTCTCTGTCTCACCTGCACCAGCTGATTATGGGCATTCACTCTTTCATTTAAACCAATCAAATTTTGCCACGATCTGTATCAGACAATCTTGTCGCTGCTGTTAAACTGCTAAATCTGTTCTCTCTGCTGCTGGCAGCTGTCATTTTAGGCAATCATCCTGCCCTCCTCCATTCAGCTCCAGTCATCACATCCGATGCCTAGATCGAGCTCATCAAAAGTCAACTCCTCATCTCATCCAGATCTTCACCACCCTCTTCATCTCATCCCCACCTCCAACATCTCGCCTCCATTGGAAGGTTTTACTCTCCTACTGGCTTCACCACCACCCTTAAAGGTCCAGTGTGTAGGATTTTTGGGCATATATTGGCAGAAATTTAATTTGATGTAAGTATGTTCCGTTTTTGTCACCTAGAAATGAGCTGTTTCTTTCTACATATGGAGCAGGTCTTTGTCAAGAGATCACCATGTTGCGCCATCATGTTTCTACAGGAGCTCAGAATGGACACACCAAACACTGGCTCTAGGTAGGGCTATTTGTGTTTTCGTAGTTAGCAGCCACTCTGATTGTTTTTACATTTTACAATATAAATATAAATATAAATTAAAAAATAAATTACAGTGCAGAAGCAGTTACAAAAATGTAAGGCTTCCATTCATACATTTGAAAATATTATTTTAAAAAGTGAAAGGACAAAGACACTTATCCCAAAAAATGCACACACAAAATTAATTAATTAAATATAAGGTTACTATTCCTTAGATATATACAAAGAGTGTGTACTAAAACTAAACCTTAGGACATTCTGACATACAAACATGCATTAATAAATTCACAAATGGATCAGAAATGGTCAACCCCAAGTAGAATAGTAGAACTACACTACAAGTATTTCTTGTAGTGGTTAAAACATTGATTTTTTTTAACATGAAACTGCTTAATTCAGTGGTTTAAATCACAGAGTCTGTTTATTTTGGAGAAGAGAACTCTGCAGGTGATTCAGCTTCTGGTGAACACCTCCAAATCATCTGGAACTTAAGTAATCAGAGAAAAAAGTGAGCACACATTAGTAAATGCTGGGCTAGTGGCTCGTCTCTGACGTGCTGAATAATGTCAGAGAAACACTAATTAACACAGACTAATGTGTTTTTACGGGATTTAATCACTTGGGCCATTTGTTTTGGAGAGAAAGAGACGTCTGCGAATAATTCCTCCTGAGCAATCAATACTGGAGGAATTCTAACTGGTAGAGGTTTCAGCTGGTTGCAGTCTGCAATAGTGTTGTCACGATAACAAAATCTTTGTTTCGGTACCGATACCAATATGAATTTCAATACTTTTTGGTACTTTTCCTAGGGAAAAGTCCTTTTGGATACAAACCTTTAGAACAATAAATAGTAGGGGTGTAACGGTACCAAAAAAATCATTGTTCGGTAAGTACCTCAGTACAGATGTCACATTTTGGTTGCTCAAATGTTTCACCAAGTTGGTGTTGTCTCGTGTTGTCTCTCTTTGCGATTCAGACTTTCTCTTGTCTTTTTTCACGTGCGCCAGCTGCGAATGTTGATACAGGTGTTGTCTTACACACCACTTGTGCAATCTGTGCGCCAATAGGGACAAGAAAGGCGTTTGTGTGCATAAATGAGTAAAATAAATTAACTAAATTAATAAATTGAATCAATTTCAAAGTACCGGTATTTTCCAAATGCAGTATAGTATTGTTTGGAATACTCTAGTACCGCGGTACTACTTTAGTACCGGTATACCGTGCAACACTAGTCTGTAATCATCACTGCTAAATGCCACTAAATCCTTCTAAATCTTGCACGCTGTTCCTTACTCACAATGGAGGGGGTCTAATTACCCAAGACTATTCTTATTTTAAACACAAGTCCTAAGTACTTCCTACTGTATTCGCCCTCCCATTATTCCTTTAGAAAGCCTGTTGCCCCCTTCACTGTGACTTGTTTTACACAGTGATTCAATTTATGGGGAATTTAATTACCCCTGTATGAGTAAAAAAAAAAAAAAAAGAAAAGAAAAAGCAAACTGGGATTAGACTAACGAAGGGGGTAATTGAGTGGACAGATGCTGTTTAATGATTCTCCTCGCACACATCTGCTCAGATCAAACACTGGGTGCAGTCCCCACCTCTTCTCTGGATAACACTGCCCTCTCCTGGATACATGCTGAGCTGCCCTGATAGAGTGATGAGTATTTTTTGAGTATACAGTCCCAATTATTTTGATATGTATGAAATGCAAAGGTGCAGTTTTCTTCTCCTTCTTAACATAGGTTCCATGAAGTCATTGCTTATCCTGGTGCCCAGCACTTTCTCCATTTTACAGCGATGACTGATGAACTTCCTCTGGACCGAGATCAGTTTCAAACCAGCCATTACTCTACTGTCCACTGAATAAAAGGCACTGTGAGTACACACACACTCACACAAACAAACACGTAAACAGAGGTGTATTAGCCTCTCATTTTATTCCTTGATGATGTGTTTCTTTCTCGTTAATTCATCAGACAATCGCTTCAGGTTAGATTTGAGCTAATTGACTAATGCACTCAACTGCCGGCTGCAGCTAAAGCATTTCCCTTTAACAAGGGCCCTTGTTAGACACAGAATTAGCCCATTAAAAGAGCCGGGGTCTTCATTTGTCCATTCAAAAGCCCACTAAGTTTCACAGTTGATGGAGTACGTATGGGGTTGGTTGGATAATGAATGTGAGGGAAAGCACTAGAGACTGTAGAGAATCAGCTGCCGGTGGGACGCCTACTTGCTCTATAGAAATCATGACTTACACATTCCAGTCCCTCGATGACTGAGTGCCCCCCCCCCCCCCCCCCCCCCCCCCGACATATGGTCCTGTAGGGAAACAGTGTGACATCAGCCCTCTTGCCAATCAACTGTCTTTAATTTCTCTTTTCTTGTTCTTTCTTCTCCTCAACCATCGCCTCTTAAGCTCCACTTAGCTCAGAACCAGCTCATCAAAGGCCTTTTTCTCTTTTTTCTCATTTTCGCCCTGCGTGGAGGAACACTTTTTTTGTCTTTTAATTGCCTCTGCATCACACTGGCTCTTACAGGGCCTGTTGTTTTTACCCTCTCTATTGTAATTTGCCCATCTCTCCCTCGTGCATGTCCGCTGCTTATTTAGGGCCTAATTGAGGCACTTTGGTAATTGAGGAGGAAGTTCTTAAGAGCAGAGGGAGTGGAAGAGTTGTCTGTGAGTCGAGATTACCTGTAATTAAAGTACATGATGGCTTTGATGGCTTGGTCCCCTCCTGTTGAGATGTCGCCTTCAAACCCTGGTGGCAGCCACAGCATCAGATAGACTAGAAAATGCCATCTCTGCCTATAAGACCACCGTACACACACACACATTCGGATGCAAATACTGTAGATACTGTGTGCATGACAGACAGAGCCACTGAGGAATTCTGAAATAAAAAACTCATGCTTCACACACTGTACATACAGTTCTTAATGGCTCTTCATACAGCTAATTAAAACTAGTTCAGGAGGGGGAAGTGTTGGAAGGTAAATATAATTTAGAGCGCACTTGTCACCCTCCCCCATATAGTCTGGATTTATACCCCTGAGACTTCACACAGAGACATTGTGACCATGTTATCTGATTATTGAGCAGGAATGAGGTGTGATTGCCCTCGAATGTGTAAAAACTTGCAGTTTCAAAAGAAAGGTTAGATTTTTCACAATCTGATTTGTCATTGGCCGACAAGTTTCGACACCTTTGCTAAGAGCTTTGTTGCGTGTCTCCTTTGCTGGTATCGGCGCACCCGATACACATTTCCAATGGGTACACAATAAAACAAACACAAGACAACCTGTTACCAAAATAAATGGTGGCATTGTACATTTTTGCAAACCACGGTTATGTTACATTAGCATGTTAGATATGTAGAGGAGATGTTGAAACTCAATTTTATGTTGTGATACTGCTGTGGTCAGGCTGTTCTCATGCATTGTTCGTACATATACTTACGAAAAGTAATGCACCAGACTTTGTATATAATCCACGTAATCAGGAATGCTGTGTGCAAGTGACCAATGCGCTGACAGGAGTAAAGACGACAGTAGCATGAAGAGCAAAAGCCCATGTAAAGAGGCAGGTCACAGTGGTGGATGGTTCAAACAAGCACAGGACCTGCCCCCAGAAGACTGGTGTTCATGTCTCGTATGAAACTAAATGAACTTTGAATTATTTTAATGTAAGCCCAACCAGGTCTCTTTACCTAAACATAATCTTCACAGCTTTTCTTTCCTAAACCTAACCTAATTTCATGTACATAACTTTATGTGAAGGAGGTGTCAGGACAACACCCAACCATGTTTCCTTTCCTAAACCCAACCTACATACTGTAAAACTTAAATTAAAAACCTAGTCCTGGTCCCTTTTACTAGCCTGGTGTGGCTACACATTTCGACAAATAAAGGCCTGTCCCAATTAGAGGCCTGGTCTGGTTCATGTTTTTAATAGAAGTTCTTCAAATGTATAAAACCGTGTTGTTGGCTAGCTCAAATTATGTGTCCATTCCTCGATCAGTTATTCATATTCCTTTAGTCCGTAAGGGTCCTCAGATCAAAAGAATCAAAAGGCTTTTTCATAAAAATATATCCAAGTTGTGAGTATTGTTTTAACAGGATAAATTGTGTGGTCGGTATGCTGGGTGCCGTAACTCACCCTCTCTCTGATGTCTGTTGGAGCTAGATCAAATTAATGATTCATAATTGGTATGTTCTTTGAAGCCTAAATATTCATGCTGGCTTAAATAAACTATTTCATTGTATTTTCCGGTCTTTAATGAGCAACAGTTTTGTGTGAAAGGAATTAAAGGCCTGTCCCAAATATAGGCCTGTTGAGTTCAGTGATTTAAGCAAATAATAGCCCGTGCTATTAACTGAAGTTTCCCGATTACTTATGTTGCCTAAACCTAACCTACGTAACTTTGCATTAAGTACATAACTTTCCATTAAGTGCGTAACATGACGACGCCATCCTTTGGGCACTAATTTGTTAGATATCATACAAATCCTTTTATGTTGTAACATGTGTTGAGGACTAGGCACAAACACGAAACACGTCTTGGCTTAAAATACTCTTGTCGTCGTCAAAAGCACAGCTACAATTTTTTTTCTAAATATTATTTCTTGGGCATTTTCGCCTTTATTTGACAGAAGACATTGTAGAAATTGGGGAGAAAGAGAAAGGGGTATGACATGCAACAAAGGCCCCATGGTAATATGGCATGTGTTGTAACCACTTGGCTACTAAGGCACTCTAACATGGCTGAAAATTGCGTTACCACTTTAGTTGGTTTCAAACAGTGGTCTGCTGCTGTCTCAACTAGGCGTCACACTATCCACCATCCCCTTGTCCTCCGGGCGAGAAGCTCAGCTCATAATCTCAACTATGTCGTATGAAATGTACTAATGTACTCAGTGGTTTGCAGAAACGTACAATGCCAACTTTTTATTCTGGCAACTGTTATGCCAAGAAAGAGCATAAAATCATTCACTCACTTCTTCACTTAATACAAACTTACTTATAAACAATAAAACACACGGAGCAAAGATCTGAGACCAGACCAAAGAGAAGAGCGGAGGCGTTATTCTCTCAATCTCTACAACCATTGATGTGTGCCTCAACAGTACAACTGATTAGAGGACATATGAGGTGAAGCAGGGTAAAAGCTTTCCCTCACTGAGCTCCTCATGGCTATTGTCCCTTCTAGACACTATTGAGAGTGTCTGTCTGCAGCCTTGAGCAATTAAGGGACATGGACAGGGGTTAAAGCAGGGCGAGCCTCATAAGGAGGCCATTGTTCCTTAAGGCCAAATGATGTCTATTTCAAAAGACGCATAGGATTATCTGGCATGTACATTTGTACAGAAGTGACTAGTCATTTATTGTTTTGATACATGACGACTTAATGAAGTGTGATTTTGGATAAAGGCACCTTTTTATTTGAGTTTTATTGAAGATTAATATCCTGTTTTCATCGTTTAAATGTAGCGTGCTCTTCACTTTAGCTCCTTGTTGTGAATCTTTCCCTCCTTTCCACACATTCTTAGCCTCATAAATAAGGTGGCGGCAGTGCAAATTAGCCGCCTGTATCTCATGTCAACATCCACCCCAGGTCCAGGCCTGATCCTGTCCCCGTGTTTTGAAACAGATGGCTACTACTACAATAAAAAAGTAGCAAATTATTTTAGCAGCAGGCGGCAAAAGCAATTAACAACTGGCATAATGTGTTGATTAAAATCCATTCCTGTCTCAATGAAGGGAGAAAAAAGTCTCATTTTCCACTCAGTCAGCTGGCATACATCCACCGCTCAAAGTATACTGACCTTGACCTGACCACAGCTGTCGTTCACTTAGGACCAGCGTTATATTCTTTGACCACAGTCATTTGCCATTGCCTGAATATGCAAGTTTTCAATTTTTATTTTTATTTTAATTTATTTATTTAATGCTGATGTGTTGGTTACAATAACAGGAAAATGTTGGCATTGTAGATTTCTGCAAATTATGAAAACATTAAATTTGCATGTTTCACAGGTATCATGTCAGTGTTTTTAAAGTGACATAGTATATGAGCTGGCTTTGACATTTGGAGGAGGATGGGATGGTGAGACGGCTGTTAAGCTACACACCACTGTGTGGGACCAACAAACAACAATACCAGTTGTTTCTTAGTGAGTCACCACTGTGTTTCCAGCAGTTTTTCAGCCCCTAAAGGTGGGCATTTTTCAGGGACACTTTGCTGAATTTCCAGCGGCTTTTCAGCCCCCCAAACATGGGTGTTTTCTAGGGAACCTTTATCGTGTTTCCAGCAGTTTTTCAGCTCCCAAACGTTAGTGTTTTTTAGGAGCGCTTCACTGTGTTTCCAGCGGTTTTTCAGCCGCCAAACATGGGTGTTTTTTAGGGACGCTTTGCTGTGTTTCCAGCGGATTTTCAGCTGTCTAACATGGGCATTTTTCAGGGACCCTTCACTGTTTTTCCAGCGGAGTTTCAGCCCCCTAATGTGGCCGTTTTTGTTAGGGATCCTTTATTGTGTTTCTAGGAGTCTTTAAGCCTTCAAACGTGGATGTTTTTAGGGACGCTTTGCTGTTTTTCCAGCAGCTTTTAGCTGCCAAACATGGATGTTTTTCAGGGACACTTCATTGTGTTTCCAGCGGATTTTCAGCTCCCAAAAATTAGTGTTTTTTAGGGACACTTAGCTGTGTTTCCAGTGGCCTTTCATCCCTTAAACTCTGGCACTTTTTAGGGACCCTTCACTGTATTTTCAGCGGTTTTTCAGCCACCAAACATGGGTGTTTTTTAAGGACCCTTTGCTGTTTTTCCAGCGGATTTTCAGCTGCCAAACGTGGGCGTTTTTTAGGGACCCTTTATTGTGTTTCTAGCTGTCTTTAAGCCTCCAAACGTGGATGTTTTTAGGGATGCTTTGCTGTGTTTCCAGCAGCTTTTCAGCCCTTAAACATGGCCATTTTTTAGGGACACTTCACTGTTTTTCCAGTGGCAATAGTGCAACAAAAAGCAGTTACTGTTTATAGAGACATTGCTGCATCCAGCGGAGACTGTACTCCTCAAAATAGGTATTTAAAACCAAAACATGATCTTTTCCCAACCATAATCAAGTGTTTTTCATTTTTTTCTGCAGATTGGGTTGCAATAACAATTAAAAATACAATTACACTTATTTTAGATCACTCTATCTCATAAATTAAATGGCTCTTTGTTCCTCACATGTGAACTTGTATAGGTAAACTGTCTTGTATATGGTATCCTGTATTATATTCACATCAAAACAAGAATGATGAGACAAACTGCTTTAGCTCAAACTCAAATTCAGTCACAAATTTTAAAGCTGTCACTTCACTGCTTTTCTCTGTGCTTTGTAATCTCCACATCTGATCTGGGACAGGCTGTTTTCTGCCTAATTAGAACAAACATCTTATGTTTGTTTTTTTCATATAAGTTCCGTTTAAAAGCCTGTTTCATGCTTGAAATGTATTTCTCAGATTTCGACTTTGACACCGCGGCTCCTTTGTAAACGTGATGAATGCAGGAAGTCATTTTCAGGCCTTTACCTCATGTACCTCATCAACTGCAGTCAATTGCCACCCCACCGATCACCGAGCACCAAGTGAGAGGCTGTACTTTGTCTTTGAGCCAGAAAATCTCATTTTCACTAAACACCTAATCAGTCCCATTCATCTGGCTATGCTTCCCTAGTTTCCCAGTTCTACACCTGGCTTTGGCGTCTTTAATTACTGGGAGACAGGCTTTGTCTGATCTGGAGCCAAGATTGGAATATGAGTGGCAAATTCGGAAGGAAATCATACAGGCTCAAACCAATTCAATTACCCACCAATCAAAGTAGAAAGGCCTGTAATTGCAGTGAAAGGGTAACAATGAGAGCCTCCACTTCAGTCTGGGCACTGAGGGTATTATTAGCAAGGAATAATGCCTACCTGCAGGGGGTGCTATGCTCAAACTATTAAATTTACTGCGGCAAGCAATCTTACAGATCACTGGAAAAGCATTTTTAATGTGATTATAGCCCTTGGTGAGACATTACCTTATAATTTCATGTTTTTAACACTGCCATTATGTCAAATTGTGCATGAATATGGTGTTTGCGAGCAAGGGAGCAGAAAATGGATATGACATTATGGAGAAGCAAAGCGTTTGTGCTGTAATGTGCATTAGGAAATACAACTGTAATGTACTAACAATGACAGAAGAAGTAGCACTGTGTCGGCAAGTCGGCCCTAAAAGAAAAAAACACATTTTCTCCTGGTTACATCCCTCTCTGTCTTGTTCTGTATTTCTACTCCAATATCATGTCATGGGAGTTTTCTGTCTGACCATAGAAGTCTTCAAAGCAAACAAACAAACAGAAACCAGCATCACATGCTACCCTCAGGTCAAGCTGAAGAAGAATGGCTTTCAGACTCCGTCACTGTGTGCTGGGACATTTTGCACGCACACAAAAGAACAACGTGCTTCCTCCTCAGCTCAATAGACATCCATACGTAGTTTCTTATCCTACTGAGATCAAAGCCTGGCCTCTAATTTCAGTCACACCTGCCTGCATCTCCCTCCCCTTCCTCTGTAAATTGTGAATGATTTTAATATATGTATTTGTCATCTGCCCCCTCCTCCCTCTGTGTCCAACCTAGTCATTTCAAACCTCGGACGCAGAGAAGTATAAAAGCCCAGACAGAGAAATGGAGCGGCGGTGACAGAGGCAGAGAAATATAGAAGTCTGCTGCCGACTGACAGAAACCCCCACTGGCTGCAGAATGGGATAGTTTGGGACAACTCAGGTACAAACTGACAACTTCAATTTTGCCTTTCCTTTTGTTTTTTTTCCTCTTTTTATTCCACTTTGTTCGACTGCATTTGAAGATTGCCAATCACGCTATCAAAAGAGAACAGCGTTGTCATATAGTTTGTTTTCCAAATGTAACCTTTTCGCCGCTCGGCAGTCACACTCCATTGTTCAGATTCCAAAAGTTCCAACTCGTGCACGCCCGCACGTACACACAGACTCACACGTGCTCAAAAAGCAAACAAACAAAATCAAACGACATCAAACGGTATCAAAGTGAAGATCAGTGTCCTTCATGGATTGTGTGATGTTACTGATTATTTTCTGCTTGGCATGGCACCGTTCTGATTTTCTTTTCTTAAGACAGTGTAGATCTGATTTCAAAATAAGATTTTGATATTTGGCATGACAACTTCACAGCAATTAATTTCACACTGGGGACAGGACTTGCCAGGATTCACCTAAGTGTCTGGTCATAAGATTATTAACATGAATCTGTAGCCTCATTTTAATCATCCAGGGAAACCTAATTATCCCCCTTTGTCTAGATTAATAGCTGCAGTCATCTCAATGTTCAGCAGTTTAACTCCTAGTAAACAAACAGGGAGGAAACCAAACAAGCAAGTCAGTAAGCGTACCATCAAATGGTTTGTTGAGCTTGACCCGATCGTTGAGGATGAAGTTACAGTACAGTCTTCACCCTGCCAGAAAAGGGGCCTCTCCAGTCTCCACACAATTCATTATTACTGATGTGGCTCTACAGGGAGTCTGTCTCTACAGGCACACACACGTGCACACACAACTACAGACAATACCAGGATTGTAGCTTTACCAGAATGTTGTGTAAAGTTTGCTAAGTTCCTGTATATAAGGCAGTGGTAAGGAATAATGGAGGCCAAAGGGATCCAGACTCACTGGAGCGCAGACGCAGGCTTTTGTTGTACCAGTCTCTGGGTGAGAGGAGGGGAAACATCCTCAAGTTTAGGCTGGATTCATCTTTGTCCCTCTGAGTGCTTACAAATAAGTGCAGCGTCTTGCCCGAGCCTCCGTTTTCTTTTGCAAGTTTGATCTTGCAAAGAGTTTATAATGAGGAGCAGTGTACGGAGCAGACAGCTGCATATGATTAGTTTTTGTTTATGTACTCAGAATGGACAAAAGAATTATAGTGATGCCAATAAAATTAGCTCCACCTCTGGGATTTATTTGTGTTTTTACGGTTTTACAACTTTGCATCACTGAAGAATTATTAAGTAGGAACAAACTCTTTAATGTCAAGTTAAAAAAAAAACAACAACAAAAAAATTCAAATTAAATTCAAATTTAAAACACAAAATAACTGATTGCACAAGTAATAATCACTGCTGGGGCCTTATTTATATATTTATTTATTTATTTTTTTAGGAAACACTTTGATTCTAGGTCAAATACACCTTCAGGAAGCTCCAGCGGCTGGTTAGACACTTTTCCAGCATACATTATAAAGACGAATGGAAACTAAACTGTGCTTCCATCACGATTTAGTCCCTATGCACTGGTAGCTGGAGAGGTGCCATTTTGCCTCCTGGGCATTGCTGAGGTGCACTTGAGCAAGGCACCAAACCCCCAGCCACTTAGGGCGCCTGTCCATGGGCAGCCCCCTCGCCCTGACATCTCTGTATTTAATGCATGTACAGGTCCTGTTTGTGTGTGTGTGTGCGTACTTGGGGCCTGTGTGTGCATGACAACAGAGTGAAAAAATTGGATTTCCCTTCTGGGATTAATAAAGTTCACGGAATTAAATTAAAAATTGAATTGAATTCAATTTTTTACACTTTTTATCTCAGGCAGACCTTGAAAAAGTCATTCATGCTTTTATCTCATCACATCTGGACTACTGTAATTCCCTGTTTTCAGGGCTCAGCCTAAAGGCCATTTCCCGTCTCCATCTTGTTCAAAACTCGGCTGCCAGACTTTTAACTAATTCCAAGAGACAAGACCATATAACTCCCACCCTTGTGATGCTACACTGGCTACCTGTTAAATACAGAATTGATTTTTAAACTTTTATCACTGTTATTACTTTTAAAGCCATAGCTACATGGCCTTGCTCCAGATTTACTTAAGCCCTATTAGCCTAGCTGCTGCCTGTGCTCCTCAGGAAGGACTCCCCTAACTGTTGCTACGGCTCGCCTTGTAACTAAAGGAAACCGGGCATTTTCTGCTAGAGCCTAACTCCTTACTTGAGGAACTTCGGTGGGCAAAATCAGTGTCTTCCTTTAAAACACTCCTTAAAAACATACTTTAACAGGAAGGTTTTTTTTACAGTAAATCTGTTGTGTGTCTAGTTTATATCCTTCTTTTATCAATTTTATTATTTTTATATTTTTCGTACACACTTTGTTTATCTGGTCGTAGCCTATGTTCAATGTTTTAATTGCTGTTTTTTTTTCTTGATGGTGTATACTATTTTATTTGTCTCATAAAGCACTTTGTAACTGTTTTGAAAAGTGCTATACAAATTAAGTTTATTAATATCATTATTATAAATAGCGGACTCAGTGCCGGAGAGAAGTTTCCCCACAGCTGCCTTCTTTTCTGACCAGGCAGTAGAGAGCAAAGTCCCTCAGCTTCCAGTGGACCACCATATTTTAAAAAAAATATGCACGGTAGTTAAAGGCAAGAGACAAATCATTTTTTGATCCTGTTTGAGTTTGATGTGTGTCAGTTTTAAAGATAATTTTCCAAGTCCAGAGTCGCAGTTTGTTGTAGAACTGCTTTAGTGTAAGACTGTGGAAATATGTAATTACGAAGACTACACACACAAAAATGGCGCAAATGAAATCACAACTTTCTTTCCCACTGAACCTACAATGCGTGTGTCATAGCTGGATGTACTCACACAAGTAACGAGTCTTGCTCTCTGTTTTGCCTCCTGGCTCATAAAAAGACCAGGGGTCTCATTTATAAACATTGCGTACACACAAAATGATGCCTGAAAGAGGCGTACGCCACTTCCCACGCAAAAGTTGTGATCTATAAAAACAGAGTTGATGGAAGAAACTTTGACCCATGCTTACATACATTTTTGAGACGTAGAAATTGTTGAATATTTTTTGGCCTTTCCATTTTTAGTATGGATGCTACACATTATTTTATAAATGAGATCCTAGGAGTTGGTGGATAAAACAGGTACGATATTGTTACATTTGTGCCAAGGTAACATTGCCACATTGGTGTCGGTGTCGTTTAGTCTGGGAGACGAGAGATGTGGTTTGCTGAGAGGTTTCCTAGAAAACTAAATACTACTATGACAAACCTACTGTACGACAGAGTGCAACTTTCTTGACTTGAAAATTATCTTTTAAATTGACAAACATCATCTGTGAACAAAAGAGAAGGGACTCTGCTTCTCTGTGACACCTTCACATGACCAAAGAGAGGAGCAACATAAAGGATTGTCTGTTAAAGAGGTGCACAACTCTTGGCAGGTGTGACATACAGCAACAGTTTTACCTCATTCTCTCCATCTGCATATTTATTTATTTGTTTATTGCTGTGTTAAGTTAGGCTTATACATTGTTGGTCATCATCTAATTATGAGGCTAAAACAGGAAATAAAGAAAATCAAAAACGGCAAAAAGTGAAACAGGCAGGAAGCACTTGTTAATCAACACGGTCAGAGTGAGGGTAGGTAAATGACTGCTACTCTCCAGCTGCAGCGGGGTAATCAGCAGTAAACATAGTCCAGTGGTTGAAAAACAGCGTTATCATTCTGCAGAGTGAGTAAGATGGGATATGGGGTTTAAATCAGTGGTTGCAGGTATATCCTTCCATCGGATAGTGTTTATATGCGTGTTTGAAATGTGTAATAGAGGTTATTGCCCTAATGTAGTACGGGATCTCGTTCCAGATCTTAGTGTAAGTGTGCCAAAATGATCTCTGACCATAATTGTTTTTGTAACGTGGCACAGGAATAAGTGCATGTGAAACTGATCTAGTGACGTGTTGCTGTCTTGTGTTGTGACCTGGAAGTAGAGCACTAGTTGCACATTTCCAGCAGTATGCACCCATGACTTTGACGTCATTTTTTTGCAGTGCAGCTGTCAGGAAAAACGTGCCGGCATGGATTTAAAGAACTATTAAACTTGGAGGAATACAGTTCCCATGGATCAGACAATTTCGAACCGGACCTTGACTCCCATCCCTATCCAAGACCAAGACACAGCCAAGTAAAAATGCGAGACGAGACCTTCAAAATGTGGTCCTGAGAGCGGTGTCAAGATGGAGACTGATCTCAAGTCCTGTGTGAATTTCCCCAGTGTGGGATCAATAAAGTTTATCTCATCTCGTCTCATCCATCTCGTCTTAGCTATACCACTGTTAGGGAGTTTGAGGATAGTTGTGTAGTGGAGGCAAATCCCAGCATTGACTCTGTGAGGAGTCTAAGACACTGTGAAAATTGACATAGATGTAGCTAAAAAGCAATATGATGTTTAATGCAAGCAACTGTCTTAAAATGAAAAATAAACAGATGATAACAAAAGAACCACAGATGTTAAAGCTGGTATGACTGATAACAGCAAAAGCTTTTTTTCAGTTAATGGAATTTCAGTTTTTTCTCTTTTTAAAAAAGAGATTTAACCACAGAATTTATTTACAAGCATCATTTACAGATTAATAAAAATCTATATCTATATCACCATAAATCCACTGTATTTTTTTTTAATCAAACCACTGCAAAATGTCAGAAACGCACTGAATGCCATCATCAATATGCCAAAGACTGTTTCCAATGTGTCAAATTTAAATCTAGTAATATGAGTAATAATTAGTCTAATTAGTTTAAAAACATTGCACTATTTACAGACAAAATGACCTAAAGTTATATGAAAATATTTTCACATTTAAGCAGAATTACACCCTGTAAAAAAATAAACACATCTTTAGTGATCTCACTTAGCTCCTCGCTACACGAGCACACTCAGAGGTTGGAGTGGACGGTCATGTCATGTTTTTCGAAACACCAATTAGTGTGTGAATCAAACTGTGATGACTGTCAGATGAAGCGCTGTGCGGTTTTTTAATGTTAAACTCTTAATAAAATAGACCTAAGGGTGTTTTATTTTCTCATCTCTAACTTTGTTTGTTGCTTATTAAGTCATGAATAAATAATGTTATAATACACAAACTAAAATACTACAAAAGTTTTTTAGGAACTTTAACAGACTTCTTAGGTATACTTTTTGTTTTCTGTGGGAATTAAACATTAAAAAAAAGTCTGGGGGGAACGGCGTGGAGAATACTTTTTATAGGCACTGTATATGACTTCTGTTGTTCATGTTCATGTTCTGCTTTCATGCTCATTGTAATATCTCTGATGTATTCCCACTGCATCTCGTTGTTGTTGTTGTTGTTATCAATGACAACTTCAGATATAATTTTAGAATAAAGATGCACTTTAAAGCCCAACCTACATACCTAGAATCAAACAACAAGCTCAGAACACAAGCAAACATTCTTATATACTGTACGTTTAATCTAGGCCAAATTCACCATCATTATAACAACGGCTTTGTTACGTGAGGAGCCAAAATGCTGCGAAGACTTTTTCGTCTGTCCTTGTCTCTTGTCCTGCAACAACAGAAGGAGCCATACCTACACAGCATGACCTCGTTTGACTGTTTCAGAGAAGGGCACGACACCTGCAACATCTATCACTCTGCATGGACTAAAGTTACGACAATAACTAACTGTGCCCTGATTTTAAGCTCCTCATTTATCCAAAGTTTTTCTTTAAGTAACACTTTAGATTATAACCTGCAATGTAGAAGGCAATGCATGTATATTTATATAGCACATGTCATACACAGAGGCAGCTAACGGTGCTAATTAAGTTTTTAAAAAGACACAAGTATAAGAAATAAATGTGTATAAATATTATTTTTACATGAAAAAGTTTAAAAAGAAAAAAGACTTAGGTAGGGAGAAAAAAGGAGTACAGAATATACAAATAAAGCATTCAAAATGATAATAATAATATAATAATAATTAAAAATATTAATGTAATAATAATAATAATATTATTAATAATAATAATTACAATTTTAGTTACGAGTTCATCATGAATGTAAAAGTCTTTACCCTGCTTTTAAAAGTAGTTACAGTGCAAATATGAGTTCCTCTGTACAGTGTATTCCCCCCTTATTTACTCTGTAAACATTTAAAGGTGTAGGTTTTGTTTTGACACTTGGGGGGACATATAAAATAGGGTGTTTAGGGGTCCTCTGCCAGAAATTTTTGACCGTCAGACACTTAATTTCCTGCATTGTGGTGAATTTTTACGCACCAATTTGTGCCTTTGTGTCTTTAATCTTGTCAAAGTAAAGGTCCTCTGCTACTTTCATGTTTCTATTGAGAGGACAAATAACACATGTTCTAAATATTAAAGGGGGGGGGGGGACGTGTCCCCTGCATCTCCTCCGAAATCCTCACCCATGCTAACAGTGTACCAATATCATTAAGAGTGATACTGCATGTATAAGTGGACAAGAAGTATTTTTTGACCACCGAGTTATTCTGTTATGTAGGAATACAATATGACCTATTATAGCTGGATGTTTGGGAGGAAATGGGGTAATTTATTTTCTTGCATTTAATAAATCTGCTGTGATTTATTTTAAAATGACGAAATACGGATGATAACAAAAAAGAGAACAGGCCGACTACATACAGTAGTCCCTTTTTCTGTAATAAATACAGGGTAAGAAACAGAGGCAAAGGGTGGAGGGTCTTGTCAGGAGCATACTGAAGGCCTGTAGTCTATTTTATATGTCAGTGTATTTTGGCTCTCATGGATGGTAATGCTCACTTAGTTAGAAATACTCACTGCAGAAGTTCTCTTTAATTTCCTCCCTAATGCCAGCTGTGTTACTGTGCCCTGTGATCACTGAGTCCCTAGACTGTTACCCCCTTATTCCTTAAGTTCACATCTTGCAGTGCTTTTTTGTTTGTGTATGTATGTGTGTCCCCTTATGATCATTATTTGTCCCCTCTCTAAATTCAGAACTTTCTGCAGGTCCCTGAACGCAGCACAGGTAGAATTCTTCATAAGTTGTACTTCTTACTCAGCTGCAGTTTGTTGAGTTTGAGTCGTGAGATGGAGAATTGAGAAACAAACTGTTTGATCATCACGCTCAAGACTTCCTCCTGATCAGTTTGTGGTCGCATCAATTAGAGCTGATCAGATCAGATCAATGGATTAGTGGACCGGCTGCTGCAGGAGCGAGTGAAAGCAAACTTTCTTTGCTGTGTAGACCCAGGCTGGACTGTGGGGTGTGTGGTTTCCAGGGAGCGCAGCCGGTTTCTTCTTAAGTAGTTTGGAAAAATGATAGACAACACTAAAACTGTATAAATTAACAAGTCATCGAGTTTCACTTTCACTGGTGCTCTGCTGCTCTGTCTATGTCCAAAGTATGCTCTGGGAGAGAGACAGAGAGAGAAACACAGCTCAAAAAAAAATCTTAATGTGGTGGCAAATGCCAGCAAACAAATGTGTTGGAAACCCTGTCTTGTACTTACATGTATGTATCAGCGCGTACTGTACTGGTGCACTATTAGCACACAAATGCACACTGTATATTGGAATGAATACGCTGTACGCTGCCGGCCATAATCTCAACTGCAAACTTCCTTCATAAATCTGTGACCTAAGCAACCGCCTCCTCTTCAACTTGACGCCAGATCGCTCCGGCATCGCGAGCAGAGAGCTGTCACAGAAGACAGAATTACCACTTTTCAGCTCACGGTTTACTTTGACGCGTACGGCTACTGTAAATGCAACACTGTGTCAGAATGATGGAATGATTGACTTCACGCTGTGTAAAAGATGAAAATAAAATGCAGCTATAAGGGTGAAAAGACTCCGTCCATGCGATGTGGCAGTTACATATGATCTCTACATAGATTGCTCTCATGTACAGTAATAGGCGACTGCGGGCTGAAGAACTCACGACTGTACCCTGAACACTAATGACTCATAAAGCCTCACTGCCACAACTTGACAAATGGCAAATGTCAGCGGCATATTCTCCTGGTAGGCATAATTTTATTAAGTGCAAATATCACTGTGCTCCTTAGGAGACACTCAAAGGTTAGACCAACAGCTGTAGCAGTTTCATGTGTATTAGCTGGGATTTTGCAGCAAGTCAGGCTCCCCTGAGCTGATGGACACAGCCAGTGAAGCATGAGGAGGGACGCTCTAACTAAATGCAATAAGGAGAAGCTCAGGCTAAAATCATGTTTATTTAAAAGCCTGGCACAATAACCTAATGGAGGTTAGTAAGGTAAGGGGGGAGGACAGAGGGAGGAAAACAGTAAAGAGAAGAGAAAAAATAAAAGACTGGTGGCATATAGAGAGGCAGATCATTTTTTCCCATTTATTGGCTGCAGTAATTTGTTGACTCACTCATCCATGCAGAGTCTTTATGTTTAATGCAGGCCTCCAGAGGGGAAAGGAGGGAAGAGAGGGGGGGTTAGGAAATGGAAAGACAGGCAATAGGGGGTTAGGGGGTACCCTGAGAGATTAGCCTCCACCTCTCAGTGTGAGAGACGGAGGTGGATGAATATCAGCCCTTAAAGTGGGCCTCAGATGCTAATGGGGACTTCATATTGGCCTGCTCAATACACCTGCCAAATAATTGATGGGGGAAAATTAATGCCTGGTTTAGCTTACAGGTGGTGTGTATGAATGAAATAAAAAATACAAGCAGGAGTACGAAATGTAACATTCTGTAAAATATCAGACTCTAATAGTTTATGAAAATGCATTTCACTGATAAGAAAGAGGAACTCTGATTCTCCTTAACTCCCAGTTCAATGTCATCCAGCTGTCAGATGCTCGTCTGGGCTTTGACGTGTGCTGTGGTCTGACACCCATCATCCTCGCCCAGCTGTTACCGGCATGCCCGCCCTGACCTGGCCCTTGAAAGGGTCGCACCCATGTGGACAAACATTGGTGGCCCACTGCTGGCAATGGCTCCCTGTGAGTCCCATTTACAGAGAGGGTTACCACTGTCTCTTCTACTTAGAGACCTGAGAACATCAACCTGTCCTTAACAACTCCTGACGAAGACTGGAACATGTCATATTTTTGTGTATTTTGGCATAGGGTCACACTGAGAGGTTTCATCGTAAATAAGTGTTAGAATAAGTGAGTTTCCTAAAACTGTGTGGCAGATGTTCAGATCTACTTATAAAATCTGTCTGTTGAAAGTAAACAGAAGCGCAAGTAAGCAGGATATCGGCATGTGATGGCCTGGACAGCAGAGTTTGGGCCTGAGGGTTGAGTATCTTTCTGTGGCAAGTTACGTGGAGACGTCTTGAGTTGGCCGAGGCTTTCACGTTGCCCAAACAGTCCTAGAAACCAAATCAAGAACAAAAGTCCTATTAGGGCATTTGCATTTGTGTTTCCACCATGTCTGAAGAACCTAAAAGACTGGGTTGAAAAGCAACAACTCCGTTTGAGATGCAACTTCTGCACGTCAGAATCAACGTGATCCCTACTGGTTATATTTTGACGCTAGAGCCGAAGCATAAAAGGCCTTTTGCATTGTATTTTGACACAGAAGGGGTCAGCGGTGAGATTAAGGCAACAAAACTACCTGGTTATGGTGATAGTGATTGAAGTTAGTTACATGAGTGGGCTCACATGACCAAAGATTTACTAACAAGTCGTCTGTAAAACGAGGTCAGTAATGACTCTTTCTATTATGAATTTTTGATTCATGGAGATTTTACATTTGTAAAATTTTCCTCAAGTTGAGAAAAGTGACATCACCGTAGTTAAAAGTCTGTGAGCTGAGCGCAAACTCATGGGCAGGGCCAGCTGGAGAAACACTACTGCTCATATCCAGTGGGCTGCATAATGCAGAAGTAAACCCAGAAACTTTATTTGGCCCAAGCGCCAAGCAAGTAATTCCACTGGACTAAATAGGCCCAATCTTGGGGTCCAGTATCTAGTTATTATCATTCATCTATCAAAAGAACTCAGCATTAACTTTTAACTTCAGACGCAACACAGGTCTCCTGGGTCAAAGTTCTGTGATTGTTGGACCCATCCACTTCCACTCTCACCGGACCTAAACAGACTTTTCTTTGTGGCGTAACATCTGAAGCTCGTTTTGCTTACATTTTCCACCATTGCATCACTACTACAAATGCAGCTGTAGCCAGTATCTCACTATCACTATCCTCATTCATGTTTTGAGAAGCTACAAATTATATTCAGCCACAAAATAAGCCAATCAGAACAGAAGTACAGAGAGTTGTTGCACAGAGATGACACACCGTCTCATCATGTTGCATTGGTGTGAACCGGCAGGTTTATAGAACATTGCAGAACAGCGCCTTGTGAGGAGTTGCCTGTTTCAACTCATCTCATCGCAAATCTTTGGTCTGAACTGGGCTTAAAGTCATAGCAATGTTAAGCAATGCAACCTGAGTTCCTCGGCAGGAAAGTACAAACTCATGAGCAAAGACTTCTTGGGGTGCTGTGACCAAAGCCAATGCTGGGTTCTGTGGCACTTTCACAAAAACAGTGCAGGTGCACTGCTCAACCATGTGTGAGACTGTTTATGCAGAAGTGTTTTAAATATTACGATTTTAGCAAAATACCTTTGTATGGCAAGTACTGAGTATACATCTGCGTAAATGAGACTTGGATTAAACTGCATCAGTTCTGTAAGAGTTTGAAAGAGATGTCTTGATATGGTTTTGTTGTTCAGTGGGGACCCCTATGCCTTCAGTTCATCAGGAATGTTTGCCCTTTGTGGATTTTTTTGTTGTATGTGGAAAAAAAAAAGTTTTCTTCCAGAATTCAACAAAACATGGGGCGAGTAATTGATATACAAATGATCATTTGGGGGATGGAGTACTCCTCTAATGCCCATAATTTACGCTGCACCTGGAATAAGCCTTCAAAAGCAGTACAAACAGTAAGCAGTTGTTTTTGTGATATCCTCAGTTAAAGCAGAATGTTACTGAATAACCTGCTTTTTTTCTGAGCCTCACTCACATCATATAAACTTTAGAACAAAGATGAGATCAACATTTAACTCTCTTTGCTTGACTTTCATCTATTTATAGGCCCCTTTACTGATTTACAGCTCCTCTGTACGTATGCCAGACATGTTACATCGCTATAATGAAGCATCTCTTGGGTATAGAATGACATAAATAAAAGCCTGGAGCTACCAGCCATAGAGACTGATGTTCATCTCATAAAGGAATCAGCGGACTGTACCGTACACCCTGCTGCCTGAAATAGCATGTCTCTGCTGCACGATGTGCACGATGTGCAAAACATCTGCGCCCCTCTATGAGCCTTCCCCAGTGTTTGCCGAATTCTGCCTCTAGAGCACGAGTACGCACACACACACACATCTAGACACCATGGCTGAGATGTACTTCCAGTATCCAGTTAACATGTATTTGAGCTCCTCAGGGTGTGTTTGAGTCTACTGTATGTGTGTGTGTGCATGTGACCGTGTGTGTGTGTGTGTGTCTGTCTGTGTGCAGGTCCCCAGCCACTTCCCAGTATCACTCCTCAGCACTCTCTCTCCACCAGCGCTGTCATAAGATAATGTGACAGGGTGTCAATCATGCCGGGGCCTGGGGTGCCATGGCGACGAGAGGGTTTTTTGGCGGAACACTTTTGTGAGCAACACCAGGGAGAGGGCAACAGCAGGGACCACAGCACAGAACAAATCAAACTAACCACTGCCAGGTCTCACACATCTCTTGTTTTTTCTACAATCCCCCTCCGGCCACTTGATTCATCCGACCGGTCTTCTGGTCTGAGTCCTGACCCCTGTAAGAAAGAACCCTGTGGGTGTCACATGTGGACAAAATGTTCTGCCATCCTCTAAAACAATCATCCCAGGCATCTAGCAAACGATCTGAGGATCCATCCCATCTCTGTGCCCAGGGGCATACGCTGTACAGTAGGCTAGCTGGGTGCTGCCACTCTTCCCCTCTGAGCTGTGATGTGTTGTGATGGCTCCGTCACTCTGGGAGGCAGGGCCATAGACACCTGTGGAGGCACTGGGTAAAGTTGATGGAACTGGACAGGATGTAATCTCTGTCTGTGTCTAGAGAGGAGTGGTGACAACTGCAGGTGCTGAGGAATTGTGGCAGTTATTGAGGCAGTTACTGAATGTCTGGAGTTCAGTTTGCTGCAGTTTTATATTTTTCATAGTTATGATAAAAAATCTTTCTGATCATTGGTGTGTCAATGGTGTGATGGCATGGGGCTAGGTATGTTTGAAAGCTCTCTATATTGGTGCTAGTACCTAAGTTACAGTACTGATGCTGATTTACTACCTTATTTTGCCAAGTAAAATCTTTCTCCTTTGCTGCTTCTGCCCAAAGTCCGCTTTCACCTCCTTAGTTCAGCTGACATTCAGAAGTAGGTTGTTGTTCTGACACTAGCACCTCCAGTTCTCTACTTTTTTACAGGTAAGCCTTTTCACTGTTATTTGTAATCAGGCCCACCACAGCTGTGTTGTCAGCAAACATGATGATGGTGTTGAAGTTAGAAGTGGCCACACATCTGTATAGCTCCGTTTCCACCGGTACAGTTCAGTTCGGTACGCTTTTTGTCTGGCGGTCAATGAGTGGATCAAGCATCTATATATATTAATTTCGACCGGGTTATGCGAACAGCATGCATTCTAATCATCAAACGCATTGTGGAGCGTTGATCCTGTGGGCTCCGGCAACACTAAACCCTTGAGCTTGCCTTAGAAGGACTGAATGTACAAACCCACTATTTTTGAACATCCCATTGAGCGAGACTTTCACTGCAGCCCGTTTTATTTTGTTCTGAAAATGTTGGCATGCAACCTCGTTCTGTTGACGATAAACAAGATGCAGACTTCCCTCTGTGTCAGCGGTAATAAGGAAATACAGTGAATGCTGGACAGAGCGGTGAGCGACAACAACCCTGCCACATTTAAGGGTACTGTTTGCAGTGGAAACTCTAAGTGGACCTAGGGTCTAGGTACCATGAAGGGTTACCTTTGGTTCCAAAGGTACTATACCGAAAGTGTTTGGTGGAAACAGGTCTTAAGTGTGCAGAGAGTACAGCAGGGGACTTAGAAGACAACCCTGGGGTGCTCCTGTGTTAAGTATGAGAATGGAAGAGGTGTGTCCACCTACTTTCACCTGGGGTCTGCCTGTCAGGAAGTCAAGGACCCACGTGTATAGAAAGCTCCTTGAGCTATGCTGTCGATTATTGCCTCAACTACTGGATTAGTTGAAAAATGGTGAAAAGTGTCAGTGGTTCCCAAAGCCCAAGATGACATCCTACAGTATCTAGTTCCGTCCAAAACTCAAAGATATTCAGTTTACTGTCATGGTGGAGTAAAGAAACCAGAAAATATTTAAATCAAAGAAGCATAGAATCAAAGAAAAATACTGAAAAATACTTCGACCAATGAATTGATTATCAAATTAGTTGAAGATTAATTGAATAGCTGACAACAATCATTGCACCTTTAGTGGACTGAAATGATAGAATCATGTTTGTAATCGCATATCAATCCACCTCCATTTCATGTTTTTTTTTTTTTACTGTCGAGACTTTATAAAAATCAATCTGGATACAATCTGAGTATGCCAAAAATGGATTTGGGCTGACAGTCTGAACAAAGCCTATGTGTCTGAGTTCTTCTGTGATGTGGACACATAAATTAATGTAGATCCAACAAACATATTCACTAAATGTGTCTTGAGACAAAGAAATGTTTTAATGACATTCATAACCTCTTAGTTTCCCATGTAGTAGACATTTTCCACCATGTAAAATTAAACAAATGGTATTAAAGTAGTGTACAGGATTAACAAACCTGTAAGCCACAAACTGTATTATATTTCTGACTGTAGCTATGGGCGGTTCATTGCTGCCAAAAGTACAGCACTCGGTGGTAGAGCCCTTCAAGAAGACAAAAGAACAGCCATGCATGCTGAAGCTTCCACACAGGTTTCATTACTCCTGCATACACACCAACCACAGTTGTTTTAAGTCCAGCACATCTTTGTAGGTAGAGCCTGATGGAGACAGCATGTGTTGTCCCCAAACAATATGGAAGTGACATCTGTGGCATGTCGACTGAGATATAGAAACACACCACACAAGTAATCTGTGTAGGAGTGCAGTCAGCACAAATGTGTGACTGTGCCATCACAGCAAAATGTAAATATGATAAGAACAGATGCCTGCCTGCCTGCAGAGGTTCTCGATGGTGACTCTGTGACGGACGCCAGTCTCCTGGGTGCTCATCTTGATTTAAAAAAAGCCCTTATCATAAAGGATCACCATTCCCACCTGGTTGTCCCCCGGCCTCATGTAGAGAACAAAAGAGTCCTTCCCCAGCAGCCATCTACAAAGTGCACAGAACCACACGCTCACACACACACAGTGGTCGAATTCAGTGTGTAGAAAGCTGAATCTGTTTTAACACAGATGTAAGGAATGACAGAGATCATCATGAATATGGGAGCTGCATGAGATATGGCTTTTATGCATATTTAGAGAGCTTCAGGCTTATGTTAGCACAGAATAGAGTGTAATCCTATCTGCTCTTATACCTCAGACCAAAAGTACCTCACACCATCGGACCCAATCTAGAATTCTGTTTTTCACCCTTTTGCTTCAAGATCAACCTTTGACTTCATAAACAAACAAACACAAACAAATGCACACAATGACTTCTCAGTGGCACTGTAAGCAGAGTAAAGTAATTAAATAAGTCATCCACATACACTCTGTTGGCAATTTTCTAGTCTCGCTCACCAGACCTTTCACAAGAAAAGAAAGGTCTGGCTGGGCCGACTCTCACTTTAAGATTGGAGGAAAAAACACCCCGGCTGCTTGTATTTCTTTCAACCAATCACAATCGTTCTGGGCAGTGCCACAGCAACGGTGCGCTTGCAAAAAAATTGCCCGGGGGGGAAACAGGTTTTGGTGTAACACGCCCACAAAAATATCGCCTACAAGACGCAAACCATGGCAGAAAAATGGCTACATCCCCGCAAGATCAAACACCGCAAAAGTTAGTAAAGGACGTGTTGAAAACGGTTGAAAACTGCTACACAACCGGAGGTGGTAGGGCGGGACTTCAGCGGGTGGCTCGTTCCACCCAATGAGAGGCTGATCTATGCAGCGAACTTCCGCCCACTCAGACTAGCAATTTTCAAAACTTTGCATTTATAATCCAAATCATACATCTGATCAGAGCTTTGACTGGGCCCAAAAACTCAGGCCCGACCCTTCATGACCCCTGCATAGTTTTTGTCCAAGTCTGTATGGGGACTGCCCATTATTTCGATGACTTATAATTCCAAAGCCCCAATAAATTGAAAATTGTACCATAGGACTGAAAGCCAAATTGTCCAACAGCCCAGTATCCCCAAAACATGCATTGTTCCGAAACTCTCACAAGCAAGTGCTCATTGCCTTCGTTGGTTGGGTTGGTTAGGTTTAGACATGGGGAGTGAGATTAGTTAGGGTTAGGGTAAGAATATCAGCTTAAGCCAATCAGAGACAGAGCAGGACTTGTCACGCCTTTGAGCACAGTGAGTTTGTTTTCAGGATACTGGGTTGTCAGGCAAATACCCTTGCACACCAGTGGGACATTTTTTCAGACCATTTAGGCTTTAGAATTTTGAGCTGTCAGAACAATGGCTGGGTACTGTCTATATAGAACCCGAACCATGGTGGCAGTTTTGGACCTGAGCTCAATTTAAAAAAAGCTGTTTTTAAAAAAACCAAACAATTATTACAAGCTAATGTCAGCTAAAGTCTGTCAGTGCGATACCAGGCATTTGTGACACGGGTTTTTAAATAGCCACTCCGAGAATTTGGACCATTCAAAGACCAGGCCGTAAACCACTGGAATATTCCAATGGTCGATTAAGAGCAACACACTCTTACTGCGGCAGCACCAAGCAGAGTAAAAATAAAACTCAGCCGTTCATTGAAGGTCCAGTGTGTAGGATTTAGTGGCATCTAGCGATGAGGTTGCAGATTGCAACCATGTGAAACTTCTCCCACGTGTCAAGCATACAGAAGAACTACAGGGGACTGATGTGAAAGCTAGAATGGCCCATCTAGAGCCAGCGTTTGGTTTTCTGTTCTGGGCTACTGTAGAAACAACATGGCAGACTCCTTGGGAGAGGACCTGCTCCATATGTAGATATAAATGGGTCATTTTGAGGCATTGAAAAAAATCTTAGTTTCAGGTGATTATAAACTAATGAAAATATAGTTATGAATATTATATTATATACCATTTCTGTGAATAGATGCCCCTAAATCCTCTATACAGGAGAAATTATGGCTTGGCCCAAACCCAGTTGGCCCAGTTGAGTTTTGGCAAATCAAAGCTCTACATCTGGTCAAATCTGTGTCATCCTCAGCATACAGCACAATAAAATTAAACAGCCATGTTTTCACATTTCATACAAAGTAAATCTGACTGACATCGAAAAAACACACAGACACTACACTCATCTTCTCCTCTATCTGAAAGGAATCAGTTTAGAATAAAAGAAACCACCCTTACCAATTTCTCTCTCCAGTCTTTGAAAAGAATGAAGTTATCTGTGACACATGGCAGCCTAATGAAGCTGCAAACTTTTGGGCAGAAAATAAAACTTCACTTTCAGTTTGCCGCACATATTCTTTAAGAACAAATTTACTTTGATTTACTGTAAGATGCTTACTTTGCACTTATGCATCATTATTATAATGTGTCATCTCATCGCTTTTTTTTCTTTAGGCAATGGATATTAGCGGCCATCTTAGCTCTTTAAGTGATAGTTTCTTTGCTCCTGCCTGCTGTGTTTCCCCTCATTAATGCAAGCTATTCTCCATCACCGTCCTCTGTGAAGGGACTCTCCTCATGCAGGCCACAGAACTCGAGACAAGGATGAAATTACTGTTAGCTTTCACACCTAATTAAAGTGTAGATGGATCACCTTCAATGGACTCGACTGTATTGATGTCATTCTTTTACAAGACAAGGCTTTGACTGTAAGTAGCCGCACTTATGGTCGCCGGATGGATCCTGTAGTACACAGTGCTTTTGAGGATGTTTCTCGGGTTGTCCTCCAGCTGCATCTGTCAGACAGAGTCCAGCTGTTTTCCACTCAGCTGTAGAGTGCATACATAGCCTAATGACTGTTTGTCCACAGAGCTGGAATTACGGCACTAATATTACTGTGACTACTCTCTGTGAAGGTTGCAATCAGATTCTGTTACATTTATTACATTATATCATCAGATGCATTTAAGAAGAAAAGTTTTTAAGAATACATTTTTGATAGCAGCACTGTTTATTACCTAAGCATCATGTTTGCCTGATACAGACTGAAAGTTGAGCCTCATGCAGGAAGTGGTACACGAACAAATTTCCTCTTATTCTTATACATATCCATAATTAATTCTTATTTTGTTAGTACCCATTGATTCCTTATATTCACCAATGTTTTCTTATAGCTTTTCTAAAATTTCAGAATAGTTGAGAGTATTCTTACCAAGATAAGAGAATAACACCTCATAGTCACAGTCCACAAATTGTTTGTCCAGCACAAGGGAAAAAATGCAGGAACATCATTTCATTACATTTATATTACTATATGCTTTACAGTGATTATAATCATTGGATCATTAAATTTGTGGGCTAAAGAAATACTTTCGGTCCATTAATGGAAATTTTTCTTCTTCTGCCGTATGTCCTTAGATCTTCAGCTCCCTTGAGGCAAGCCAGTCGTCAGTGTTTCATCGTCCAGGTCAGTTAGACCACGATCACCATTTGGATGGCCGGTGTTTGGGACAAGCTAGTTATTGTGTGTTCCACAGTTTGTAGTAGATCCCCGCATTCGCAGTGGGCACTACCCACGAGACCCCATTTTTGCATTGCTGCCCCGAAGCATCCTATGTGTGTCCTTCAGGCAGTTGAGGGTTGTCCATTGCTTTCGGGGCAGGTGGCCAGGAACATCCACGTGGTCTTTAATGTAGTGGTGGAGCCTTGATGGTTCCACTGATTTCCACTGGTCCCTCCATCTTGCCTTGACCCAGGAAGCCTTGGAGGTATCAGATGGAGGAGCAGTTCTTGGGCGGGTGTGGCAAAGGGGCGCCGGGACTTGAGACGCAAGCACTGTGACGTTGCTGTGTTGGAAATGCCTACGAAACGTAATGCACCATAATTTGTATGTATCCCATGTAATCATGAGGCAGTAATTCATGTATAACCCACAAAATCAAGAGGGCTGCTATCACGTGACCAGTGTGCTGACGGAAGTAAAGAAGGAAGCAATTGCATAAGGAGATAGACTGCAGTGGTGGATGGGCCACTTTTTCTTTTCCTTCAACACCTAACGCATGTGGTTAGGTTTAGAAAAAAAGATCAGGGTTTGGCTTTATAATCTTACGGGACACGAATACCGTACTCCTGGGTGAAAGTCAGTGTTTGTTGGACCCATCCACCACTTTCACCGACTTTACTTTCATTCTCATCCTTTATTTGCACACGAAACAAGACCTGCTCTTATGCTACATTCATGTGCTCCTTGGACGGTCCCTTTTCTCTGAGTTGGGAAGTCGTTCTCGTGACTTTGGTGTGATTATTAGGCTTTAAGTCATAATGTGGAAATAACATGGTCACTACATAGTACATGTGTTGTATTGCTCAGAGCGATTCGTTCATTCATTTTCCGCTTGTCCTGTAAGGCAAGGTGGGTGTACTGGAGCCTATCCCAGCTGACACTGGGTGAGAGACAGGGTACACCCTGGACAGGTCACCAGACTATCACAGGGCTGACACACAGAGACAGACAACCATTCACACAAACATTCACACCTACGGGCAATTTAGAGTCACCAGTTAACCTGCATGTCTTTGGACTGTGGGAGGAAGCTGGAGCACCTGGAGGAAACCCACGCTGACATAGGGAGAATATGCAAACTCCACACAGAAGGGCTCCTCCACCGTGGGGTTCAAATCCGGAACCCTCTTGCTGTGAGGCGACAATGCTAACCACTGCATCCCCGTGCCACCCAAGTGTTTAAACAACACATTGATAATAGTTTGAAGCTTTATATTACGAAGTGATTTTGCCCCAGATTTGTTGCTACACCCCCCAAAAACTACTAAAATATTGCTTTATGCTTATAATCAAGTTACCAAACTAATCAGGGTCACACTACATAGACAGCAACTTCAATCAATCAATCAATCAATCAATCAATCAATTTTATTTATAAAGCCCAATATCACAAATCACAATTTGCCTCACAGGGCTTTACAGCATACGACATCCCTCTGTCCTTATGACCCTCACAGCGGATAAGGAAAAACTCCCCAAAAAAAAACCCTTTAACGGGGAAAAAAAACAGTAGAAACCTCAGGAAGAGCAACTGAGGAGGGATCCCTCTTCCAGGACGGACAGACGTGCAATAGATGTTGTACCGAACAGATCAGCATAATAAATTAACAGTAATCCGCATGACACAATGAGACAGAGAGAGAGACAGAGAGAGAGAGAGAGACACACACAACATTATTGAAAGTAATAATATTATAATAATATTATAGTTATAGTTCTGGCTACTGTGGTACAATATGTTGAAAGTATGTATTAATATCTGGCAGTATACATGTGTGACAATAGTCATATGTGTATAATAACAGTAGAAGTATGACTAATGACTAATGATGGCAGCAGCAGCAGGAGGCATCTGGCAGGACCACGGCAGCAGCACAACCACACACGTCACGCTGTCCAGGCACCGCTGCGATATGAGTTAATCTGAGAGACAGTGGAGCACAAAGGCTCCGGAGAAGAAGCCGAGTTAGTGACCGAGTTATGGCCGAGTTAGCAAGATGCAGTAATAGAATACGAGAGAGAGAGAGAGAAGGAGAGAAGGTGCTCGGTGTATTATAGGGGGGTCCTCCGGCAGACTAGGCCTAAGTCAAGGTTACAATTTAACACCATATTTAAAAGTATGTGTGAGCAAAAAATGACATGCAATATGTGAATCGTAAAAAGTTTATTACCATCAAGCGAAAATTACCGTCATCTGCCATGTTTCTGTATATGTGACTTTAACTGGGTCCATGTCATGGGTCCGACAGCCCATTGGTTCGACATCCCATTAGTCCGACTGTCCGCGGTGCTGAACGGCTCGCGGCAGGCATATGGTGCACCGCGACCGGCTCTGGGTCAGCTGGGAAAGGCTTGAGGCGAAGCAGGCTCACAGCTTATGTGTTTGTCACTTTCTTTTTCATTTTAACTCACACCATGATCTTTTCCTGACCCTAACCAAGTGGTTTTTGTGCCTAAACCTAACCAGACCTTAACCACAGGGCATCACGATGATTTCGGAACGGACTTCGGACCAATGGATTTAATACGGTCGGAAAAATGGGATGTCGAACCAATGGGCTGTCGGACCAATGGGCAGTTTCCCTTTAACTCATGTACCAAATTTACGCAAACTTTCTGAATTGTTGTTCGAACTTCAGGGGTTGTTCACCCAGTCAAGAACTCATGTTTCCAATTATTTCAACATCACGTGTACGCAGGGTTATATAGTGTTTAGGAGGCATTACGTGAGCTAATATTACTTGCCTGGATATGGCAAGGCAACGTTTGGTGCATCTGGAGTTGTCTTCTCTTATTTTTTCTGATATTAGAAAATCAAGAGAAAATTGAAAGGAATTTCAAGAGAATGTTTCAGCATGAGGCCCATTGTATTATTAAGCTTTAGGGAGCTTGTAGCATTCAGTGCACAGACTACCTCGGGTTTTTAAAAACACAGAATTCTCTCCAAATCCCAATATCCCAATGTATGCTTAACTACACTCTGCAAACTTTCATTCGTTTAGAAGTTGTTTTTTGAAATCCTTCAGTGGGCTTGTTATATAAATGAATTTTCACTGTCTGCCAGAACATGCTGTATTTTTCCAAGCTGCTGAACAGAAGGAAATGAGAGTGAGTTGAAGAGAGACTGAGCACCCTCAGCTGAGAGATGAACACTGAAGGATATAAGAGAGGAAGGCAAGTATAAATAGGTTTCTTGCTCAACGTCGGTTTTGTGCACGCGTCTGTGTCTATGTCTTGTCTTGACATGCTTATGTGTGTGTGGGTTTTGTGTGCTGCTGCATATGTAAGTGAGTGACAAAAGGTGAGCAAATTAGCAGTTCTTACATGCAGGTTGGCAGGGGGAGCTTTAGAGGAGCCTTGAACATCAGCAGCTCCTGATGAAGAGCTTGGAAGTGCTTGAAACAGCGTTTGATTTTCCACGTGAAGTCCCCGTGGCTCAGCTCAATCGTGTAGAGATTTGGATTCAGCACCTTTGAGGTGAACATTTCAAAAGGAGACGGTTCAGCTCCACCGCATCAGTAGTCGCTTACAAGAACTTTGGAGGAGATGAAACACGTATAACGATACAATACAGTCTTTAAGGATAAGTTTGGGGATTGTGATATTAAGAAACTTTTGATCAGAAAAGGTGAGGCTTACAGCTTTATCAAAATAATGAGTGAAGAGCGCCTTTTAAGGAAGTTCAGACAGGGCGCATGACAAGCGATGACTCAGTACCTGGTTTACAGTCAATTATATCTCACTCACCTTTGTTGTAGATGTCTGTTCCACCTCTGTCACCCAGACAAAAATAGGAATGTTTTTCTGAAAACACTTTGGAGTCCAGTGACTTTAATGAGAGGGATGTTGTAGATCGTCAGAAAATGAATGGTTCTTGCTTCTTGAAAAAAAAAAGGAGACATCTAAGGTTTTATCAAGCAGAATAAGGAATAGGTTCCTAACTGGGCTGTAACAGACACACTGCAAATATGCACCTCCATCACCACTTTCAAATAAAAGAAGGACCCACTTTGAGAAACACTGACTTTGGCTGCCTTTGTTCTCCGTGTTTAAGGTCTGGCTATGTAACGACTATGTTTGATTGACCTTGTGCTTTGCTATCACAGCAATTTCCATCGCAGCAGCAGCGGCAGAGCACCGTGTCCGGGCATTGGGAAGATTGCACAAGCCTAGTTTGCCAAAGAAAGTACTCGTGGCAGAGTTTGTGTGCTGCAGGGTACGAGTTCTCTGCTTGACTCTCACCATGGCCATGATCCAACACACCACACCTGGGAAACATCATAGAACAGCTTGGTGTACAAGAGACATCATGAACAACTTCCATTAAAGGTAAAAACATGAGACTTGCAGACTTTTTGATCAGTGTATTTCCTGCACCTATACGTGAAGGATCATTTTTATGCCAAATCATTTCTTGGGATTTGTTTTTTTTAGCAATTCTCATTTTAGCAGTTCGTACTGGTCTCTGTTCTTTTTACCTTCACTTTTATATACTTTATTATCATCTACTGTCTATTTACTTTGTAATTTTGTTGTCCTTTTTGATTTTTTTTAAATGGGGTTGTGGTGGTGCAGTGGTTAGCACTGTTGCCTAATAGCAAGAGGGTTTGTGGTTCAATCCCAGGAGGGAGCCCTTCTGTGCGGAGTTTGCATGTTCTCCCTGTGTCACCATGGGTTTTCTCCAGGTACTCCAGCTTCCTCCCACAGTCCAAAGACATGCAGGTTAATTGGTGACTCTAAATTGTCCGTAGGTGTGAATGTGAGTGTGAATGGTTGTCTGTCCCTATGTGTCAGCCCTGTGATAGTCTGGTGACCTGTCCAGGGTGTACCCTGCCTCTCACCCAGTGTCAGTTGGGATAGGCTCCAGTACACCCACAGCCCCCAAGAGGATAAGTGGGTAAGAAAATGGATGGATGGATGTCTCTCGTCATGCCCCCAATTTAGAGAAGCAACAGGAGTACCGACAGGGAAGCTAAGCAATGCACTGCTGTGGACAGGGGCAGCATCAAAATGTATTTTAGCCACATAAAAAAATGTAACCGTTGACGTGTACGCTATATTTAGAATATTTTCACCTCAGGCCATTCCAATGGGGAAGTCATGAACAGCTTCACTTCTCCATCGATGCTCTCTTCAAAGCCACCAGACTCCATTGACAAAAACAGTAATTTTGGCTCGCTTAACATGGGAGCTGCAGGTCGACTGCTGCCTTGATCAGTTAGTTAGTTACTGTTATTATGTGACTTTTTGGAATCCAGACTTACCCCTTTAAACAGTCACACAAACAAACTGATCGAGTCAGCAGTAGACCAGCAGCTCCCGTATTCAACAATGTTAAATCACTGTTTTTTTTTCATTGGAGTCTGGCTTTGAAGAGAGTGATTTAATGGCTTCAGTTTCACATTGGAAAATGCTGGGGTTTTTTGGACTTCTCTTGGCTAAAATACATTTTGCTGCTGCCCCTGTCCACAGCAGTTCATTGCTTAGCTTCCGTGTCCATGTCGGACTCCAGCCTGGCTCTCTGAACTGGCGCAATGCTAACAGACATCTACTATATATAATACTTTGACTATGGATAAGTGCCCCATACGACCCTTCTTCAAAAGATCTGAACTGTTCCTTTGTTTGCTGCATTTTTATTGTGAAGCACTTCGAGCTACATCTATTGTATGAAAAGTGCTCTATAAATAAAGTTTTTAAAATATTATTATTCTTTATTATTATTAATATTTATGCCCTCTACCTCATGTTTTTTTATTGTTTGGTACATTTGAACTAACTTTTTGAAAGTTCTTCATTTATTGCAAGGCCAAGCTCCTCTGCAGCTGTCTTAAAGTTAAATATGTTGGTATTAACTTGCCAACTTGAATATTAATGTGATAATATTTAAAATGGCTAGGCTATCATGTACAAAAAAACAGCATGTTTTGTGATAGAACTGATTGTCCTAACCTCATAAACCATCAGTATTATTGTTATCAGCCTTCTGAATATGTTCTTTCAGTCCACATGTTTAATGGGTTAGACAATGAATTTTTATAATTTTGTGTATTTTTCATATTAAAAAACAATCTTCAATACCTACAACCAGTTCAAGAAAGTGAGGTTTGCATGCACACAAATGCAAATCTAAAAGTTTCCTACTCTCTGAGTTTGACTCTACTTAATAACGAGGCAGAAGTCAAATTTTAAAACAATTCATTGGCTGAAACACATAAATATTTCATGTTGAGGTCTAAAGGGGAAAAACACGCATTAGCCCAAGAGATTATTTTTCGTCCCGGGTGCAAAAGTTGTTCTAGTACATCTATTTTTGCCAGATCTGTAATCTTTAAAACATGTGAAATATTTCCCCAACAAAGCATGTTTTACAAATATAAACTTTGCTCTTCATTAGTAAACATTTTCTTTAATAAACAAGGCTTTGGAGAATTTCTGTATATCTCCCGCTGAGATCAGAGAAACGAAAACTGTTCCAACTGTGATTAACAGCTAATGATGAAAAACACATGCAGGCTTGCGTCGTTCATTTCGGGACATTGCGTGATGCTTGGCCATTTCTTCACTTTCACGCCATTTGACCCTGACCTTTCCTTTCTGCTGCGATTCTATGTCAGACTGCACACAATCAATGTCTGTCACCTTCTGCGTGATCACAAGAACAGTGGACCCTCCCTGACAGGGTCTCCGCTGGCAGCCCTGTCTCCCTGCATTTGGGCCACTTGATCTTCTATTGGTGGTACTGGGACATCCTCCCTCATTATCTCCACCACCCCGCCCCGGCCAGCCCACTGGAAGTGATGCTAATAACTTGAATACCAACTGACCGACATGGGTGAAGAACCAGGAGATGAAATCCATACTTCATGCATTTTGCATGGGGTGGTAATTAGGCAGTTCCGGGGGTACTAAATGCTTCTCCCGAAGTATCCATGTTCCTGGTGAGACACTAAGAATCCTGCTGAAAGCTTGTAATATCAAGGCCAGATGCAAAACTGAGTAAATTAAGAATTATGTGAGCACTCCGAACCAATTTGAACATTTTAAGCAGAGAACTAGCGGCACCAATCTTCAAACCTTGAAGCTTCACCAAACTGGTAGCACCCATAACAATTTCATTTGACCGTGCACATAGCGAGGGTGATGTTTTGAACATGGCCCTAATTATGTGTGCTTTCTTGCTGAATAAGTGTCTACTTCTCTAACCAACCCTGAGACCCATTTTAAAGGTCTGAGAATGTGCCCTTGACAATATTCCCCCCCTCTCGTCGCCCTGGGCCTCCGGCTCTGGCCATTAGGGAGATTCCTTGTCTTTCCGAAGCAATGACAGGTGAAGTGGAGCACAAAATCCCAAAGCCTGCCACGGGCTTCTCCACAACCTCAGCACCTCTAATTCTTACAGACAATCATCTTTTTATGAACACTTCTTTCGACCAACATATCTTACGACAGACAACAGATTACCAGTGTTTGAGGAGACAGCCGCACAGTCCATGACACAGAAATACGCCATGCTGTTATTCCATGCGCTGACAAAGGCAAGTGCTCAGAAACACTTTCACTTTTAGTTCAGGGCGCACCAGTGCAAGATGAAAGATGGCAAATGCACATAAAGGTTTTACATCCTCCGACAGTACAAGAAAAGCTTGCTTTCATTATTATGTAATTGTGCTTTAAAGTTTCTGCTTTGCCGATGAAATACACATCAAATTATGATGTCTATCATTAGTAACATAAAACTCTGTGTTGAGATCTTATCAGTGGCTTTGTAATGTCCTATTCTATTAAAATGTAGATGCAAAATGAAAGTAACTTCAGATCCAAACATAACATGGGGGTTATGTGATGCTGAACTTCTTCTGGAAACTATGACCAAACAATCTACCTTAACATGCGTCACACTTTGTCTAACAGTTACATTTCATGCTAAATGAATGCTTCTCCGACTAATTTACACTGAACAAAAATATAAACGCAACACTTTTGTTTTTGCTCACATTTTTCATGAGCTGAACTCAAAGATCTAAAACATTTTCTATACACGCAAACGACCATTTCTCACAAATATTGTTCACAAATCTGTCTAAATCTGTATTAGTGAGCACTTCTCCTTTGCTGAGATAATCCATCCCACCTCACAGGTGTGGCATATCAGGATGCTGATTAGACAGCATGAATATTGCACAGGTGTACCTTAGGCTGGCCACAATGAAAGGCCACTCTGAAATGTTCAGTTTTATCACACATCACAATGCCACAGATGTCGCAAGTTTTGAGGGAGCGTGCAGTTGGCATGCTGACTGCAGGAATGCCCATCAGAGCTGTTGCCCGTGAATTGAATGTTCATTTCTCTACCATAAGCCGTCTCCAAAGGCGTTTCAGACAATTTGGCAGTACATCCAACCGGCCTCACAACCGCAGACCACGTGTAACCACACCAGCCCAGGACCTCCACATCCAGCATGTTTACCTCTAAGATCGTCTGAGACCAGCCACCCGGACAGCTGCTGCAACAATCGGTTTGCATAACCAAAGAATTTCTGCACAAACTGTCAGAAACCTTTTCAGGGGAGCTCATCTGCATGCTCGTCGTCCTCATCGGGGTCTCGACCTGACTGCAGTTCGTCATCGTAACCGACTTGAGTGGGCAAATGCTCACATTCGATGGCATCTGGCACGTTGGAGAGGTGTTCTCTTCATGGATGAATCCCGGTTTTCACTGTTCAGGGCAGATGGCAGACAGCGTGTGTGGTGTCGTGTGGGTGAGCAGTTTGCTGATGTCAACGTTGTTGATCGAGTGGCCCATGGTGGCGATGGGGTTATGGTATGGGCAGGCGTATGTTATGGACAACGAACACAGGTGCATTTTATTGATGGCATTTTGAATGCACAGAGATACCGTGACGAGATCCTGAGGCCCATTGTTGTGCCATTCATCCACAACCATCACCTCATGTTGCAGCATGATAATGCACGGCCCCATGTTGCAGGGATCTGTACACAATTCCTGGAAGCTGAAAACATCCCAGTTCTTGCATGGCCAGCATACTCACCCGACACGTCACCCATTGAGCATGTTTGGGATGCTCTGGATCGGCGTATACGACAGTGTGTTCCAGTTCCTGCCAATATCCTGCAACTTCGCACAGCCATTGAAGAGGAGTCGACCAACATTCCACAGGCCACAATCAACAACCTGATCAACTCTATGCCAAGGAGATGTGTTGCACTGCGTGAGGCAAATGGTGGTCACACCAGATACTGACTGGTTTTCTGACCCCCCCCCCCCAATAAAGCAAAACTGCACATTTCAGAGTGGCCTTTTATTGTGGCCAGCCTAAGGCACACCTGTGCAATAATCATGCTGTCTAATCAGCATCTTGATATGCCACACCTGTGAGGTGGGGTGGATTATCTCGGCAAAGGAGAAGTGCTCACTAACACAGATTTAGACAGATTTGTGAACAATATTTGAGGGAAATGGTCTTTTGTATATATAGAAAATGTTTTAGATCTTTGAGTTCAGCTCATGAAAAATGTGAGCAAAAACAAAAGTGTTGCGTTTATATTTTTGTTCAGTGTATTAACTACTGTAACAGTTTCATGGCCAAGTGATCCCATACCTCTCAATACCACAAACAAAATGCATAATTCACTATGACTCAACATTATCAACATTACATTTCATGTTAACGCCTTTCAAGGTGGTAAAGACCAATGAATTCTCACTCTGACCTCATCACATATTGACGTGCTTGGTCATGGACTTTCCACGTCCACATACGACGTGCGTTGGTTGTTGATGTTCTGGGACACCGTGTCAAGTTCTGCCTATTACATGCATTGCCTTCTTTTAAAATACACTTTTGTTCTCACAGGTAATGCAGTCTCTTTCAAAATAAACGCACTATGTCGGAACAACACCGTGAATTGGCGTTTTTTTTCCCTTCAACAAAAACAAGTGGTTAGGTTTAGCAAAAAAGAACAGTTTTTGGCTTTAGAATCTTACGGGACGCGAGCACCGCTCTCTAGAGTGAAAGTCAGGGTTTGTTGGACCCATCCACCACCCCTCTGGCCCATCCCACTTTGACTTTCGTCCTTGTCCCTCCGTGTTTCCCCCTGATGCCGCCGACCACCATTATACTATAAAAACAACCTGCTACGTATCATGCTGATGTCAAAGGACGCCTTTTTTGTTGGTTTCTGATGCCGCAAGTCACTGCCCAAGCACCAGATTTCGACGACGACTTCAGACCAGGCTCTATATTCATGCACGCAACCCTGTTCCATTTTACGCAGCCTTGATTCAGTGTACCATGCATCTCTACGTTTTATTACAAGTGCAAAGTCTGTCACTCATCACTGCATTCTTTATGATTTGGTGGGTTGGACGGCAATGACCACTTGCAGACAACAGCACTGGTATAACTGGTCATTACCAGCTACGCTCCTCCAAGTGGTTGCTTTTTAATGTACCCTTGCGTTTAACACATCTGGGGAAAACTGCGTTCTCCTACTCTGCACCAAGAACATGGAACAATCTTCTAAAAGATCCAAAACTAGAAACATTTATATCCATCGATAAATTTAAGGCCATCATAAAGAATGTGGTGACAGAGACATGTGCTTGTTTTTCTTGAGAGGCCACTATGTTTGAATACTTGTTGTTTTATTGTGGATTTTTGTGTTATATGTTGTATTTGTTGCATTTTAAATGTGTTCTGATTGGATGCTACCTCGGCCTCTCGATTAAAAGAGAATTTCAATCTCAAAGGGACTTCTTGGTTAAACAGAGGTTAAATAAAAGTAAAATAGAAACATGTATAGACAAAACAAAGCTCTCTCCATTTTAGACAAACACTGACCAAGTTGTTACAGTAACACATCTATATAACCTTGCAATCTGGTGTGTTTACTTCCTCATATTTAAGTTGGTTAACTTTATGATGAGAGAATGGAGAAAAAAGTTACTAGAGACAGATTGTAACTCACTCACTCAGCCACCCAATAAGTGTGTATGTGTGTGTGTGTGTTCACATACTGTAGGCCAGCCTGATTGACGGTATTCTGCACTGATCTCTGATCTGACGCATCAGCAGTTCAGCAAAAGGAAAACAGGGATGGACAATCAATGACAGGATGAGAACATTATGTCAGAGGCAGAGCCAGCAATTGTACAGTAGATAGACAGAGCAGGAGAGAGTCAAAGGGACTGGAGGAAGTGATCGATTTTAAAGCAAACTGTTGCATTGCAAAAACTACAAGATTCAACCTTTACATAAATTAGGAAAAAAAGAAATCACAGTAAGAGAAAGGTAAATATAATAATCCAAAATCATGAGCTGCATTAAAGCACTGGTTCCCAACTGGTCCAGCCACAGGGTCCAGATTTCTCCTTAGTCATTAGTCCAAGGTCCACACAGTTTAATATATTCAGCGTCATACTTGTGTGTGGCCATGTTGTTGAGCTAGTTGATGTCTCTGACAAGTAGCTGTCTGTTAGTCACTCACTCTACAGCAGGAAACAGCAATTCAAAATAAAAGCTCTTTGCTGGAAATTTACTTTACTTCAAAATAGTGTGTTTTAGACAAACTTGACATGTTTGAGTCACTTGAGGTCCATTCAGAATGGACCAGCGACCCACTTTTGGACCCTGACCCACCAGCTGGGAACCACTGCATTAAAACACAAGGTCTGTTTATATACTGTAAAGCAGGGGTGTCAACTCATTTTATTACATGGGCCACATACAGCCCAATTGATTTTGGATGGGCCGGAGCACTATGACCATCTCAGCATAACATGTAACTTCCATCATCGCCAATATTTTTAAGTGCAGTTTCAATAACATGTCTCAGTTTTTCCTCATTCAGTCTACTTCTCACTGTCAGTACATGTGCATTTATTCACACATTTCCTGATACAGATTCTTTTGAACTGAAGCTACTGATTGACAATATTTTGCACAATGCTCAATATCTTTAAACATGGTCACACTAAGTATTCATTGTTGTATCCGAGACCTGTATTCTAGTCAGGGTGGAAAAGCCTCTGAAGCAGAATTTTACATGAAGTAGGCAACAAAGTGTTTAACTTGCTCCTGAAACCTGGCACCTCTTAGTCTAGTCTAGCAGAATGAGATTGATAACCTCCAGATCTTTGGAAGAAGTGAAGGAAACCGAAGAACTGAATCAACTTTTTACCTCAGCTAAAAAACCGTCAGTTTGTATTTGTTTTCTTAAACTATAAGTACAATAAAGTTCTCTAAGAGACTAAAGTACATGTGTTGCGTTGTTTAACCTGTAAGACCTTTCACAGTATGCTGTATGTGTGTATGTGAAATTAATGAAACCATGCTGTGCCCCATTTGCCATTAACTCAACTTTACCAATCTCACTGAACACTAGAAGAAGAAGAAGAAGAAGAAGAACTTAAAGAAGAGGAAAAGAAAAAGAAGAAAAACTACAAGAAGAAGAAGAAAAACTACAAGAGCAAAAGGAAGAAGAAAAAGAAGAAGGAAAACTACAAGAAGAAGAAGAAAAACTTAAAGAAGAGGACAAGAAAAAGAAAAACTACAAGAGCAAAAGGAAGAAGAAGGAAAACTACAAGAAGAAGAAGAAGAAGAAAAACTACAAGAGCAAAAGGAAGAAGAAAAAGAAGAAGGAAAACTACAAGAAGAAGAAAAACTTAAAGAAGAGGAAAAGAAAAAGAAGAAAAACTACAAGAAGAAGAAAAACTACATGAGCAAAAGGAAGAAGAAAGAAAACTACAAGAAGAAGAAGTAGAAGAAAAACTTAGAGGAAAAGACAAAAGTACAAGAAGAAGAAGAAAAACTACAAGACGGAAAGGAAGAAGAAGAAGAAGGAAAAGTACAAGAAGAAGAAGACTGCAGCTTTTCAGCTATTGGCTGAAAACGAACACGTGACCCTTACGCTAGACCGGAAGTGTTGCAACTTGAGCGTGTATATTTGTTTACAGCCGCGAGTTGTCCCTCTGCATCTCGCCGGTGGTGTCTAATGTGACTGAAAATCTTGTCAGTTTTTGGCGAAACATTTTAAATAGGTAGCGCGCGATACCGGTACAGTTTCTACCGCGCGCCTGTCATGTTTGTGCCGTGTAAATGGGAATAGCAGCCGCTAACGAGACATGCTAAAGTCATGCTTTATTAGCCTGCTAACTTCCAAGGTAACGTTACCCTTCACCGTCATAAGCGGCATGATTTAACCTCTTTGTTTCAAACTGCAAAACTAATCACAACGTTTTTGTGCAGGTGCGAGTATTGGCTCCGTCGCCAGGTTTTACGTTTGCTAGCTAGCAAATGAGCTAACATGGGAGTTACACAAGCCACGGTGACCTCTCACTGTATGTCTCTTAGAAGATAAGGTATGATTTCACCTACTTTATTAAGGCCATGCTTCTTTATTAAGCTTGTTATTAGTGTTTACAACCTGTGATTGTAGCAGGTGACACAATGTGACTGCTCTCTGCCTGCACCCATCCTCTCCCCCTCAGGGACCAGAGGATGATACAGAATGACCAAAGACCCGGTGCATCATGGCATTGTGTGAAGTCTATTGGGATCACCAGATACCCCTTCCAAAGCTCGCTCCAGTCCGGGCCAAGGTCACTGTCGCCCTGGTGGCTCTCCTGTGCTTCATCAACAGCTATGATGGGGAGTTTGTGTTTGATGATTCTGAAGCAATTGTCAACAACAAGGTATTTGTCTCTCTTACTCACATGTGTTGTTGTACATTTTACGGCACTGCCTCTGCAGCATCAGTCTAACTGTGTGTTTCTGTTTCAGGACTTAAGACCAGCAACACCTCTGAACAACATCTGGAGCAATGACTTCTGGGGGAGCAACCTGAGTAGCAACTCTAGTCACAAATCCTACCGACCTCTCACTGTCCTTACATTTCGGTAAGGGCATATATATCTGTCGTGTGAGCTCAGACACTGATGTTATACCATGGTTACAAAAAATAATTGAATTTGATCAACATGCAGGTGCTTACATTGATTAACAGGCCACCTCGACATAGTTCCTGCTAACACTTTAACCGTTAGAGTACATGTTATATCAAAGGAAAATTCTGGTGTATTTATCATAAATGTGGCTATTGTGACTCTGTACTAGTGGCTACTGTAGCGATCCGGGTGAACAAGGACTCATGCAACTGTGTGAGCCTCTTACAGCTTTCCAAATAACCACAATTTTTACATGGATCATTTGCAACACTGAAAGCAAACACAGAAAGAAATGGACTGTAATTGCCATTGTGGCTACCTGCATCAGGATCTACATCTAAGTCAGCTTTCACATCAGTATGTCTGCATTTAGAAAAGAGGTGTGTAGAGCCCCAGGCAGATGGTTGGTTAGTCTGATCTTGGGCTTATTGGTTTGGCTCCCATTTACAGTAGTCTGTGCAGCTGCTCTGGCACTTGTGTATGGTCTGGCAGCCTGGTAATATGCTGAAGCTTCTCTTTATGTCTGCAAACAAAAGTACACTTGGATGTGTCCCTCCTCATCCTCTGTGCGTAGGTATGAGACAGACTAAGGCCTGCTTGGAGACATTACGGAAAATGTGCATCTGTTGCCAGTCACTGGGCTGGTCTGAGTCTAGTGCTGCACAGCACTGTGGCAGGGGGACACCTCGCAAGGTCGCAAGTCCTCCCTCCCATTCACTCCAGAACATAGAGAGTGAAAATATTGATTGTAACCACCGTGACGTCACCCATTGGTTAATGGACTCCTGTTTTGAAGCCTCAAGTTAAGCATTATGGTTGCCACCATCTTAGTTTTTTTGGAGCCAGAAGCGACTATATTTGGATGAGAGGCTGGCACTGTGGAGGACCGAAGGGGAGGATCTGACTGAGAAGCCAAGGACACTATCAGCAGACAGCCCTGGAGGCTGCAGCTTGCTCCAGGCTCTTCCTGCCGGAGCTCATGCAGTCTTAACGAGGTGCAGGCTTCAATTAAGCACGCTGCTGCCACCTCAAGCAACAAGGTCACTTATTAGCGCTTCCATCCTAGCAGTTACTGTCCTGGGTGATAGAGCCTGCAGATACAACACATGACTAATACTTTTTGTCCTCACACACACACGTCTGTACTTTCTTACATCTGTCATGCATTTAACATAAGGTATTTTCCCCTCTTGCTGTTGCAGGCTGAACTACCTCTTGGCGGGAGGCTTGCACCCCGTTGGCTTCCATGTGCTGAACATCATCCTCCATGCTGTCATATCTGCCCTTATGATTGACTTGTTTGCTATACTGATTGGTGGACTGGCCTATGATGACAAGGGTAGCATACTGAATCACGCTCCAAAGACTTCTCTGCTTGCTGCTCTCTTCTTTGCCGCACATCCTGTCCACACAGAAAGTGTGAGTACAGTTCAAGATTTCATTTCTGTGCAGAACATCAGAATTCTTACATGCTTGGCTCTCAGAGTAGCGCTAAAGAAAACAAGTAGTACAACCAGATGCAATATATTGTTATTATACAACAGTTAGTTCTGACTGAGTAATTTGATTGGACGAGAGGCATTCCATGAGTGCTGATATAGAGTACAACATCACTGGGACATGTAACAGTAAAATCACTCCACTCACAGGTGTTATAAATATAAATACAACCGTTTATTAACCAACTGTCACACTCGCTACACTGACGTTTCATCAGCCGAACTAGACAAAGTTACACAGCTGCAGATCAATGTAAATACAAAGTAACTTGTGAGTTCCTGGCGTGTGTGCTGCATTGCCTGGCAACAGACTGGGGGAACTGTTGTTTGTTTTTTTTTTTTTCTTTGGCAGAGCTACATAACATACTTAAATCATTTATTTCATCAGCGTTTGTTAACATGTCCTTACTCAGCATTGCTGTTTAAGCTGTTGTTGAACTGTTGTATAAAAGCAATATCACACTCGAGGTCGTGACGTTGTACTGTATATCGTCACGGCTGTAATTGTCCTGCGGCCTCGTGCCTATGACCGAATCACAGCCGTGACGATATATAGTACAACGTCACTCCCTCTCGTGTGATACTGCTTAAATACACAGAACAGTAGATACAGTGCTGACAGTATACATTGTCAGTATAGCATACATGCCCTATTCATCCCATGAACTCCAAAGTGCTCAGCAGTCTAATAGCAACACATAGAGAGGAAGGCTTTGATAGTTATTTGCGCAGAGCGCACTGATTCACATTCACAACAACAGTGCCAGATTTGAGGGTGTGTGACACGTACACACATCTAAACTGTGTTCAGGTTTGCTCAATAGCAAATGCAAACTATTGTGTTGTGTTATGAAAACTTTTCAGACAACCCACAAAATGACATAATGTTGTCTAAAAAGAAAATGCTGCTAGAAAACAATAACTGCCAAATACAGCACACAGAAAAACCTTCTTTTTTAACACATTGCATTAGATCATAGGTTCTCCAAAAAACTTTGCATAGAAACAGTCTCTGTGTGTGGTTGAAGATACAACTTAGACAGATTTGGTTAGGCTTGTAAGCTCTATTGAAACCCTGTCTCACCATGCAGTACAGTACAACGTCCATAAAAAACTGTTAAAAACTCAGATAAGCCATCTATGGACTCCCTTAAGGTGTTTTTTGATGATTTATGATATGAAAAGAACAGCTGTATTTGTTGTTGTTGAAGTGTTTCACTCATACAACATATTTGAAAGCTACACTCCTCACGGTTCCAGTACTGCTGCTCATTTCAAGACACAACCACCTCAGCAGGCTCAAACCGTTACTACTCACCTATGAAGTGTTATTATAATCTTTATTATGACAGAAACTCTGCTTACACAGCTATTGGTTCATTTCTCACAAACTCCCAGTCATCCAGATGACCTAAATCCAACAAACACATTATTGCATCCATAGATATCCACAAACTGCTGTTGCATCATTTCAAACATCATATTTCTTCACACATTATCCATAATTTATTGCCCTGCATCTGTCCTGACTGTGCATCTACATGTACTGAAATGGAGCAAGAACAGCATTCAGTTTACTTTGGGTATGTGTTGGTTAGGCGTTGTAGGTGAATTTAGGTGAGTTTTACAGGACCTGCAAGAGGTATGCTGCAACAACAGTACACAACTGTTGCCCCTCACTAGATTTTACCCCCATTTACTGACATTCCTCTGTGTCAGAGTTGCATTTTCTACTCTTGGTTTTTCCATTTTTCTGACACAGTAAGTCACCAACCTGAAGTGTTAACATGTAACTTCATACAGATTATGAAATCAAAAGTGTTGTACATTTTGCATATTCATGCACTGACTTTGACAACCATCTTTTGGCATGGCAAAGGCATTTTTTGAAATAGAATTAAAGGTATATTATGCAGGATTGTCAGTAATCATTCGTAAACACGCTCACCAGTGAAAGTGAAAGTAAAAGCCAACCTTTGATTCATTTTTGTTTGGCATTTCACTCTGCTATAATTGCCTTATTTTTGGCACTGTGTCTTCTGGTTGACGGCTACTTACTGTCTGGCACCGGGTCGCTACCTTTTTGTAAAGCCCCAAACTCATCTTAGTGCTGGGGGGGTACACGCCCATTAATGTCCCGAACACAGAAAATAAGAAACAGAAAATACACTGCTGCACACTTCCAGTGGGTCATAAGTGATGATTGAGAGAATTACTTTAGTATGAGTCTATACATTGTTTTTTAGAAAAATCCTGCCTAGTTTATGCTTAATATTTACAGTGTCATGATCAGTGTTGGGCAGTAGCGCGTTATTAGTAATGTGTTACAGTAACGCTGTTACTTTTGGCAGTAACTAATACTCTAACGCGTTAGTTTTTAAATTCAGTAACTCAGTTACCGTTACCAAACGGTGCGTTACTCCGTTATTTTTGGCCAGGTTTTAAAACGGCGCGCAGCATGCAGTATTCCTTCACAAACTGAAGTTCACTTTCACTAAAACATTTTAGCCCTAAACAATAAAAGATAGTCAAGTCAGATAGAGGTATATGAACAATTCTTACCAGAGCATCTTAATGAAACACGTCTCTCACCATCTCTGAAGTCACTGTTGACCTGCTGGCCTCACCACAGTGCTGTAACGTTACATTAAGCGGTAGCGCTTCTGTAGATTTTTAGTCCCAGTAACGTTATATCCAGTGACGTGATATCCATTGTTATCCCGAGGAAGCTTTTGTTGTGGACAGACAATGTCTGCGGTGGGCAACAGACTCGACACTGTCATGTAGCTCTTCAAATGTTCTCTTTAGCTCATTTTCCATATTTGTATCCAAGTACCGTAGTTGTAAAACGTTTAGCTGCCTGGCAGCGAGTGACTCCACTGTAGAAGACATGTTGCATGTTTAGTATACCGTTCAATTGTTTTGTCAAGTTGTAGTCTAACAGTCCCTTGGTTAAACTCCATCTGCTGTCACTTAGGCGATGTAGCTATGAGGCAATACAGTCAGGAAATGTTTTGGGCTGCAGGGCTGAGTTTCCCAAAACATGAACCTTCTTAGCAACGTTGTCTTCTTTGTGGCTTAGAAAAACTACGCTGCAAAAAAGAAAAGCACCTAGCGCCCTCTAGCGTCCCCACTCAGTCATCTACAGCCAGGATGTACTCAGAGTATAGATGACACACGTGTGCTGGCGTCACGGTCATGGCGTGATCGCGAGCCAAGACGAGATCAGCTTATTTTTGCTGTATAGTCGATGCACCAGTTCCCCAATCGAACTAGCTTGCTTTAACTTTAACTTGCTTTAAACTTTAGCTGAGTCACAAACAGTTGCCGTTGTTGACCTGTGCTGCCCTTTGAGACGTAACACTGGTTGTGATTTTTGGCCTGCGAACAAACTTTTCTTCACAAAATACAGCAGCACATCACGGTATCTCGATACTAGTCCAGAGGTTTCAATACTAAACATGCAGTGGTTCCATGCCAAGAACAAAAGCCCCGTCTCAGCTGGGAGCGCAGGGCCAAGGAGCATGTGGTAGCACGGCCTGATTATTAACTGTGTTGGGATGCTTATTGACCTGCCAGCATATGTGTGTTTGCTGTAAAGCCTGGCTGGAAGGCAGCAATGCCCCCTCTCCATTCTCTTTAATCATGCAGGTCAAGGACTGGGTGAGACCTGGGGGGTGGGAGGCAGGCAGACTGTTGGCTTAGGCCTGCTGTATGTATCAAAGCAGGCAACCCCAGGATGCCAGCCATACTGTACCCACACACTGTATACAACACACACACCAACAAGCCATGCTGGTAATGAGAGATTTCTCCCTATCTCTGTTAATAAACTGGATGCCCCATGCAAAACAGACTGTGATGTGTGCACAGAATGGAATATGAAATCCAAAATGCAGTAATTCATGATGGGATGTATATTATAATGCTGTTTCTAAATGTATACTTGGTAGTAGTATCACATTTTCACTCTCTTGCGCTTTCTTATCCCTTCTCCGTGTTAATAAGGTGGCTGGTATAGTGGGCCGAGCAGATCTTTTGTGCGCTCTGTTCTTCCAGCTGTCGTTCCTCACCTACTGCAAGGCTTTCAACAGAGGTGGGTATCTTAACACAATATGATTCTTCATGTCCACTGTAATACCGCACTGCACAGATGTATATAACGCCAGCATCAAACATTGTGCAGCTGCTTGTTTTTAAAATCCATCTATGTTTGAACACCTACATTTTGAGCCTGAACTGTCCATAACCGGCTTGGTCTCGGCTTTGTGTTCCCAGGGAGTGACAGAGATGACAGGTTTTCTGTCCAGTGGGTTGTGGTCAGCCTCTTGCTGTGTGCTGCAGCGATGCTCTGTAAAGAACAAGGCATCACAGTCTTGGTACAAAGTCTTTTTTTTTTTTTTTTTTTTGAAAGGCGATTTTGTTGTGAGTTGATGCTTTCATCACATTCAGTAAGAACAATGTTAAAAGAGAGACCTCATGAGCAATAATCCTCGCCCAGTTAATACTTTATGAAGACATACCAACTGATGTGATCTCTTTTTGTTCTTCTTGCTTACATGAAAAATAATTCTCATGTTTTTCATATGTATGATGGGAGCTAAAGATCCATTTTGTTGCTGACCTATATACATTTTAAATGCCATTTCTGCTTTTTTTCCTCTATGTATTTTCCTTCAGGGTGTGAATGCAGCCTTTGATGTCCTTCTGATCTGTAATGTTAATGTGTATGAACTTAGCCAGAGGCTACTCCTTAGGAAGAATCTACTCGATGTGAGTTACAGTTTATATTCCCGCCCCCTCCCCTCCCTTCTGTCATAAATTATGCACTCTCTCGTATGATTAATGTCACATCACATACACTTTCTATGTAAAGCAATATGAATTTAAGTTCATTGTAGTCGTGAAACAGCGCTTAGCTGCAAGTAGCTAACAAACATTGATTTTTCTGTGTCAGTGACCAGTGGTGATATTTTTTTGACAGGTAAGTGAGATATTTCGAACAGGATTGCTTACACGATTGGCTCTCATGGGTCTTGGAGGACTCTCAATGCTCTATGCACGCTGGAGGATCATGGGAACAGGACCGCCGGCATTCACTGAAGTAGACAACCCTGCCTCTTTTGCAGAAAATATATTTCTTAGAGTGAGTAAGATTTTTTTTGTGGAAGTTATTCATTGTGAAAAACAACATTTAATCACACCTTAAAGGGACAGTTCACCTCTAAATCAAAAATACATATTTCTCCTCTCACCTGTAGTGCTATTCATCGATCTAGTTTTGGTGTGAGTTGCTGAGTGTTGGAGATATCAGCCTTAGGATGTCTGCCTTCTCTCTAGTATAATGTAACTACGTGACACTGAGCTTGTGCCCTCAAGCTGAGTGCTAAAGAAAAAAGATTGAAAAATCAACAGCAATGTCTCCTTCCAGAAATCATGACCCGGTTACTCAAGATAATCCAGACCTCCTTGTGTGCAGTTACATGTAGGAACTATTTTATTTCTCTTGAACTACATCCGCCAACCGCATCACAATGCAAAAGAAACCTGCATCTACAAATTGACTAAAGGTTCGTGCCAATGCAATATGTTAACATTAACGGCTATCAGTACTTAATACCATAAAGGTATCGAACGGCATAACCCAATACCAAGTATTGAAACTTCTCCAGTCAAATGAATCCCACATTCGATCCTTTTTTAGATCTAGAAAAAAAAAAGACTATTTTTCATGGTTGTTCTCGCAGCCGATCACTGTAAGTGATCTTCGATTTATTGTGACGTTTGATTGGCCCACTACTGGACCTCTGTCAGGAGCTCTTAGGATCATCTCCTGGCATTTTTTATGATAAACAAGCTCTATTTAAAGCGTTTTAATGCAATCTGGCACTGTATTTATACTACATGTACAAAAAGAATCCCAGTGTTAATTAATTTATTTTCTTTGTGAATAAGAAAATAGTCAGGGGCCATGAGGCCCACTACTGCAGCAGCTACAGCCCAGCTACAACAGTTTGTGGTGCATTTGTTGGCAGTTCAGCATGTACAATTTCATACACTTATTTTATAAATATTTTGATAAATGTAACACCTACAAAATGTATCTGTGTAAAGATAATTTGGATGAAGAAGAGTGGTGGCATTTTACGCAACAAAATACCTCTGTAAACACAATGGTTATCGAATGTAGTCGAAAAATATTGCATTGGTATACCAGGAACCTTGTAATAGCCATTTTTTAGACAATACTCGGCCTTTTAATGGCGTCCCTTTCGGCTGAGCTGTAACACTAGCTCAGTGGTGCTAATGGAGCTAGCAGTAGATGCACGCTTCCTTCTGTACAGTGATATTGTTGGCAGGCGTAGTTCGGTAGAAAGAAAATAGTTCCTACATGAAACTGCTCACAACAAGGTCTGTGGATTATCTTGAGTAACTGGGTCATGATTTCTGGAAAGTGACGTTGCTGTTGAGTTTTTTAAATGTATTTCTTTGGTGGTTGGGCACCATCAACGTAGTACCATCTAGTTCTGTTATATTGGAGAGAAGGCAGACATCTCTACAGCTGATATCTCCAACACTTGGCAACTCACAACAAAACAATCTAGACTGATAAGTAGCACTACAGGTAAGAGAACAAATATGCTTTGTTGATTTTGGGGTGATCTGTACTTTAAATAGCTAGCATCTGGATCAGGGAAACTCAGCTTGCCTTGCCTGGGGGGTCACTTTTGCAAAATGACAGGAGGCCACGGGCCAACACAGCAGTCCTACAGAGGTCAGGTGTGTGCAGGGGTATGTCTAGGAATTGAGGACTTCTCTCTTCCCTCTGTCGGGGCTCTGGCGATCATCTCATGGCTTTTTTCTGATAATCAAACTCCATTCTGATGCTTTTATTATGTCTGCTCTGGCACTGTATTTATACTAAAAGTACAAAAAAATCCCAGTGTGAATCAGTGTATTTTCATTGTGAGTTAGAAAATAGTTGGGGGCCATCAGGCACCCTGTTGAGGGCCAGATTTGGCCCACGGGCTGTAAGTTGAGTATCACTGATCTCCATCATATATAGTAATATCATGTTGTTATCAGTTTAATTGGGTGAACTGTGTGTTTGAATGTATGTTAGGATCTATGCAGCAATGAACTGACTGTAAATGAAGCGTATTTCATTCGGTCATAGTTTAGGTCTAATCAAACGTCTAATATTAGGTTTGCCCCAAGTAATCTTCATCATGAAACGCAGTGATTGACTTTGATTCTGAATTTGAAATGCTTTTCCTCCCTCATCTTCCCCTACTCTCTCCCATTCTGCCCCCCTCCCGCTCCTCTTTGATTGGCAGATAGTGAACTATAATTACTACTACTCTCTGAATGCCTGGCTGCTGCTGTGTCCCTGGTGGCTGTGTTTTGATTGGTCCATGGGCTGTGTGCCTCTCATTAAGTCAGCCACTGATTGGAGGATGGTGTGGCTGCTGCTGCTCTGGTGCGTCCTGATAGGCTTGATAAGCCAAGCCTTATGCTCGCAGGACAGCCAGAGAAGGAGGTAAGCGAGCACTGCCATCTCGCACTCGCTGCAGATGAAACGAAGTACATGTTGGCCTCTCTAGACTTTACACTTCATTATGAAAATTGTACCATATCCAGCGCAGTGTGACCGGAGCACCAAGTCTGGATTGAGTTTTAAAATTCTCTGTTGGTTTAGAGACAGACTGAGTGTGTGCTTCACAGGGAAAGTTTCCTGTGTTTATTGAGCCTACATACAGTGTCAGACCGCCATTTTAAAGTGTCACACACATGTATATAACCGTCTGGCATTTAGTGACCTCTTTCTCTCCCTGCCAGGACACTGACCTTGGGTCTGGTGCTGCTGGTGGTCCCCTTCCTGCCGGCCTGTAACATTTTTTTCAGGGTGGGCTTCGTCATTGCTGAGAGAGTGCTCTACCTGTCTTCAGCTGGCTACTGCCTACTGCTGGCCTACTCTGTGGGACACTGCTGCTGCCGCTGGTCCAAATACAGGGTAGGGCTGAATCATAACATCTAAGTAAAGCATACCACATCCTGTCGAACCCTCACTTTCCAACAACCCAGTGACCTTTCTGTTTCTATGAGCCACCACCGTCCTGGTTTCCAACTCTTTTATTTCACCATCTGTTAACGCAGCTTTAACTATTCAGTAACTCAGTGATGCAGAGCAGGGGCAGGCATGAGAAATGACTAATGACTCACCTATAAAGGGATGATGACAGCAGGTGGCGTCCACGTGTTACACAGATACATTTGCAGGCTATTAACTCTGAGTCACAGATAATTGATTTTTAAGCTTAAGGGTTATAATGATTTACAGTACGTGTTTGTTGAATGTCTTCTTTTCCAGAAGCCGCTGTTTGTGTCGGTGCTCGCGCTGTTGTGTGTGTATGTAGCTCGCTGTGCTCTGCGCAGTCACCAGTGGCGGTCAGAGCAAAGCCTCTTCACCAGTGCGCTGTCTGTCTGTCCGCTCAATGCCAAGGTAAATACAGCATGTGTCAGTAAAACATTTGTCCACATGTGGAAACAGATTGCAGCCAAGTAATTAAAAACACTCTGATGCTTGCCTCATGTGTTGACGACTGCTTCCTCAGGTCCATTATAATGTCGGAAAGAACCTGGCTGACAGAGGCAACTCTACTGCTGCTATCGCGTATTACAGAGAGGCAGTCAGGTTTGTCTCCTCACAAGCAGTGGCAATCCAATCAGCTACTTGCTAGCTGAGAGGGCTGAGTCATGTTAACTGTATTCTCTCTGTGGCTTTTAGGCTGCATCCTACGTACGTCCACGCCATGAACAACCTGGGGAATATCCTGAAGGAGAGGAACGAGCTAATCGAGGCAGAGCAGCTGCTGTCTAAAGCCGTTTCTATTCAGTACGTCGCCCAACACATAGGAACACTCTGCTCACTACAGACAGACAACCAATTTATTTTACTCACTCCAGATATCTTGAAAAAGCTCCCTACTGAATGTATTTTTTTTAATCTGTGTAGGCCGGACTTTGCTGCAGCATGGATGAATCTGGGTATAGTTCAGAACAGTCTGCAGAAGTTTGAGGAAGCAGAGCAGAGCTACTGGAACGCCATCCGCTTCCGGAAAAAATACCCAGACTGCTACTATAACCTGGGACGCTTGGTGAGACACAAGGGTGTTAAAAAATACAGCAGCTTTAACAAACAAAAATAAAGGTTATAATCAGTTCTATTCGGTGCTCCTCTACAACTCAAATCCTAAAATTTAAACCAAATTAAAAATAATAAAACTTATATTTATTGGTTGGTTTTTTATCACACATCACACATAGAGAAACAGTGTATGTCTCTTGTCATGACAGTATGCCGACCTGAACAGACATGTGGATGCTCTGAACGCGTGGAGGAACGCAACTGTGCTAAAACCTGACCACAGTCTGGCTTGGAACAACATGGTCATACTGCTGGACAACACAGGTATTAACAAAACGCACACACACGCACAAAGATACCACACATCACAGACACTGAAACCAGCTATCACTCTGATTTAGAGATCTTCTAATATACAGATTAACACAAGACAACCTCTTCATTTACAATGCTGATTAATGTGTCTTTAATATCAGAAATACTATAATTGCTGTGATATACTGTTGTCAGAAATATCCATTAATCGACGCATATCGATTTAGAATATTTGAAAAGTATTCAGTACTCATTTTTTATGATAATATAATAATACTATTTTATTTGTACAGTACTAATCTAAACAAGGCCACAAAGTGCTTCACAGAGTGCGTAAAAATATGAGAACAAAACAATGCAAAGAAAATAAAACACAAAAGTTACAAATCACAAAAGTAAAGGGGAAAACAGGGAAAGCTTTACTATGAAAATATGTTTTAAGCAATGATTTAAAAACGGAAAGCTAGCAAGCTAGCCAGCCTTTGGGCCTTGATGGCAAAAGCCCAGTCACCTTTAGTTACCAACTTCAATCTGGGGACAACTAGTGAGGGCAGGTTTGAGGATCTCAGGTCACGACTTGGAGCACACGTAGTCAGAGGCTTAGCTATATAACTCGCTAAACCATGTTGAGCTTTTAAAGTTATTTAAGCATCTTAAAATCAATTGTAATATATTTTTGTAATCTGTTTTCTGCAATACTGATTAGGGATGCTCGCAATTAGCCATCGAAACGATTAAATGTCCGCCCCCTCGCTAGTCGGCACCAGAAATATTAGTCGGTTAAACCAATTAGTGTTTTATTCTTGTACAAGGCCACTTAACTGTCATGCAGCCGCTCGCCACTAGTGGGTGCTACAGAGCCATCAGACAGCAGTCGCCCTTGCTGCGGTAATGCTCGAGTAGACTGGAGTTTTCAAACAGCACGGTGGGAAATCGGAGAGATGTCCTCTCGCAAAACCAGCGTGGTTTGGCAGTACTTTGATCTAGAAAATTAATCCAGCAGCAATTTATCTTTTTTGAGATGTTATATTATTTGTTAACTTTAAGTGAGTTGTTGTCGGATAATGTGCAGGGTTTACATTCATACTGCACGGAGCATAATGCCTCTCATTTCAGCTGGAATTTGATTATAATTTAGTTGTTTTATTAACTTTAAAGTGAATTGCTATCATTTCTGTCAGATAATCTGCAAGGTTCAATGTGCCCCACATTTCAGAGGTGATTTATTTATTTTAGATGTTATTTTAGTTGCCGTCATGTTCACGTTCATGTTCATGTTTTCCCTTTTTGAGACTAATCGACTCCTCTTAATTGAAATTTTCGTTTAGTCGACAGGGAAATTAGTCGCCAGAAACATCCCTACTACTAACCACGAAAAGAAAGCTGATTGTTATTGTGTTATTGATTGTTATATTCAGGGTTGACAGTTAGCACCAGCCAACTGCAGGTAAATCATGCAAGTGGCTGCTAGATTTGTGCCACTCACCAGTCGAAAAAGCCCAACTGTAATCTACTGAGTGGTCAGTAGATTTTGTATCGACCAGTTACAGTGACAGGTGGATAAAAAAGTTAATTTTTACCCCTGGTTATATTTATAGTGTTGAAAATGGTGTTAAATATTGATATATTTTTTGTCAGGGAAGTTAGAAATTTCAGTATCCTGACAACACTAGTGTCATACTGTGTAAATAAAATATGTAATGACATGTAATAGTAATAAATATATTAAATTAGTATGATAATAATAAGCTTTACCCATTTGTTAGATTATATTTATCTAAGAAAAGTGAAGTGCATTGTGTAAAGTGACTACTTTGAAAGAACTCTGTGTTCTGGATGCAGCTTGTTCCAGCATTAACAGCCAAGAAACACAGCGTTGTTATTTTGGAAAGGCAGGAAATCTAAATGGCCAACAAGATTAGACCGGAAGAGCAGGAATCAGCAATGCTTGAAATTTATGTATTAAAGCTTTGTGTTGTGAGTTTTGAAGGCACTCTTCCCTGCCGTGTGGAGAATGCTCTGATTTCCAAACGCTCGAGCCGTTTTGTCAGAAGCCGCTCCCGTGGGGGCGGAGTCTCCCAGGAGGGCACTGGAACCATCCAATCAGGGCCCAGTATGTTCCTGATCAAACGTGGGCAAGCACAGCCAGAACAGCGCCCCCTCAGAGTCCCCCCACCGCATTTGTTCCCCAAATCTGACAGAAATAATTCTACCCCTCTCCCCAGCTCCCCCACCAAACAAAAAAAAAAAAGAAAGGAGAGAAAAGAAGAACAATAGGTGTCATTTTCAAATAGCAAGGAATTGGGAATATTCTTTTCTCTTTGGTGTTCAAACCCCCCCTCTTTTGTTTTGATCATTACACAAACAAAAGGCAGAATCAGTGTAGATTCAGGCAGAGGCGCTCAGACACAGTCACACATGTAGGCGCATGTTGGCAAGCTGTGTCTGAAGGGCACAGGCCATGACTCAGGACGTGACTGTCATTGTCTCTCTGTCTGTCTCTCCGACTGTCTGTCTCTCTCGCGCTTTCTCCATTTTCTGGCCAGACATCAGACGGGTCTGTGACAGAGATCAATAACCCAGTGGGCCTTGTGTTCAACCTTAATTAGGAGACTAAACCGCTCCTCCATGTGTGGAGAGGGAAAAACTCTGCTTTAGACACTGCTGACAAATAAAGCAAGCAGTCAGATTCTCTCTACACCAGCTGTTATTTACAAATGTATCTCTGGATTTGTTTTGTTAACTGCGTATGAATGTTTACACACCATTTTAACAGCATATATGTTGAGTAAATTACACTTAAATACATGTGAGCAGTGGTGTGTATCACAGAAAAATCACATTTTGACATTGTTTGTACTCGTCTGTCTTCGAGGTAACTTAGGTCAAGCAGAGCTGATCGGCCGAGAGGCTCTGAGGCTCCTCCCCAACGACCACACGATCATGTTTTCATTGGCTAATGTCCTGGGGAAATTACAGAAATATAAGGTCAGTCAGAGTCGTGTAAACATTTTGACTCTGAATATTATTTTTCATGCATGTTGATGATTTTATTCCTCACAGAGTCTTTTGCTTTCAGCCAGAAGTAGTACATTTCTTTGTGTTGTAAAGGGAAAAATAATTCTGTGTGTTTTGTTGTTGGGGTTTTTGTCCTCAGGAGTCAGAGGGCTTCTTCCTTCATGCTCTCCAGATCAACCCAAATGCTGCTAGTTGCCATGGCAATCTAGGTAAGCTACTGCAACTTTGCCTGTGTCACATATTTAAGAGATTCCAGGCGATCAAACGCTTAAAAAGATAATTGTGCATGCCAGCAGAAGAAATATTGTGCAGCCTATCTGACCTGTATTAAACGCACTAAATGAATAGAATTAGACTGGTCACTGCCTCTCAGCTTGAATTGCGTTTCTGTTTTTCCCCTCAGCTGTGCTGTATCATCGCTGGGGAAAGCTGGAGCTGGCAAAGAAACACTACGAGCTGTCTCTAAAGTTGGACCCCGAGGCTCCTGGGACCAGAGACAACTATAACATGCTGCGACGCAAACTGGACCAGCTTAAACGCCCCGCGCCCTGAGGGAGCCTCACTGGAACCCCTGCCTACCGTAAAACAAATTTTTCCATTGTTCCACTTTGTATTATTTTATCTCACTAATTCTGGCTTTGTACCATTTGGAAATAAAGACCATGATCTGTGTGTCGGGCTCTAGTTTTGTTCTTTCGGGGGAACAAGAACTCTTAAACGGGAAAAAGCAATATGTTGCACAGTTGCAAGTTTGCGAGACTGTTTGTGTACCAAGTGTCTAATTTGATTTCATGGGTGTGAAATGTGTCTGGGGCAGGTGTGCTGGATGCCTATACTGGTTACATGGTCGTCCGCGCTGTGCTGCTTTTGTTGCTCCATTTGAAGGCCATGTGGAACTGATCCACGGTGAACCCCATCCTCTTTTCATCTCTTGCCCTGTGTTGTGTCAGCTGGACCGAGCACCAGGCATGTGTGAGTCCAGAGAATTTGTTGTAAAAGTTATTTGATTTGGCCCTTTCTCAGGAGTTCCAAATGTCCCTGTGCTGAAGAGCTGCTACAGCTTTGACCACGAATCTGCGAATCACAAATGCAGTCTTAATTCAAGCAGGAAAAACAGTCTGTGAGAGGCATCAGCTGGCTAGCGCTGACCACCGGTGGGCTAATGTGGTTATCATGTTTGTTTTTTAATGCCCGTCTCTTTGTTCCTGAGTGATGTGGCACTCTGAGGTTCAAAACCCCCTTTAGCTCCCTGCCTCTGCTGAAGCCTCTGTAGTTAATGGGAGAAAGGTGTTTGTGCTGGGAAGTTTTTCTGAAGTGTCCACAAGGAGACGAGGGGTCAGCCGAGACAGGAAACCCATGGCCGGTGCTGTATGAAAACAGCTCTATAGCGCAGAGCCTTCAAAGGGAGAAGGGGATGATCTCCCCGGGGACTATGCATGCACGCACACACATACACACTCGCACACAAGGAATGACGGTCTTGGAAGAATGCCGCTGAGGGAAAAGGCGACCCCAGTGTGAAACATCAGTCAACAAGTGTGCACCCGGGGTCAAAGTTCAACGCACTTCTATTTTTTCACCTGCTTCCTACAGCTCGCAGGGAACTTTTGAAGCTCTGGCGGGCTGGTATGGCTTTGCTGAGTTTGTTTACACATACAGTACAATACACCAGTTGATGCTTTGATGCTCGGGAGATGTTACTGATACGCACGTCGGGGGGTGCCACAGCACACACGACCGTCGACGTCCCCCTAAATATGCAACTAATATCACATGATGAAATTTCCTTCTTACTCAACTCTGTTTTTATTTCCGCTGCTTTGATGTAAAGAGTTTGCGATAGATAAAGCCGAAAGCACAACAAATAGCCTGTACAGTACGGCACAGTCCCAAGTATTGTTTAGTTAAAGATGAAACCTGTTTCAACAAGACTCATGTAAAGGTCAGTATGGTGAAAGGACTTCATGCTATGGAGCGAATGCAGACAGAACAAGATCAAAAAGGTTTGGATAGTGACATTCGAGACTGAAAGCTCTTCCCTCGTATTATTTTTCGTCATGCAGTGTAACACGCAGTGCCGCCGATGCACGGCCGGCTCCAAAACCATCAGCTATTCGCTTTATGTTCATATGGATCCTTTCTTTACTTTCCGTGTGATCCTTTCATTGGGTGCCTGCAGCTGACTGTCTAGCTGCACAGCTGTGCTGGCACATCAGTGGGGGAGCCCACTTTTATCATAATCATTCTTTGAATACCTTTCATTATCATAAAATATGTGAGTATTAAAGGGATGGATTCACCGACCCCGCCAACATCTTCATTATCCATTCTGACTGACAAAAACCTGCTGTCCTAGGGAGTGACATTAATAAAAGATGGGATACTACAGCCTTATGAAGTCCTCTCCTTGTTCTCCGGGTTTCCACTGTACACCTTTTACCTGCTTGGATGCTCCGTCACAATGATATAATGAAATCAGCTCTCAGGAGGGGTGCTTTATTGTGTTCTATTAATCACACTGATGAGTTTTGATCATTGTAATCAATGGATTCGGGAGAGCCACGTCTTGATTGTTCACAGCCAAAATCTGTAATAGTAAATTCAACAAACTCGTTATAAAAAACACATTGTCATCCCTTTGTTGCCGCAGCACATTCAACAGAAGAACAAGAAGCAGGGGAGCACTAATTTGAATCCAGTGAGGGTGTTTTGGAACAGCAGGTGTGCTATTTTGCATCTGATAAGCACCAACAGCCACCACCCCCCAACAAAATAAAGAAACACAGGGCTTATCCAAACTGCTACAATAAAATGTCCATTAAATGAAGCAGCAGAGGGAACAGGCGTGATGGTCGCCCCGGGATTGCGAGAACGGTAACCTTTTTTGAATTCATGATTTTAGCCGCATTGTCGAGAAAACCTCGAGATTTAATTTGACGAAGCACAGGAAGCAGGCACGGCAGCTTGAAGCACAGTCACAAACATACTGTACATGTGTACGAGTGGCTTTGACAGAGTTCTCATCAATGTGACAGGATGTGATCAAGGGCAGTCCTGTGATGTGTCCGCTGGGCCTCTGCGCGGCCCCCACTGTCCCTCCCTCCTGCCCCCCCCCCCAACCACAACAATCCTAATGGGCTCTGATGGGCACCTCCATCTTGCCTGTCTAATTGATGTAAATACTGCGCATTTGAACCCGCAGTCCTTCCCACCATCCCAGCCTGCCCCTCCCTCTGTTTCTTATAACAGTAGGGGTCAGAGGTTAGGCTGACTGAGTGATCATTAGAATGGCAGCCCTTATTAGAGGAGCAGCTTGTCTGACACCCCATCCACATCCTGGAGAGGGACCCACCCTGTCCGCTTCATCTAGATCATATTACATGACACGACCTCAGAACAGATACTACCAGTGCACTACAACACTGTAGGCCACTAGGGCACGGTGGCATTTTCGGAGGGGTCCCCTCGCCTGTCACAGCGCTTCCCTGACACCACTCTGTCCGTCTGGCTTGGATGCACTCTGTCATTTTAAGGAGGGCTACTGTCAGTGGGTATTGGGACTGTCATGTCTACATGCCCTGGCATTTTCAGTGGCGTTCGCTGTAACGGAGCATCCAGCCACCCTCTTGAGAGTCTGTGATGTCGCGGCCAATGATTAATAGTTAGAGATGGGCTATAAAACGTCCAGTGTGGCCAGATGCTAGCCAGGGCTTTGCTGAACTGATATAACAGACATGGTCTGCCAATTTGGCTCCCTTACAAAGCCTGGAAGTTCCCCAAGATTGATTCTGTTTCTATGTAGCGGTGCCCTGGGGGCTGAATGTAGAGGATGCACTCTTGTGAAAAACGTTGTGGTGTATTATCTGCAGCTGAGAAACGCACTAAATGCTCATGGATACAACAAAAAGGCTGATATACTCTGACATTTGCATGCAACAGTGGAAATTTAAGCCGATTTATGATCATTTTTATCATTTCTTGAGTCAAGCTAAGGCTCTCTGGCTGCGGATGAAAAGGGGTGGTGGGGGGTGGGCTGGGATAATTTGCAGCAGGAGCCTTCTGAGGCTGTTTTGCAAAACAAAACGAAGCAGCTAGACCCTTATTGAAAAATATAGTGCAGTGAGACGGAAATTTATTAACTGGCACCAGTTAATGTGTGCATTATTCATTTCTGGTGAGCATGAAAAATGATCTAAAGAGGTTTGAAATTGCAGACGCGCAGGCTGACTGCACAGTGGCTGGGCTCGCTGGTTCGTTTCATCCTCTTGCAGGGGTGTTTGGGCGTAGAGGTGGAGGGACAGAGGGGATGGAGGGTGGAGGGGAGGAGTGCGAGGCCCTTTTCTGGACAGTAGGGCTTTCCAGTAACAGCTGTGCTTCTCTCACGAGGGGGCGGCAGCAGCACTGGGAGAGAGGCTGCTTGGGACAGATGGACCAGCCCAGCACCACCTCCCCTCTCACCTCCCACCACCGCTTCTCTTATTAAAAATACATCTCTACCACTATTAACTTGTGTAGCTGAGTGTATGTATACATGCATCCGTGTTGTATGCAAAGGCTCATGACGTGTATTTAAAGTTTTGCCCTTGTAGGTGCTGTTGAATTTCAAGCTGCTCTTTCAGGTGGTGAGTAGTAAGTCCAGTTTTTCTCTTGTTCATTTCCCTTCCTCTTGTCCTCTCATTCTGCTGTTCTCTCTGACTTTCTTCTTCTCCTTCTTCTCTCCACCACTGCTACAGTAGGAGGTGTTGGGCAGTAGTCGGTGCCAGTGGCATATGGCTTTCCACTGTGCTAAACATTCATACAAAAGACAGGCCCATCAGTCATGGCTGTGGCCGGATGAGGGGAGAGAGCAGGCCTCTGATGAATGGTGTTTAGGACTTACCTGCTGTTAAAACATTACCTCCCAAACACCGGCTCCCCGAAGCACACACAACATTAAGAACTGTATAATATGAAATACGGCCCTCGAGTGCACACATCATGTACGCCAGGTTATAGCAAATACTAAATATGCTTCTCAAAGCCCTCGCACAGAACCCCAGGTCAGGCCTTCATAGACCAATTAATGCAGAGCATCTGCTGTATAGAGGGAGCATGCTAAAGAACTTCCGAGCCATTTTAGGCAGTTTAATAAGGAGAGCTGCTTCCTGCTTGCTCCAATAGCTCTCATTGCTAGAGTAAGCATGGAATGGGTCTCCTCGATTAGACCAAATTAATCCATTCTTCAGGGATTCTTTTTCTGGTTCTATGGTGAAAAACCGGCACGCCTTTGTTCTTCCTTGAGCCCCGGTGTTTTTTCTGCCAAATTTAACAGAAGGCTCGGAGGGTAACAGGGGTCCAACCCAGTATCACCTTCTGGAGCAGAGCAACTAGCAGAGAAAGACAATCAGCCTGAACCCTGCTGTCTCCAGCACAAAGTGAAAAGACTCTAATTGGGCTTTTTTACGCTGCATTTTCCTGCAGGATTGCTGGATCATGAAAAAGCAATTAAAGCTCAGAGCTGCAATTCATTCATTCTCATTTTTATCCTTTCATTGGAAATTTGAAATCACTTATGTGAGTCAAGACTTATGCTTTTTGTTGTTGTTTTTTCTAACTGCGGGAGAGACCAGCTGTCGGCTTAAAGGATCCTACCACGTATTTAGACGAATAAAAATACGGTCACATTACAAGAAAATTAAGGTTCTTCAGCGCCTCAACATAAATTCAAATTAGATCTTTAAATCTACAACCATTTACACAAAAACCCCTTACCTTTAAACACTAACACAAACATAGATAGGACTGTAGTTCTCCATGTTACACCTAGAGGCAGTGCTGCCCACAAAACCATGACCTCAGGACTGCAGTGGAAAAAAAACCTCTTTATAGATTATTGTTTTTATTTTGCCGTAAAGGAAAATATGTGTCAGTCAAAGAGCAGGTCGGAGGTCAAACATAAAACAGCAAAGCATGTCATGGAGATTTAAATAACATTTAGCTTTAGTTTTTGACAGTCATGGTGTGTGAGAGTGAGGAGACATTACTGCAGGTCAGTTTAGACCTGATCTAAATGTGTCACACAAGTGTTCATGATCACAGATTTATTAGTTTGGAAAACCTAAAATAAAAATCTTATAATTTAGATAATAGATTACATTTTTGTGCGGACAAATGCAATATTGCAGAGGACATTTGGACTTATAGCAAATGCAATTATACACGTGTTGACTTTTACTTTGCTTTAACATGTTTTTATTGAGACCTTTATAAAATTGAGACTTTTAAAATGTGACTTTTTATGTGCTATATGTCTAATGCAATTTATTGTGTTGTGATGTTTAGTTTGCATTTGACTTTTAATGTCTTGAACACAATTTTAATGAGACTTTTTATATATGTTTACATCTTGACCCCAGGAAGAGAAGCTGCTACCTTAGTGGCAACTAAAGGGGATCAAACTTAAGAGTAAAGGATAAAGAATTAGGAATAGTAGCATTCAATTTTACATTTTCATTTCTTCAAAAATAATAACAATTACAGTGTGATCACCCCCATTATTTGAGTAAATATCTTTTAGAACCCATAATCGAAAGAGCCTTAATTAAAGTTTAACTGGCTGTTTGTAAAACAACAAACCATAGAAATTCTGCCTGCTTTTGCATCAATTAGAAAACTCAAAATCTCGGTTAATTCACCTGGAATCTGTGGGGAAAAAAAGAAACAGAAAGATTTCAAGTAAATGAGTCCTACTCATTAAAAATAACATGTAGTGTCAGTATTAATTTAAAAACATTTAAAGTGACAAAACTCTGGGGAATAAAAATATAAAAAGTTACAAATAAATATATAAATGACAAGAGGTTAAGTATATTAAAACATCTAATTAATGTCAAATTAAATTACTTAAAATTCACCTCACTAACTTGCCGTTAATAATTTTCTTACAAATTAATTCTCAAGGCCATGTAGACATTTTCCTCACTTTAAAATCTCCACAGTAATAACTCATAATTAGACACACACACACACACACACACACACACACGATGACCACCAACCACTTGCCCCCATTTTCCATCCAAGCATTGTTAACCAAGCGCTTAACTATCTCATAACTCTGAATGTTCCAGTCGGCAGAGTCCATACATTGTAAATTAGGTCTGTTAATATACTCTACTCTGCTCCAAGACACACAGAGGGACAGTGGTGGGTGTAACCACACACACACACACACACACACACACACACACACACTTGAGCAGACTATGCACCAGGGCTGGCTTTGCATACACGTTTGTTTTTTTCCCACCGTGCACAAAGTGATCAACTATCACACCCCAGACGGTGAGATGTCAACATGAAATACCTTCATTTGCATCAGCTTTAAAAAACTGCCTGACTTCTTGTTATGCCAGCGACCCACCAGTGTCTCCATAAAATTCACTTTAGCCGTGGGGGTCCTGAGACCTTGCTAAATACTGCCCCAATACTGCTGTCAACAGTCCGTCAATCACATGACAAATCCTTGTGATTAAACAGAGCTTCACTGGCTGCTTCACAATGGACTGGATTCGACTGAATTAAGTCTGGACGTGTCTGTGGCACAGAATTATGTCATTATGCTATTTCGAAAGACATTTCCACAGAGCAGGAACATTTTATGGTATACGATTTAAAATTTAAGATCAAATATTTATAAATTACTTAAAATCTCTGCATGAATTTAAATGTGTATCATGTTTTTCAGCTTAAACTATTTGATATTTAGATATTTTAATTAAATTATTCTGAGCATAAACATCTTAACAATTAAATAAATGCATTAAACATAGGAAAATTAATTTGCTTTTTTGCATTTTTTACCAAAAACCTCGTAACTTTAAATAACTTTAAAAAAGTTGCAGATATTTAATTTTTTTTTTTAAAAAAAGAAAAACTTCTTGGTTCTTCTTCTCAGTTTTACAGTTGATTTAGTAACCATTAAAATCATTCTTTGAGGAAGCAATGGACGCATCATACAAATCAAGCTGCCTTGCTAAGAGCATCTAAGCAGCCTGCGAAAAGCCTCAGACAGACAGCTGAATAAAAGGCGGCTCAAAAAACAGGCTGTGGTAAGATAAGAGGCAACATCTAATCTGACTCGGATAGCTGATACAGCCCTGCCACGTCTAAATCCTGGAGGTTTGGTCTGAAGAGGAAGGATTTAACTTAAACCCCTTTCAACGTGCTAAATGTGTTTTTGTAATTAAACCCATACAATTAACACTGACAAGCACAGGTCAAAGAGAGCACGGCTCCTCTGTTCAAACGGACCTCCGCAAGTGAAAAGGGACGGAGGAGAGAGGACAAGAGAAAGAGAGATGAAGAGGGGGAAAGATAGAGGCAGAGAGGGCACACGCTGCCGCACCACACAAAGTTACAAAAGCAGCTGAGCGAGGGAGAAAAAGAAAGGAAAGAAAGCAGTGAATGAATGAAGGGTGAGGCAGGGAGAAGAGTGACTGAGAGGCACCTTCATTGAAGCCGTATGGATTTCAGCATTCAGGCTATATGGTGCTCTGCAAGTTAACCTCCAGACCACAGTGTTTATTCTGAAACTGTGTTCCAGATCTGGGGGGATATCCAGTTCCCTGACATCAAAGAGTCGGAGCTGTTGGAGCAAAGCTTTTAGCTGCTCCTTAAAGCTTGACATTAAGTGAATTGGAGCAGCTGTGGCAATTTGTGACAATATTTTTACTATAAATACAGCTCCACATGGCTGTGGGTAATGGATTACCAACAGCAGGAGTACTGTAACTTGAACACGACAACAATCTGCAATGGGGCAACAACAGAAACAAAATCCAGATGCAATACTTTGGAGAAAAAGAGTGTAAATGCTGTTAAATGTTAAATAATGGAGACATCCTTTTGAAATCCAAGATAAAGACTGTAAAGAAATACAGTGATGTTATATGAATTACCACCATTTTGTTGCATCTTTTAATGATTTAGGAGCCTAAAAGTATCTGAAATATGTCTGATATGAGCACTGCATTAATCACTGATTACAAGTTAAAGAAGAAAAGCAGCGATCTGTGACAACATTCATTGTTAAAGCATGTAAGGGCATTGTGGCGCTGTTAGAGTTACACTGTTTATTCAGAAAGATTTTTCAAACACATTTAACCACATTAGTGAAAGAAGATTTGAATAAAAAGCTGTGTAAGTGCATCTAAAAAATAATATTTTAAATACATTTTATATTAGAAATCAGTTACGCTTTCTATTTTCATGTAAAATCTGGATCTTTATTTATATAAACATGCCATAAAAACATTCAGTTTCACCTGTGAGAGCTCGTCTGACAGTAATTTTATTAATACCAATTTGACTCGCATCAATAAGATGTAAAAAAAAATCTTTTATCTATCTACCTATCTTTTAAAAAACAGATGTGACATTAAGTGAGTGATTTATCTCCTCTGCAATTTCTCCTTTTACCGTTCTCCATGTGTAACATAAAATAAAAAAGATTCAGGTAATCCTAAGTGAAGCTGACAGCACCTTTTAAAGAGCACACAGTTAAAACTCTGCCCAACCAGCCATGAAATCATAATGGATCTCATTCAGAGGCCACGATGATGGTCCACTCATTATTGTGGAACCATTCAAAACACTGGTACTTCTGTTGCTGCCAGCGCCACATGAAAGGATTTAATAGAGTGAAGTGAGGCCTGCAAACTGAAAATGAATGAAGGAAAATCTTTCTTCAGTCTCAGTGTTGACTGAATTATCCATCTAATTATAATTATAGCTCACTGCTGTTCTGGGTTTGAAGCCCTACATGTATTTTTTTTGTGTGTTTTGTTTTTTTAACCAATCTGTCTCACAAATAGGCGCTCCTGAACTCTCTCAGTTAAAGTCACGGATCTGTTTTCATTTACACAATCACAATCTGACAGCCAGAATATTTTTGATGAAGTACAACATACGGTATCAATTTGTATCAAATATACTTCAAACATTGTCAATAATTTAACTACATTGACAATAAAACTATAAGAGTTTGTTTTACTCTCCTGTAAATCAATGAGACAAACGGATTGTTCTCTGTTTGTATGAGGGTCATGAGGGAGCCTCTGCATATCTCCTCCCTGCACAAACAGCTAGAAGAGCTGCCATGATCTTAGTGGGTTCTTAGTGTGTGACCGATGTCACGGGCCTCACGGCCTGATGGACACAGCTGTCTTGCCGCAGGGCAAAAAGGAGGAAGGAGGGATAGTGGGAAAAGATACAGACAGGAAAAGGAGAAAAAGACAGGGAGGGCAAGATACTCTGTGTGTGTGTGTGTGTGTGTGTGTGTGTTTGGCGGCGGTGTTGATTGTCCTCTGGCACTTTCTGGGGCATGTGCCCACTCAGCGTGGCATCCCGCTTATTCAGCACCCCACACCGACCCCACCAAAAAAACCCTACACAACGGACAGCAGAGCAACACACAAAGTAAAGTCACACAAACGCTTTTGACACAGACGGAAACAGCACCTCTCATGTTGCTGACCACGTGGAGCACGCAGACAACACTCACATGAACTCTTAGCAGGTGACACCCAGGCAAACAAACACAGGTACTGGGCCTTGAAACCGCACAGCAACATGATGAAACAGAGCTGGTGAGGTTGCTGGATGCCATAAAGGAGGGCACACAAATGTCCCAGGAGACATCCTTGTACTGAACAACGGAATGAACACAAATGCCACAAGACTTATTGAGGAGGGAAACAAGGTAATGTTACTCACTATAGAGTATGAATGTTTTCTCCTTTTTAAATGAAGCAGAATTCAAATGACACTAGAAAAATGTTTTTACTGTGTTGGTGTCAGTGTCAATTTCAGAGAACTGAAGCATGGTAATAAAAATTAAGAAAAGAAGTCTGGCTGTCTTTCTTATACTTGAATATTGCATGTTAGGTTGAGTGAATGTCATACTATAGACTGTCACTGAAAAAGACCATAGATAGTCATCGAAATGTAACAAAAAAAAAGTCATAGTATATCTTCCAAATCATGAAATAAAGTCATAGTATAGTATGTCATTCAAAATCATGATAAAAAGTCATACTACAGTATCTCGTCCCAAAACATGACAGTATGTTATCCAAAATCATTTAAAAAAAAGTCATAATATAGTATGTTGTCCAAAATCATGAAAAGAAGTCATACTATAGTAGGTCGTCCAAAATCATGAAAAAAATATCATAGTGCAGTATGTCGTCCAAAATCATGAAAAGAAGTCATAGTATAGCATGTCGTCGAAAATCATGAAAAAACGTCATAGTATAGTATGTCATCCAAAATCATTTTAAAAAAGTCAAAGTATAGGACGTCGTACAAAATCATGAAAAAAAGTGCAGTATGTCGTCCAAAATCATGAAAAAAACTTATCGTATAGTATGTCATGAAAAATCATGAAAAAAAGTCATAGTATAGTATATCGTCCAAAATCATGGAAAAAAGTCACAGTATAGTATGTCGTCCAAAATCTTGAAAAAAGTCATAGTATAGCATGTCGTCCAAAATCATGGAAAAAAGTCATAGTGTAGCATGTCGTCCAAAATCATGGAAAAAAGTCATAGTATAGTATGTCGTCCAAAATCATGAAAAAAAGTCATAGTATAGCATGTCGTCCAAAATTATGGAAAAAAGTCATAGTGTAGTATGTCTTACAAAATCATTTTAAAAAAGTCATAGTATAGTATGTCGTCATAAATCATGAAAAAAAATCATAGTGTAGTATGTTGTCCAAAATCATTTTAAAAAAGTCATAGTATAGTATGTCGTCCAAAATGATTTTAAAAAAGTCATAGTATAGTATGTCGTCCTAAATCATGAAAAAAAGTCATAGTGCAGTATGTCGTCCAGAATCATTTTAAAAAAGTCACAGTACGTCGTCCTAAATCATGAAAAAAAGTCATAGTATAGTATGTCGTCCAAAATCATTTTAAAAAAGTCATAGTATAGTATGACTTCCAAAAACATGAAAAAAGGTCATAGTATAGTATGTCGTCCAAAATCATTTTAAAAAAGTCAAAGTATAGCACGTCGTACAAAATCATGAAAAAAAGTGCAGTATGTCGTCCAAAATCATGAAAAAAAGTTATTGTATAGTATGTCATGAAAAATCATGAAAAAAAGTCATAGTGTCGTATGTGGTCCAAAATCATAAAAAAGGTCATCGTATAGTATGTCGTTCGAAATCTTGAGCAAAAAAACATAATAGTATAGTATGTCTTCCAAAATCATGTTAAAAAAGTCATAGTATAATATGTCGTCCAAAATCATTTTAAAAAGTCATAGTATAGTATGTCGTCCAAAATCATTTTAAAAAAGTCATTGTATAGTATGGCTTCCAAAATCATGAAAAAAGGTCATAGTATAGTATGTCATCCAAAATCTTAAAAAAAAGTCATAGTATAGTATGGCTTCCAAAATCATGAAAAAAGGTCATAGTATAGTATGTCATCCAAAATCATTTTAAAAAAGTCAAAATATAGCACGTCGTACAAAATCATGAAAAAAAGTGCAGTACATCGTCCAAAATCATGAAAAAAAGTTATTGTATAGTATGTCATGAAAAATCATGAAAAAAAGTCTCGTATGTGGTCTCGTATGTGGTCCAAAATCATAAAAAAAGTCATCGTATAGTATGTCGTCCAAAATCTTGAACAAAAAAACGTAATAGTATAGTATGTCATTCGAAACCATGAAAAAAGTCATTATAATATGTCTTCCAAAATCATGTTAAAAAAGTCATAGTATAGTATGTCGTCCAAAACTATGAAAAAAGTCATAGTATAGTATGTCTTCCCAAATCATGTTAAAAAAGTCATAGTATAGTATGTCGTCCAAAATCATTTTAAAAAGTCATAGTATAGTATTTCGTCCAAAATCATTTTAAAAAAGTCATAGTAAAGTATGGCTTAGGAAATCATGAAAAAAGGTCATAGTATAGTATGTCGTCCAAAATCATTTTAAAAAAGTCATTGTATAGTATGGCTTCCAAAATCATGAAAAAAGGTCATAGTATAGTATGTCATCCAAAATCTTAAAAAAAAGTCATAGTATAGTATGGCTTCCAAAATCATGAAAAAACGTCATAGTATAGTATGTCATCCAAAATCATTTTAAAAAAGTCAAAATATAGCACGTCGTACAAAATCATGAAAAAAAGTGCAGTATGTCGTCCAAAATCATGAAAAAAAGTTATTGTATAGTATGTCATGAAAAATCATGAAAAAAAGTCTCGTATGTGGTCCAAAATCATAAAAAAAAGTCATCGTATAGTATGTCGTCCAAAATCTTGAACAAAAAAACGTAATAGTATAGTATGTCATCCGAAACCATGAAAAAAGTCATTATAATATGTCTTCCAAAATCATGTTAAAAAAGTCATAGTATAGTATGTCGTCCAAAACTATGAAAAAAGTCATAGTATAGTATGTCTTCCCAAATCATGTTAAAAAAGTCATAGTATAGTATGTCGTCCAAAATCATTTTAAAAAGTCATAGTATAGTATGTCGTCCAAAATCATTTTAAAAAAGTCATAGTATAGTATGGCTTCCAAAATCATGAAAAAAGGTCATAGTATAGTATGTTGTCCAAAATCATGAAAAAAAGTCAAAGTTTAGCACGCCGTACAAAATCATGAAAACAAGTGCAGTATGTCGTCCAAAATCATGAAAAAAAAGTTATCGTATAGTATGTCGTCCAAAAGCATGAAAAAAAGTGCAGTATGTCGTCCAAAATCACGAAAAAAAAAACGTAATAGTATTGTATGTCGTTTAAAATCATGAAAGAAAGTCATAGTATCGTATGTGGTCTAAAATCATGAAAAAAAGTCATAGTATAGTATGTCGTCCTAAATCATGAAAAAAAGTCATAGTATAGTATGTCGTCCAAAATCATTTTAAAAAGGTCATAGTATAGTATGGCTTCCAAAATCATGAAAAAAGGTCATAGTATAGCATGTTGTCCAAAATCATGAAAAGAAGTCAAAGTTTAGCACGCCGTACAAAATCATGAAAACAAGTGCAGTATGTCGTCCAAAATCATGAAAAAAAGTTATCGTATAGTATGTCGTCCAAAAGCATGAAAAAAAGTGCAGTATGTCGTCCAAAATCACGAAAAAAAAACGTAATAGTATCGTATGTCGTCCAAAATCATGAAAGAAAGTCATAGTATTGTATGTGGTCTAAAATCTTGAAAAAAGTCATAGTATCGTATGTCGTCCAAAACCATGAAAAAAAGTCATAGTATAGTATGTCGTCCAAAATCATTTTAAAAAAGTCATAGTATAGTATGGCTTCCAAAATCATGAAAAAAGGTCATAGTATAGCATGTTGTCCAAAATCATGAAAAGAAGTCAAAGTTTAGCACGCCGTACAAAATCATGAAAACAAGTGCAGTATGTCGTCCAAAAGCATGAAAAAAAGTGCAGTATGTCGTCCAAAATCACGAAAAAAAACGTAATAGTATCGTATGTCGTCCAAAATCATGAAAGAAAGTCATAGTATCGTATGTGGTCTAAAATCTTGAAAAAAGTCATAGTATTGTATGTCGTCCAAAATCATGGAAAAAAAGTCATAGTATAGTATGTCATCCAAAACGATGAAAAAAAGTCATATCGTCTTAAATCATTTCAATTAAAAGAGACTTATTTTTTATAGTCAAAAGAATATTTATTGACATGTGCACATAAGAATAAAAAATTTGGCAAGTGTTTGGCGTTCTAACCCCATAAAGATGTTATGATAAAAGGAGGGTCTTGAATCCATATTTGAGTAGGGAACCCCCCCACCCCCCGGGATCTAGACGCTGGTGGTGGTTGAGGTGGTGAAGATGATGGAGAGGAAGATGGAGAAGTGCTGAGGATCTGGATGAGAAGAGGAATGAGTCTTTGTTGAGCTTGTCCTGGACTCTAGATATGATGGCTGGAGGTGAACTGGGTGGAGGAGGGCGTGACAGTTCTGCCTAAAATGATGGCTGATAGCAGTTGAAGAGAGAGCAGATTTAAAAGTTTTTGTAGTGGCATCCTGATTGGCTAAGAGGGATCGTGGCAAAGTTTGATTGGATAACTGGCAGAGTGATTACAGATAGTCAGCTGATTAGAGGAAGTATGTCGTCCAAAATCATGGAAAAAAGTCATAGTATAGTATGTCGTCCAAAATCATGAAAAAAAGTCATAGTATCCACCTTATTTTCAAACACGGAAGTAAATAGTGATCAACTTCCGTTTTTTGTGAGGTGTACGCTGCTTTTCTATCTTTTTTTCCCTTTTCTTACTTTCTTTCTGTCAGCGACATACACTCCTAACACAGGACGGGTTGTTTTTATTGACTGAGTTGATCATTAAGCCATAGTGATGCGCGGATCGGCTCTGATAGCACCTGAATCAGCATGTACGCATCAACCATCCAGCCGTTACAACATGATTGAGCTAGCAAAGCAGTTTTGTGTTGCTATGTGTGGTATTTATTCAGTTTTGGGAAATCACGATGTCTAGAAAGCATCAGTGGCTGCAGCTGACAGGGACAGCTAACGTTAACACTAGCAGCAAAGCTAACATCAGGATCGTCATCTGTTAAAAGCCTCCCGTTGTCGGATACGACATGAAACTACTCCAGTTAGCTCAATCATGTTGTAACTAAGACATCCGCTGGAGAAAATATTTTTTTCACGGGCCACTTTGTGAGTTTGGTGAGTTATTACAGACACGGCTAACAGCTAACGGTTAGCCCAGATAATCTACGATAACCATGTTATTAATTACACACAGAGAAAATACTAATGTTTGTTCAGTCATTGTGTTTATAGACTTTACAAACATCAGATTAGTCTAAACGGTGATATACTGACGTGAAAATGTGATATATACATATATATAGCTAAACTCAGCAAGGTAAACAACAAGGCGATTCCCATTTACACAGTGGTAAGAGTGCTGGACCGGAAGTGTCGCACAAAAAAACGGAAGCTGGCTGCGTTCTGTTGAAAAAATGTCATAGTATAGCATGTCGTCCAAAATCATGGAAAAAAGTCATAGTATAGTATGTCGTCCAAAATCTTGAAAAAAGTCATAGTATAGTATGTTGTCCAAAATCATTTTAAAAAAGACATAGTATAGTATGTCATCCAAAATCTTGAAAAAATGTCATAGTATAGTATGTCGTCCAAAATCATTTTAAAAAAGTCATAGTGTAGTATGTTGTCCAAAATCATTTTAAAAAAGTCATAGTATAGTATGTCGTCCAAAATCTTGAAAAAAAGTCATAGTGTAGTATGTCATCCAAAATCATGAAAAAAGTCATAGTATAGTATGTCTTACAAAATCATTTTAAAAAAGTCATAGTATAGTATGTCGTCCAAAATTATGAAAAAAAGTCATAGTATAGTATGTCGTCCAAAATCATGAAAAAAAGTCATAGTGTAGTATGTCGTCCAAAATCATTTTAAAAAGGTCATAGTATAGTATGTCGTCCAAAATCATTTTAAAAAAGTCATAGTATAGTATGTCGTCCAAAATCACGGAAAAAAGTCATAGTATAGTATGTCTTACAAAATCATTTTAAAAAGGTCATAGTATAGTATGTCGTCCAAAATCATTTTAAAAAAGTCATAGTACAGTATGTTGTCCAAAATCACGGAAAAAAGTCATAGTATAGTATGTCTTACAAAATCATTTTAAAAAAGTCATAGTATAGTATGTCTTACAAAATCATTTTAAAAAAGTCATAGTACAGTATGTCGTCCAAAATCACGGAAAAAAGTCATAGTATAGTATGTCTTACAAAATCATTTTAAAAAAGTCATAATATAGTATGTCGTCCAAAATCATTTTAAAAAAGTCATAGTATAGTATGTCTTACAAAATCATTTTAAAAAAGTCATAGTCGTCCAAAATCTTGAAAAAAGTCATAGTATCCTATGTCGTCCAAAACCATGAAAAAAAGTCATAGTATAGTATGTCGTCCAAAATCTTCAAAAAAAAGTCATAGTATAGTATGTCGTCCAAAATGATGAGAAAAGAGTCAGAGAAGAAATCTCAGAGAAGGTCTTTAAACGTTTATAAAGAAATTATAGCATGGCCTGACATGAAAGGTCTGGAAAAATGCCACAGGATCGTTATCATGAAAAAGTGACAAAAAAAAAAAAATTAAAAAAAAAAATCATAGTATAGTATTTCATTAAAGGGTAATTAAAAAGTCATTGTATGGTGTGTCATAATCAGGTCATAAAAATGTTATAGTATTGTACATTATCAAAAAGTCATTAAAATGTCATAGTATAGAATGTCATTAAAACTAGATATTAAAAATGCCATAGTTTTGTATGTCATAAAAAGTCATTAAAACATCATAGTGTAATATGTCATAAAAAAAAGTCCTATAAAATGTCCTGTTGTAGTACGGGAAAAGTCATAACAAGTCCTTAAAAAAAGTCATAGTATATATACTATGTTATGAAAAAAGTTAGAAGAAAGTTAATATTAAATGTTTTAGTACTGTATATCATATGAAGTCATAAAAAATGTTGTAGTTCTGTGTCATAAAAATGTCATAAAAAATGTCATTGTCTAGAATGTTATTGACAAAACATAAAATGTATTTGTGTATGCCATGTAATAAAGCCATTAAAAGTCATACAAATTTATTGAAAATGTCAGTATAGTATGTCATTAAAAAAGTCATAAAAAAAAGTCATCAAAACTCTCATAGTATACTATGTCATGAAAGTTAAAAAGTCATTAAAAAAGTAATAAAATGCCACTGTATAGCCCGTCATAAAAATATCATAGTATGTCTTTAAATATCCATGAAGAAGTCATGGTATGGTCTGTCATGAAAAGTCATTAAAAATGCCATAGGATAGTATGCAATGAAAAAATCTTAAAATATGTCATAGTATAGTATGTCACAAAAAGTCATAGTATAATAAGTCATGAGAAAAGTTTTTTTCTTAAAAGCCATAGTATAGTTTCTTATAAAAAGTAAAAAGTAATAAAAAATTCATGAGTAAGTATGTCATAAGTAAAATCATAAAAAGTCATCATATAGGATATCATAAAAATGTCATAGCAGGTCATTAAATATTCATAAAGAAATCATGGTGTTTCATGAAAAGTAATGAAAAATGCCATAGGATAGTATATCATTAAAAAGTAATTAAAAAGGTTCTGTATAGTGTGTCAAAATCAAGTCATAAAACTGTCATCATATGGTATGTCATTACAAAGCCATTGAAAATGTCATACTATGGAATGTCATTGAAAAACATAAAAAGTCATAGCATAGTATGTTATAGAGAACTTATTGAAAATTCATTACTAAAATGGTACAGTCTGTCATAAAACAGTCATTAATAATGTCATAGTTTTGTATGTCATGAAGAAGTCTTTAAAAATGTCATAGTGTGATATGCCATGAAAAAGTCAAAAAAAAGTTGTTAAAAACGTCAAAGCACAGTATGTCATAAAAAGTTATTGAAAAATGTCAGTTTTATGTGCTAAAAAAAGTCTCTATAAAAGTCATAGTATAGAATTTTCTTGAAAAAAGCATAAAAAGTCATAGTATAGTATGTCATTAAAAAAGTCATTAAAAAGTCATAATATAGTGTGTCATAAAAAAGTCATGAAAAGTTCTTGGTCATTTAAAAAAGTCTTACAAAATATCATAGTATATTATGTCATTAAAAAGTCATAGTATAGTTGTCAACAAAGTTATTACAAAATACAAAACAAGTCACAGTATAGTGTGTCATGAAAATGCAAAAGAAAAAAAAAGTCATAGGATAGTATGTCCAAAAAATGCAAAAAAAGTCACAGTATAGTGTGTCAAAAAAGTCATAGTATTGTATGTTGTAAAAAAGTCATAGTATATTATGTCAAGAAAATGCAAAGAAAACCCCTCGTAATATAGTATGTCATTACATTGAAAAAAAAGTCATAATATAGTATGTCCAAAAAAATGCTACAATATGTCATAGTATATTATGTCAGAAAAATACAAAAAAAGTCATAGTATAGTATATCATTAAAAAGCCATTAAAAATGTCATCATATTGTATGTCATGAAAAGTCATTAAAAAAGTCATAATATAGTATGTCATAAAAAAGTCATGAAAAGTTCTTGGTATAGCAAGTCATTTTAAAAAGTCTTACAAAATGTCATAGTTTTGTTTGTCATTAAACAGTCATTAAAATGTCATAGTATAGTTATCAAAAAAAAGTTATTACAAAATGTCATAGTATAGTATGTCATTAAAAACTCATTTAAAATGTCATACTGTAGTATGTCACAAAAAAAGTCAAAAAATACATTTAAAATGTCATAGTATGTAGAATGCCAAAAAATGTCATGAAAACTTTGTGGTATAGTAATTCATTTAAAAAAGTCATTACAAAATATCATAGTTTGTTTTGCCATGAAAAAGTCACTAAAATGTCACAGTATAGTAAGTCATAAAAAATTAAAAAACTGTAATCAAGTAAATCATAGTATAATGTGTCATTTTAAAAAAACTCATAGTGTGTCTTCTTTTCCTGTGCAGCCCTCAGTCATATTATGGCTCCTTAAAGTGGTGGTCAGTCATCAAAACTTTGAGAACCCCTGAGCTAAGATTTTTTAAATATAATATTTCCCCACTACTACCCTCATGGGTTGGGTTGCAGAGGGTGTTGATTAAAAATGGTCCCCCAGTGTTAAATAGGTGATTATGGCCCTGAATATGATGCTACTGGTAGTCAAATTGTAATATTGAATTATTGCCAAGCTCTGGGTGTAGGTCTATAGAATCTAACATACTCTCCTCAGCCACAGTAAACATGCTGTTCCATGGCGAGGCCCTGTCTGTGGCGGACAGGGCCTAACAGAGCCAAGCAGGGCTGGACAGGGATGGGGAGGCACAGAGCGCATGTTAGGAACAGAGGAAAGAGCCACTCAGACGAGTGGAGAGCCGCATGTGCCAGGCCGCGGAGAGAGGCTCCGACACTGCTCACGCTGTCAACATGCTGACATATACATACGCAAACATTTGTGTGGAGGTACAGACACGCACACAGACACACACCAGTGCACATACACACTGCAGGGCCAAGCCAATTAACACCCTGCCACAGCACAGATCATTTTCGGAGCAGTGGTGGAACAGGAGGGCATATGTGGATAATCATACATGCAAATTAGACGAACAAGAAAGGCATCTAAATTCTGGCAACAACTCATGACAACACCTTAAAGTAGAGCCTTGAGACACACAAAAATGGATATTCCTTCTTAATAACACAAGCATGAACTCATAACCCCATTAAAACATTTATCAATCATAGTTGATATACAGAACATTTACACAAAACTCAAATAAAAGCAATGAAAACACTGGATTGGAAAATTGGATTGAACCAAACAAATAGTGACCAGATTGTACATTACATTTTCATATAAGAAATATAATAATGCCACTTTTAAAGCTTAATGTTGCAGCTACAGTGCTGCCAATAACGAGACACTTTTAAATACATATTAGTCACAGATATTAAAGATGGAGCATTAAAGGTCTCAAGGCAAAATTGTCATTCCCCCCTGAAGTTTGACTCCAAAACCAGAAGATGGCAACATACCTCTGGCTCAGACACTGGCCCGCCTGCCTCCCTGCTCCTTTACTTATTTATGCATTCATGTTCACCTAGTGCTTCATTTATATATTTATTTATTCATTTACTTGTGCTGCAATACAAACATTATAAGTCTTGAAGAGAGGAGCAGGTAAATATAGTGAATTATTCACTAGGTTCCTGACTTGACTACTGGTGGTTAGGCGAGATAAAAGCCAGACACACGAATCCCTAAGGTTGAGTGTGTGGTGTGTACATGTGTGTGCGCACATATGTGTGTCTTCAGACCCCGTAGGTAAAGCGAGATGGATTGCTGGATGGACGAGCTGCAGAATTAAGTGCATGTTTTAAAATTCTTTGCTTTACAGAGCAGTTTCTTTACTATTCCTTACTGATTTCACTCTTCCTCCTCCTCCTCCTCCTCCTCCTCCTCGCCTTCACTGTATGACGTTTGTTACATAAGCAAATGAACAGAGACAACAGGGCTCCAGCGTTAACACCCCAAAAGCAAAGATACCAACGTCAGTCCTGACTAATGCAGAGTGGGTGCCTCTCCAGCACAAGTGTGTGAAGAAAGTGACACAACTGAGTGAATGGCAAATGAGTCTCTTAGTTACAGTAGTAGGTCCCCACTATACGACAAGGGCTGATCCAGTTTACCCGCGACTCGCAGCAGTGACTGTCACTACAAACAGACTGGGCTAAGATGAGTCTATATGCCATAGTAAACAATTTAATATTTGATGTACAGTACAGCGAGCAACCCTCCCCTCTCCCCTGTTTGTTTGTTTGTGTATGTGTGTGTATGTGTGTGTGTGTGTGTGTGTGTGTGTGTGTGTAGTCAGAGGCTACATGAGGCAATGAGAGCATTTGAGTGCATGCATAATCTCTCAGAGAGATGACGATGAAGAAAACACACTAGCTGCTAAGTAAACACTCCGATAGTGATATAGAGATTTTAGTATGATGGCTAACACGACTTTGAGAGAAATATGCTTTTATTTTTTGCTTACATTTTAAAAATATCTCCACATACTGCGATCATGAAAGAATATTTAAAGTCACTTTAATCACACGTGCAAAACACATATCCTCAAAATGTCCTTCTGTTTAGGCATGTAGTTTCGGTTTTATTTTACCCGGATTTTCCCCACTGATTCGACTTCTATTAACAATTTATTATGTAATAATAGAAAAAGAAAAGACAAGAAAAGAAACGAAAACAACTGGAAGAAGATTTTTTAATTTACACTGTGATATCCAAAACAAAACTCTGTGAAAAAAAAAGTTTGGCAGTGCAACATATTTTATTTACAGCATCAAACACATCAGCATATCATATATTTTTTTAATTGAAACCAATTTATTCTTAATGATTCCTGATAGCTTTGACACCAGGATGAGAGTTCTGTCATCGACGGGCATTCATCTGAAACAAATTCCACATCATCATCAAACTGTACAGTTGTATTAAATCCCTGTATTTTTTTGGGGGGGGGGGGAGTGGGGGAGGGGGGTTGTTACCGCGGGTCCATGCCAAGACGGCCCATGAGGGCAATGTGGCACGACCAGGAGGAAGGAGCCAGTTGGTTGGCTGAAGTGTAAGAGCTGGGAGCAGAACAATTACAGCAGTCACTTACCATCACAGTGTCTGGTTGAGGCAATGGCACAGCAGGACGCCGCAGGGCAAGAATGAAGCTTTCATCCAGCTGGTATCACAAGATCAAGCTGGTCATGCCAGAAATGACAAAACAATATGCTGAGCCCAGTAAAAGGTTTTAAACACTTCTTTTTCTTTCTTTCGTTTATTTCTAAATAATTGAAAACTTACAAATTGGAGATATAATGGACTCACCTGTTGGTGCCAGCTACACTGCTTACCAGACTAAGAATTTAACGTCAAAATCAGATATATCACGTCTGAATTTTTAATTTTTCCACTTCTGTTCATTAACTCATTTCTTCTCAACTTGATTTTTTTTTTTTTTTTTTTGTCATTTGGCATCTGTCACAGTTTTGGAAAGGTCCAGTAGCAGACATGACAAACATTTAGAGTTAAACTCTGCCGATATTTTGTCAGCTTTCAAAATAAAATGTAACATCCCACAGCTAATGAAATACCTCAGGTCCAGATGGAGAGTGTGACTGGAGTGAAGAACTAAAAAAACAAACCTGAGTGCATGCGCCAAAATAATCACCCACAGACATGGGCATTCAAACGCATGCATTTACACAGACGCTAACATACAAACGCACACACAAGTGTACACTCTTGTGCACACACACACACACACACACACACACACACACACACACACACGCATACACAGTGCTGAGGCAGCTGACCGCATTTGCCCCTCGTCCTCAGGTTCAGTGGTGGCCAGTCCTGCAGCCTCACCTCCCCCTGTCATGTCTGATTCTCCTGGTAGGATCCATCATCTGGTTGGCAGTCTGGGTGCCAGTCAGCTGCTTCCCAGGGGACTCGCAGGAGATGGGAGCCGGGAGGCACTGGGCTGAAGCCTCCCCAGACTCGGCAGCAGCTGTGTGGGAGACAGAGAAGAGGTGCGGCACAGATGTGGGAGTCTGGAGCCAACAGAAGGTATGGCTGATTTCGACGTCGGCCATGTTTGTTATTCCACCTTTTCCTGGGAGGAAGAAGCAGGCCCTTGATCTGGCTCACAGCTAAACACTTAGCTTTTGTTCCCCGAGATGAATAACCGCAAGGAGAACGAGGCGTGAGGGAAAAGGAGAGAGAAAAGGAAAAAAGAGTTGGGGGCCAGAGGAGAAATCCGGTGACCAAGTGCCGAGTGAGGCTGGTCATTCTATACCCCGCTAAAGCTGAGCCCCTATTACAGAACAAGAGCCTCTGAGCCGTGACACACCTTTCCTTTTGCTGCAGCTCCTTGAAGTCAAACCTTTGAACATAAATCTGTTTACTTCTGTGACAACACTTAGTCGTATTTATTCTGTACGTTCACAGAAAAAAAAAGTCTACGTTTAATACTATTTTTGTATAAACAGATAATTTTCTAAACTGTAATTCTCGTTAATGACAGTTTTCCAACCCTCCTGTTCTAAGGGTGGGAAGGGATTCAGCCCACTATAAACAAACATGCTCCGCTGACTCTCAGTGGACCCATGTGATGAATAGTACCAGTCAAAATCATAGCTAACGCTCATAAGCAGATTTTCACAGGGAATTTTGCACAACTTCATTTCGTAGTAACACTATCCACCTTGTAAAAATGAACACCCTCTCCTAACAGCACAAGTGAGAAATGGGATAGTTTTCCCACTGAGTTCCCAGATGTAGGATTGCCATTGTATTCACACACCCGGTGTTAGCCCAAGACAGCACCCTCAAATACAGCTCTGTCTTGGCTTTGCAGAAAAAACAAGCCTGTGATATGGAAGAGGTGGCAGTGCGAAGCTGTCAGTAGAAAATGCTTGTTTATACTGGAATAACCCCGAAAGCGAAATTCGATTTGAAATCTGACAGCCTCTTCTCGTGTTGCATCTAAAAACCATTGTCCTAATAAATATTTGAGTTCCCATGATGTGCCTAATGCTAGAAAATGCCGTGCACGTGCGTGTGCCTGTGTGTGTGCAGTACAGCGGAGCAGAGTACATCTGCAGTGGTAAGGAAACAGGCTGTTAGCATACAGCTTTGACAACTCCATCAGGCCAGTCTCAAGGTAGCTGTCAATCACAACAAATCATCTCATCCCTCAGCGCTGCGAGGACCTCTCTCCACTACTACACACATGACAGGCCCCTACAGCTCTATTTACCCATGCACACCCTACCCGTGCCAATGGGTTTGTAATTAGAAAACAGGAGAAGAGAAAAGAGACGGGGGGAAGGTGGTAAAAGTAAGTCAGTAACAAGTTTGGATACAAAGCAAGTGAATGGTGCCTTTTCACCGGCGACGTTGGCATTTGGAGAGTGGGTTGGCACTTGCACGGTGGCAGTGCATTGAAAAGCAAAGGCATTCACTCTCCTATTTAGCGGACAATGTGAGCGTGTGTGCGTGTGTGTGTGTGTGTTTGGGGTGGGGGGTAGGGGTGTCACACACAGTCCTGATTTGCAAGACTCATTTTCAGCTATCTATAATTAGATTAATGTGGTGATGGCATAGCACAAAGCCAAGCCCACTCCACTTCCATCCCAGAGCATACGAATTAGGGACTAAACACGTCTCTCTATTCCAGGCAGAGAAAGTGGTGGTGTGAGTGTTTAGCATACCCTTTATGATGGGGAAAGATGTTAATTGTGTGCCATTACCTCTAAACTGTTTGCTTGTTGTATTAATCACTGTGCTAATTGATGCAGAAATAAAATTGTTGCCACAGGCGAGGAAGGGAGTGAACCAGAGTCAGGGATGGCGGATAAAAGATTATCGTAGTGAACATATGGAGATGGCACTGCTTTGAAAGTCTGCTCTATATGCCCACCAGCGCCACATGGGATGATGAGTGGAGTGTCAATAGCAGCATCGTCGCCTAATGTAAGGTTTGTAGAGAGTGAAACAAAGCATGTCGGCAGGTTGGTCTGCAGCAGACAATAAATAACTGTAGACAGAACGACTTCTATAATATTTTAATCCAGACTGTGTCTTTGCTGAATGAATAAAACATTATGCAAGATCTTGATCATATGTTCAATACTGTGTGATTTAAAAAGACACAGTCAGTGCCTTGTTCATGTGCTGCTGATAAATGTAATACCATCCTGGCGAATTTTCTCATGTGCTGCCTTCAAATGTAACTTGTAAGGTTGCATTTTCACCATGGGAAGTCATAGAGACTTTATACTTGGCATTCAAGGGGTTTAAGTCGGGTGAACACTGAACACTTGATGACTGACAGCAAAATTTGTCTTGCCTTTTTTTTCCCGTTTTAAAGTTCTTGAGCGCTTGTGTTTGTAATTCAGTGGGATTTTTAGTAATTAAACAAGAGCAGACAATGACAACAATGATAGAAAAGTAATTAAAGGGTAACTTGTGTGGGCGCAAACATTTGCGAAATTGCCCAGGCCACTTAAGAGGCCTGGAATTAAAAGCTTGGGAAATAGCTGCAGAGTGTGGATCTAAAGCAGGTCTATCACCGTTAAGACATAACAAAGACCTAAATAGCCACAAGGGAAATAATGTTCTGTAATGTTCTATAATGTTATGAGTAACTGTGTCAAACTTAAATTGTGCAGTATGTTGAGAAAGAATAGGATAATAATTCAGATTGTACAGATTAAAGCTAAGACATACAGTATCTGTGATACATATATACTGTGTGTTTTAAAAATATATATTGGCTTAAATGTTCTATAAATAGCTAATTACTACTGAGCCTTACCACTGAAATACATCGGTCATTGACATGGGCTGACAATGGGCCCCTGGGCACAGCTATAAAAGAGGCCCCACCACCTCTTCTACATAAGAGCAGGATACTTAGACTTTGTGGTGGTTTAGCCTCTTTTTCTGTTTTTGTTTTGCATCTCTCTGTAGTTGTTATGCATCTTTTTGTGTCTCTTTGCAATTATTCAGTGTCCATTTGCAGTTCCTCTGTGGCCTTTTGTGTCTCTTCCTGGTTGATATGTGTTATTTGAGTGACATAATGTGGGCAAAGGCCAGGGGGCCCCCTCACACTTTGGGCCCCTGGGTCTGTGCCAGCAGGCATCCCTTGGCACAGACACAGTGCAACATGTCTGCAGAAGCATGGGCGCATCCATTATAATCAACTGAAGCTGCTACACTGACTTTGGAAGCCGTGTGCACCCGTTTGACTATATATATTCTGTGTATTATCTATTTAGGTTACTATATATATTGTGTAAATAATCTTGTTTAGGTTACAATATATACATATATATATATTTACTTTTATTTTTTGTTAATAATCCTGTTTATTTGAACTATATATTTGTAAATACTCTTGTTAAATTTCTTATATTTTCACTTATCTTTCCACTCTAGCAAGGAGCACCTGTAACGCAAATAATTTCCCCTCAGGGATCAATAAAGTATTTCTGATTCTGATTCTGATTGATTGTTTATTTTTTTACATAGCTGGTCTATGTTTTTGTTCTCTGCGCACAGCGCCGTGGCCCTCCAACTGGTAAAAAATACACACAACTTTGTAAAAAAATAAGTAAAATCTGTTTAAAAATTAGTAAAATGCACACCTCACTGTATCAGAGGCAATGTGACACAGTAGAGCAGCCTTGTGGGTGTTTTTACATTTTACATTAAAATAAATCAAACAAATGGATGCATCTCGTAGTCAAATTGATCTTGTTAGTTATTCAGTACCAGTTAATATAGCTTATGCTTTCTGACCAAGCAACAACCTCTGGGGCTGAAAAACAAGGCCAACATGGAAGTACAAAAAACTGCAGTACCTCAAATGGCCACTTGAGGCTGGCTCTGAAAGCAAGTCAATTCCCATAGACCTCCCATGTTACAATGCAACTTTACAGCAGAAATAGACATGTTTACAGCCTGAAACAAATAATGATTTTGGTCTCAATTCATGACAACTGTATGGAGGTTGAATTTTTGTACATGTCCCCCGTTTAAATGTTATTGAGGCTTAAAGTTACACATAATTAAGGGCGAGGCTGCTTTGAGTGACAGGCTGTCTGCGAGGTGTCAGTGTATGAGTCAGATCCACCCATCATTTCTCTACAGCTCCACCTTCTTATTCAAATATGGTCACTTTTGGCTCCAAAAATCCAAGATGGCATCGGCCGAAATGCCACCCTTCAGCTTTCAAAACGGCAGTATCCATAGCTACAACCATTACTTTCAGTCTATGTTCCAAACCCTGTATCACCAACTGCATTATCAGCTGGCAAAACTCAATATGTTCACAGTAAAGCCGACACATAATCTGTGTAGCAGGTAAAAAAAAACTCTCTGCCCTGCTTAGAAAATGCGTTGTGTCCATGCCTTATGTATTTCAGTAAAAATAACCAGTACAGAGGCATTTATTTAGCTGGTGATTTTTTTATTTGCGTATTAAGAGTGAAAGGGGGTCCATTGAAACTGCATATACCCAGGGGCCAAGATTCTTGTGCTACGCCCCTGCTTAGAGCTATCAGAAACTTTTTATCAGTGGAAGTAGAATCTTCTTCTGATCACATTACATTTGCTCACACTTAAAGTCACAACGAACATGCTCTTTTCTATGTCCCTCTGTACTGCAATATTTTCAGAACATCTTCAAATTTCAACAATTTTTTCCAGAGTTTCTGTGTGAGATTTTAGCCAGTACAGTGCAGGTGCCAGCCAGAAGCACAGAGGATTTAATGTGCGGCTGTATGCCTCACCGCCTCACTAGCCTCCAATGTGAAAAGGGGATAAACAGAGGCGGCCATTTAAAGAACCATAAGTCCATAAGGAGCAGGCAGTGAATGAAGAGATTCAGAGAGAGCTTCAGAGGCCCTCACCAGTGGACCAGCCGCTGCCTCTAAACCCGCTGTGTTTTTGTATGCAGATTCCCCTTGTCAGAATTCATTTATTCAAACGGAGTTATCTGAGAGAGCGGGTTATGAGACAAAAATAGTCGCATTCACATTCGTCTTGAAAAACATTTGGAATGCTAATGCCATGAGAACATGCCGTTGATGTGCTTGTGTTTGCGTAAGAATCTGATCCAGCGCTCCCTCGGCTTGCTGGCCAAGAGGCGCAGTTCACATAGACAGGAGAGCACTGATACCGCTTACAGGGTTCAATAGTCTAAATCTGCTCTTGGGGAACACTTTTTATATTGCCAGGAACATTTACCATTGGCACCCGCCGTATGCAGCAGTTTGATCCTCGAGCAACAGCCAAAAAAATCTATATTTTTTTAAAGGGTCATTAGATCATTCTGTTCACAGCCAATCTTCATACAATTGCACCTTTGTTTATCAAAATAGATGTCCTCGGTGATGATGACAAAATTGCCTCTCGTAAACTAAGAAACGATAAATCTCCAGCGTTTGAACCACGGCGTCACAATCTTGTTCTCTCTGTCTGTTTGTCTCTGTGTTTCTCTCCCTCTCCCCCGCTTTCTCTTGCTCTGCACAGGTGGTAGGAGCTTCCTGGTAGAGTCTTTCTCATTCCTTTTTGTTCCCCTCCAATTGCTCTGATCGGGAGCTGTTGATGATGATGGCAGTGCTGGCTGGCCATTGATTTGCTGTGGCCCCTAGTTGCGAGTTCACAGCAGATGACACTCTTCCTTTGGCTTTAATTAGAGCTGCCCCCATCTTCTCTTCTTTCCTGCCCTGGATGTGGTTCGACACAGGAACACAAAAAGCTCCTACACACAAAACTCCCCGCTAGGAAATAGCCAACACTCACCTACTGTGGCCAGTATTTAGTACCTTGACTTGCATGGTCAAGAAAGAGGTTTTCTTTTTTCTGTAAATAAAAAAAAGATCATTTTCCAGCACACAGATGTACTGTGCATGTGTACTTACACGCCTGCAGTACCCAAATGCATGATCGTTTAAAGACACGTACACATGCACACTGGCGTGCCTTGCGCCTGATTATTACCCTGATCCACAGGAGTCTAATCATAAAAAAAGCAGCTATTAAACTGCTGGGATGACACATTTTGTTCATCCCTATATCACCCATGAGGCATTGTCCTTCCCCTCATCTGCCACGAGATACAGGGGCCTCATCTTACCATCTGTCCAAGACATGAGCCACTCCAAACCTGGCTGGGAGTGGAGTGGAGGAGAGAGTGGACAGAGAGAATCCATGGTCTGGGGTAGGGGCTATTATCTCAGTGGTCATGGGTCCTTGCACATATTTCATGGGTGCCCCCAGGGTGTCTTCTCGCTGCTATTAGCAGACCGTATTCATTTAAAGCACTTGTGGGTCACTTGCGGCCTGCGTAGCACTCTATTACTGTTCAAAAACAAATGAGATAAGAAGCAAATGAGATGAGATCCGTCTGACAGGCTGTCATAATACACTGAACATTCAATTACATTTAGTACAACTTGGGTAGTCACAGAATTTTTCACTGTCCTCTCCTTTATTTCTTTTTCTCTTTCACTCTCTGTGGAGGGGGAGTGGCAGTTTCTTAGCCACTGACATGGAGACACAAGTGGACTGAGACAATGACAGACAAGCTGACAGTTGTCCGTCAGGGACTGTTAGCCTAGCATTGAGTTTCCATGGGTGGAAATTGCCCCAAGTTTTTGTAGTGTGTCCAAAACCTTTGGCCAGAGGTGGGACCAAGTCACTGTTTTGCAAGTCACAAGTAAGTCTCAAGGCCTGAGTCAAGTACAAAGTGCAGCCTGACTAGTCCCTGGGGTGCCCACTGGTTCACCTGCTAGAGCGGATGCCCCATGTACAAAGGCTATGTCCTTGCTGCAGTGGCTGTGGGGTCGATTCCAACGCTGGCCCTTTGCTGCATGCCCTTCTCTCTCCCCACTTCATGCTAGACTTTCCTATCAAGTCCTAAACTTTGAGTTTCGAGTCCTAAGTAATATTGCGCTCTTCACCAAATGTAACACCATTTTAACAATAGAGTATATTAAATTTACCTGTACAACCCATACGTTTTCATACTGCAATCTGTTCTTTGTTGACCACCACATAGTTTTTCAATGCAAACAAAATCATCTTTGGCATCATTTCGTTCGTCATCGTTTTCTTGTGCAATTTGACTGGATGCTGTCATTTTTCTTCAAGCAAAGTGGATCCGTTTTGGATAGACTGTAAAAATAACGGACGTACCTACTGCAGTGCCTCCCATTTTGAAGCCTGGTGTTCAGCATTTCGGTCATCGCCATCTTGTTTTTTTTGGAACCAGAAGCAACCACATCTTGGTGAGAGGCTGGAGCTGTGGAGAAGCAAGGGACGGATAAGACTGAGAAGCCGAGGACACTATCAGCAGACAGTCTGTCACTCAAAGCAGCCTGCCCTTAATCATGCATTATAATTAAAAATTAAAAAATTAATAAAATGTAAACAGGTGAATTATATGGAAAAAAACTGTAAAGTTGTCATGAAGGGGGAATTACCTATAAATACTAAAACTGTTTTTTTGTACCAGGCTGTAAACACGTTAAATCATGCTGTAAAGTTAGGCATTTGAACATGGGGGTCTACAGGGATGGACTGGATTCTGCAGCAAGCCTCAAGTGGCCATTTAAGGAACTGCAGTTTTTGGCACTTCATGTTTGCTTAATTTTCCAGCCCTGAAAGTTGGTGAAGACTTTCTGGGAATTAATAGTTTTAAAATGAGTTGATTCAGGAAATAAATTGATTCGTGGCACATTTTTAAAATGACATACTTTTTAATCTTTGGGTTTGAGGGGAAGGTAAGTATTTTCAAGTAAAAAGGCTCAAGACCAAGTGAAGTCACTAGTCACTGGTGTTAAACCAAGTAGAGTTGCAAGTCTTTTGATTTTGTCATTGAGTCTAAAGTCATCAAGTTTGTGATTTGAGTCTGATTCTATTCTAAGTCACGTGACTCGAGTCCACACCTCTGCCTTTGGTACTGGTCAGGTCCTCTCAGCTGCTGGACACTGGTCAGTGAGAAAGCTTTCTGACCTTGGCTTATAGGAAATTGTTGAGTTCTCATTTAGCGTGGTTTCTCCTTAATTTTTGTCTCAAACATTTTTTTTTTTACATACACAAGCAAAAGACAATGAGCCAACAACACCAGTGCAAAACAAAGCAAAGCAAAATGTTGCAGTTCGTGTTGCAACTTTACAGCAGACGTGTTCTCAATTTGTATTCCAGGCATGACGAGACTGTTAATGAGGTTCACAGTGACTTAAAAAAGGTTGGCTAGTATGCTTTCTATGAAATTCAAAAATACATAGACGTACTACTGACTGTTTTTCCACATACTGATCATAATGTGCATGTCAGGGGTCGACTGGCTGTCACCTAATCTTTGTGGCGTCTTCCAGAATACAACTTTTGATACAGTACACGAGGCATCAGTCTGCCTTTGTCTGCGCTAGTTCTTGATTCTGCTGGCTGAAGATTCTCCTCACTGTTAGTAAAAATCTAACGCTAAAGCTAACAGCAAAACAAGAGCTGCGCTACCTCCTCATGATGATCCTGTCAAGCCCCCTGAAAATGTCGGCATGATGACTTTGGTCCAAGTACAGTACAACACACACACACAGATCTCAAAACCTGTGCCCACATAGAGTATGTGCGGATGCTAAAATGCACATGCTTGACTGCATGCTTGCAGACAAGCACATAATCAATGCAGTCTTACAGCAGGGCTGACCAGTGGGGGGGCATGACCTGCCAGGTGACCCATGTATGTCTCCACTAGTGCCAGTGCATGCCTGTGAGTGTGTATGTGTGTGTGTCTATTAGAGTGAAAGTCAGCTGCTCATCCATGCGAGCACAGTATATTTCAGTTTACAAGTTTAAAGGGGTACAGTGCGCCACTACATACGTAGCAACATGTGCAACAGACTCGGATAACGTACAGTGAGCTGCTAACTTATTCCAAACCCTTTCTGTTTCCCCACAGATTAACTGTCACACCAACTGAGCTCTGGTGCTCCCATACATCTGCATAAAACCACTCCCCGAGCATTACACCTTCCAGAGCAGCCTAAGTTTAGAGTCAAGGACCCCCAGATCACAGTGGCAGAGGCAGAGTGGAAGTCCTGTCATAAAGTCAATCAGAGGACTCCTCGTTGGGCCTCGTAAATCTCCCACTTTGTAGGGTTACTGGGAGGTCTGGGAAGTGAAGATTTCCCACTTATTATTCTCAGGAAGCCCCAGACAACCTCCCCCTGAACTCAGGTCACGCAAGGTTATGACCTTGGGACGATCATCATTGTTGTTTTAGTTGCTATGGCAATCAAACGCCTCCGTTTATGTGAAACTCACACCCTCAGTGAATAAAAGAGGATGTGAGTTTCTATACAGACTTCATGTAGAATGTAGATACACACATTAAATGATTAGAGATCACTATGTAATGATTCATTTTCCTTTGTAAATATAATGTGCTTGAGCTGGCTTATTATTATAAATAAATATATGTGTTATAATCCCTTTATTAGGGATAATTCAAGTTTTGTTTCAGTATTTCTCAATTTCTTTGGCTAATTTTTTTGAAATGGTATTAACATTTTCTAAATTGTAAGTACAATTGTGACAACCTCACACAATACATTTAATTCATGCCTCAAGACCTAGTTTTTGTGTCAGCTGGCCAATGCCGCCAGAATTTGATTCATTAGTGTCTGAGTCATCAAAGTGTTTAGATGTTTTCTCACCATGGAAATCAACCCTGGACATGTTTACCATATACAAATCTCTGTAAAAGTCTATAGAGAAAAGTCAATACTGTACAGTACTATAGCAAACAGAAAAAGGATAGCACATTTATGTGTGTGCAGTTGTTTGTGTAGCAACATCTGTACTGTAAACAGAAAATTGACTTCTGATCTGATGTAAAGTCAGTGAACAAAATGACATCCATGCCAGCCAACCAACCAACCAACCACAGACACAGACAAAAAACAATTGACAGTTGATTGGGATTCCTAGTCCACTGCCCTTACCTGTAAGGTAATTTTCCAATTCAGAAGACATTATAAACATACCATGTCATAGAAATTTATGAAATATACATTTACGTCTTACAGATTTTGATAATGGATTGGATCATTTGCATGTCACGGCTCAAAAGAATGTTTCGACAACTCATCGCTTCTAATCAGCAAGCCCAGTGCAAATTGTAGACAACTGTACTTTTGTTTTGCACGTAAGGGAGAGTGGGGTCTGCTGGGACATTTTTGTATAAACATGAATTAACCTTCCATTACTCATAGACTACTTGAACAATAATGAAAATAATTTGGTCCCTGAACAGATACATTCAGGTGTCTGCTAACAGTTTGTCAAGTTTTTTACAGCCCAACCCAAACATGAAAGGCACAATTTTGTAAAATGTACAAGATGTGCATTTTCCCAAAATTCTGCCTCCCTAGGACTGGTGAGGCAGTTAGTAAGTATGGTCAGAACATCTTGTTCTGAGCTAAAAAAAAATAGAGATGGGAACCAAAACCTGGTATGAAATTGACCCCGCGGCTGAATTATCAAAGACTGCAGCATTGATAAGCTCTTCAGTCTGTACTTTTTAACATTTGGTGCAGTGTAATATCATGCTACTGCTTCTCACCTGCTCTCTGTGTCGGGCCTGAGCTCCTACACTTACAAACACACACTCATGCATACGCGAGTAAGTTGCAAGCTGACAAAGACTGAGCTCATTACTGTGGGTGTAATAAAACATTTGTGAGTAAAAAGCCATACAGTAATAACACTATGTGCCAAACCACGTGCAATTTGTTTGAATGAATAATGAATTCAAATGTTTTGACAACAACAAACTAATTGTTTGGAGATTTGAACTCATTGTTTTGAGAACAATAATTCTCATTCAAGAACTGAGCCAAAGCGAATGTGAAAAACTGTAAAACTGTTAACTGTGGAAATATGCGATTATCTGAATGCACTTCCATTTGCGTTTTCGCTCTGTGTGTGTGTGTGTCTTTGTTTGTGTGTGAATTTGTTATGTTCTCTGGGGTTTTCATCGCGAAGGCCCTCAAAAAGCTTTGTGCCAATGTTCCTGCAGACACCTTAACAGGCATGAGACACATTTCCAGTGGGACACCAACCATCTCTCTCTGTCTCAGCAGAGAGCAGTGCTCCAGTGCCAGGCTAGTGCCATCAGCACAGGGATAAGCTTTCTGACAGAACATTGACAGGCTTTCAGAGTCTCCTGAGGCCATCGCAGACCCGGGGATGGATCAGCAGGCTTCCAACAAGTGGTCTTTAGGGCAGCACTGGGTTTCACACTGTGAGGGTCTATGAGAACTGAACCACAAGAAAGTAAGTGACGGGAGCTCAGGACCAATTACAAAGTGTATCAAAGGTCCAGTCAGTCACATATGCAGCCTTACAGTTTGTCCTCGTTTTTTCATGTGTGCAAAAAATATAATGACAAGAAAGTAGGACACAAACCTTAATTTTCTGAGGAATACATAATTCATATTCAGACAGTTACATAATATTTTAGAGCGAGATGCTATAATTTGACCATGTGTTATTATCATGTAAACAACCTGCTCATTTTCCACATTTAACACGACATCTAAAGCGAAAAAAAAACCAAAACGTAAGGGACACTTTTCACCTTTAGCACTTAAAAAAGTTTCCCTTAAAACATCAAAACGTCTTTTTATGACTTCTGTTCCACTTCTAGTTCTTGTAACAGCCATATAGGCCATGCCAAATGTGCCCAGAAATAAGCCGGGCCTCCCCACTGTCTCTGAGATTGCCCACCCAGGAGTCTGGCACACGCCACAGCGAGCAGGAGGCCCTCTGGATTACAGTAATACACACTATCTCATAATGGAAAGCTGTCTTGCACATTTCCCTCTCTCCGCCCTCATTGTCCACACTACCAACTGCACAATCAGGATATGAGACTGTGATTGCACCCGTTAGCATGTGTGAGTTTACCGGTGTGCTGCACCCTCCTCCTCTCTTCTTTTTTTTCTGGGCTGGGCACTGCTTGGCTTCGACGAGGTAAAAAACGAATAAGAAACTATGTCTTTGACATGGAAAATTAGCCTTATCGCACCATAAACCTGAAACTAAAACAAGCTAGAAAAAGGCACTTGATGTAAAAATACCTTGAACCCTCGGACATGGATGGCTTGATTAATATCGTGCAGCAGAGGTCATGGGTTACAAGGAAACAATGGCATGAACATATTTAACCTGAGGTACTAACATGGTTAAATAAACAGTCAAAGCTGCCCTGTTTGGACCCGCCACACTCTCGGCAAACTCCGCCACTTTCCCTCTCACCCTGTAATCACCAGAGGCTGTAATTAATGGGGAGGCTGACCTATGGTTCAGGGCAGTGGAGAGGAAAGCCAAACAAAGTTGAAAGCCATTAAGAGGAAAGGGAGGTTGAGAGGGAAAGGAGAGACACAAGCATTGGGGACTATGGACTTTGTTAGCCACCCAGTCTTCCCTGGGTGGCTAACAAAGGTGCAGGTGGGCCATGGGAGCAGAGGTGCACTCTGGCCGGAGCTTAGACCACCAGGTTACCACACACTGTACGTAATTACACCACAGAGGTCATTTACTCCACTAAGTGGCTTGCCTACCAACCCCTGTCGGTGAGTGCACGCTAATCAGGCTTGGTGCCCCAAACAATGGACCATGTGTGCCTCTGAGTGTTGTGGGAGGAGCAGAGGTAACCAGCAGACCACCACTGATCAACATGGGTGAGATGTTTCAAAAGGACACAAAAGCTCTAAAAGGGGGAGAGCGTGAGGAGAGGCCAGAGGCAGACAGACGGACGGGGACGGGTCCGCTAAAGTTGCAGACTGGCACGTCTTCAAACCTGTATTTATCCAGGAGGTTCTGGAGGATAAAGGCGGATACAGTGACACTTAAGACAAGCATAGAACAGATGCTGTCTCACACAAGGACAAAGAGGATTTGAAGACATTAACAAACCACACGTCTCAAATATCCGCTTTATTAAAATGTTATTGGCCAATGACTTACCTTTGCTGTTATCGCTCAGATCACTGCGATGTAGTTCTCCTTGTCCAAAACTTCACCTGTGAAAAGTAAAAAAGGCCACAAAACAAACAAATTAAGAAAAAGCGTGTAAAGAACTTGATACAGTGACAAAGTAGCCCTACACCATAGTGAGCAGTGCACTGTCCCAACATACAGTCCTCTATAACAGGGGTCTTAAACGTTCTTCAGGGCGGGGACCCCTTAGCTAAAAGACAGAGCAGGGGCCCTCTACTACATATACTGTATAAAACTGATTTGCACTTGAGGTGATTCTCTGAATATTTTCAGGTGTTTTCTCATTTGCTCTTGCCTGTAGCTGCTAAGTCAGCAGCTGTTGTAGCATGGCTAAGTGCAGTAGCCTCACCCTCTGCACTTTTGTCGGTGGTTTCTGAGGTAAGGTCAGAATCTCTTGCTTGAAAAGATATAAATAAGTTAAAAATGTCTGTACACTTGGAATAATAATTCAGATCATTTGCCAATATGTTTCAATATTATGCCACTGTTAGCTAACTTATTTACCTTGCCATTAGGGGTGCTTTCAGACCTAGAGTTGTCTTGCTTTGGTCTGAATCAGGGACTAATTTTGTTACAAAGTTGTATAATTGCCTAGAGTTGGTTCGTGTTCTCACGGCAGCATTTACAAGTGGACCAGATCAAATGCCTTGTGTGAGAAAGCTGTTCTTGATTGGTCAGAATTTCCATGTGGGAAAAATCCAGGAAGTAAACAAAACGTTGAAGAAGAGTACACTTGCAAGATAAATGTGACACTTTCTAATGTCACAATGGAGGGACAACTACGCAGGTTGATTTTAGCGCTGCTCATCGTGGACTATATTGCTGTCATTGTTCATTTTAGTCAAAGCATACAGTTTGAAAACGAGGCGCGGCTCCAACTAGAAAACAATGTTTTGATGCATTGAATGTGCTGAATGTGCATATTAAGGCAGTACAGGAGGAGGTGCACATTAATAAACCTCCAGGACTGTAACATGCTCATGTTTAACCCAAACAATGTGTCATGTGACTGCAGTTGGTTCAGATCCAGGTCAGAACACGTTCTCACTACAAACGAACCGCAGCAGAGTTCGTTTGTAACCGGACTGAGACCACCTCTTCAAGAAGGTCTCAGTCTGGTTGTTTTGGTGCACACCTGAGTGTGATTGCTGTGTTCACACCTGCCCAAACAAACCACACTTAGGGGGCAAATGAACTTGAGTTTGATTGAACTGAACCAAACAGGGCAAGTGTGAAAGCACCCTAAGTGTGAGCTAGACAACATGGTTGCTCAGTTAACCTATCAGTAATGTTGTGTCCTGTAAATAAAATGAGTTTTATGAATAGGCTCATTTATCTTTGCTAATAATATGTTGGACTCGTGCTAATATGTATTTTCAGACACATTTTCATTTTTAAAACTTGAACTTAAAACTAAATTAAATTATCAAGCAGTGTTTTGGTGATACAGTTGGTGGGTGTAGTTCAGTCGAGAGAAAATAGTTCCTATATAAAACTGCTCACAACAAGGTCTGTGGATTATCTTGAGTAGCCGGGTCATGATTCCGGGAACAAGACATCGCTGCTGAGTTTTTGAAATGTATTTTTTGACACTTTGAGCACCACAAGCCGTGTGCCATTTAGTCCCATTATATTCCAGAGAAGGCAGACATCTCTACGGCTGATATCTCCAACACTCTGCAACTCACACCAAAACAATCTAGACTGATAAACAGCACTACAGGTAAGATGAAAGATATGCAGTTTTGATTTTTGGGGTGAACTGTCCCTTTAACATCTAGCTCATGTGGTGCTATCATGTTGTTGTTATTGGCTCCTGTCCTCATGGCTCACTGCCTGCTATTCAGTAGCATATTTTATGTCTTGAAAAATAATGCATTGCTAGACTGTCTCACTTTGGCCACTGTAAAAACTAACACAACATAATAAAATGATCTGTCCTGATTAAAACTCCACTGCCCCCTCTACACAGGAGTTTGTCAGCTCTCTAGTATGATATATGTGTACATCGCTAACAAGCCAATCAGCCCTGCCAACAGAAGCAGTGGAAGCACAGAGAGCCATTAAAGGCCTGGCTGCAGCTACAAAAACAAAACCTATCCACCTGAGACCACAGAGGGACAGGATGCAGGCTACTTATAGCAACCCAAAACCAACCCACAAGAATAGCAGGAAAAACGACTCGGTACGGGAGCCGCGCTGAGCCTTTTGAAGTGCGCCACCTCTAAACTATTCTGATACGCCACCCCAGCATCTTTGAAGGCAGGTTATCCTCCACGGCCGTGTGTCCTGTTGTGGACGAATTGTTTCCTCTTTCACTTTGTCTCTATTTTCCTGTAGAAACTGACACTGTTTTATTGTTCTCCTGGGCCACACTGTTGTGTAGCGGCGCTCACGGGACGGGACCGCTTGCTGTTCTCCTGTTGGTAAAGAACTACCATGGCGAGCAGCGCTGGGCACATGGGCAGTAAGTTGGTCACAGGTGACGCAGGGGTGGTTATCAGAAATAATCAGCAGAAGGATGACCCCCTGCTTAATGCAACCATTTCCTCTATCCTCAAGGTCGCGACCTTACAATGCCCTCTTGCCTAAGAATGGACCATTGGAGTGATTAATCAGCCGGTGGTCAGTGATGTCATTGCACAAACATGGCACAAAAATAGGGAGAACAGTGACATATTTTGTTGTTTTTGGTGCGGTGTTGATGGATCTGCTCGTAAAAACTACAGATTTATGGCGAGGGAACGTGCACCTGCCACTCTGCACAAAGAGAAAAACAGGTAAAAAAAACAAACACCTACTGCAGCACTTTCAGACTTTTAGAAGTAATTGCGAGGTAAAAATCTCACGGTCAAATATTGAGCAATAATTTATATGTAATTCACGGCAACACATCGGATTTACTGCAGACAGAATATGCCCTAAAACATAATACAACATAAGTGTTTCTTTTATTACACTTCAATAAAATGTATCATACTCCCGGGGAAAGTAATAGAAGCGATGTTGCATGCTCTGTAAAAAATATGTATATAAATATAAAGAGGAATGTTTTCACCTGTACTGGCAGTAGCATTGTAAGCGAGTATTATCTGTGTAATCTGAGACAGAGGTACGGTACATGTGCTTGCCGCGACTCCTGCAGAGAAGGAAAGCTCACTTTAACACTCAATATCTGGGAATCTAATTGCACTTACAAATCGTTCCTTTTGGCTTGCTTCACTGGAATAAGTCTACGGCGTCACGTCACAGAACTATCAGGCTGATTACAGGCACCATTTCAGAGTGCAGAAACACATTGACAGTGTGATGTAGACTCTGATTTAAAGTCTATAAGAGGTTAAATCCGGATGCCCAGCATAATGCAGGAATAGAGGAGAATTTAAATGGACATAATTACTTTTCAATTAACTATGTTTCTCACAGTTCCCACTGCTGTTTTTTTTTATGTCAATAGTCTTTTATTTTCATCATTACGTTGGCATAGTTAAAAATCTGTGTTCCTTTCCGACTGGTTTTGATTTTATTTTGTTGATGTTATAATGACCATTAGCTGGCTCTGTGATGCCAGCCTGCAGCCAGCTCCCAATCAACCTACAGTCATATTATGAGACAACGGGCCCCTGGGCAGAGAGACGCAAAGGGTTAACCATCTCCCCTACATACGAGCAGGACACCCAGTCTTTTGTATCTCTTTAGAGTTAATATTTGAGTGGTTTTGTGTCTCCTTGAGTTAATTTAGCATCTCTTTTGATTGTTTTGTGTCTCTTTGTAGTTGTTTTTTTCCTTTGAGGTCATTCTGTGTCTCTTTGTGGTCGTTTTATGTATCTTAGTTGTCATTTTGAGTCTCTTCCTGGTCAGTACATGTTGATTTGTGTGACATTTTGCAGGTGAAAGCCAGGGGGGGGGCCTGACACTTTGGGCCCCTGGGCCTGTGCCCAGTAGGCCCCATCGATAATCCTACCATAAATCAACCATGTAGGATTTGTGAGTGAAATTAAACAAGTTAAAGGAAAAAAGGGGGCGGAAAAGCCTCATTTTATGAACTCAAAAATTCTGTAAGACTCAAACACCTTTTATTCTCAGTGCAAAGGCTTTTCCCATAATAACTCCCTTGTTAACTATTTGCCTCCAAGAACACTGCAATCATCTGCTGCTGGTTTACTGGAGGTTCTCAGCAATAGCCAGAGGGAGATAGGGGATGCAGCCTTTGTCAATTGCACCCCAAAGCTATGGAACACACTACTCGTAGATATCAGAGAAGCTAGCTCGCTAAGTATTTTTAAAAGAAAGCTAAAAATGTATCTGTTCACTTTAGCCTTTAACTAGCTCTGACTTCCTGATACAGGTCTGACACTCTTTCTTTTTACGCTTCATGCTGCTGCAACTCTTTTAAAAATCTTACTTGATTTTATGAGTCCATCTTTTAACTGCTTTAAATGTCCTTTTATATTGAATTGCCTTGTCTGTTTTATGACCTTTGTGCTGCATTTCTTGTATGGAAGGTGCAATATAAAGAAAGTTCATTTTTATTTTTGTATTTATAAGGCAGTCCTAAGGATGATATAGTAACCACTGATTTAAATACAGCCAGGCAGCAAGGGCATGTTTTGTTTAACATTTTGGGGGAGACATGTTAAGTGGGGGGCCTGTATATTCTCCCCTAATAATTTCTAAGTGTTAAGCACTTCATTTCCAGCATTTTGGTGATTTCTTATTCACCAGTTTGTGCCTTTTCTGCATCAATTTATGTTGGAAATGTCATGCTACTTCCTGTTCAACTGTGCATAGTTTCTTTAGCTTCTTTAAGTTTTACGGCAGATTACAATCATTGCTTTTGGGGTTGCATACTGCCACCACCTACTTTACCACAGGCACTGTTGCATCTATGAGTTACACTGTAGCTGTTTTGTGTTTATTGAGGGGGACTAATGTACCACTTCTAATTATTGATGAGGACATGTCCCCTGTGACTCCATTGAAATCTATGCCTATGCCAGTGTTTTTAAAACAGTGAAGGCTCACTTATCACTCACTTGTAGCCACAGAAAAATAATCTGCTACACTAGGCACTGCCCTCATCCTCTCCCCTCCTCTCTTTATCTTGCTACATTTATTGCATTGTGCACTATGGCCAGAGAAAGCTCTGGTATTTCCTCTGAGGAGTCAGCTAACGTGCAGATCAGCACTGATTTTCTCTGTGCATGGGCACCGGATCAAAGTACAGACTGTGGTGCTCCCTGGAGCTAAAAATATCATATTTGGTCCAGGGTAGAGGTTAATATGTCTCACCTCTGGCAGCTGCTTTGTTTACATTGAACACAGACACTGATTGGTCTGTTTGATTAGTTTCCCTCCACTGTGATGCTACTTCCACTCAGATACGCTATTACAGTTTTTCTCTATTGTTCATGTGCACTTCTGCTAGTGATCTAAAACTCTGACCACAGTTAAACAATGATCACAACATCAAATATTTTTGAATGATTTCTGGTACTTTTCCATAACATCGTTTTGAGAAGTTGTGTGCAGACCTCAAGTGCACACAATATTTTAAATCTTGTTCCTCTAATGAAAAGAAAACTGGTGATTTTTGCAGAGACACAGACCTTTGACTCAATATGAAGTCACATATAAAAAGGAAATGCACCTTTGATGTTGGGTCATGCAAATTCACTGGGAAATAGGGCTCTTAGCGTTGTACAGCACGTTGTATTAGACATGTGAGGTTGCGTCATACTGCAGTGCAACACAACACTCCAGGAGGGATCTAAGCCAATCTAAGAAGTCAAACTTTCACCTGATTACAGTAGCTATTCTTTAAAAAAGGGAATTATTTCATGCAAAGTAGGTGTTATGTGCATAGGAACATACGTCCTTTTGTAAATGTTCGACAAAATATAGAATTGTAAACAGACTGCCTTAAATAAGTGTTGATTTTATCTTTAGAAATTATGATTTGATGCATTGTGTTGAGCTTTTCAATAAACGTTGTCATCTTAAGTCACCATTATATAAATTGGAGCTGTTTTCCTAACTGAAATACAGTTTTGGTGTTTGTGTCTCCCATTCTCAAAACCGTTTTTTTTCCTAACAATGCATCCGAACAATGGAGAAAATCTGCCATCATGTGACGCATGGCCTTTGTGCAGATTAATTTTGTGTCAGTACTTGTCAGACAGGAAATTCATGTAAATTACGAGAGCTAAACAAGAGAACTTAAACTAATGGAGTATTGCTTGCAATAATGACAAGCGATGAGAATAATGGATTGTTAGTTTGCTTCATAATGATGCTAGATAGCCGGGGACGTGTAGATAGGCACATTAGAAGTCAATACTGTTCCAGAATAATGGGACGGCTCAGAGATAATGTACTCTCACAAGGGGGCCTCGACATTAGCAACAGCCCAGCAGGACTCGGCTTGCACGTGTGCCAATGACGCATTAAATCCCTCAATGACAAAAGATACAAGAAAGGTAAATCTGTAGGCACATTCTTTTGCCGCCATCATAGAGCAGACATAATACTGTACACACGTCAGTAACACAGAGGGATGTTGAGGTCATTAGTAGTGGTTAGTAATTGCATAAGGCAGAAAAGATTATTCAGATTATGAGTGAGTGCTCATCATTTAGATGCAGGCCTGGATTGCCCAAATCAATATGGGGCTTTTTGCTTTTTGAAGACACAACCAAAAAATGTGATAGAAATTATTGCTCACAATTTTAAAACAATTATTTTTTGAAGGAAAAAAAAAACACTACTTACAAGAGTCACAGATCTTTAATCAGCCCACACTGTGATGAAAGCACCGCTCCAGCGTGAACCTCACTAGATGAAAACACAAATAAGACAAAAGAACGAAAGTACAGATGACATTAACTTCTGCTCAAATGAGCACAGTAGGAGAGCGCACAAAGTATTTAGCACCGCTCTTTCTGTCTTTTGATGTTGTTTGTCAATTCACAGCATCCACTGCAGTATTTAGTGTCTTCAACCTCTATCTTCCCCGATGGCATGAGTGCAGGGTGAGTGTAACAGTGGCCCTCTCCTTCATTAGATATTAATTTATTCATTACATGTTAACTCTGCGAGACCTTGGAAGGAGACGCCAGGTGACTCTTCTTCATTTGGTCCCCACTGCTCTCCACTGGGCCCAGGGAAACCACAGTAATGCCACGCAGTTGGGGAAGTGGAGAGCAAATTATCCAGCTCCATAGAGAGGGACTCTTTGTGGTAAACACACAGTGGGACGCTCGTACTGTCATAATTAAATCTGCAAATCCATAAGAGCAGGGTGCTTCCATTTTAGTACACAAGCACATGTTGGGGTAAACACAATCAGGCATACGCGAGTACAATACATACATTTATAAACCATGCACATAGATATAAAAAATATACTGAATATTATACAGCAGTTAGTTCAAGCAATTTGATCATCGTTAACTACACTATGTTATAACTGTTAGCTCTGTTAGTACTGTTAACAGTGTCAGCACGTGTTTAGTTGTGCTAAAATAGTTAACAATTCTAAAGGGGTTTGTGGATAAAAATGAAGCTGCTTATTCACCAAGGCTACCTAGCGGGAGTCCCAAGGGTGGCTGGCATGTTTTCACAAGAATGCCATCCCAGTTATCACCAAATTTGCAGCGCTGCTAGCTAGCTGCGACCTGACCTGGGTCAGACTGTGCTCAGTGCACCCTCAAGAGGATAGGTGGTTAGAAAATGGATGGATGCATGTTGGTCTATATGTTAATTTTGCTACTCTTCAGTTTACTGAACTGTGCACCAACCTGGTCTCTTGGTAGCTAGCTAGCGGTGCCGCTTATTTGGCGATTACTGCTAATAACGCCTTCACAACACAACAGCATTACTGTGGAAACCTTGTGCCCACTCTCCGGTCTCCCTCCAGGTCATCCCATTTTTAACTGTAGTTAGGGTTGCCACCTTGGATTTGTGAAAAAAAGGGACACTCGACCAAATGTTTGAGGCGGAGGGCTCGGCCATTATTACCAGTTCAGACTGACCAATGAACATGAAATTCGGACATAGGAGACCAGATTTGCCATCATTCTATGTCCCTCTATGTGCCTGTATTTTATATTAATGAAAAAAACAAATCTGTGTTACTAAATTCTTACATTTTTACATGTATCTCAGCATAGCAAGTTGGAAGTTGACATATTCTGCCATATATGAAGAGGGGAGACTCTCTGGAATCTGGTAATATAAGAACCATGATGCTGGGACATTCTGTCACTTCACAGCTGTCCAAAACATGTGGTTTATGCCAGGCGGACATGATTGCCAGTATTTTTTTGTTATTGCAAGAAATTCCATTGACTCATTCACAAGTCAAAAATGTGTTTTATCTGAAAGAAACATGCAATTTACATCTAAGATCATATAATCTTTGCCACTTTGATTGCAATTAAAAAAAAAAAAAAAAAAAAAAAAAAATGGGCATGGGGAGGGAGGGGGGCACGTGTCTCCCTCAGTGTATATGGTGACTATGGCCCTGTCAGCATGCATAATTAGGCTGCAGTTGTCTGGGTGTGCAAAGGTGAAGTGGCTGGTCTTGTCATACAAAGTTTGATGGAGTGTCAGCTGGACAATATGGAGATATTTGCATCTTGAAAGCCGGACTACAAATGTGGATAGACAGGGAGAAACACACGCAAGCCTAAGACGTGGTAAGATACGATATTCCTCACTATATGAAGTGTCTGATAACAAGATCTGTATAATGGATTGTAAAGAAATTCGTCAGGATTTTATTTGGTAGACAATTAATCTGGATTTATAGTGTGATGGGATGACAGCACAATGATGTGTGTGGTATCACTGGAAAGTTCTGCTCCTGCGCTTTCATGTGATATGCGTGGCATTTCTGTGCGATGCTGCATTCGCGAGTAATCCATCCAAGAGTAATGTCCGTGCAAAGCTGTATGAAAGCTCTGTTATACATCATTTTAGTGTAACTTTATCATTTTTTTTCGCTGTGAAAACATTCGGAAAGCTACAATTCCGCTGTTTCATGTGATATGCGTGGTTTCTCGCTATGATGCACGGTCGCGGAGAAAAACCATAGAGAAGAACAGGTGTGAATTTGGACGCACTATGTGTCGTTCTGGATGGACTCCTTGGCCTGCTGCTGCTGCATTTTCCCCAAAAAACGGGACAAATTGTGTCCCGGGAGAGATTTTTATTTCCCGGGACAGCTGATGAAAAAAGAGAACAATTCTGGGAAAAACGGGACGAGTGGCAACTCTAACTGTAGTATGTTATCACTGTTAGCTCTGTTAGCACCGTTAGCGGAGTCAACATGGCTAGTGGTGCTAACATAGATAACAATGCTAAAGGGGGTTTTGTGGCTCAAAATGAATCTGCTTACTTACCGAGGGTACGTAGGGGGAAGTTCCAAGGTTGGCTGGCATGTTTGCACAGAAACACTGTCCCGGTTATCACTGAATTAGCAGTGCTGCTAGCTAGCTGTGTCTCGACCTGAGTCAGGTGGTGCACAGTGCAGACTGGCCAAGGCTAACCAGCAAAAACCAGGGTGGTGGGCAGTGGCTGCTATGTTTCCACATGTTAACGTGGCTAACCGGGTTTCTGTTAGCAAAGTCAACAGAAAATAAAAGGCAATACATTTATAACACAAAACATAAAAAAATCACCACCTCTGAGTGGATAACTGCTTTGAAATTCAGTTGATGGAATGAGAGCCAAAAGAAAAAGCCTCTTGCATTCACATAATTTGCCTTTTTTTTTTTTTTTTTTTAAATAAATTGGTTAGGTACTGGTTAATGGGTGTCAGGCTATCGAAAGCAAAATTAACTGACACTGACATCCCTAATTGTAAGCATTAGGCTTAAAAAATATTGCATAAATAATAATTATTTGGGACAGAAATACAGAGAAAGAGTGACATAAATATAAGAATAGGGACTGGAGGGCATGGGTGGGGGTTGGGGGCTTTGTAACTTCCTCATATGAGAGCGAAAGAGCTCTCAATCTTCGACCAAGCCATGGCAGATCAGAGAGAAAGACGCCAGAGAGCATCAATCCCAGCTTCTCTCAGTGGCCCATCAATGGGGGAAAATCCCCAGTGAACAGGCAGCTTGGCTAATCCACAGCTAAATGACACCTCCAGACGCTAATGCCCAGACTGACCACAGAAGCAATCCACGGCGACTCCTCCACACATGTACCCACTGATGCTTTTCAGCCGAGGGGACTTGAAAGGGCCGGGGCCGTCTCTGTCTCTCTGTGTGCCACCTGCTTAGCATCCCCGCGCTGCAAGCTGCTATAGAGAGACATCTCCGGCAGAGGAGAAAGGCCCATTGTGTCCAGACGCCTTTGAGGGCATTGTTCTGCTTCACTGAGGCCAGGCCGACATCTGCACCATTCACACTGAAGGAAGTTGTAATCACTCCCCTGCTCTTAGCTCTGTGGCTCCAACTTCATACCAAGAGGGCTTGTGAAGTTGGGCCTGTGGTAAAGAAGCAGGCGAGGGGAGGGGGGGAGCGGGTGCATAGGATTTGGGAGGGTGGCTGTTTTTGTTGAGTGGCATCAGTTTAAATAGAAACTCTTACATACCCCCATACAGGCCCCCTGATCCCCACTCTCCCTTACAACTCCCAACTCACCCAAGTGCACTTACTCTCTACAATACAAAGCAGGCAACTGATTTACAGAGTTACCTCTCCATCAAAAGCACTGATTAATTGCTTGTCTTTCAGAAGCTGGGCAAAAGATTTCAAATGTGTAGAATGTAAAAACGTCTGGCTGCTGCGTTTTCAAAATGCTATTTTGCTCTCTTTTCATTAGTAGAAATGGAGGAGAAAAAAAACGAGGCATTGAAAGCCAGGATTGTTTCAGTGGTCAACTTGAGAAGGGGTTTTTATGTAGTTTTCATTTACATATAATTACACTTTAATGGAAGTCTGACTGGTGTGGGGTAAGAGGCTGGCCATGCGGGCTGCCGAGGAGACCCCCTATGATACAGGATGACAGGCTGTAGCGCTAGCTCCATCTCCGGCTAATTAAACGAATCAATTAAGAGACTATTGTTGTAACTGTGTAACTGATGTTCTGTAGTGGCAAAAATGGTCCCTTGGGGAGGCCTTCCAACCATATTAAAACCCCTATCCTCTACATCTCCATCTGATACCAATATAGACACTTATTTGCGCCTTGCTGTCATGTCATTGGAGGCGGGCACATTATGGAAATTGAAATGGAGGGGTTGAGGGGAGCAGGGCTGAGCTCAGTGTGAAGCGGCGGGGTTCACTTCCCATCACCCTCCAAGGAGAACTCGCTTCAGCAAACTCCAAAGTCCCTCAAAGTTCCCCTAATAGCAGAGCCAGAGCCAGCACACCCAGCTGTGTGCATCCAGTCACTAGGTAAGGGTCGCGCAATTAGCATACTCCTCCCTGCCAGGCGAGTCGCGTTGATGCAGATAAATTATCATATTAGATTTACCCTCCTCAGTTCAACTGATTGGCTCCCAAATTGTTTTAGATGGCCGTCATTAATCCTTAGCATAGGCTAAGTGCTTTGGCTTCAGATCTGATTGCATAGAGGCGCCTTGGGTCAAATTAACAGAATACTAATGTCTGAACCCTATCTCATTTGCAGTGTCAGGATGCTGCTTCTATTATAGGAAACAGAAAGAGTCAATTGCCATTTATCTAACGTAAGACTTAGAAACTCTCAAGATGATAATTGAGGTCCAAGGTAAGAGCAGAGACAACGTAATCGAGTGAGCTCTCGCTCTCAGTAATTGTTTTATTTATATGTATATATATGAGAGGCTATTAGCTAAGACATTATCAAAGAATGCCAGAGCATATTGTAACTTCAAAGACAGCCGGTTAAAGTCAAATGCAGCAGCTTCTTTCTATATATTCCTAACAAGAAGTGATCACAAGAAAGACGTTCAAGGCCACTTTTAAGTTGTAAAAAGCACACAAAGCAGTGTTAGTGCTCAGATAAATCGAATACATTAGACATCTCTGCTTGGATAATGAACCCCCCAGCTGCTGTGAATATGCCTGTGTGCAGGGAGACTGACAGATTTATGAAGAGAGCAAATCTGAGGACTTGACTGAGATTCCAGTGGATCCATGTCACTCTTTTGTCTTTGTGAACTGACCCTGTTTGTTTAAGGCCCACGGTGCTGGCACCACATGAGTGGAACGGGGCTGCTTTGGCGCCGGGGCTGTCCTGGCTCCTGTGGCCAAAGTCAGCATTGGCATGTCGCGGGGACCTTCTGATGAAGATCAAGGGATTATCCCCACCTCACACACACACACACAGAATCCATTTTCAGTAGATTTATACACATATATAGTTACGGTAAAAATGTTGAATCTCAAAGAACATTTGAATAAAATACACTCACATGTTTTGCAAAGTTGATCAGGCACACCTGATAGTGTCCTGATGTCCTATTGTCCCAGCAGGCCACACAGTCCTCAAAGGAGAGCAATCTGAGCAGAGGCATCAGATTCCTAAAGAAAGAAAGGAAGACGTCAAAGACTGGGACCCTCCAAGACACCACAGACACTGTATAGCTTAAATATCAGTACTTAGATCCTCAGATTCCAGACAGGACTAGCAGGGTGTAGTAATTCATCTGGGGTGGCATTCAGATCATATAGACTAACCGACAGGCACACAAAGGTTGCTTTAAGTATACATGTGACTCTTTATCACAGATTAAATTAAATGAAATATAATTCTTATCCTCACACCACTTAAAATGTCACCATGTAAACCTTCTCCAAACCAACTGACAATGTTGCAGCAAAAATGACCAGAATACACCGGGTATAAACATGCATCTTCATCCATTCAGACACGTAGCTACTGTGATGCCACCCATTAATTTGTGCACTGCAATTTAGAAGCCTTGAGTTCAGTATTTTGGCCATTGCCATCTCAGATTTTTGGAGCCAGAAGTGACCATATTTGGACAAGAGGCTGTAGCTGTGGAGAAACGAGGGGCGGATCTGACTGAGATTACGCCTTGCAAACAGCCTGTCACTCAAAGCAGCCACGCCCTCAATTTTTTGTAACTTTAAGCCTTAATAAAATGTAAACAGGTGAGTTATATAAAAATTCACCCCCATACAGTTTTTGTGAATCTGAAAATTAGCTATAACGACCAAAAACATTTTTTGTACCAGGATGTAAACATGTTTATTTTTGCTGTTAAGTTGGGCATGTTAACATGGGTGTCTATGGGCATTGACTCGCTTCTGGAGCCAGCCTCAAGTGGCCATTCAAAGAACTGCAGTGTTAGCTTCATTTTCAGCTCCAGAGTTTGCTGCATGATCTGGCCATATTGTTTCAGCAGTGTGTACACTAATGTGTCCTGGGCCATACTGAAGGGTAGCCAACTCAGCTTACATTCTTGCTTGTCAACTCCCTGCTAGTAGACACAGCTCTTACAGACTGTCCCCAGAGCCACTCTACTCCTGGTAAACAGTTAACATTTGCCTACTTAGCACAAGCTATCACAGCAGCAACTATTAAATGGTCCCAACAAACTCATACTAACGCTGAAACGGCTCGAATCTGTTGTTAAACTCATAAATAACCGTTGGGTAACAGCTATGTGATGCTAACAGTTAGCCATGTCACTGTGTGTGTGCGGGTGGACTCTCACCAGTTAGTGTATAGCATAGTAAACCTCCCCCTTGTTAAAAACAACAATGCCTTTCATGTTTGTAAATGGAAATGATTCACATTTATTTGCCATGGGTTGATGAAAACACCTGAGACAGGCGGCTCAAACACCACCCAAAATGACAACTAACTGCAGGAGTGTGTATTTTTGGAGAAATGGGACTTTGGTTCAATTGGCGTTCATTTTTGGGATAACAGGATGTCGGAGGAATGGACTTTGAGTCCAGTAGGATATTTTTTTGGACACTGGGGCTTCAGAGTTTTGGGCTGTTAGAACTGTGGCATGGTATCTCAACAGACCGGATGATTGGATCACCCAAGACGCATGTTAATAACGGACTCATAGATGTACCTTGAGTGGTATTTTGCTATGACGATAGTTGAGGTTTTTATGCCATCTCTATTTACCTACAATATCAGTATTGTGTACATACATTGTGGGAAACTTAAGATAAGTTGCTGAATTTACTGAATACATTTGGGAGAGGTTTGTGACTGATTTGGTTATGGTATGACCAGAAACTGCCATTACGGCTGAACAAAAAAATAATAAACTGTAGCCTACAAAGACTCACAAATCATCAGAACAATATCCACAGAAAAATATGTGACAGTGTTGGGTATCTAAGAAATGCAGCAAGAAAAACATCAGTGACTGCTTGTGACAAAAACTGAAGTAGTGAGAAACTTGCAGATTGTCTAGTTCAGAGACAGAACCCTTAGAGTAAAGTAAAACTTGTTCTTAAAATGGTTTGCACTTTGTCCAGTGTTTTTACTCATTGCTCTCTGATTAAAACATACCTCCCGTGAGGGCATATATTCCCAGCTGCGCCGCTGAGGTCTGGAACCCCATTCATTGTCCTTCAACTGGCCACGTATGTGTGAGTACGTCTATGTGTTGTGTGTGGGTGTGTTGATGAAGCTAGCCCTGTGTTTTATTTCTTTTTGCCTCCTGAGTCTCTCTCCCCGCCTCCCTCATACCTGTCATCTGGCAAGGCTAACCCCTGGTAGCTCCCCGCCAAATGCACACACATACACACTCGCACATACACACACACGTACGTTGCAAATCCCCGCCAAATGCCCGCCCTTCCAGCCCCCGCACACGCCAGCCGGTGTCAGCGAATCAGCTGAACCGTCTCCGCCCCGAGAATAACCCCATGACAGACAGCCCTAGTGGCCTCCCCTTGTCAACGCAGCCTGCCTGGAAAGCTGACAGCCAGGGCACAGGGTGGACAGGCCGCTGTAGGCAGGAGTTTACACTGGGCTGGGCCTGGAGAGGACGGGCCTTGGGGTAAGGATAGGAGAGGGAAATGGTGATTCCTGTAGAGATGTGGAGTGGAATATAGCTTTGGCTGTGGATAGGAGTTATATGAGTACAAAGGCCGCACCAGAACAGAGGAAAGGGCTTATCATAAAGCTAAGGATAGGAGCAGGGTTGGAGATGGGAATAGGGAGTGAGGCCTGGTGCTGAAACTTGTTAAAGCTGGGTGAGTTTTTCACTCTACAGCATGGAATCAGCAAAAAAAGAGCATCAATACATCAGAAAATAGGGATTATAATTGCAGAGGTCAGCTCCTGTCAAGGTTACTGCAGCACTCGGTGTACAGTACTTGGCTGGCAGAGTTGAGCGGTCAGTCCCTGCAGAGCAAAGATTGAAAGGTTCGGTTTGGCCCGCGGCCGGGAGACTGTCATTCTTCTATCCTCTCTGCAACAATTCAGATAAGAGACACACTACGCTAACTTCTCCTCTGACAAGCCTTCATAAGGAACCCTCACTCACACATTCAAAGTGAAATTCCATGTTGCATGATGTTTTTGTTGTGTTTTGACAGATAGTTGACATCCCATTTATATTTCATAATTTGGCCCAGCTTGAACATCATTTCACATTGAGCAAGAAAAAAAAGGCATAAAACATTATGATACATTTGTTTCAAAAGTGGGACATGGGTGACATGCAACAAGACAAAAATAAAGAACAATGACTGCATCTTCCTAAGTCTCTCTGTCATCTGGATGATGATTCCCTTTCTAGCTGTCAGCCTTTGAACCAAGCACATATGTGCACACACACACACACACACACACACACAAAGATGAATTTTAATTGATGATTTCTTAATCGGGGGATGCATACACCAAGTAACAGAAGAAATATTAACATTTATGTAATATAAGAAGAACATCTCGGCAAGGATAAATTCACCCACAGACAGTAGGTGATTTGAGGGGAGACAAGTGGGGACGATAGAGGACGCCATCCCCCTTATTAGCAAAATGGCAAAAGCGCATCCCCCTTTTTTACCTGCTACCCCTCTCCATCTTCCCGGTGCAGACCCAGACACCGTCCTTTCTGGACCCACACCTACAACCAATAAACTGTTGAGAATTGTTACATTCTGACTGAGCATCTGTTGGAGCCATATGAAGGAAGCAAGAAAGGAAGCAAACAGTTTTCGACTGTGCTCGGATTAAGATTTATATGGCTGCATTTATTGAAAGTTTGTGTTGAAACTTATTGGAAATTATACAGACGTTGCAAGAAAGGGTGAGAAAATAAAAGTGTGATAATAAACAGCATTGGTAAAGATTGGGAGTAATTTTCTGAGTACACGTCAATTAGCAACCAGTAGCGGCTAAAGTACAGGGCTAGTCACTACAGGGCTAGTCACTACAGCATCTCTATTTTAACCACTGCAGCACCAATTGCGCGTGTTAAATTAGCTCACGAGATGTTACTAAGCCAATCAAATATGAGCAATCCGATAAACGTTATGACTCGGGTGAGGTACACAAACAGAGGAGAGACAAGAGAAGAGACAAAAGCTGGTGAAATAAGAGCGTCAAAAAAGTAATTTTATATGATGTGTTATAAAGAGAGAAAAGTAGACAGTTAAAACTGAGCTTTTAACCAAGAAACAACATGGTCGTTCTTCCCACAGGTAGTTCAAAAGCAGTATGTCTCATCAAATGTTCTAACAACCTGGTCTCACTCCCTGATTCGTCAAATACCAAGGCTTGGGCAGTGGCCTTGGTTATCAAGTACCGACACACTGCAGCACCCTTTATCGGTGGTATGAGACACGCTGGACTGCTGCATTTTTTAGCGCACCAAGCAACTGCCACAGTATAAAGAGCGAGAAAGTCAGCATAGCATGGGTGGGAGTGTAGGTGGATGGGGCAAAAGCCCTTTTTAGATAGGAATTGTGCAAATTTGCAGGAAAGCCCAATCAATCTTTTTCCAGCATTGGCAGTATAAAAACAAAATCAGGGGGTGTGGTAAAATGCCGCCTGCCTACTTTTGTTTATACAGAATGTGCCTTTTTCGGGGCAATGGGGGGCGTGAGCAAGTAACAAAATGTGTAGCTCAACGTGTGACGTAAACAGCGATGTGGGAGGGAAGCCATGGCTGGTCAGTCCTTCGGCGATTCTCTCATAAGTCGGCCCGTTCTTCACCGTTCCTGTCATCTGACGGTTAATGGCCTCTTTGTTTGCGAGGACAAGGAGGGCGCGCAATTCCTTGTCTCCCCAGTTGCTCATCTTTACAGTGTCAGGTTTGCGTTTCCCTCTTGCTACTAGCTGCTCGCTAATTCCTGCTATCAGCTGTTTCCTGTTTATCCACAGCCAGTGGGTCGCACGTGCGGCGTCATCAATAGCTCCTCCTGTAAGTCTTCAACAGCCCCTCCCGTTGCAGAAGGCCGCCTTGATCTGTTTAAACTAAAAGGGTTCCGCCAATATGACTACCCTACGAGGCGGAAAATTGGGCACCTCGGATCAACTCGCCAATCTGGCTCTGTGTGTCTAAATGCTCGCAGCTTGCCAGCAAAACGGCCCAACATTCGCCGAAAATCTGGCAGTGTAAAAGAGGCTAAAGAAACTCCACACTTTCACTCTGGAGACCGCTGTTCTGCTAGTGACGTATGTCATGTAAAGTGACGTTACATTAGGTAAGTAACAAACGTACTTGTTTTAAGACAAACCATGATGTTTTTTTTCTAGACCAAACCACTCGCTTTTGTTGCCTTAACCTAAGGTAGCAAACCTAAACACAAAGTTTTTATGTACATTCTGTGTTGATTTGTAAAAATAGAAGTTCATTTTGAAAAGACGCACTGCATGTAATGAGCATAAGATGAGACGCCGTTCCCAAGTCTTCAACTGTGATGCAGAGTGAGTGTCATAGTTTGACATGTTGATGACACATAAGAATGTGTTGGTTCAGAGGCCGTGGCGAATACTAAAAGCGGCAATGTGAAGCACCACTACGAGACAAAGCACAGAGCATCTTTTGAGCAAACGTCAAATCCACACTGACGGCACACAAAATTTAAAATAATTACATGGTACTGTGTCGCTGAATCATAACAGAGACCGTGATCATGTCATAATCAGGCGCTTTGGTTTTCATCTTTTTACTCCAATTTGAAAATGTCTCACTTTCAGCTGGGTTGTGAGTTGCTTTAGACAATTTGAAGCCCTGGAGGGAAATAAACAGCATACCCATGCAACACTCTATGGATGGGATTCACCCTTTTACCTAAGAACAAGAAGATCAATCAGTATCCTGTTATCATGTCATTATTCTAGATTTAATGTCTAACTCTAACTAGATAGTTACACAGAAACAACAACCATCTCAATGCCCTTGGGGCACTCGCTTCCTAACTATGCTAACAACTGCACTTTGCATCTAAGAATGACGACAGCAAAGCTTCCTATTTGATCAAGGCCTGAAGCTATGTTTTTGCATGCAGGCATTAAGCTTTGTTTGTTGGGGGGTGGATCTTAACGATTTCTAAGAATTGTCAGAGAACATATGCACTTGCTCTCTCTGAGCCTAATAATAGTGTTATGAGGAAAAAAGGGCAGGAACTGTCACAAGCATAAATAAAGGCAAGGAAGGAAGGAGCAGCACGAGGCTCGACGATATAGAGCTTCTGATTAAGACAGTGCTTCAAATAAAATTGTAAAATCAAAGGGAAAATCAATTACAGTGAGGACTGACATGGCTTTTAACTGCAGAATATGGATACGCACGTCCTCGCTAAGATGACTGCAAACGGGCGACCTAGGAAACACAAAGATAAAGGAGCGGGAGACTGAGATGGTGATTCAATGCTTATATGAGGCTGGCGCATATACACAGCTACACACATACACGCACAAACGCTTACTCACACTCACACACACACACACACCAACTGTGTAGATAAAAAGGGAACATCACATGACAGATTCCCAGCAGATTGTACATGCAGAGATCTTAGGTCTTAGCTTCTGTGCCTTTTGACTTGAAGCACATATACAGAAAGAGAGTGCTCTCAGAAAAACACTAGCTGCAGCCCAATTTAAAATTAAGGATCAGGATAGAGATGCTCAGTCGGTTATATCTCAATTTACATGGTGAAGACAAAATCTTCTTTAGGAAAGATTTAAAGTATATTTTAAAGACTTATTTCAGTGGGGTTGGTTTGAAGTGAGTGCTGGTGAGCTTTGAAAATGGATCTGGTGCTAATGAAGCCATCAGTGATGACTGACACAGATAGACAGACAGATAGATATAATGTTATACAGTATTTATATGCTATATCTAACAACAATGCCTATGGGCTGCTTCCCAGTAAGTTCTAGATTCTCCCAAGATTTCACAGTCTTGACACAAATCTTTTAATCCCTTAGATGTTTATGTGATGCCTCTCTGCAAAGGAAGTGGTGCAGCAGCAGTGGTGAAACCTACCAGACTGTTTGCCTGTATTCTCTATTTGGCAGAATTTGCTGCTACAACGATGGCATTTACCTGGATCTTTATCTCTGCTATCCTGAATCAGCCCTCTGCCAGCCCTAAGTGTAAAATCCCCCTGTAGTGGTTGCCCGTAACAGAAAAATCTTGCATCAATCATTCTTTTGTTGCAGCTTTTCATGAATATGCCCCAGGAAGTTGCATCCCGTAACTTATGAAGGACTGACGAGTGAGAGGAGCATAAGGTTTGGGCGAGCCAGGCAGAGCAGAGAGCAGTGGGACTACACGGCTTAAGCCAAATACATATTTATGAGTAGCATCCACCCACAAGCCTGACTTTTCAAACCTAGCCAAGCTCAGGCAGGCATGCAGGCACACAAGCTGGGTGAGAACAGGGCAGGCTGATTGGGCCAGAATCAGCAGGGGGCTGGGTCTCCACTCAACTTTGTTTACGTACTATTGTCCTCTCCTTTCACTGCTCCTTCAATTATTTGGCTGCCTTGAGAGAAAACATGCAATATTTTGAGATATTAATATCTTTACCTTTACATAATAGGTGTAAGGTGGGAGCTGGGGCGGAATTTTGATTTCAGAAGTAGAGGGGTAAGGGGCACAGGTACAGGCTCAAATCCTCAAAGGGGCTTTAATTTTTCAGATACCCAGACCCAAAGTAGAACAAAACACAAAATGCTGGCTCCGACAGAAAAAATTACAGTTGTGCAAGCTGTGGAGATGTTGATGGACTCAGACTCCAACAATTCCTGTTTTCATCAGCATTTTTTGGACGAAGATGCAAACAAGTTTGGTGAAACGAAACAGGACCTCCGTGACGGTGACAGTGACACACAGACTAGACGACCACAGAGAAGACGAAGACAACAGAACCCTGAACGATCACTGACCTGACTGTTTCGCCATACCTCAAATAGAGTATTATTTTATTATTAATATCATTATTATTTGCATTTATACAATTCAAACTGATGTAAGGAAATGAGCAAAAGCAAAAAAAATTATTGTGAAATTGATTTTGTATTTCAAAATGACTGTCTTTGATGAAAATGCATGTCTGAAATGTTGTTGTTTTTTTAATAAAAATATACAAATTCAAGTATTGATAAAAATTGATGGGAATAAGATAAAATAAAATGTTTTTTGTGTTTAAAAACATAAAGTATCTTCCTCAGTTTTGTGTATATACTGTTTACATATTCATAGACCAAATTCTTCTGTGGGTCTTGAAAGATTAGTGAATATGATCAAAAATGCTAGTGGTGGCTGGCAACTTAAAAATAATACTCTGGCGGGGAAAGTGTTAATATACAGTAGTGACAAATATATCTTACACAGCAAAATCTAGCCTAATGTAATGAAATTGATCAATATATTGACCTACTCCATAGGTGAAAAAGTGCTGAAAAATTGCTACCGAGATGGTGGGTGTACCTTCTTAATCTCATGTAATTTTTCCCCAGTTGGTTGGATTCATCTCAAATTTGCACTACAAGTGCCCTGATACCTGCCCTACACCTCAAAGCAATGTGAATATCAACATATGTATTAATTATAAAACTACAGGCTTTTAAATGCAAAGCTGTGGTGAACTGAAATTTCAGAAAGGTACTTTTAATTTAGGTAAAATATGATGGTAAATTGGCACAATTCAGGCCATTTTACTGATTATAAGACATTGTACAAAAATAATAAAGGTAAAGTATGCTAAAATAAACATTTTTAATTCATCTTATGATGTTTAAATCAGACAAGGATTACTATAATAGAAACTGTTAACAGTTTTAAAGATTTTATTCCAACTTGTGAAATTCTCTTTCATTTTTAATTCATTGTCATTTCCATACTCTTCATTCATTCTCTATGTATTTTTCTACAACTTACACCATTCCAATTTCCATACCCTTCTTTAAAATATAACGTTAGTTTTCAGACCGTAAAAAAGTGGAGGAAACATGTCCCCTGTGTCATCCCCACCCCTCGCAAATTACACCCCTGGGTGGAGGACATGGAGGGAGGAGGAGGATGAAAGAATGATTGGTGGAGACTCTCTGAGAACTTCTTCTAGTGGTGAATTTCGAAGGTGTTCATCCTGAATAATTTCACCACTAAGCATCTTCCCCTTCCTTTCCTCTTCCCTGTACTCTCATGACCCTTCCCTCCTCAAGGTCACTGTGTGAGTCCTTAAGATCTTGCAACGTGAGCAGGGAAAAAGAGCAATGTGCTCGGATTGCAGCGAACTTGGAGGAGCAGTGCAGTGGGTCGACTATTGACTGGCCCATCCAACCTGGCTACAACCACCACAGTTTGGTCTCCTTCACCCACTTCTTCAAGGCTGCCTTTAATCTCTCCCTGTGCCTCCCAATCCATGCCTTTGATGTGGTGATGCCCTTCCTTCACTTACTCAATATTTGATCTATCTCACTTCATACAGCTAAATCCAGTTGAAGTGGATTCACATAGACAGGGTACTCCCTCTCTTCTTCCAGTTCTTGCTCCTCTTCTCTCTTTCTTGCTCTTTCTTGTGTTCGGCAAAATGACCACCTAACCAGCTACAGAAAATCATTTTTCCTTTCGTCATGTAACATGGAGCCGAAGTGTTAATTGATAGAACAGTCAATTGCGTCTGCTTCGACACACTAGTATAGACTGAGATGGACCTGTAAACAGGTTGAAAAGCACACCGCGTTCGTGCACACATGCTCACATACACAGCATCTTAATAAAAGTCAACCAGCTGCTGTGCTCCCACCCACCATGTTAAGCCAGAGGTGTGAGTATCAACTCTCATCTCCTCCCCGCCTGCACCCACAGACGAGCCTACGAAGTAGAAACAAGATACAGAATTGCTGGCTGTTTATTCCAACTGGAGACCTAACACATGTTGTGTAGGAAGATAGACTTTATTGTCAGCATGAAAAAAGCTGTGGCTGTATTTCCATAAACACAACAGATGTTTCTCAGTACAACAGACCGAAACACTGAAAGCGTACAGTCCCATCATACAGTTCGCAGGCTACCGTTGACTGGCTGTGTGTATATAATTGCTGTCTCTTTATGGTGCGCGGTAGTTGGTGTCAAAGAGTGACCCTGCGGCCCGGTCCCAAGCCTTCTCTTCGTCAGGATGGCGATGAGACATCCACCATATGGCCTAGCCTTCTGCATCCTTGTCCCTGCATAATCACAAGACCAATACTGTATGCAGGGCAACGATTCAACGGAAACAAGAAACACAATAGAACCTCTAAAACTAGACATCCTATATTTTAAGAAGTGAGTAGGGTTTCAAGTATGCTTTGATAATTTGAATAGAACTGTTCTTAAAGGGGAACACACCCTGAATTAAGAATTCCACTATCGGGGCGTCGGTGGCTTAGTGGTAGAGCAGGCACCCCATGTACAAGGCTGTTGCCACAGCGGCCCAGGTTCAAGTCCAGCCTGTGGCCCTTTGCTGCATGTCATCCCCTCTCTCTCTCTCTCTCTCTCTCTCCCCCTTTCACACTTAACTGTCCTGTCCATTAAAGGCAAAAAATGCCCAAAAAAATATATTTAAATAAATAATTCCACTATCTTATTTCCTTATTTTCATGCCCTAGGAAAGTTCCATCAAAATTTTGTGAACATGAGCTACTCTCTCTCAAAGCCAGACACCAGAGACACAGTGGGGCCCCCAGAAATTTTTATGTATTTCAGGAATTCGATAATGCTGTTTTAGTATAGATGCTAGTCAGGCCAGAGCTCAGGCAAAATCACTATACATACCACTATGCAATATTATGTACTTCCTGTGGATATAATCTAATTAATCAATTAATCATGTATTTTGTATCTACTCTGTGTTAACACCTTATAATTTGAAAGCAGAGGTCACATGTATAACCTGGGTGGTAAAAATGGCCTCCAATGAATGTTTAGGGAAAAGTCAAACCAACTATTGATTGAAGAAATTACCGCAAGGTAATAAATCATAAGATCAAATCATGAGTGATCAAATAGGCCTAATATTTTTTCTTCATTTATCTATTAATTCCTCAATATTGAATGAATAAATGAAGAAAAAAAGTACTAGGCTACTTAAATCAAATAATGGTCAAAGTGTGTGCTGAACTGAAATAGTGTAAAGAGTATATGATTGTCAGTTTTCCAGTTATACCCAGTTTATGTCATTTTAAGATTGTTTAGGGACCCCAGTAAATATTTAAATACACCATGTTGAAAAAAGGCAATATTCCTTTTTTTTCCTCACCAAATTACATGGTTGATACCAATGGATGCTGTAGGTTCTCCAGTTTGATATAATACTTCAACGCGCACATGACCAATAATGCAATTCAAATGTTTACTATAGACATTGGCTTTGTCTTGGGTGCGTTGGTACAATAAATAAACTAGTAAGGACAGCAGAGGAGATGACCACACACCAGTGTAACTGGGCTGGAAAGTGACAAAAAGGTCCACAGGCTGCGATCGATGCAAAAATACTCTATCTATTTAGACATCTATGCACAAAAAAGGTGCTCGATTGGCAGTGAAAGAAATACAACACCACCACAAAATACTGTCTGTCTCCATCCTAGCAAGGCTCAAACACCATTCCACAATAGCCTGCACAGAATTTGAAAGAGGGACTGAATAAGAAAGAGATATATAAAAAGAAGACACCACTTTAACATTTCCACTGGCCTCAGTGCAGCTTTCTACCATTTACTAACCTGTTTTCCAGCCTGTCCATTACATTAAATGTGAGACACAAGTAAAAAATAAATAAATAAATGAATACATTAAAAAACTAGAAAAGCACTCAGAGAGTGCAGACCTCCACCAAGTAGGTGATATTCCTTCCCCCTCTGCATCAAATTTTGCAGCCTGCATCACAATTAGGTTATTTGCATCACTGTCATGATTAGGTTATATATGCCTTCACCATGGAGACACTGTGGTGTATTTATTTCGTTTTTTATTTTGTACCAACACAGAATATAATATGGGTTTTTTTTGTATTTTTCACTTTCTTTTTTCCAACACATAACATTAATTTCAACTTTAGAATTACAACAATATTTAGCAAGTAGAACAAGACCTGCTTTCCGGCCACCAGATGGCGCTATTTTCACCGTCTCATTAGACAGTGGAATTGCTGCTAAGGCTGTCAGACAATCATTTTATCCACTTTTCTTCAACCGATCACCACCAGAATTTTATCATCTGTCCCTTGTCCCATTATCCACCTTTCCTGAAAATTTCATCAAAATCCGTTCTTAACTTTTTGAGTTATTTTGCAGACAAACAAACAAACAAACAGACAAACGGACCAACGCCGGCAAAAATATAACCTCCTTGGCGGAGTGAAAAAATAGAAAGGCATGCTCGTCAGCTGCAGAGCCCTTTCCCCAGCTCTGGTCTATTGGCAATGGGAAAGTAGTCCATAGCCTATTTTTAGTGGGTTTTGCTGTGTTTAAAAAAAACAGCGCAGACATGCTAGGGTTGGGGGGGAAGCTTGTATTAAAGACAGTAATGTCCGCTTTCAATTAGATTACCCAGGGGTGGTCAGTGGGGTGGCCAGCAACTGTATCAGGGGGGGCTGTTGCCCAAAAAGTAAGTCTGGTATAAATTTGGAGTGGCTCCATAGACAATGAATGGCAACCAAAATGTGCTTAATTCTATTGTGATAGAAATGTGTAATAGAAAATATATCTGAACTCAGAACATTCCCCTGTGTGCTCTTTTTTCATGTTAACTAATATTTTTTAAATGTCATAGACCACAAAAACAACATTTATGACTTTTGAAAATGGGCGTCATTCCCCTTTAAAATGAACAATTGCCCCAAAACAAACAGACGACCATAAAACAAACAACAAACATTTGTGTCAGACGTGACTGGGATCAGTGAGGCACTCTGCCTACTTAACAGCAATCAGAGATTCCTTATTACAGAGCAGAGGGTTTGTGTAACACTGAACTCAAACCTTCTACTATTCTGTCCCACATTAGTTCCACTTAGTTGAGTCCCAATGACCTATTCAATGTAAATGTACTGAGCAATAATGAGTGGCGGACCGCAGCGGCTCTTTAATGGGTGAGTACGTTCTGGGAGAGTAAAATGACAAGGCAGAAAGAGAGCGAGACAGAGTGGAGGGGGGGCGGGGTTCAAGGCCTTTCAGGATGGGGGTGTTTAAGCTGGGTAATGATGGGAAAGTAAATGACTTTAAAAGAATAATTAGGCCAAGATCAGAAGAGAGCCAAGCACGTCTCAACAGATACACCTCTGGTTTCATGACATTAGAAAAAAAAAGTGTCAGGCTACAGGAGCACTTTGGTGACTGGTGTTGTTCTAAACTCTGATTTCAATAAAGAACAACAGGGGGGAAAAAAACTGCATCTGTGATACTGTAATGCCAACAAGATGTCCTCAGAGGTAAAAGACCTGCAAATCAGCCCGAGTCACACCTCAAAGCTACCCGCGCTGTTTTGATTTGAATGCCGTCTAAGCGAGAAAGGACTCAAATTAATGAGTGAGGTGAACAAATGAGTGCATCAGAGACATATTAATGACTTATGTGTTAAGAGGAGTGCGACAGTCTCTTCTTCTCCTCTCCTCTTCATCTCAATTTGGCAAGAGGAGGTGTTGAGGGAAATAGGCTTTTGACATAGCGCCGTGTCGGCAGCCAGAGAGTGTTAGAAGAACTTGACTCAATCTGTCACGCTCTGGGACCGCCTCTCTTAATACTGCTTTAGCTTAATGGCCTGAGGTGTTTGTGTGTCTGCACTGTGTGTTGAACAGAGTGTACTTCTATTTTTTCCTCTCCCTGTGCGTGTGTGTGCGTGTGTGTCTGTGTATGGTGATGAGGGTGTACCTGTAGGTCCTCAGGGTGCTGTTTGATGCTAGGTAGCACGTGCAGATGCCAAGTTCAACTCATTGGACTCCCTCTTTCTCCCTCTCATCCGCCTCCCGTCTCTCTCCCCCGTCAGAATCCCCTTGTAGAAGCCTGGAGACAGGACTGTTACCTCTGAGACAGACACCAAGCAGATCTCAGGTTGAGCTCCCTGTTACCATGCGGCAGCCATTGGAAACAGATGGTCTCCAAACAGCCTGTCATGTTTACTGCTGCTGCCATAAAAGACAAGAGTCCAACAACACAGTCCCTCAGGAGCCCCACGGGATCGCACAGGGGCCTGCAAACAGCTGCCTGGGGGGGCCCATTGGCCCCGCACACACACAGACACACACATACACACACCTTGAACTGACTCCTACCTTAACTACCATCCAAATACCTCTATTACCAAACACACACACACCTACATACCGACACAAAAATGGCCAGGCATGCACTCCAAATGTCCTCCGCCAACCTGTCCGGACATGCTACATTTACTGCAATTAAACAAGCATGCCATTTGAATATCTGATGACACCTTGCAACCTGCTCCATGGGCTCTGAATATAATGGTGTCCCTGTGGAGCCCGGGAGAAATTGTCCATGTCACAGTTAATGAAGGGAATTTGCATTGTTATCTCAATTAAGGGCAGTGGAATAATGAAGCTCACTTCTGAATTAGTTAATCGACAAAAACTTGTACAAATGTGTTTGCATGGCCCATAGGTATGGCCCGCGGCTAATGTATATTCTTCGGGGTTAGCGGGGTTACGTCAGGCGGAGGGGGGGCGGACGGTAATGAGGCAGGTGCTACCGGACACTTCTCTTCCTCTCCAAGGGAGTCGAGATGCTCCTCTGACCTCCCAACGCCGCATCCTCCGTCTCTTCCTCCCTGTCTTGCTCACGCCATGTCTCCCTCACCTCTCTCGATTAGTTCTCTCGCCGGTGCCCTGTTCTTTCACCCGCACGCCACATCAAATACACAAACCAGAGGCAGACAGCAGATTGGAGCTAAAAAACCGAGGTGTTTGTCCCCCCAACCCATATCACCCTCCTCCTCCTCCTCCTCCTCCTCCTCCTTCAGGACATCAACACTGACCCAAGCAGGAGTTTGTGGATACGATAAAAGACTACACAGGGAAATATATCTATTTGCCCTCAGTATTGTCAGGTGAGGAAAAAAATCTTTGTTATGAGAGGATAATGTTGAGTTTGGGCTTCCCATTGATCTGCTGTGACAGTTTAAGTGGCTGCTTTGGTGTGGTTCGAGAGGAGTGTATTCTTGTGTGTGAGGACTGTTTAAGTGGGTGTTTGTAAGGAGTGACTAAAGGCCATCACTAAAGGCTCGCACAAGTGCTCTTCTGCTCCGGGGGCCTCAAATGGCCAATGAATTATTTATAACAGCCAGGACACGAGTTGATGTTAGGGTAGAGGAGGGGTGGCACACACGCATACTCACAAACAAACACAGTCTCACACACTCACACACACACTCCGGCATGCACACACACACAATGTGGCCTCTTAAGGGGGTCAGTGTGCCAGACAGCCACAGGCTAAGCAGACAGCTCATAGTCAAAGTGCACTGTGGGACAGTAGATAGAACAGGAATGGTCAAAGGGGAAATGGAGGGTTTCATTGCTGTTTTCTGCTCAATCTAACTACTGCAGCTCAAGGGAATAGAGGAAGACACGGAGGAACCACTGAAATACAGTAAAGAGCAACACTCACAGTGGTTCAGGTGTCACTGAATCTGCCAAACATGTTTAGCTACCAAGTGAAGACAAATACACATCTGAGAAATGAACAACAGGATACATCTGATAGATATAGATTCAATTCTATTATAATATTTACTTAATGTTTAGTCTATGAGAATCCTGCACATACACTGAGAAATGACAGAGGTTAAAGGGACAGTTCACGCCAAGTTTTATGTAGGAACTATTTTCTTTACACCGAATGAAAACCACCAACTGTATCACTGCGTAGAAGGAAGCGTGCATCTACTCATGCATGAGATGCTAATGCTCATGACAGTGCAAGATGTAAACATTAATAGCATTGTCCTTGGCGGAGCTGTAATGTTAGCTAGCTCAGTGTTGGCAGGTGAGCTCGCAGTAGATGTACACTTCCTTCTGCACAGTGATACGATTGGCAAGTGTAGTTTGGTAGAAAGAAAATACATAAAATTGCCCACAACAAGGTCTGTGGTTTATCTTGAGTAACTGAGTCATGATTTCAGAAAGAGACATTGCTGTTGAGTTTTTCAAATGTGTTTCTTGCAGAGTGCTATCTAGTTCCATTATATTAGACAGAAGGCAGACATCTCTATGGCCGATATAAATCACCCTACGGGTAAGAGACAAACCAACACATTCTCACTCCAACCTCGTCACATATCGACATTTGGTCATGGACTTTTAACGTCCAGATACAATGTGCAAGGTACCCTGGGTGTGTTGGTTGTTGAAGTTCTGGGATGCCGTGTCAAGTTCTGCCTGTTACATGCATTGTCTTCTTTGAAAATACACTCATGTTTTCACAGGAAATTTAACGTTAACATAACAGTCTCTTTCAAAATAAACTCACAATGTCGGTACAACACTGGGAACTGATGTTTTTTTCCCTCAAAAACAGACGCACGTGGTTAGGTTTACAAAACAAGAACAGGGTTTGGCTTTATAATCTTACGGGATGCGGACACCCTTTTTCGCGGTTGAAGGTCGGTCCCGCCAGCCCCACTTGAACTTTCACCGCCTCAATTTTCATTCTTGTCCCGCCACGTTTCCCCTGATGCAACCAGGTGCCATTAAACTATAAGGGCGAACAGCCGCATATCAGGCAAGCGTGAAAGGATGGCTTTGTTCATCAGTGTCTGATGCCCTAATTTACTGCCCAACCACTGAATTTCGGCGACTTCAGAGTGAGACAAAATATGTATTTTTGATTTTAGGGTGCACTGTCCCTTTACGGAACACATACCCATCTGCCATGGGAAGTTCACTAATAGATTCACAATCAAAGCATTATTGGTGGGTTATCTTCAAGAATGATGATGCTTTGTTATTTTCTCATACTTGGCTAAGGCTTTTCATTTTCCATCAGCTTGGCTTAGTACATATCAGTTTTTAAAAGTAAAATATGGCCTTGAAACAAGTGCATTACTTCCCTCTCAGACTCTTTTTCATAGTGTATAGGCAGCATTAAACCAAATCTGTATGATTAACACTGCCTCTGAGCTCTACATGGCTTGCACTAAAGGCATGTGTGTGCATAATAAAGATCGGAACAAAGATCTTTGGTACAATTACTGCTGAATTACAGCAGATTGACATATCCTCAGTTTATTCCTGTTGTACAAAATCCTTCATCCTCAGCTCAGGTCTATAATATGTGAATATGACTAGAGGGATTAAACTAAACTTCTACACAATCTCTCTAAAAGCGACTTTAGGTTGTAGGCACACACACACAGGAAGAATTATAATGATAATCTATGACATCACGTGGTATCGCTAAACCCAGGATTGGGAGCTGCAAGTGATGACTTGTGCAAACAGCGACTTTTTTCCTTCAATGAAAAGCTTCTGTTTGCCAAAATATAACACTGACCACCTAATCACAGGACACCTTGCCTGGGCTCACACCTCATCTCCTCAGTGTCCAGCTCTTTCATATCAGTGTTTATCTGCAGCAGTGTGGAAAGTAAATGTTTTCTCCCAACGGCACACTTTTTAAAAGAGACATTTTGGTTTAATGCTGCTACTTTTCAGCTTCATATTGTCCCGCTGTTGGCTGTGTGGTACCAATAGCTTGCGCTGCTTCGGGCTGCATTCTTGACATAATCTGATCAGTAACTGCCTCGTTTCCTCACCTGGAAAATAATCTCTTCGTCACAGGCTCCCATGAATTACCTCCAGTGGCTCCAAGATGACAATAATGAAATATTTGGTAGCTTAAAATAAATAAAATAACATGGAGAGATTTAAACACGAATTGTGTATTTGGTTTGGAGTATCAGAGTGACATTATTTTATGCTGCCATGTTGGCCAGGTCTTGTTTGAGACAATAGATTAATAAATAAAGAATAATACAAGTGTTTATTTATGTATCTATTTTGTTCAATTAAATATGAGGACATTTAACTGACCTTAAGGAATAGGTCTGCAGTTTGGGATGCATGCGCACTGGAAGGTCAGACAAGACCTTGGACGAAAAAAAACAACTCATTCTTGTTAAAAGTACGGATATATACAGAAGACAGAAAAGGAAACAATGAGATGTCGCAGTTAAGACAGTAGGAAGGAGTGAAACAGAGGGCAAGAGGGAAGAACATAAACTCCAGAGTTCAATGAGGGTTAAATCCAAAACAAAACAAAGTGAATGTGGATGTCAGTAATAAAAGCTTCATTAAAAGGTCAAAGGTTCCCGAGGTCACTTCGATGAATTCTCCCCACCTCTGAATTGTCTCCCTCATTCCCCGCAACACTAGAGTCGCATCCCAGCAGCCTCTCTGCTCTGATGCAACATGGCATCTTAAAACAAGCAGTTTACATTAAAAGGTCAGCTGGGGGAGGGCACCAGCTGAATCTGTGGCTCAGGATGAAGAGGGCATCCGAGCAACAACAACAACATTAAAGCACAAACACACACATGCAGATACTCCTGTCTGTCTTTTTGCTTCCTCTTTTCCGAGCACATGCTTACATACTGTAGGTAGACGTATACACACACTGCCTCACTGTCTCTCCCACGAAGCGCACAAGATGCCCAGACACGTGTTCAAATACCAAAGAAGCGCAGACTCGCCTCCGAAAGGTTAGCGAAATCCGAAAATCAACAAGACCAGAGTTTAAATGCCAAACAGTTTCAAACACAGACAAAGTTGGATTTCCATCAGTGTAAAGAAGTCACAAAGAAGGTTCGTGTAAGAAGATGAAAAAATGAGCATCCTCCGACAGGCCGACCTGGGATGTACTTGTAAGAAGACAATGCTCGTTACTAATTAACTAAGTTTTAATGAATTTTATAATGAGATGTATAAAATAGATGCATTTGCAAGGTTGAATATCTATATGTGCTTTAATTATGTGTGAGTGTGTGTGTGAGCGTTTGTGCTCTTCGGGTGATAACTGCTTCCTCCTCTGACACACAGCCACAGTGAACGGCTGCTTGATTAATTCTGATCCACTTAATTAGAAAGCTGACGATTTCCCGCGTGAATACTGATAACGTGGGGAACTGCTGTCATTGACTGTTATTGACTGATGAGTTCATTAAGACGGAGGAACATGGCTGCTGAACTGAAACTTCCTTGCCTGACAACAACAACATAGCAACAACAACAACAATAATCTGTAACCGTGAAGTCGCCAAGATAAGTGTTGGCATTTTACATTTCAGCAAACCTGAATATGTCACATTTGTACAGTGGCGGATATGTTAAAACTTTATGTTTTAGTAATGCTGTGGTTAACATATGGTTATGTTTAAGTGCAAAAAACACATGGCTATGGTGAGTAAAAGATCATGTTTTGGCTTAAAAATACCTGCTTTTAACCCTGTTTCCACCAAACAGTGAAGTTCAGTTCGGTGCGCTTTTTTTCCATTTCCACTGTGAAAACATGTGAATGGTACCAACTGAACCACTGCTCACCACTCTGTTGGGGTACCTAGCACACAGATCTGGTACTAAAAGGTGGAGCTGTGAACACTGCAGTCTGTTGATTGGTCAGTAGAGGACGGTCACTCTGCTCAGGGCTGAGTTGTGGCTGGTTTTGAGGCTCATGTAACCACTGTTCATACTGTGGAGAGTTTTATTAGTAGACTGTTACTATAAAATATAAGGATGCAATCGAAGAAAAAAAAAAACTTAATTCACTTGGCCAACTGCTGGCGACTTTTTAGGTGGAACGTCAATTTTACTCAGTGCATGAGTTGATGATGTGAATCAATCAACACACCGATGACAAACTTTTCAAGAGCATTGATTCTGTGGGCCACAATTCCACCAGATGCGTGTGGGTTGTGTCTGAGCTCTGGAACAGCAGCGGAGCCAATCCATTCAGTTCTAGTCAATGTGTGTGCTTCCATCGGCTGCAGCTGTGCTGCATTCCGGGTCCGTCACAGCTGCGGCGCTCCAGAGCCCTCTGCAACAGATATGCAGGACTTCTATTTTTGCCGGACACCAGAGGACAACGCAGCAATTCAGCACAGAGCAGATCGTGCGGGGCAGGAAGTCGTGCACAGAAACAAAATAAAACATCCAGTTAATTTTCAAAATAAAATACACAGTGTTCATGGTGGATCATATTTCCCTGCACTACACCTTGAAAACATTATAATGGGCGGAGGCAGGCCTGAAGTCAACAGGTCAGAGGTTTTCAGACGTCATTTCACCCCGTTGACACCATGGATTAGGAGATGTTAATCATCGAAGTGCAAAACCATAAAATCATTTATGACCCATATAATATATATACATCTTGTTATATCACGCAATTATGCGTGAATTCGCGAGATCTCGTGGGTCCTTGTGACTCCCGCTGTCTGGCAGAGCTGCACCGCTCCGCACCACAAATGCAGCCGGTGGGTGTTGACCAACGGTGGATAACGAGCGCAGCCGTTCCGCAACAGACACGCATCCAGTGGGATTCCAGCGTAAACCCCTGAGTTTTCCTGAGAAGGACTAAATGCACAAACCCGCTATTTTTTTAAATATCTCTCACTGCAGCCTGTTCTATTTTGTTCTTAAAATGTCTGTGAGCAACTCTGCTCTACGGACGATAAACGAGGTGCGGACTTCCATCTGTGTCACCGGTAATGAGGAAATACAGTGAGTGCTGGACGGAGCAGTGAGTGACAACAGCCCTGCCCACATTTAAGGGTACTGTTTGTGGTGGAAACACTAGGGTCTAGGTACCATGTCTGAAGGGTTACTTTTGGTTCCAAAGGTACCATACTGAAAGTGTTTGGTGGAAACGAGGCTTTTGCTGCCACAGTCGCCAGTGGAAACGCCACCATGACTCACTAAAAAACAATCAATGTCATTTGCTGACAGTTGGTCTCGAACGGTGGTCTGCAGCTTAGCAGCTGTCTCACCTAGATGTCACATCATCCATCATCCCCTTTACCTCCCGATGTCTTATATACATGTAATCAGAACTATGTCATAACATATCCTTGGTTCGCAGAAATCTACAATGTCAACATTTTATCCTGGTGACTGAGCTGCCATGAAAGCTGGTTAGTGCCATAGCCTACGGTTTGGTCAAATTATACACAGCACTATAACCCATGTGATAAAGCTATAACACTGTATTAAGACATTAACACTGGAATGAAATTCTGATATGGATACTTAATAGTTGTCACCCTACTGAAAGCTTCCAGATGTGCTTCAGCTGTCTGAGCGCAAAAGTTCAGTGCCAAAGTTAGAGGTGTGTTGGTGCTAAATTTGCAACAGAGCTGAAGCAACAACGATGTGACAGTGTGTGCTTGCTTGTGCACTAAGAATATTCTTTCTGTTAGAGCAACACAGTGTATGTGTAAGTGTGTGTGTGTGTTCTCTTAAAACCTTACATGAGCATCAGCAGGAAGTTTTGACAGCTGCGAGCGTGCAGGTGTAACTTCTTTCTGTTAACTCGAGTGGTGAGACGCTTTCACGGCTGACGAGAGAGAGAGAGAGAGAGACATTCCCCTTATACCGCGGCGTACTGTAAATTTGACAGAAACATGCAGAGAAGCATGATCACAGTGCAGAAGTAGCCAGACAGTGTCGACTCCTGTTTACTTTAATGTACCAAACACGATCACACCATTTTTTTGTGCTTATCAACAGGTTTCTGCTGCGCTCGCTATACAGCGGCAAACAGAGGCACGTATAGACCTTTTCTGTGATGTGGAGTAAGATATCAGTCAAAATGGAGGCAGCGTGAGAGGAAGATGGACAGGCCAATAGTGAGAGTATGTGAGGAATGTGTGTGAGGAGGTGTGAGGGCTGTAGATGGGAGTGTAGGGGGCCAGAGGGCACTCTTTCCCCCCATGGAGATCTCTCCAGTAGGGTAGACAGTGATAGTATGGACCCCCGATCTCCAGCCCCGCTAACAATCTCTGCATGTCCAACTCCTGCTGATTACCGGCGACTCTGCTAAACAATGCCTTAATTCTCCATGCTCATGCTGTCTTTCTCTCAGTCTCTCACTCTGTTTATGTCTTTCTCTCATTCTTGACTATCCTCAGTGTCTTTGTCATAAATGTGCTCAACAGTAGAAAGTTAGTGACAGATCTGTCAGCAACCCAGTCGCCAGAAAAAAAAAAGTTTGCACCACACATTCCTGCAAACCACGGATACCTAGCGATACACTGAAACTTTACGTTTCTCAACAATGCTGTAGTGAAGGTGTGGTAAGGTTTAGGCACAAAAACAACTTGGTTATGGTTAGGAAAAGCTCATGTTTTGGCCTAAAACACCCACATTTGGTGGCACAAAAGCCGCTGGAAATGCAGTGATGTGTCGGTGAAGAACACCCAGGTTCAGAGGCTCAGACGCTGCTGGGAAATGCTTCAACATGTCGGTGAAATACCTGCAGGTACGGTGACTCAAACACCACTTGGAAATACAACAATGTTCCAGTTTAAAATCTCCAAGGTTTGCCTCGAAGGGTTGACAAAAACAACCACTCAAACAGTTGTCTGCAGCTTGGTGGCCATCTTTCCTGGATGTTATGCCATCCACCATCCATTCCAAAAACACCTCATATACTACGTTTGTATGTTACCTATGAAACATACTGAAGACCCAAAAAAACGATACGCACATCCAAAAACAATAAATATTGGGTGCTGGACAGAAAAACATACAAAAATACAAAAGCACATCCACACATTAGAAACTGCTCCTTTCAGAGGTGCTAATCGTATCAACACGTGTGACGTTTCGGGCACCAGCCCTTCATCAGTGGACCTGCTTTTGTATTTTTGTATTTACGTGTAAGTGTAATCAAGCCATGGTTTGCAGAAACGTACAATGCCAACATTTTCCTCTGGTGACTGAGCTGCTACTGCCAAGCAACTGGCGACATGTACTTCCCTTCCTTCCACGAGTTATGCCGATATGAGCACCAATGTTCGACTTGAACAAAATTAAACCATTGGAGAAAATAAGTGAGTGACAGGTCTTCTAAATTTGCAGCCAAAGTCAGAATAGACAGCTTAAGATCAGCACGATTCATCATTCTAATTTGAACGTCTGTCTGCTTCACTATAGGGGCCCAAATGCATACATACTCCCTAAGTGAATTGGTTACAGGCCTCTTGTCTCCTACACACACCTCACACAAATCAACTTAGTCAATATTGAAAAGCCGTGATTATGCGTAATTCTGATATATTGCTTTGGTTTATTAGGAAAAAACACAGAAACCAGAAATATGATCTATTTCTGTGTTGCTCCCTTTGCCATTTTGGTAGCTCCCACTCACTTCCACAAAACCCATTAAAAGCGAACCTTTGTACATAAACACGCACACCTCCATGCGTACACACACACATTATGCACAATGGGGAGGTCAGGTTTGGCATCGGGTTCCTGCTTTATAAGTTTTTATTTGCCAAATTTAGGTCACATATCAATCTGAAGGAAGACAAAAAAAAGGGGGAAACAAACCATCTTCACAAGAGACACGCTGTAACATTCCCATCTGAGAGAGGTCGTTTGCGTTGTTCGACATTCATAGTGCTTCCCACAACCCAACAGTTGCACCCCAACCTCCTTTGAAGTCAGCTAGAATTACTTATGACACAATAAGCTGCAACAATGAAGCAACAAAAGAGACTGGAATTTAAAGGGCATTCCTCTTTACCAAACTCCACCCAAAACAACGCTGCAATGTCTCAAGTAGGCATAGCTTCTGACATGATTTACTATAGCTCCGCGAAGGCAGCCATCCAAACGCGCTCGCAGGTGGCAGATTTGCCGCCATTGAAATGTCGATCCAGTTTGGAAAGTATACGATAGTGTTTTTAATATTCTCTCCAACGATTAACATCTCAGTGTAATCCAGACTTGGCAGAGGGACTTAACCAGAGCTTCCACACTGGCTCGGAGCCAGGCTGGCGCTGTGACTTGTCTTCCCACAGACAGAGGGATGAGCCTGGGACGGGATGGGAGATGCGGGGGCCTGGATGGACTGGCTGCAGACACAATACTGGCACTGTGACAACAGCCACCGATCAAGACTAATCTCGCTCTACCAAACACAACACACACGCATGCACCCACACACACACTCTCATGGACTCTATATTCATGAAGTCTGTTTTCTAAAATGCTCGTTGTCCTTTTTGCAAAAAGGAAACATAATTTCCAATATCCAAAATATGAAAGTACACATTATGACATCATTTAGCATATCGTGCAATCATCAAGCCTCAGACATGCAGGAGTTATGATTTTGTAAATTACAAAATGATTTGAGTAAAACTTGTGCAGGTTATTCATGCAAAACGCTGCACGTTCAGGAAGTATGTGCAAGAGCAATTTAAACTCTAACTTCTGGGGAAGAAAAATATCCAGAAATGACCAAAACTGCACCACAGCAAGGCTGTTAGACAATCAGGCACAGTCGAATTTTCCCTCAGTAATACCCGACGCCACTGTTATCAGACTGCGCGCTTTACTTGGCAATTATGGCCATAATCAAACAGGCTTATGTATATTTTACCAAAATCTTGTCGCAGTAGATTCCCTGGTTTCTTGTATCTATATTTGACCGGTTGGTTAGGAGGACGAGGGAGACATTTGGACATAAAACACTGTTAATAGTCAGAGCATCATTAAGGGATCTTTCCTCATAACTGGCTTCACGGGGGGCAGAGGAATGATCAAGAATAATGTGCGGTGCTTTGTAGCCACCCAGGTCACAGCCTGCATACAAATCCGCAATAAGGAGGAGAGGCAGGGAAGGAGGGAAGGCCGGGGACGAGGCGGGGGGTCTCAAACAGTGAATGGGTTGGAGAGGGGAAGAGAGAGAGAGACAGAGGGTGAGGATAACCGATCTCAATAAGGCGGGTCATTTCTGTGTAGCAAGTTCAGAGATTCTGTAGGTCCTTGTGGGGAAGAGGTGGAGGGAGGTAAAGGGGAGGGGAGGCTATTTGGGAGAGTTGGGGGAGAGGTAACAGGGTGGAGAGGGGGAGTCTTGTGCAGGCTGAGGCCCAGAGCTGTATTCAGTGGGGGTAGGCTGCTCCAGCTCCAACACTACTACAAAGCTGGACTCCTAGGGTTCATGAATAAGGCGAGGAAATGATCAGAAAAAAAGGGAAAAGAACCCTGAGAGATGTTTAGACAGATGGCCCACTTGAAACGACGCGAGGACACAGAGAGAGAAAAGTGATTTTAATGAAACTTCAGATTCGGCAAATAATTGATCTTTATTTCCCCCCCTCAAAATCCCAGCAGAAAGGTGAGAGTAAATTTGGTGTGTTACAAGTGCCTTTCCAACAGACATTAAAAGATACTGGTTGCTTTAAATCCTTTAGATTGAATTAAATTGACATCATGAGAAGGGGCTGGAAGAGAGGGAGAGGGAAGGGGAGGAAAAAAAGGAGAGAGGCAGGGAATCAAATGGAAGACGTTCAGAAAAGAGCTGTGGTGCCAAAGAAAATAGATAGCAGGGGACTTCTCTCCTCCTCCAGTCGTTCTTAAAGGGCCACTGAGAGCCTTTGAGGGAGAACATGCTAGTCAGTATTTTTAGAAATTTCATTTGATGGGATTCTGGCAAACATCTCTGCTCTGGGCCTTAGATGTAATATCAAATGTTACTTGCTGGGGACTAGATGATGTTTTATGAATTTAGTGAGCATGAATTATTAATGGCCAAACTGCTATCAAATATCTAAAATGTGCAACTAATTATTTGATGGGGGAGACAGAAAAAAAAGGTATCGCTTTGTGCTTCTATCAAATTAATGCTGATTATTTGACCATATCAAACCTTCACACTTGAGCTCCCTCATAAGAGGAAAAAAAGCCAGAGGAGATTTCAAAGGCTCTCGGTTGCAGAGCGGAGGCTTATTTGGGGCTTTGAATAGAGCAGCAAATAATGTGTAAGGTGTAAGCGCGCTGGCACAGTATAGTATGTACAGAAAAATGGCATAAAGAAAATCACCAAGCCTACAGTTTAGGCAGAAAGGACAGAGAGCCTCCTGGGGGGAGCTTCGCCATATGAATGCTGCACAGTGTAGGTACGCCGCCAACCCACTACCTATCCTTTATAATCATAATCCATTTCCACTGCTATTGTCCTCCATGGAAAAGGCTCACTCCATGAGATCACCAAATGAGTGAGAGAGAAAGAAGGAGAAAGAGCAATAACAGTGTAGAAATAGTGTGTGTGTGTGCATGTATGTGTGCTAAAGGGGGGAGCTCTCGCCAACTGAATGCCTATTAGAAAGTCCCCCTGAAACCAACCTGCCTATCCCACCCACAGTCTCCCCTCGGCCTCACCCAAACCTACCGAGGCCTAATCATACGCTTGGATTTCTCTTAGATGACATGAACATAGCATTGCGGCAGTGGCAGTTAACCACTCTCGCTTCTAGAACACGGAATTAGATTTAGGATGGCGATGAAACCCAAAACGGCTCGATTCCGGGCCTGTTGTTCCAGTCTTAACCCAACATTTGAGCTGTGTTTATTAACCCCTCCAACTCAACTCGCTGAGGTGTTTTTCTCTGCGTGTGTGTGTGTGTTTGCCCAAAGGCCCGTCTGCCCTGCTCGGGGTCTCATTACTGAGTGAGTGAGCGATAGTTGTTCTGCTTGGTCGACGAAGGGAGCAAAGAGGTACGCCTCAGAAAATGGGTTTTCTGGATTTTGATTAATCAGATTTTGTGTTTCTCGGTTAGAGAAATCAAATCAAAAGGTAGAGGATGGACTTTAAACATTCAGAATATTTGGAATCAGTGTCGGACCTAGCACATTAAGTGCCCCAGGCACTATTATTATCATTATTAATGTTTTATTTTATTTAATACGAACAAGAACAAGAGCTTATTTGGGCATCCACTGCTTGGGGTGGCACAGAAGGCAGCTGCCTGTGGGAAGATCCACCACTGTTTGGAATCACCCACACACTGTATAGGGGAGACCAGGGTTGGTTGGCACATTTTTCACCCTCTGCCATACTTCTCTGGCATAATTCATAACCAGCAAAAAAGTAAAGGCCAAGGTCTTAGCTATAGATAAACATGCTTCAGTGCATGCAAATGTTTTCTAAAATGTGGTGATTCATGTTTAAAGTCATATTGTGCATTTGTGCCAAGCAGTTCTATCACAGGGTTGGTTAGCATAATGGTTAACAGCTATAGTTACAAAAAATGACCAACAGAAAAAATATGAACATTTAATTCAAACAAGATCAAGAAAACATGAACATTTAAAAGAATACCTGGCCATTTTTAAAACCAAACCAAAGCAATTCATTCATTGGTTTAATTCAATAACCAGATTTCATTGGTTGCTTAGTCGCAGGAAAAAAAAAAAAAAAAACTCTACTAGAGCTGCGGTTCGTCAAAATAAATCAAAACCTATATGACTGGACCATGTGTGAATTTAATTTGAAAGGACAGACACAGGAAGTGTCCACGCTCAGCAGTCAGACAGGAGTCAGGTTAATTTCCAGGGCTGGTACCTGCGGTCATTCCACAGGCTAGTTAATAACATGTCGGGCAGGAAATCCAAAGTGTGGGATCATTTTGAGAAGGTGAAGGACGAACCCAAGGTGATATGTAAACTCATCTTCATTGGTCGACTACAAACATGACGTATCATCTGAAACATGGAAGTAGCTACATGCCCATTAGCCCACAGCGTCATTAACAGGCGGCTCGCTCAGTGTGTGACGTGCACTTGTAGATAAAATATAGGCCTATATTAATGAAGGTTCATTAGTACAGTTTTGTATTTCTCTGTTATGTAGCACAGTGTTAACAATGTTACTGATACTATTCTTTCTCACACCTTCAACTCAAACCACCAAAATATATCATTTAATAATTAAATTAATATCGTAAACATGCAGGCGACTAGTCGACTAATGGCCCTAAATGACAACTATTGGTGGACTGTTGGTGGAATGGTGCCAAACAACTCCAAAATCAATGCGCCAACCAACTCTGCTTGCATTTGACCTAGCTAAAAGAAACTGTAAGACACTATAAATACAATTTCTGTTTTATTTTCTTTGATAAATATACTATATGGTACATCAAATTGATCTAAAAAAAAAAAGAAGAAGAAACAAAGCAAAAATAGAAACAGCTGCTTATGAATGCTATCATGATGATATTGTTTGTGTGTGTGCAGTTGAGTATTTTCTTATATATACTCTATATTGCAGGGGAAGGTGCTCACTTAGACCCAAACACTCTGACCTTTCTAAGTGTCCTGTGATTATGATAGCCTGCCATTACTGCAAACACTCTGGGTGAACACACTGTACTGCTACCACACACACCACTTTGGCCTCAACAGCTCACCAGCATTGATTTTCACTTAAATCTTACGGGTCCAGCACCACCTCTAACCCCTGACCATCCACAATATTTACCTAGTTGCCAACAGGGGATACCCTATTGTTAGGGTGGTGTGGTGACAGATAGGTGTACAATGTGGCTGAGAGGCCTCTCCTTTGACATCTGTGCTGGGTCTATTCAACCTGGCACCGCAGGGAAGCCGCGTATGAGATGCCTCCTTCATTTGTTCTTTCTTGCTCTGTCTCCATCCACCTGCCCGTCTAACTGCTCTATTTCTCCTGTCCTCGCTTCTTCCCACCTATTGTCACCTTCTTTCTGTATGTTGGAAATAATAGTTCTCGTTCAAAATAAACCTCGATCTCTTCAGATGCGCTCTCTTGTTAGTAACTGTAACCTCAACATCCACAAACTTAATCATCACTGAACGGAGAATGGGACCAACACATCCAAAGGCAAAACAAACTTTGCGGGATTCTTGTTGAAGACACTTGTACTGAAAATGTTCAGGAGGGCCGTGAAAACATGTCTATCTACAGGAGAAGCTCCTTTAATGTTTTACTTGTTCTTCAAGTTCCTTCTCTCATAACCTCTCCACTCACTCATGATTTAAGGTTTTCTCTTGTTTCACAGAAACAGTGAAAAAGAGTGTCCATGAAGATACCGCTGATGGCAAAAGCTCAATTTATGGCCCAATATCTCTATTTCTCAGCTGTTTTCCGTAGTTTCAATATAAAGTGGGACATTATATTTCAGGCTGTTCTCATGCACTGTTACACAGGTTGAAAGTGATGTGTATATAACCCACACAATCGGGAGGGTTGCAATCACATGACCAATGTGCTGACAGGAGTAAAGAAGGAAGTAGTATAAAGTAAAGTCTGCATAAAGAGGCAGGTTGAGGTGCTGGATAGGTCAAACAAACACAGGACTTAGACCCAGGAGACAGGTGTTCATGTCCCATGTGACACCTAGTGAACTTTGACTTATTTTAAGGTATGTTGTCACCATGTTTCTTTTCCTAAACCTAACCTACATAACTTTATGTTAAGTATGTAACGTTAAGCACTTAACATTACGTTAAGTATGTAAAGTGACAACACCCAACCATGTTTCTTTTCCTAAATCTTACCTACATAACTCTACGTTAAATACGTTACGTTAAGTACGTTATGTTAAGCATGTAACTTTACATTAGGTATGTACATGATGACACCCAACCATGTTTCTTTTTCTAAACCGTACCTACATAACCTTATGCTTTATGTTAAAAACGTTATGTTAAGTGCGTAATTTGACAATGTCCAACCATGTTTTTTTTTCCTAAACCTAACCTATGTATCTTAACTTTAAGTGTGTTACGTTAGGTACGTAATGTGATAACGCCCTACCATGTTTCTTTTGCTAAACCTAACCTATGTGTATTAAGTATGTTACATTAAGCACGTAAATTTACATTAAGTATGTAACGTGACGATGGCCAACTATGTTTCTTTTCCTAAACCGAACCTACGTAACTTTACATTAAGTACTTTATGTTATGCACGTAACTTTACATTAAGTATGTAACGTGATGACACCCAACCATGTTTCTTTTGCTTAACCTAAGTTATGTAACCTTACATTAAGTATGTTACATTAAGTATGTAACTGTATGTTAAGTATGTAATATGACAATGGCCAACCATGTTTCTTTTTTCTAAACCACATTTGCGTAACTTTACATTACGTATATTACGTTAAGTACGTAACTGTATGTTAAGTATGTAATGTTATGACGTCCAACCATGTTTCTGTTCTGAAACCTAACCTACATAACCTTACATTAAGTACGTTACATTAAGTATGTAACTTTATGATAAGTATGTAATGTGACAATGGCCAATCATGTTTCTTTTCCCAAGTCTAATCTAAAGTCTAATCCTTACTAAACCTAACCTTTGTAACCCAGTGTTAAGTGTGTAACTTTACGTTAATTTCTTAATGTTACGACACCATTCGTGGGACACAAATTCATCAGTCATCATACAAACTGTCGTATGAGAATAGATTCTATATTTTTAAATGTCCCACATTATAAATTACTTTGATCAAAGTTCTGCTCTTTAATTTTAATAACTCTCCCATCCCCATACCAAAACTTGTTTTAAAAAATAAAAAAATACAACGCTACAAATTCTCTGGAGTGGCTAAGGCCATTGGCTCCTGAGTGATGGATGCTGGTGGGAAATAGATGGAGGTCTGGGGCAAGTTCACTCTCCAGGTGGTTACCAGGGAAAAGCCTAAACCTTGTGCAGGAATGCGGGGGGGGGGGGGGGGGGGGGGCAGAGGCCAACCTGCAGGGGACAGGTACGGTGACAGACCACTTGGCTTCAAATATCATACATGCATGTAGTGTAAAGCGTGTATGGACACCACACTATAGGCACACACTCACACAAGGATACACACACTCACACACAAGCAGTAGGGTGCTGTCTCAGACTGCTGGCGTGTTTCAATCACAGAGTCAATCAATGGGAAACAAAGAAGAGAGAGATTTTACTTCCCTCTTCCATTTTCTTCTTTACCTGTTTGCACAGGATGAGTCTCACTCTCAGTGTTGCGGCAGGTAATGTTCAATATTAGAGCAACCACCTTATCTGAATATTCATGGATGGCACATTTCCAAGTCCAGCGGTGAAGGAGAAACACGGGCTACAGAGCAGATTAAAAGCACAAGTCAAAGTCCTGGGGAGGAAGGGTGGAGGAGGGAGGGGAGGTGCAGATTTTAATGCATGGTCAGAAGCAGGCATCATTGATTTCAACACTAAGTGAAGGACAAGGAGTGCAGAGCTCGATTCCAAATCAATGACACAGTCCAAAATGTCTGCCACGCCGAGTGCAAGGCTCTCAGATTAGTGTGCAAAACGCCGAGTGGCACAAATTTTGTCAGACACACACGTGACGAAACCTCCAGGCGTACGCCGTGAGGAAGACAGCCAGTCACACAGACGCTCCGACTGAACCAGACAGTCCCATCCCCTGTGATGTATATAATGTTTGTTTTTCTTCCCATCATTTTAAAAGAAGAAAAAAAAGGAAGCTTGTCTATGAAATCGCATGGCATATGCAAAGGAGCACCACTTACGGGGATCCTATAGAGACCAAAGCAGTGGGTGTGATGGACTAATTAAGTAGGGCCTGTGTACTCAAACATCAATAGGTTCCATCAGACTGCACATAGCTTCTATAATGGCACATGCATGCCCAATCATAGAGGGAATACTCCTGATTACACACCTGCACATATGCACACATTATAACACATGCAACGCTGAAAAGATTAGCTGTAAAATTTGTATAATTCAATTAATATTTAAGAAATGAATGGAAATGTGTATGTTCCTTCACATTAAAGTGGCTCTCTCTGCTTGTAAACTTATTTAAATCGATAAAATTGAAGAAAAGGAAACTGAAAAGAAAAATGGAAATCAATTTACTCTGACCTCATGACTGATTAAAGAGTCGGAAAAAGAGATGTTGCACAAAGAGGAAGAAAAGGGGAAACCTCTGACTGTTGTCCAAGTGGAGGTGCGAGCAGAAATTAAAATGTTTCATATCGAGCAATCTGAAATGAATTGGGCGAGGCTGGAGGAGAGAAAAGAAAAATCAATGGCTCTCTGGCTGCGGTGAAAGGGACGGCATCACGAATGGGATTTGCCAGTGGGGCACAGCAGCTGCCAAATAACCTAGAGCTAAAGAATTACAATAATACTGATGAAGTGTGTGAGGGCTTTTAGAGGTATTGCTGGAAAATTGCTCTGATGGAGGCATAACAATGCTATCTAATTCGACTGCCCTCTCTGCTGCTCTGAAAAGGCACAACAACAGATGTAACGCTACCTTCTACAACCACTAAGGCCAGTCGTACAGAAAGAAAGAGACGGAGTGAGACAGAGGAGGCTTTTTTCTCTCCTGTGTGATGTATGGATGAAAGGTTTTTACATCATGATCTATTTGTAGCAATGCCTTCACTAAAACATAACTCCACTGGCGATCATCAGCCCCCAAGCTTCAGGAAACTACCTGCTCTCCACCCCACCACTGTTTTTATTACGCCAGCTGTATATGTTGATGAAAAGAAAGAAAGGAAGCCAGGTAGAAAAAAAAAAAAAGCGAGCAACTCTTCATTACATTTTGAGCATGCAGCTGTAGAAAAGCAGCGCAGGAAGGAGGGAGAGATGAGATGGGGTGAATAAAAGGATGAGAGGAACAAGCTCCCATCATCTATTTTTATGCTGCATTTAATTTACATTTTCTTTTTGCTGCCGATAAAAGCGGACAGGGAACACAAGGACGGTGACACCCAGAGAGCTCCCCGGGTCAGAGGGCAGCAGTTAACCTGTCAGAAGCAGAGTACTGATTAGAATAAATCTACACACACACTAGAGGTCAGCTCCGGCCTCTGCTACCCATCTGACCCGCCACTCTCTCAGGGTGTGTGTGCATATCCACCAACTATGCATAGTGCCAGTGTGTGGGTTACAGTGTGCACACATGCATGCTTGTGTGAATAGATCTGAATGAAAGCATGAATGTACCATTGTGTGTGCATGCAGGTTTGTCTTTTGGCTTTTCATATTCATATATTTCTCACTGCTATAAACGAGAGAATATGCAACACACTTGTTGATGGATACTTTTACTATCTTAAGTTGTGAACTGTAAAATTAAAGACTTTAATGTCCCATTAATATTATAATTTCTGTCTTTTAAAGTTTAGTGTGTAAGAATTAGGGCAGGGGTAGGCAACCTGTGGCTCTTTAGCCCCTCTCCAGTGGCTTTCTGTGGCTTTGACAAAAAATATCACATGAAATTGACAAAGGTTTTTAACATTTTCATTTTATATATCGTTGTAGGAGAAAGAAACTCTTACATTCTGCAATTATAAAATGTGTAGCCTAGCCTAAGTTTAACATTTCGTCAACTAAAATGTGCATCATATGTCTACAACCTGGCGCCCTTTCCTCTAAATTTTGCCAAACCCTAATAGCAGTAGCTAGTCTTTAGCCTCCTCAACAAGGCTTGCAAAAAAGAATTCAGAAATACAGAATTCAATAGTGCATGGACAGATTTGGTTAGCACTGTCGCCTCACAGCACGATCCCGGGTGTGGGAGCCCTTCTGTGCAGAGTTTGCATGTTCTCCCTGTGTCAGCGTGGGTTCTCTCCGGGCCCTCCGGCTTCCTCCCACAGTCCAAAGACATGCAGATTGGGGACTAGGTTAATTGATGACTCTTAATTGTCCGTAGGTGTGAATGTGAGCGTGAATGGTTGTCTGTCTCTATGTGTCAGCCCTGCGATAGTCTGGCAACCTGTCCACGGTGTACCCTGCCTCTCGCCCGATGTCAGCTGGGATAGGCTCCAGCAGCACAACTCCACCTAATGCAGGCTGATGGTGCCCCAGATTCAAACATCCAAAAGAAACACATAATTGAAACCACAAAATATCTCCATACTGCTCGTCCGTAGTGATCCAAGTGGAGTTGTGTTGCTACCCCCTCTCCCCTTGGATCTCTGCAAGGGATGTGAGGACTCTAAAACTTCACCTGAGCCTCCATCGGCATATGGGTGAGTAGATAATGGCTAAATTTTCATTTTTGGGTGAACTATCCCTTTAAGACAGGAGTTTGGATGTGAAACTGATGTTCTGGTGTCAAGGTCCTGCATGTTGTATGTATGCTGGCATAGGTGTCGATTTTGGGGGACATGACCCCGTCAGTATTTGATATATGTGCATTTGTCCCCACCATAAAAACATGAAAGTAGAGTTTTGACAAATTTTAAGCCATTTACACCATAAACTGATGCAGAAAAGGCAAAAATTGACCTATTAAAAATCACCAGAATGCAGGAAAATTAAGTGTTCAATGAGCCCCAAAGTCTTCGTTTCATATGTGCCTCCCAAATGTTGAAACAAAATCTAAGCCCTTGTACACCCACCATCCTCCCCAACCTAAATCTAACCACCTGCATTAGTTGTTTGAGGAAAACAAACGTCAATTTGCATTGTTGTACTGCTGTAGACAAGACAAGATAAACCTTTATTGTCTGTCACAAGTAACAGAAATTCATCTTTGACAAGCTCCGAAATAAAATACACAAGAACACACAAAACACAATAGACATTGTACAAGATATACGACAAAGCAGTGTATCTGGGTGGGACTTCAACTGTTATTTTACACTGTTAAGGGTGGTGATGGCAGTGGGAGCAAAAGTTTTTTTGTATGTGTTCTTCCGGGAAAGTGGGACTTTGTAATGGCGACCTGATGGTAGTAGTAGATGGTAGTGCATTCATTTTGAAAGAGACTGTGTGTAAGTGTTAAATTTCCTGTGAAAACAGAAGTGAATTTTAAAAGAAGACAATGCATGTAACAGGCGAAACTTGACAGGGTGTCCCACCCAGGGTACCTTCCACATCGTATCTGGACGTGGAAGGTCCATGACCAACCATCGAAATGTGACGAGGTCGCCGTGAGAATGTGTTGGCGGCACGTGTGTAGTGTTTCATTACCTGAAAGAAGTGTTGTCTCTAAAAACAATCCAAGTGGCGATTATGTCGCCACAACAGCGCAAGTACGAAAGCAGTTAAGCAACATACAAGAATAATTTCTAGGAGACAGGGTTCCACAACAGTGATTTACTTTTCTTTAAAACTTTTTGTATTGTACAGTTTGGATGCTTGTGTCCTCAGGAGTGACATGTCAATAAATGTTGTCTAACTAGACATGAAGAATATCATAATACTATAATAAAAGCAACAGAAATAAGTCTACCAGCAGCTATTCCTCCGAAATCTTTGCTGCGTGTAGCAACTGATATATAAAAATGTAAACCACCGAGCTGTTGTCCACATCTCTTCTTTAATGTGAGTAGAAGGGGAGGGCCTGCTCAGTGGGATGGAAATCTAACGCACATAAACACTAGACTTCATCTCTGGGGCTCAGAGGGCAAGACCCTGCGGCCCTCTTACAGAGGATGAAAGAGCCATCCCTGAATAAAAGAGTGAGGCTGCCAGTGTACACATACACGCACACTGCCAGAGACGTGCGCACACATAGAATACCTCATATGAAGAGCTGGAGGCGATCGCAGTGTGAGATACCATGTGGGATGTTCCTGGGCCCACACCTATGGAGGGTGGAAAGCTGCTGCTGAACGTGTAGGGTGAAGTGAGGTTACCCACTGGAGAACTGAAAGTCTGGGTTTATTCATTCAAAATCAATATGCAGCTCATCAGCAGATACTTAATGAAGATATTTGCTTTTTCTGTTTTTTCTTAGTACTTTTTAAGTAAAAGCAGAGAGATTCATTTTTTTTTTCAGTTACATTTTTCAGACAGTGCAACAATTGAAAATGCTTCCCTTCCTTATTTGCCACCATTGCAAGCAACCAATGCTAATGAGTACAAGGGTCATCCTCTGCATCCAGACAATACATGGAACAAATGCCTCTGTGTGCTTTGAATTTTCATTTATGAGAGACCACTAACAAGGAATCTTCACAGATTTGCATGTCATCTGTTTGCAGAGACGATATGGCCTCGCTATCAGTACAAAACAGTTTATTGCCTCCAGCCTGTTCATTTATTTGAGGAGGTTGTGGGCACTTCAACGCTGTTTATAATAATATCTACTACGTATTAGCCTTGGACTGCAACAAAATCATTTGAACGTGTTATTTAAAGGTGTATTCAAAGTATCTACGATTACAAAATCTTAACTGAATGATTTCCAATACGATGACAACAACAACAAAATTGCAAAAGACAAAGAAAAGGAATGTTTAACATACATAATTTCAGGGAGAGCAGCAAAGCAAACAATGAAGCCATCATCAATCATCTCTGCTGGTTTCCTGAAGGAAGCGACATGTGGTGGTGTAGGAGACAAGGCAAACACACTCGCACAGGTGGCTGTCACAAACACCCAAGCGGATCTGTATGGAGCTTTGTGTGATACTGGTGAACATGCCACTGCATCTCTCGTATACCTTTTAAAGATTATATGTATTCTCATCAACATGATTCAGGAGCTTATCAAAGGTCTCGTTTTGTTCTTTATCAGGGGCGGAGCAAGACGGTGTAAACATTCGGGGCTCAGCCAGGGGCGTGCTCCCCCACAGAGATTTTTCTCCCATTTATGGCAGGTATATGCACTATTTTTAGGTCATCTGAGATAATAGAAAGCCTAATTTGTATATCATGTGGGAAAAACACAATAATTGCCAAAGAAAAAAAGTCATCCTGTAGAGCCTACATCCTATTTTGTATCTTATTGTTTTCCAACAGTCTTCATCATTCTGAAATCATAACACAACATGTTGAAGACAAAACATTATCACTCCTGCCACATAGAAGGAGGCAAAAAATTGCCTGATGTCACTATTTTTAACTCAATCATAAGTAGGGTTGGACTTTGGCATTAACAGCATTACTAATACAGAGGTAATTGATGTTCCAGTCCAGTCAGAGAGACTGAGGGGAAATGACACAAATTTAACAACCTTGCCTCACTCCCAACTCATCAAATACTGATGCATGGTCAGTTGTCCGACGCTCCGAGGTACCCTTGTATCCTAGGTGGTATGAGGTGCACCGTGCGGGGGCATTTTTTGGCACCTCAAGCAACTGCCATAGTTTAAAGAGTAAGGAAGCTGGTGTAGGGCAGGTGGTAGGGGAGGTGGATGGGTCAAACAAACTCAGGACTTTCACCCTCACATTACATTACATGACCATATAAACTTAACCACATACTTTTGTTGCTTAAACCTAGAGAATTAAACTAAAATCAAAGTATTTTTAACTTACATTCTATTTTTTTTTCCTGTGTAAACAGAAGTTTTTGAAAATACACAATTCATGGAACAAGGGTAAATTAACAAAAGCACCCTAGAGCGTCAAAGATAGACGCGTAAGTCCATTTACCATGCTTCAGTATTTGATGAGCTGCGAGTGAGAATGAACTGAAGTTGAAGGTCTTTTTCATTCATTCATTCATTCACTTTCTGTGAACACATCCTGTTGGAGGTCGCTGGAGCCTACCCCAGCCTATCCCAGGTGAAATTGGGCAAGAGGAGGTCGCCAGACTATCACAGGGCTGACACATCAGCCCTTTTTCAACAGGAGTTGTGCAAATTTGCAGGAAAGCCTAATCAGTCTTCGTTCAGCATTGGCAGTATAAAAACAAAATCGGGGAGTGCAGCAAAATGCCGCCTACCTACTTTTGTTTATACAGAATGCGCCTTTTTCGGGGCAATGGGGGGGCGAGAGCAAGTAACAAAATGTGTAGCTCAGCGTGTGACGTAAACAGTGACATGGGAGTGAAGTCGCGGCTCGTCAGTCCTTCGGCAGTTCTCTCGTAAGTTGGCCCGTTCTTCACTATTCCCGTCATCTGACGGTTAATGGCCTCTTCATTTGAGTGGGCAAGGAGGTCACACAATTCCTTGTCTCCCCAGTTGCTCATCTTTACTGTGTCTGTCAGGTTTGCGTTTCCCTCTTGCTACTAGCTGCTCGCTAATTCCTGCTAGTAGCTACTATCAGCGCCTCCCACAAGTAATCAACAGCCCCTCCCGTTATGGAAGGCCACCTTAGTCTGTTTAAACTAAAAGGGTTCTGCCAATATGACTACCTTACGTGGCGAAAAATTGGGCGCCTGGGATCAACTCGCCATCCCGCCTCTGTGTGTCTAAACGCTCGCAGCTTGCCGGCAAAACGGCCCAACATTCACCGACAATCTGGCAGTGTAAAAGGGGCTAAAGAGACAGACAACCATCCACACCTACGGGCATTTAGAGTCACCAGTTAACCTAACCTGCATGTATTGGGAGAGCCCGGAGAAAACCCACACTGACACGGGGAGTACATGCAATCTCTGCACAGAAGGGCTCCCCCACGCCAGGGTTTGATCCGGAAACCCTGGATTCAAACCTGTTGCTTTGAGGCGACAGTGCGAACCACTGCACCACTGTGCCACCAAGAAGGTATTTTAAAGACCTAAAAGATTTTGGGCTCTTGGGGCATCCACTAGCTCACCTGTTAGGGCGCCTCGTGTACAAAGGCCATGTCCTTGCTGCAAGTGCGATTCCAACCCTGGCTCTGTGCCGCTTGTCATCCCCTCACTCTCTCACACTAACACACTAAAGCTTTCCTTTCTAATAAAGTCAAAATGCCCCAAAAAACCTTTAAAAAAAAGATTCAGGGCTTAAGAGAAAACATTTGAAGCTGGAGCCCCAGATGCCACCCCCTGCTCCGCCACTGCTCTTTATACTATTGATCCCACTTTGTCTAAAATGTTATGTTAAATCTTTTTGGTATGTAACACTCGAACACTGCAAGGTTGGCATGCAGCTTGTACTTTGCTCTTTGACAGAGAATAGTGGCTACAAAATCATGTTGGCTACGATGGATTCCAGTGCTGACAAATTTTATAACCGCCAAAGGAAGAAAAAGTGTCAATAAGAACTTCTCAAGCCACTCCTTACATTAAAATTTCTGCTAAAATATGCCAAAACATCGCTAAATACACAACTTCCATGAATGCTATTGAACTCCTTTAAGTTTTCATGCTTTGCCAAAAGTTCTGTATTCAGCCATGTTTTAGCCAAATGATGATTTTGAGTAAAATATCACTTAGTATTAACAACACCTTAAACCTTAGGGATGAAGTCTTGACTGAATGAAAACTGATTTCAATTATAATATAGTATAAGAAAAGTAAATTGGAGTGTGTACCTTTAAATATGGAATTATTCAAATCTTAAAATGTCTTTTTGTCTAACTGTATGTGTTGTTGGGCAAAATATCGACCTAGCATATTAAAAACACAACATACAGATGTGTCGCAACATTAATACTAATAAGAAAAATATAAAACACTATCAAAAGCTACCATCATTTGAGAGGGGACATGATTCTACATATTCATGAAGCAGGGTATGTCTCTGATCTTTATTTCTTTAGATGCATAATAAGCTAAAATGGCAATAAAATTCCTAAACGAGGCAGGTGCCTATGCAGCAGCAGCAGCAGCACAATGCCCACAGGTATCTCCTATCTCTTTCTTTGTGTGAGTCAGCCAGAGAGATCAGTGGTGTCAGAACTATCAGGCCCCAGCCTCAACAGAAGGGGGGTTCAGGTCAGGGGAACTCTTTCTTCCTCTGACCTATTGTTCTTCCTCAGTTTGAAAACACACCGCAGCTCTTTCATCCGCAGCTCTGCACCCAGAGAAACAGGAAGTGTCTGCATCACAGACTCCATCCATCATCTCCAGCCAAAAGACCTGTCACATTTATAGACTTTTGACTCTCATTGTTATCCACTTCTAACATGACTGACTCACACCATTACTCGTGGCAGTTTGAACATTGTCATGATAATCTCCTTCTCCTGCACTATTTCTAAGTTCTGCCCTTTTTCTTCAGTAATTCGGCGTTTCTTATTTCCGCCGCTGTTAATTACAGTTTGAGAGTAACATGACAAGTGTTTAAATCTGATATGGCTTAAGTTCTCCTTCTAGAAACCCACTGGAGCAGTCCACTCAGACAGGCTTAACTCTCCTCGTCTCTCCTTCACCCAGCTCCAGGCCAACTCTAATAGCAATCAATGAAGTCCCAGACACAATAGCTAATTCAATTTCCCTGGACCAGTTTTCTCATCAGGGCTCAAGGTCCTGTCCCCAGCTGATAGGGCCCCAGAACATGTCTGGAAGAGTGAGGATTTACCCAGACCGTCAGCCGCCCTTCTGTAATAGACACAGATAACCGGATTGTTCGAGAAGGAGGGAGAGCAGAGTGAGGTGAGGACCAGCTCACCTGCCTGCGTGCCCAAAGTGAGGCCCTTACACCCAGCCGCGAGATACATCCCTCTCCCCTATCTGCCGCCCCTTCCCTCTCCTCCTCCATTAAAAAAGAAACTTAATCAAGAGTCTTCAACTCCCACTTTGACGTCTTCAATGAGATTTCAGAGACTTAGGGCAAGAGGGGCAAGAAAAAAAAGGAAAGGAAGAGACCTAGAAGGCGGTGGAGGAGTGTGGTGTGTGTCTGAGGGGGGCCGAGGGGAGATTAACATCTGTGTGGCTTCGGTTCACTTACCTGGGGTTCCCGAATGATTCCCCGGGTGCAAAACGGTGCGTATCCCAAACGGCAAAAAGTGAGAGAAGAGAGGATAAGAAGAGAGGCGGCACCCTCCTCTGGCTGTCTGACAGCTGGTGACCCATGGGGCCAGAGGTTTGAGGAGAAGGGATCAAAGACAAACCCCGAAAAGGAGAGAGAAGTGAACAAATATAGGGGGGAAAAGGTATAGTCAATGATCTCTTTCTGTCTCCTTCGATCTCTGCCTCCTTTTTTCCCCCGTCTCTTTGCTCGGCCTTTCAGCTCTCCTGGACAGTAACCTGCTGTCCGCACCAGTCATAGTAAATAATACAAGGCTAGAGTGAGGCCTAAGTGCGCAACAATCTCCTACATGCACTGGGACAACAGAGTAAACAATACAAACATCAGAGGCACAACAGCCCTCAGGCTCTGCATTCTGGCTCTCACACAGCCTCTGTGAAGTGTGCGGATGTGTTTGTGTGTGTGCATGCACACACCGATTTTTTTTTTTTTTTTTTGCTTTTTGCGTGTACATGCACGTTCAAATGTCATGTTCAGCAGTGTGAAAGCAGATATACTCGCGTCTCCAGCACCATTCGGGATCCCCGGTGAGAAGACACCTGATGGCAGATGCTGCAGTCTGATGGCAACTGAATTATCCAAACACACCAAACCATTACCTCCACCTAACTTATGCGCACACATGGCAACAGAGCAGCTATTAAACAAAAAATTGAAGACATTTCAGCCCCGATTCGGCATGCACGGAAATGTGCGCAGGCAAATCCATCCTTTTACAACAAAGGAGATGGGCAGTAAAACCAACAGAAACACTGATTTCCATTCATAATGCATCAGACATGGTGGGGAGATGTTGTTTCTGAGGTGTTGAATGGCGTGCCGGCAGTTGTCATCTGTCTGCCGTACAGCGAGTCAAAGCCGCCATGGCAGCCCGGTCCAGACTGGTGTACAATGAGCTGGATGCCAGCCAAAATGTCTCCTCTCCAAACATCACACATTTCAGACGGCCCTTTCAACTCGCGCAGGATGGAGGGAAGGCCGAATTCACGGAGGGAGAGGAAAAAAAGGAGATAATTCAATTTCTTGCGAGCATGAAATAAGAGTTAAGAGGCTGGAAATTTACAGAAACCTCTCTTAAAACGTCTTAATAGATATCTGAGCTGAAATAACATCGGCGGCGTGATTAATGAAAATGTCAGATAATTGTTTTCCTCGCAGCGTTTCATTATTCTGTGTCCCCTCTCAAAAGCCTGAACTAAAGCAAGAATTCATAAAATATGTAATTTAGCGCTGACCTTTGGCAGAGTTCAGCAGGTCCCCATCTGTGTGTGAGGAGCAGAGAGGAGCGGAGAGAGAGAAGAATGATGACCCCTTTAACAGCTTGCCTGCGACTACCTGCTGATCCAAAAACACTGGCCAGACATGAAGCCCCTGCATAGTCAAAGGATCAAACAGGGCCAGAGAATACTGCTTATTTCAGAGAAACAGAAAGAGGGGGTTTGGGGTGGGTTTGGGGTTTGGGATGCGAGGGGGGGTTCCAGTGATACATTTTGTGCTACTTCGACCACCAGGGGAAGGAGGTGGGGGGGACGAAAAACAGGGGGATGTGAGAGAGATGTAGACAGTGAGGAGGACAGGAAGAGCCATAACTGTGCTCAGAAAAATAACACAAGCGAATGATAATGGGCTAATGCCGCCATTAGAGGTAACCCGTACCTCGACTGCTGGGGGAAGAAGGAAACTACAAAAACTGTGCCGTTTGAAGCCTAATCCCCTTTTACATTCTTAATTAGGAAACAACAAGCCATAAGCCCCTTTGTTGTGCTGACCCACACATACTAAACGCCCATTGTGTGTGGGTGTGTTAAGATCTGAGGAGGAAAAATTTCTCTGTGGTCTGCCGTATCGTTGGACGAGCACAGCCGTCCTGAAACGTATCGCCATATGAAGTTGTTTTCCTGTTCAGCCAATTTGCTCTCTGAGTGGCTGAGATGAATTTGGATTTTGGAATAATTTTGTTTATTGAAAAAATTACATGACCGGGTGATTGGCCGGGAGGAGAACGTGGACACACAATGGTTGGCACAAATTTCGCCGCCTTGCCACTGAAGACATAGATTTGCAGCAGATGTGTTCAAGCATGCTGTTGAACTGTAAATCAATATGTGGAAACTGGAGCTAATTACAGATATGGGCTTGTTGTCAGTCAATCTATTCCAGCAAGGGAAACATATTACGGTGCAGGCATTTTTAGTGATTGTGACGAACAAAGTAAATGTATGCATTGTGTTGTGTGGACATTAATTATGCATCTTTACATCCAATAATTTCCCCTGCCTTCAGCCGAGGTGAAACATGCACTGATTTCCCTCATTATTGATAATGTGACTGTATCCGCGCTCAGCTATTCGTCACACACACATGTCCTCTACTCATCTCCTCTCAGTATGGGCCTTGTATGACATGCAGGCCACTGCATAGACACACCCCCGCTTAAATTTATGTGCTCTCACACACACACTCACGTGCACACAGAAACAGCTGGGGAGCATGGCGGCGGGTGACGTGAAATGCCCACAATGGCTCCGGAGGGATTAATTTCTCCCACTTTATTTGTTTATTACTGCATGAAGAGCAACTGGGGTGGCGGCGGCACAACAAACAGGATATAGTAGTGAGTGGCTTCCTCCTGCGGTTACTGATGCCTCATGCTGATCCCTATATTAAGATGACTGAATCTGCTGTGAGATACTGTGTATAACATTGTTCTCCTCCAATATACAGTAGAGTGAGGGTGGCACGCTGCAGACTGCTTGGAAAATGTGTCTGCATAAAAAAAGGCAGTGTCCCAGTTATTAAAAAAGAAAGACACACTGGCTTTAGAATTATTGTTGTTTATGCATCTATAAAATAATATTAACAAAAACTAGATTTTAAAAAAGGCTTGCTGATTGTACAGCTGCAAAAATAGTAAATATGAGTCACCATATATAGCCTGGTACACACTCAGCTTTTTATTTAATATTTACTTTCACTATTTTTGTAAATAAACATTTAATTTTAATGAATTTGTGCCTGAGTGTGTTGGTATTTCAAAGTTACGGTACAAGGTGCAGCTGGCCTAGGGTTTGTGCAGTACCTGTGTTTTGTTATGTGTCATTCTGTCTGTTCCCCTTGTTGACATTGACTTCCTCATTGTTTGGGGCCCCACAGACCCCACTGCTGTGTGTGTGTATAAGCAATGCATGAAATTTACATAAAATATTTGTAATTTCTTTTGATCTAATAGGTAAAAATATTGAGGTAGTGACTCAAAGAGTGTAGGATTTGTTTCGACATTCGGATAGACACACAAAACAGAAAATTTTAAGCACCAAACACTAAATTTTCTGCATTCTGGTGAATTCTTATGCACAAATGTATGCTTTTTCTGCAGCCATTTACAGTGTGAATGTCTTACATTTTGTCAAAAATAAAATTCCTCTCCTACTTTTATTTGATAGATGCACATATTATAAATATTTATGGGATGTGTCACAAGCATCCCCTGAAATTTGCCTATGGGGAACTCGTTCCTATGCGTCAAACTGGGGACAAAATACAAACACCTCCATAAAGCACTGCTACTACACAAAATAAGCAAATGTTTTATATGTTATATGGGCAATGCATGAACAGATATATATTGTTTTTGTTTTCCAAAAAAAGCCATTCACAGAAAAATATAGTGATGTTACTTATATTTGGGGAGCTTTAACTCCCTGTTAGACCTCATGTTATATAATACCAGTACAAGGAATAATCGAATAGGCTTCTCCAGATTTAGGAGGGCAAGTGATGCGTTAAAGTACTATCAACCGCAGTCACACACAAGAATAATAAAATCCATTGTATTTTACGATGCATTAAAGCTGGGGTGTCTGAGCTCTGAAACAGCAGTTCACATAAAAAGTATCAAGCTGATAAAACAATGTTAAACATTGTTTTGAGCTGTAAAGAGGGCCCAGGGTCTCCAGGACTTCAAACAGGCTGTAAGGATGTATATCTTTGTAGTGTTTTATGTCTGTTACTGAGATTTATCTGCAATGTGAACAGAGCAAATATAAGCAGGGGGACTTAAGCATATTCTATTCTTTAAAAATAAATTAGTGTGAGTTCTTACAGATGCAAACAGGAGATGTTGCTGAAGCATAGCATATTCAGTTTACACCTAATCTAACTCTAATGAGCCCAAAAAAAAGATGTGTTTAACATGGGAGTGAAAGGGTTATGTATGCAGGATCACCCTGGTTTAGAAACTCACTAAACTATATTTGGAAAAGCTTAAATAATATGTGAATTTGCCTCTAAAAATGTCGAAAGGAAGAAAAAAAAATTAGGGTAGTACATGCGGAACAGAATTTTAAATTTTAGATAAATGCTTTTAAATCAGTGGAACTTAATCTAGGTCCCAGTGTCACCCCGGATGAGCTTGACCTCCTTTTTTTATTACATCCGGAGATATTTTTGTACCTTCTTAAGCCGTATTCCTCCCTCCTCACAGCAAGAAACTCACTCTGGCTATCTCATATGGGACTAATGAAAGTCATACTTACACATACAGTACAGTGCGGTACAGTACACACACACACACACACATAACTCTCTCGTGGAGCTGTGAAGAGCCAAAAAAACATCCTAAAGTGTAAGCGAAGGCAGGTAAGAACACGAAAACAAATCAAATGTACAACATGGCATCAATGAAAGCTGAGCTTCAAGCAATAAAAAATGTTATTTATGCACAATAATGAATATTAATATAATAAAATCAAGCCCTATCATCAGACCATTAGCTTTTCCAAGAGGCAAAAAAAGGCATTCTTTCAAATTAATTTCATAATGTCCATTCAGTGTCGTGTTTGTCCACGTTTTAATTTCCAGCTAATTTCCAGCTAACTGGCAAAATGATATTCAATTAGTTAATTAAGTATGATCCAGCTGCGTGCCATCTCTCCACACCAGGGGCTGTCTCCCCGTGGGCCACTGGTTTAAGCCTCTCTGCACTAATTATCACACTGACATTATCAGGCTGTACCTGGCGTTCTCTGTTACCTTAAGCTGCACCACTGGGCTGCTGCCACTGCATCACATTAAAGGACAGTGAGTCATGTGCAGCATCAGTATATGAAAGCATGACAGGCACTGGCGGCTAGCTGGGTGGAAGCATTTCATACTTCTTATCAGCTTTTTATAGGTCTTGCTGTGTATTTAGTGTGGTTTTACAAGCACTGTAATATAAAATGTTGTTGAAAAACAATTCACTTAAAACTGTAAAGCTTTTTTTTGTTTTTTTTTCCAAGCATCTGGATATTCAAAAACTCTGTGTTTTCAGGTTCATACACCTTTCAGTGCACATTAAATATAACGCTGCAAAGTATAAGTAACACAAAAACAAACACGGGAGCACTGAGACAATGATTATGTTTGCTATTATATGCAGAGTCAAACAGATGCTATAGATAACCACAAAGAGACATCCTGCGAGCTGTAATAATATGTCCTATAAATGACCACTCACACAAAAACACCACCTACGTGTCGGTTCTGTAAACACAGACAGGGGACGTTTTAGTGGCTCCTCTATTCACGGGCGTCACAGCTATTATGTGACACTTTTTAAAAACATGTTTCCTTTTTTTTGTACTATGTCGAAAATGAGTGCATCATTCTGTCCATTGCTTCATTATCAAATCCATTCTGCTACTGAGACAATGTCCAAGTCAATGAAATCCTTGTTTTCACTGCTACCTTGCACCATGACAGATTTTTTCATTGCACGAAAGCACTTACACAAGAGGGCACCGCAGACGTTAGCTTGTGGTTGATGCCGGGATGCCAGGCAGCTGAGTCACCATAAAATGTTCCGAATATTTACTGAAATTCAAAGCTTGGCATTTAACTTAATGTTTGTATTTTGTTTGCCTGTTGTTAACATTGTTGTTCTTGTTACAGTGTCTCTATACTGTCTGACACAGCAGCCTTGTTGTTCTTTTCAGGCCCCCAGGAAGAGTGCTGAACTTTGAAGCCAATATTCATAGTGGCCAAACAGTAGAATTACAACCTATGAGTCCATCACGTGATGCCTTTGGGAGCAAAAAACTTTTTCGCATAGATTTACATTGTGAAAGAGAGAAAGAGACATCTGTGAATCTGTGGACACATTTTTTGAGCCTCACAAACTTTGCAAAATGTCCGGTTTTACTGTCAGAATTTGATCAACTTAGTCTGAAAGCAATTGAAAAGTCTAAAGGAGCTATGCGATTAAATAAGTCAGTGGACTCCTAAACTGGAAGCAGCTGGTTCGGCTGGTGGAGGTCTCTAGTGCACTTGCCCTACGGACCCGATGACACGGAAGGAGTAGCAATTATCTGGCTGATCTTCAACGTAGTATTTTTGGCTTCATGCACTATTGAGCAACTTTCATAGGAATGAACAAGGTCCTCCCTACAATGCTGTATCCAGTTCTCTTTATACATCCATGGTTCAGTCGACTAACTGTGAAGAAGTGCTAATGCTAAGCTAGCTAACGTTAAGATTAACGTCAATACGCTAGTGAAAAAATGAGGAAGGAGGCTAGGTTTTATTTGATTGTTACTGTAGACTATTTTTGGCTGATAATCTCTTGGTTTGCCCCCCCAGAAGAGGAATTTGCAAGGTCTTCCTGTGGCTGGGCAGCCCCTGTGCCACAAAACTTTTACGTTATCCAGCTAACTTCAATTCAATTCAAATAACTTTTTTGAACTAACTAACTATGAATTGAAGTTAGCTGGATAACGTAAAAGTTTTGTGGCACAGGGGCTGCCCACTTGATGGATTTGCTCAAACACTTATGAATTCAAGACTATGGCTTTTCATGAAAGGTGACAGATGGTTCTTAAACTGATGCCTATTGACATGAAATGTTGCCCTAAATATTTATGTGGAGCGCTTCTTGGTAGCAGTGTTGTGTGTGTGAACAATGCCACCAAGACAACTGGCTAATAACATAATAGCCTTGAGACATACAGCAGCTTCAGGTTCTGGTGATTCTTAGTTCTAGAAATGATTGAATGATTAATGTAATTTATTGAAGAAGGCATAGGTGCTCTGCGACTACAGTTGTCCTCTCCACTCATTGATGTGATAACATTAAAGAAATCAATTTAACAGCAATTGCAATTGCAAGCATAAAGAGATCCTTGCGTTTAGAGAAACAATGCGTGGTTATTATTAAAGATGGCTCTGATTTACCCATTGAATCAATTTCTGTACTTTTAGCTATTTAATATTTTCAAATATTTGATCTTTGGCCAACCACTGCCTCTGAATTAAATTACACGTTCCCAATGCTAGTTCAGCCAAATAAAAGTCTCAAACCACCTGTTCATTAGCATCAGAATACAAGAAATGACATCTACTCTGTTTAAAATATCCTGGGGCAGGACAACAAGTCCTCCTTTACATTGACCCACCCACTTCCTGCGCCGCTGCCTGTACCCTACTCCAACACCGTGAGGTGTTTACTGTGCTTTATGCTTTAAAGGTGGAGTCTATGATTCTGGAGAAAGACTGCTGATATTTAAACAGAGGCTCTAGTAATGTCTCCAATGTTATTTAGGTTTCATTACTATCACAGCGTAGCTCCGTAGGGAGATCAGCCAACATAGTCTGAGCCACATCGTTTGTTCTCCATTTATGGAGCCAGAGCTGTGCATGAACACTGGATTTTTTCAGTGCCCACACATAATGGACAGCCAGCAGTGCATGAGGAGACACAAGCTATTAGATTAGAATTGCAGACTGCATCTTTAGCTGTATCTTCTGTTTGGATGGAAACGCCTAATTAAAAACACTTAGAGACCCAAGACAGTGCACATACAGTGTCCGGCCCACCCATGTCTACCTGACAACTGACAGCCCAATCTGATTAAAGGCTGACTGACTGGAGGAGGAGCCTCTGCCAGCCATCCACGGCAGGCCAAAAGTGATCACTATGGCGATGGGTAATTACAGCTGTCAACGCATCCTCCATCCTGCTGGCACCAGTTTGATTGCGCTTGGCAACAATGATAGACAAGCTTACCATGCACTCCACCAAACGCCAATCACATTGTCCCCTCTCTGCTCCATTTAGCTGACATGCAACGCTCACATGGCCCCACAACACAGGCCCGTCATGGCATCCCAGCCCAGTTTTAATTGTTTCTCTCTCCCTCTTCTTCTCTTCCCAGCCTCAGCCACCTCCCTCTGTTCTCCTGTCTCCCTCTCCTCTCCCTCTCTCTCATGTGGACAGCTCAGAAGTGCAAGTGTTATTACATGAAACTCCCGCTGTAGCATTAATTGAAGGGAGATATGGTGGGACAAAAACGACGGGGGGTAGAGCATGCCCATTATCACTCCTGCTTTCAACAGGTCTCACATTTGGAAACTGCAAATTGCAAAAACTTGCAAGGGCAAAATGTTTGACATTATTTGATCTGCAACCATATGGTGTAAGCTGGGAGGGGGGTAGACACAAAAATAGATAAATAAGTAAACAAGAGCAGGAAGAAATACAGGCGGCACAATAGGAAATGTGACCAGAGAGAGCAAACAAATCAAGAAAATAATTATCTTTAGGGTGTAATTAATGAGGGGTTTTGCTTGCAAGAGGGTATGTCAAGTGCTCTCCCCCTGGTCCCTCTGCCTAACTTCTCTTCCTGGTAGCCTCTCCTCTGCCGTGCCCTTGCCTCCTATCCTATGGCTGACAGTGACAATAGCCATACTGCGGATGCTAAACAGCCTATTGTGAAGTCTGGGAGGCAGGACTACAAGTTCACATTGAGAAAAACACAGCCTTCCTGCTAGCATTGTGACGGTTGATTTAAGTTAGCCGTATTAATGAAGTCAAGTGTAACTGGACAGGGCTGACTCCGGCTTCCATATCCTCTCTTAATTACCTGGCTTTGTCTCGGCATGCTTGTCCTTAATCTGACCTAATGTGGCTAATAACTGAACTTGAAAACAATCAAAACAGCAATTAGCAACAGCAGCCCCAGAAATGTTGAATTCTCAAATTAATGCGGCAAAATTGTTTGCTGCCTTTCATGTCAACAGACGTATTCAAATGGCATCCCTGGTTTTACAGCTCAAAAAAAATAAATACATAAAGAGTCAGGAAGAAAAGAGGAAAAAAGAGAAAGAAAAGGACAGGGAGCTATTTTCAGTGAAATCATAAAAGGCTTTTGTAATAAGGGAACAGAATCCTTTATCATTTGCAATAAAACGAGACTTTGACAAAAGACTGAAATGAAAATATCACATCAAAGGTCATGTTTGAATATAGATTCTTATCTTCCCACGTTCTCTGAATAACATGGTAGCCCTTTGATACACTGACCAAACCATTTTGAAGAACAGAAACAGTTTTTTTTTGTCCTCCCTTCTTTTTCTTTTCTTTAACACAAATATGTCTTTAAGGAGGTCTCGTTTAAGCCCATAAATTCCTTGAAAGTGGATGAATGATACAGTCCCGGCATGGCACTGACAAAAACAGATGAGTGTTTTTCCTGAGGGAGAGGATTGTGGGTATGGAACGAGTTAGCGCTGCCTGTTATTGCAGCTGATCATAAAAGGCTATGTGCATGGGAATTCCACTGTAAAAACTGGAAAATGTTTGTTGCTGTAAAAACATGTTAATGCAAAACAGTTAGGCGAAAGACAAAAACTTAACCGCAGGTAATAGGATCATAAAGTAGGAGCATTTAATTGTGCACAGTGTGTTAATTAAATGCATTTCTGAGCATATGCTGCCTAGAAAAATAAGATATTTATCCAGATATACTGAATAAAAGAGTAACTTATAATATTAAATAATTGAAAGACACACATTTACATAGAAATGACAGACATCTACATTCCCCCAGATATTATTTTTTCCACACAGCTTTAGAGAATGCCACAACATCCAAAATGAAATAAAATAAATAATCATTTAATTGCTCTCACCAAACCCTGACTGTGGGCACACTGGGCAGGAAAGCAAATCCTTACTGATGTCTGATTGAATTCAGGCACCTCCTTTCTGTGGCCCCCAATGCTGCTTCAATCCACCAATGGGGCGCAGGCAAGCGGATTAGCAGGGATCCTGAGAGGAAGTTTAAACAAGAGGAAACATTAAGTTTGAAATAAAACACAGGAAACAGGGTTAACTGCAACTCCTCCCAGTCAGTGCCAGTGGCGGGGCTATTTTTTGCCCAATTATCCTTGGTTAACGGGATTAATTACTCTAACTTCTCTTTCTTTTCTTCCCCTCCAAGCAAACCGGCAATAAATCCTTCTCCGTGCTACACAGTCTGAGAGGGCCACTCTAATTAGCATAACAAGTTACAAAATCATTACGGCCTTAAAGTGCTTACGGAGAAAACAACATCAGAAGCGCACAGGATGCAGGATGGGATTTAGGAGGGCTATTTAATTGAATGAAAATGTTTGGGGAGGTGGGAAGAGGGGGTAAACACAACAGAGGTGATGCTTGGGGAGGGGAGGGACACACACTGAAGGTCTGACTCTCACAGGATTGACCCTGCTATGTCTGATGCGTTTTTCCACCAAACTTAGTGTGTCTGTGTGGGTTTGGTAAACGTGGGAAAACACGTTAAAAACAGGCAACAGACTGTTTTTCATTTCCAGTAGACGACTATTTTCTTTTTCTGGTGTCACAATTGATGGTTGATTCCAAATGGGCCGGAAAACTGGTATGTAAATGACAGGAAGTGCATGGAGGCTAGTGAAAATGTTACTGTGGTTACTTCTTTTTTTATATTTCTTACTTTTCAGTCTCTCTTTCAAACTCAGTGCAGACCAAATTTTGAACAATATTTGAGCAGTTTGGACGCACGCAGACAGTTATTTGCGTCAGTGTATGATTGCAGCAAGCCCAGAAAGGTACAAAATGAGTGCTCAGGGCAAAAAAGTAGTGCTCGGTGCAGATTAAATACTGAACGATTTGAGAGCACTACTTGGACGCAGATGGACAGTTATTTGTGGCAGCGCGTCATTGCATCGCACCAACAAAGGTGCTTAAACTAGTGCTTCTTGCAGACAAAATTTGAAGGATATTCAAGCACTACTTGGACGCAGATGGACGGTCATTTGTGGCAGCACGTCATTGCATTGTGCCGGTAAAGGTGATAAAATTAGTGCCGGGTGGAGACTAATTTTTGAAGATATTCGAGCACTGCTTGGACGCAGACAGATAGTTATTTGTGGCATTGCGTCATTACATCCCATCAACAAAGAAGCAAAAAGTAGTGCTCTATGCAAACCAGATTTTGTACGATAGTCTAGCGCTGTTTGGATGCAGATGGATGGTTATTTGTGACAGCGCGTCATTGCAATGTGCAGGCAAAGGGGCAAAAGTAGTGCTTTATGCAAACTAAATTTTGTACGATATTCGAGCACTGCTTGGATGCAGATGGGTGGTTATTTGTGGCAGTGCATCATTGCAATGTACGGGCAAAGGTGATAAAAGTAGTGCCCTGTGCAAACTAAATTTTGCACAATATTCGAGAGCTGCTTGGACGCAGACAAATGGTTATTTGTGACAGCGCATCGTTGCATGGGAACTGCCCATTGGTCCGACAGCCCATTGGTTCGACATCCCATTGTTCCGACCATATTAAACTCATTGTTCCGAAGTCCTTTCCAAAATCATCATGATGCCTTGTGGTTAAGGTCTGGTTAGGTTTAGGCACAAAAACCACTTGGTTAGGGTCAGGAAAAGATCATGGTGTGGGTTAAAATGAAAAAGAAAGTGACAAACACATAAGCTGTGAGCCTGCTCCGCCTCAAGCCAGTCGCGGCGCACCATACGCCCACCGCGAACCGTTCAGCACCACGGACAGTCGGACTAATGGGATGTTGAACCAATGGGCTGTCGAACCAATGACATGGACCCCGTTGCATTGAGCTGACAAAGGGGCTAAAAGTAGTGCTTGGTGCAGAATAAATTTTGAATATTAGAGCACTGCTTGGACGCAGATGGACGGTTTCTTCTGGCAGTGTGTTATTGCATTGTGCCGGCAAAGATGCTTAAATTAGTACTTGGTGCCGATTCATTTTTGAACAATATTCAAGTGCTGCTTGGACGCAGACGGATGTGTGTTGGTGCCAATCCATCATTGTATCACGTCGACAAAGGGGCTAAAATTAGTGTTTGGTAAAGACTAATATTTGAACAATATTCAAGTGCTGCTTGGATGTTTTTTTTGTACCTGCCCATCATTGCATTGCCTCGACAAAGGGGCTAAAATTAGCACGTCCACCCTGGAGTTATGTTTTTATTACTGCCGATCGAAGGTGATCGTAGCTGGAGCCGATAAATACCTGTCACTGCTGCAGAGTCATCTTTAATGGGAGTGAATGCTGATTGTAACCTTTTCCATTAAATACAAAAGCCAGATGTTAGCTGGTGTTCATGGGTTTTTCGTCCAGTGGGTGAGGGGCTATACAAACACACATGCCCACACAAAAAAGTAAAAGGTTGTTTAACTTGACTTCCCTTAACCACCTGAAGTGGTAAGCTGTGTGAATTCATCATTTTCTGGACGTTACAGCAATGTCTGTAAATCTGCAGCGCCGAAAATACACCGCAGTTACGGGACTGTTTGCTCATCATCCACCGCCTTGTGCCAAAGCCCACACCGCAGAGTCTGAGGGCAAAAACAGCCGTTTTCTAGCCAACCTGTTTAGCATGAGTCCCACCCAGTCGTCTGCTTTCACTAACCTGTCCTGACAAGTACCCAGATTAACGTAATCTTATATCAGTGCAGAGGAGCAGAAGAGAGCAGATGGACCCCCTGTGCCCCCCTCCCTCCCCACCCTCTACCCAACACTAGCACACACACACACACACACACACACACACACACAGACATAAGCAAGCGCACAAGCAAATGCAAACTCTCTCATAAACACACACACTCATACACGCATATTACAGACTTAGCTGCAGAGTGCTTAGCATGCAAAACCTGGGCCCCAGCCACAGCAATTAATGTTCTCCCAGCAAATTGCCACAGCTTTGGATGATGCTGTTTGGGGACTGTTACCCTGTATCTTCATATGCTGTGCCTCAGCGAACACACTGCGGTCCTGCTGGCGCCTGAGTGTGCCAGTGTGGTCATTTTAACATGGAAAAAAAAAGAGAGTCTCTTCTCATTCATTCGCAAATAAATAAATAAACAAATATATTAATAGACAAGTAATTGAATAAGAGTCTCAACAAGAGACTGTAGGCTGGGGAATTGAATTTGGGATTTCTAACACTTGTCATCTGCCGTGTCGAAGTGAGCTTGTCTTTTTACAGTTTCCGTGGTAAATCTCAACAACTTTGCTAAACTGAACAGATGGGCTTGCTAATTAGCAGCGCTCAGGCTGTAAGTTTGTTTATAAAGAGAGAAAGGGTTCCAGACATCTTGACACATTTTATTAACATATCATACCTTAAAGCTATGCTTCTTGATACCCACCAGGCTCTTTAGCTAAATGCACACACACATGTGGGGGGACACACGCTTTCACACATTGCACACACACTCTTATATAAACATGCCCGTGTGCGTCAGTGCACACACATACACTGTACACACCAGGGAAACAATAAAAGTCAGCCTTGCGAAACGGAACACCCTGTATGTATGCTCATGAATATGCACAATTAACTCTGTGTGTGTGCGTGTGTGTGTCTTTACAGAAGTGTAGCAGCACATTTTGCACGAGTGTATGTGCACTGTATAAATATGTGTGTATGTGAGAGATGGTGTTTGTTTACGAGGGTGTCACAGTGTGTGTGTCATGCATCCATGTCCTTGCTAGAGCAGTGGCATGCCTCTCTCTCCACCAGGCCCCCTCCTAAATTCGCCCCCCGCGGTTTTGTCAGCTTTCACTATTGTGTGTCAGGACACCGACACTAGATGATGTCCCGAGCAGACGGGGCCAGTGAGCTCCCCGAAGAGCCCCAAGTATTCAGCAGCGGGATAGGATGGACCGCGGCTCCATCAGTGCCATTTAAGCCTCCTGCCTGGCCCCACTTAGGACAGGGGCAACATCACGGCATCCACCCACTATGGTGATGCAGTGAGATGTGAAAAACTACGCCAGAGAAAGACAATGACAGAGGAAAGAGTGCATGATAGAGACAGACAGACGGAGAGAGAAAAATCACCAACGCCGGATGATACAGCTCATATTACTGTTATCTTTTTTCCCCCTCTTTCCAACACCCACAGACAAACCACGGCCCGGTGTTTCGGCAGGCACATATTGCCATGGTGATCCTGGTTAAGAGGCTTACATTCGGCCCATACTGATGGTTGCTGGGGGACACTCCCATTGCCATGGTGATGGCTACCGGGAGGACACTCACATTGCCATGGTGATGATGGCAGGAGCCAGGCATGCCAACCAATGAGATGATGGATTGATGCCATGCAGGAGGCGAAGGGAAAACGTGACTAGAATGCCCGCTCATCATGTCTACTGTCAAGGAGACTTTTCATAAATCGTATCTTTATACACGTCCAGCGGCAACCAGCAGCTCTCCTGCTAACACACATATTTATGCTTTCACGGTGGCTAAAATGATAATAACACAGGGGCGATGATATGAATCTGCAGATATCACAGGGCAAGTGCAGGGGCTACTCTAAGATTACAAAAGAAGACACTGCAGATTACACATTTAAGATTGCAGATGACATGAATTATGGATAGGAAACATGCAAAGGAGGAGCTTCAAATTCAAAGCATGTAGAAATGCAAAATACATCAGAGAAAAACACAGATTCAGTCATTGATGGTACAAGGTTGGAGCCTATTCGTGTCAGCATTTGTGCGTGAAATATGCATAGCACCTAATTCCACATTCCATCAGTAATAAAAACAGTACAGAAGCAGCAAAAAGGCTTTGGCAATCTGGTGATTTAGCCCCAGATAATAGCTCAAGCCATTTCGCCTGCCTCCCAGTAGAGGGAGGCTGGGGCCGGGTTGAGGGCCAGTGGGACAGGGCTGGGAATCAAGGGACTGGAGCTGCCTGAAGGCATGGCCCGGATCCAAACGTGGCCCAGCGTAAATGGCTACCAAGAGTTGTTGTGCATGTGTTTGTGTGAGGAGCAGAGGAGGTGGGGTGGAGCAAGGCAGGGGCCTCGTTGGACTGAATCCATCCTGTACATTCTATACCAAAACACACACATGAACACGTATCTCACCTATCTGTCATACTAAGCTGTTTTTCTCCAAGATGGAGGGTTCTGAACGCCTAAAAGTACTGATCCCCCATAAAGCAACAGGCCAATACCTAAAAGGTCAGCCACAACAGCCCATAGAAACATCTCATCCAGCTTTGCTGCTAATACTTTAAACCCGATCAAATACATACACACACTGACAAACACACACAAGAATGCAGAGATCACCACATGTTGCTTGTCTCTTCTCTGTGTCATGAGAGGCTGTGAATCTGTCAGCCAATAAGAATCAGCACTGAGTGTTATCACTGACCCTCAGGCAATGGGACTTTAAAAAACCCACACTGACTGGACAAACCGTGCGGTCGTGTTTTCACATGTGTGTGTATGCTCACGCGAGCAGCCCGACCACTCAGCTTAGAAGGGGGCCGCTGTACCTTTGACCGCCTTCATTTTGCTTAAGTTGACAGTTCAGCAAAGATAAAAGATTTACCTTTCTTCCTGAGAAAGCGACACACAATACACCAGAGAAAGAAGGTGTTCAAAAAGCATTCAGGAGTGTGTCGTGTCTACAAATCTATCTCTGCATGGGCAGGAGCGCCTGCAGGATACTATCTCATGGTACGCACCAGGTGCAGAGAAACACCCTTCACGCTCACATGCCCAGGTACACAATAGCACAAACACATTAACAGAATGAAGGAGAGTGTGTTTTGTGCTTTTTGTTATGCAACATAATCCACGTACTGTAAATATGAGGCTGGATATCATCATAAAACTCAATCACCTGCTGAAACAATTTGCCTCTTACACAGCAATTCGGAGACCTGCGCTCTCCAGGTGTAGCCAAACACACAATAGATATCTATGGATCACAGCATGATGAATACCAAGTCAGCTTGGGTGCAATAAAACCATTCACCACAAATGCAATAATGATTTTCCGCATTTCAACCACATGGAAATCCAGTCAAACACAGCAACCTTCCAACAGTATGGGATCTCTACAGCAGCTAGTGGAAAAATGGGCTCTCAGGTAAATAACACAATGTAAAAACAATAGACAGTAAAAGACACAGATGATGTTTAAAATCAATGATGTAACCCTTGAAGTTTAGTCCTTCTGTAACTCATGATGCACATACTAAAAACATGCAATTTTATACAGCATTTTTATACTTTTAGCTCATCATTTAAGCTAAGTTTGTTTCCTGATGACCACATTCACAAGGAAGTCCTAATTTTATTTTCATTTTTAAACTGTTCTCATCTGTCATACAGTTTTACTTTCAGTATTGCATGAAAGTTGCATGCAGAGACGGGTAACTTTTTTTAGCTACTGATCAATCGCAGTTACCACCATGTCTGCTTTCACCGCCGGCAATAATTTATGATTCTGTAGCGATGCAGATGAAGTGAACTTAAAAGCACTAAAAGGTGTGATGCGTTCAGATGCTGCTGGGAAACTGCAGTGACGTGATAGTGCTGCAGTTACAAACTCTTCTCAGAAACCTCAATTCAATTCAAAGACATAAAATGAGCAAATATGGACATCCTGAGAAGGATAATGTAAGATAAGGAACTGAATAACATTTTGGTGATCAGACCACCAGCATATGAATGCATCAAAGTAGAAGATAAAGATTGCTAAAAAGTAGTTACTGTAGTTTTAAGTATTGTTTGACATAAGCGTGCAACCTGGTCTCACTCCCAGGGCGCCAAAAAATGCTGCTTGGGCAGTCATTACAATGTGAGATGCACTGAGCTTTCCACAAACTCCAATGTACAGTGCCGGACCTAGCAGCTTCTGCACCCTAGGCAAGCTTCCCGTGGTGCTTTCACCCGTCAAAAATAAGAGCTAATGAGAAATCAACATAAATAAACAACTAGCAAACAATAATAATAAATAAAAAGCAAAAAAGAATATGGCATAATTCCATCGTCTTCTTTTTTCCTACTGTGCACTGAATGGCTTTTGCCCTGATATTTTCTGTTACTCCAATGTACTCCACCACACCCATCAATGCTCTAGCATGTTCTGACTGTGATAATCACTCACTGATGAACACATTAAGGTAAACTGCATTGCCAGGACGAGAGATGGCACCCCTACTACAGGCCGTTAGCACTAAATCTTAGCATCATATTCCCTTTTTTTTTTTTAAATTAAAAAAACTGGCTAGATTTTGGCAATGGCCTACATCACCTATGGGAAGATCCACCACTGCCAATGTAAACCCATCTGCGTCATTTTGAGTGGCTCAGAGCATTGGACTTTGTTAAAGAGTGCGAAAGTCTACTTAGGGGAGGTGGATGTGTCCAACAAGCACAGGACTTTGACCCAGGAGACCAGAGTTTGAAACTAACAAACAACAACATCACTGACAAAGACGAAAAAATAGGGAGTGCTGCACTGGGTTAAGGCACTATGTAGTTAGTTGTAAAGAATCAGGTGCTCTCTGAGGATGGGGCAAAGAGTCACATAAAGATAAAAAACAACAACTGGCTAACTCACTCAGTGTGAAAGTCCATTATTTAAGTCCAAAATGCATCCGAGGCACTCTGACTGTAGTTGACTAGAGAGTCTTCATCAGGGTGAAAAATGCACGGGAAAAAGGGGTGTGCAATTTAAGAACTCATAAAGAGGTCATGTGATACAGGTCACATGATATACAGGTGTAGTCCTACTAGACAAAAACCACACTGAAAGAAACTGCAAATGAAAATGACGTAAATGTATACTAACAAGAACAAAGGTTCAATGGCAAATAAAAAGAAAGGAAACAACAGTGAAATAAGGTAAACGTTGTTATATATTGTGACAAACCTACACATTAAGTGTCAGAAAATGAAAGATGTAAGATCTATATGACAATGACAAGAAACAATATGTGTGAACAGACCACAAACTCATAACATGTATAAAAATTTAATATTTAGAAAAAGTGTGTGACTCATGATAACAAACAGAAGGATGTGACAGCAGGGATAAAGTTAAGCCTAAATATTCAAAGGCAGGAAAACTTCACAGGGCTCACAAAGGATCAGCCTCAGTAATATACGTATAAAAACAAGGGTTCACCCTCACTAATACTAGCTCAAAACAAAACAACAACACTGAGAGGAAGGTATGATGTGAGGAAAACTAAAATAAATCACCCTCAATAATACATGTCCTACAAACATGACAAACAGGCATTGATATAAGAGGCCTGAAGTAAGAAATAATGATGGAAAAACTGCACAGGAAGATATCCAACAGTTTGATGCTGTATCTACTTAGGGGAGGTGGATGTGTCCAACAAGCACAGGACTCTGACCCAGGAGAACAATAAACAACATCTATTGGGGCGTTTGTGCCACTCAAAGCCGGGTGTTTTTTAGCAACATCCACAACTTTTTCTCACCCATGAACAAGTACTTTTGTTGCTTAAACCTAACCGCCAACCACTTCTGCATCAAGATACAACTCAAAAGGCTGCCCCCTGGTATCATTATAGTAACACCGGGGCTTCTGCCCGAGTGGTACAATATGACGAGTACGGATGAGATCACGTTGAGTGATCAGTGGGGTGTCTGGTTGCAGGCGTTCCTGCATGTGTTCTTCCTTGGAGATTAAAAAAACACACTAGAGCTTCAAACTCAATCTGATTCTCCATTGTGGTGTGCAACACTGGTTACAATCACTTGAAGAATTAGTGGTGCACTGATGAATAAGATATGAGCTCGTGTTAACAGGCTACTCCTTATCCTCAGAGTATGAAGCTATGAAAAAAAAACGGAGGAGGGATAATGCTGTATTTGTAATTCTTTTGTGAATTTGTTTTAGCTTTCCATATGCAGGGCCTTAGGGAAGGAAATATGTGTGGATTACACCTTAGAAGACACCCCCAAACTGGCCCAGCCCCTGAGGAGACCAATAGAGAGCCGTGTTACCAAAGTCCCCGCAGAGACAACAAGCCATGTGAAGTGTGAAACCCCTCGCCAACACGGATTTAAGATTTCAGAAACGTACATCAGTAAGGATGGAAATATTCGGGGGAGAAAGAAGAGAACGAAGGGAGAGAGAGAAAGAATGGACAGACTGCTGTTTGACAAATATTGTGAGACGTGGTAGAGGGGTGGTGGTGTTTTCATTGCTGACATCAACATAAATTTTCCTGGCGTGGCTCTCCTTGCCCAGCGTGGGCTCAGCACTGGGAAACTGGAGAGGAAATTCTCCGAGCCGCGAGGGAGTGGAATCAAAGAGCTGGGGCTCCGAGACCTCTGACACACTGAACTCCTCGCTGACCCCACAACTCTCTCTTGCTCTCACACACACACTCAGTTACATGCACAGACACACATAATAGTCACACACTTTCTGAGATCGACACAGCGAGACGTGCACAAACAAAACCGCACATGTACGCCACTTTCAAGACCATTTGGGATCAATGCTCATCACTTTGTGTCTTCAGTGTGTGATCTATCTGAAAGCAGTGCATCTGTTTCTGCCATCTGATAAGCAGTGTTTGTCCCTGTGTGGCTCTTGGGGGTGGCGCACACTGGCCTGCATCAGAACTGTGAGGCGTTCAGTGGTGGACCAAAGGTTCAATGAGCCCTGTCTGAGGAGCCTCATTAAAACTTGACAGACACACACACACAGACTTGCGTGTGTCATACCGAGCACGTATGCACACACACACACATATGCTCGAACACGTGCAGCTTGAGTTACTGATGATGTAATTAGCCCTGATATCCTTGAAATGTCGGGTGCCAGGAAGTGGGGATATGCTTCATGTCATCTGCGGACTCGGAGTGTGAATGTGTGCATGTGTGAGCACACTACGCCTTCGGAGTTGTTGGAGACTGTACAATGAACATGATGGCCACTCTATTCTATGTCACAGTGAGTAGGCTTTCCACCCCAGCTCCTCTGAAAAGAAGCACACGCACAATGGCCGCCATAATGAGGAACTCTTCCACGCCGTCGCACAAATGCACAATCTGACAATTTGAGCAGGTGTGGTGGGCAACTGCTGCAAATACCAAAGGTATTTTCGAGAAGTAGATTGCTGTGTGTGTGTGAGAGTGTATATGTGTGTGTGTGTGTGTGTGTGTGTCATACTTAGTGGGCCCTTGCTTAGGTTCCATGCTTGGATCCAGGGACCATTCATGATTGGGCACCAGGTGAAAGACGGTGCAGCTGGCTGACATGAATGAATGCTCTTCCCTCTGACCCTTGTGTGTGTGAGTGCAAGTGCACGCACATTTGTGTGTGTGTGTATAGACAGAGGGTCCGGGGCGTGGGAGGGCACGATGAGTGGACAAAGCGACTTTGAGATGCCACCACAAAAACACATCATCAGTATGAGAGGAAGGGTACAGAGGTGAAGGAAAAAGAGGGTTTACAACACTGCTCAAGCATGGCAACTTGTTCAAACCTCCCTTTTTGTGTTTGGAACAGTCTCGCCCCATCACCCACTGTTTGTCAATGGGACACAGACAAGATTCTCAGGGGGTGGAGAGGGTTTTAGTCCCACTGCACTACTCTGTAATGGATGTAAATGAAATATGAACAATTAGAGAAATTTTAGTGTTTGGATTGCAGAGCTGTTGTTCTTTTCTGCTAGACAGATGATGTTCTAACTGGTATCACTCTACTTTTATGTGTCACCTACCAGAGAAGCAACAAGGTCCCCAATCAGAGCTCAGAACAGACGCTGGGGCCCACCGAGGTCTGTCAAAGTGTGCAGGCTGTTTTAATCCACTCTGCTGGAAGTCTCCTCTGTAGGCGTGTGTATGTGTGTGCATGTGTGAATGTCTGGAACAGTGGGCACGATAAGCCACAACAAGATAAAAGCCAGCTTGAACAATGATGTCATAGATTTCCGCAGATTTTCTGGGAGGTCGGTAAAGTCAGACCCGAATGAAGCGGAGGCCCCCGTTATGCTTCGACCATCCGCCTTCCCTCCGTTGTAATAACATGACTGTGATAGCTACGGGATTAGCCGGCGCAATGGGTTTGAAGCTTTCACTTATCCATCAATATCATACTTAGAGCTCCCGAGTGCTAGCCTGCTCTCCCTCCCTCGGCATATCTTTTTGATCCTTTCTTCTCGATATCAGTAAACACTTGTTCTCCCCTTCCATCAAGGAGGAAAGAGGAGGGTGACTAGAGGACTCCAAATAATGCAATTAAACACTGACCGCAGGGTTCGGTGCTGCTTATCAATACACCCAGCAGGGGAGCAAAGACCAGCTCAAACCAGGGCTTCAGCTGTCTGCTCTATGGAGACAGGCATTTTATTAGACGGCTGCTATATCCTCCATCTCTCAAAACTCACCTCTCCTCTGCTCACTGAAAATGAGACTGCATGGAAAACTACTAATGAAATAGAGGTCTTAGAGGTCCAGTGTGTAGGGCCTTAGTGGATATATTGGCAGACATTCAATATGTTATGATAGGTAGGTTTTCTTTGGTGTATAATCACCTGAAAATAAGAATCGCTGTGTTTTCATTACCTTAGAATGAGCTGTTTATACCTACCTAAGGAGGGGGTCCTTGTCCACGGAGTCGGCCGGGTTACTACAGTCAACAAGAACAGAAACACTGGCTCTGGATAGGGCAGTTTTCGCATTTGCTACTGTAGTTAGCGGCCCCTTCACAATGAGCAGCATCAGCAAAACACTGATTTTTAAAATGTGAAACAGCTTTACTCAGTGCTTTTATCAGTTTCAATGACTGGATCAGTTTGTTCTGGAGAGGAAGAAGCCTTTGAGGATAAGTCAGCCCCTACTAAAAACCTTCTGAACGTCCGGATTTTAAGTTATCAGAGAAAGAAGGTGAGCACACATTAGCCGGTGGGCTAGCAACCTATCTGTTATGAGCTAAACAGCGTCAGAGAAACACTGCCTTATTCAGTACCTATACTGGTTTAAATCACCGGTTCTGTTCATTTCAGAGAGGAGGAGACCTCTGCGGACAATTCCACCCCTGTTAAAAACCTCCTGAGCGTCTGGATCAGGAATAAGGTGAGCACAGATTAACATTTTCTGGGCTAGCGGCCTGTCTGCAACAGGCCAAACAGTGTTGAAGAAACACTGATTTGTAACATGAAACTGCTTTATTCAGTGTTTTTACTGGTTAATATCACCAGGTTGATTTGTTTTGGAGACGTGCGGATAATTCAGCTCCTGGTTAGAACCTCCTGAATGTCTGGATTTTAGGTTATCAAAGAAAAAAGGTGAGCACACATTAGCTGGTGGGCTAGTGTCCTGTCCAAACATCATCAGAAAAACATTGATTTGTAAGGTTGAGCTGCTTTATCTGTGTTTTTACTGGTTTAAATCACTAGGTCTGTTTATTTCAGCGAGGAAGAGACCTCTGTGGATAATTCTGCTCCTGGAAAAAACCTCTTGAACACTGAAGGAATACTAACCGGGAGAAGTTGACCACATTCTGCAATTCTTACTGCCAGATAGTGAAAGAACGAAAGAAAGCAAGAAAGCAAGACAGAAAGAAAGAAAGCAAGAAAGCAAGAAAGAAAGCAAGCTAATTGTCAAATGCTGGCTAGCACATTATCCATAGGTGTGCTGCAGGGGACATACTCCCCACACAGGTGTGTTGTTCAACACGTTCCTTCCCTCTCTGCTCTGTTTCGCTGTCGGCACAGCTGACCTCCACGGGAGGCTTGTCTGAAGCAGAGCCAGATTGAGAGCTAGCACACCAGCCTGGGAGCCCACAGAGCACATGAACCAGGCCTGAACCAGGCCTCCGCCGTGCAGTAGAGCTCCCGGCCCCGCCTACCCCCGCCACCCCTCGGTCAGCCGCTGACAAACGCTGGGCTTCTCCCTGGTTCTCTGGTTTCCCCAACCTGGACACCAGGCACCTAGAGGATAAACCCACTCATACATAATAAACACCGGCCCCAGGGCCTGGTGTGTGATCTCATCATGCATGTGTCCTCTGTAGAAAGAAATGTGACAGACTGCAGCGAGGAAGTGTGCGTCGGGGAGGGTGGCAGTGTGTGGCGAGCTGCAAGGGTGCCAAACAGAGTGGTACACAACAGCAGCATGCATACTCTCCTACCCAGTGTGCGATGCTCTGCTGGCCCTCCCTCATCTGCATAATGAAAATACACACCGATAAGGATGGTTAAACTGACACAAGGCCTAATCGGGAAAAATGACTGTCTTTAGACCGCAGACTCTCACTGGTGTGAGGAGCTGTGGGAAGATAGGACAGAAGAGCTGCAGAGCCAAAAGGGCAGGACAAACATTGGCAAGAATCTGGACTTTCACATACACATCTAAATATGTAAAAAGAAAAAAGAAAAGACTGAGCTATTGATAAAAGGGGGGATATTTTTCTTTACAAGGCCCGGCTGGATTGATGAGTGATTCTAAACAAACAGTGCTGGAGAGTTCAGTGAGCAGAGCCAAGCACTTAGGGAACATGAAAAGCAGCAAAGCCCTGGCGAGGTGGTCCGGCTGTTTCATCACTCTGAAGGCTGAGGAATCAATGCGAGCAGCGAGAGGGGGCATTCCTGGACGACTGGCTAAGTGACGCACAGAGACAGAACACTGACGACCATGCAAAATCAGAGATAGAGGGAAGAAGAGTCATCAAATATGAAGGTCTTTAAATTATATTTTTGCAGTGCATCACCCTCTGCATCACCACTTTTGAATCATCATCACCGTCTTAGGCCTGTTTTCCAGTAGAACAGGGATGGTTCATGTGACAGCATCCTGCAGGCCGTCCCCTGCAGACCAGGGTGGGCCTCAGAGAGGGAAAATAAGCAGTGGTTCGACAGCAGTCTTCTGCTATCTGCAGCTGGACAAATGGACTATTGAGACAGGTGGACAGCATATGGACCAGACACAAACACTCTAATGCACTGGCAGCTTTATCTAAATAGATGATAATAAAGAAGACACAAGATACTTTTCCACAGATTTTTTCTATTACAGATATAAGTTGGTTTTTTTTTGGTGTATAACCACCTGAAAATAATCGTCATGTTTTCATTACCTCAGAATGAACCATTTAAATCAACATAGGGAGCAGGTCCTAATCCACAGAGTCCGCCATGCTGCACCGCCATGTTTCTACAGTAGCCTAGAAGGGACACTTGCTTCAAATAGGGCCATTTGTGTTTTCACATTAGCCACCATAGTTAGCAGCACCTCTATTATGAGCCAAACAGTGTCAGAAAAATGAATTTTTTTTAGGCAAAACTACTTTATTCAGTGTTTTTCCAAGTTTAAATCAGCGGGTCTGTTTGTTTTTGCAGATAATTCAGGTCCCAGTAAAAGCTTCCTGAAGGTCTAGATTTTAAGTTATCTGAGAAAAGAGCAGGTGCTGGACTAGTTTCTATATACAGACTCTGCATTCAGTGAATGTAGAGTCTGTAGGCAAACCCCGGAGATCTTGCCTCTGGAAGAAGAGCGGAAGAGCCCTGTTTTCCGGTGCTAGGCTGTTTGTAGTCCGCGTGATATTGACCAATCACGTTTGAGCCGGCTGCAGTTGTTGCCAGGTTAAACAGTCCGTGCGGTGAACTAACAAGGCGGAACATAATTGGCGTCACTGCAAACTCTGAATGCATCGCAATGGTTCAGCATATTTACTTAAATATAAACGGAAGTCGGAAACGGAAATTTGCCTCCTCAAACCGGAATGCCAAAAAATCGGGGGTCTGCCGATGGGTTCCGAGAATGGTGCTGGACTAGCATAGCATCTGCAACAGCCTGAAAAGCATTGATTTTTCACGTGAAACTGCTTTTTTTCAGTGTTTTTACCGGTTTTAATCACCTGGCCCACATGTTGCGCAGAGGAAGAGACATCTACAAATATTCCTGCTCCTGGTTAAAACCTCCTGAACAACTAAAACTGAAGGTATCTTAGCTGGGAGTTCATATTTGGTGCATAGGAGAAGTTTCAGCTGGTTGCAGTCTGCAAATTCTCATTGCAAGATGCCACTAAATCCTACACACTTCTCCTTTAAGTTTGTAAGTTGAAGCTCTACTTTTTTTTTACCAAAGACTACACAAAAACACTAGCTTCCTCTATTAGGTTGAACGCATCATTATACTAATATTTAATTATCAAATGTAAAACACAGTCAAATAAGTGTGAACCTTCTTTTTTGTGATATAATTTCTGCAGAGTGAGCTCACTGTAGAGGACACACAAAGCCCAGAACACACTGTATATCAGCCAAAGCAATTAGCCAAACAGAGGCTCACAGAGGTGGGCTTTGATCACACAACTGTGAAATATTTATGAAGAGATGTGATACATGAAATGAGCTCTGAGAATGAATATCTGTGGGGGTCCAGAAGGAGCTCCCCTCAGAGGGACCTTCAGGGGAGGACAACTGCTTGGACACACAGTGGGGTTACTGTGGGCCTAACCCATTCAAAATGAAGGGCAGGAGGAGACCAGGCAGGCCCTAAAATGGCGGCCTACTTTCAAGGCAGAGAGTGGAACGCGGGGAGTTAATCCACGGTTTGGAATGGGAGCGGAGGCAGGCGTAGTGCCGGTGCGAGCCGTGTTGTGGGGACATTGAGCTGTGTTCTCTGCTGACGTGCTCAGTTCCACTTGGTTCCACTCAGACAGAGCGCAGGAGTTTTAACACACTCAAGCATGCGCTAATTAAAAATCCACACTCTGCACCACTGCTGCGGCAATCAATATGCTTGATTAACTCATCTATACATCACTACTGCACATAATGGACACAGGCACTCAGGAACACAATGACTATTTTCACTTTTATTTGTCATATTAAATCCACATGCCATGCTTGGAAAAATATGGTTTATTTTTAATGCAGACTCAGTCAGTGTCATTATCAATTTCTTCTTCCGCCTCTATTATAATCAAAATCATTACAATTCATTTCATCGTTCTGCCTTTCAAATTGCATTGAACAATATACATTTCACCTGTGATTAACGTGAACCAGGTTTGTAGATGACTGCACGTGTCTCACTGCTCCTCATCCTAATTAATTCATCCTGAGAGACCTCAACAAGGGAGTAGTTTCATCCTCTAGCTCTGGTTATAATCAAACTGCCCCCTGGAATATTTTCACACTTCAACGTGGTGGGGAACATGGGATTCTTAATGCAGCCCATGCTCCTTTAGGAAGTGCTAATTTGATAACATTCAAAAATCAGAGGGGGAAGAAAAAAAAGCTTATTAATAATTCCTGTGACTTCTGATTTATTTTGGGGGAAATAAATCAAGTTTACTCCCATGCAGTTTTTGTTTGTTTGGCACCTTGCTCCAATTAAAGAAGTAACTGTAGAGCACACAACTTACACGGCGCAGTAAATAGATTCTGCAGAAAGTAGGTGTTATTCTCGTTGGCAATGCAAAGAGAATGAAACAAAGAATTTTTTGCTGTTTAACATGTATTTCACATTTCACTGTGGACATGCAGTTTTCTATAAGTTAGATTAAATCTGCAGAAGTGCAGCTGGAAGTCTTTTTCACGTCAGATTTACATGCTTTCAGTGCTGGGAAGAATTACCCTGATATAAATGTAATATGCAACTATTTTAATTACTTAGTCAAACTAATGCAACTTATTACATTTGATTACTTTTTTATTACGTTTCAAATATTGATATGAACTGGGCAATTAAGCAAAAGAGTCCTAAAAAGTGACATTAAGTCGATGCTGACGGCATATTCACTGCTGGTAAACAAGCTTTACACTGACTAGTAGAGTTAGAGCCCTTCTCTGATATCAGAAGGAAAATATTTTCGAATTTCCAGGTGTTCTTTTCGACAGCATCTGCACCAGGCATGACAGACTCAGGTTGCTTCGAGCGATGTGCATTGATTTGATTGGCAGACGAGAGGTGGTGCAAATTCAAATACGAGAACCAATCAAAAACATTGTACAAAATTTGAGCACATACTCCAAAATTAAAGGAGTCTCTCTAGACGTAGAGACAGCTCCTTGTGAGCCAGCGTACCTTTAATGGTGACGGTTTTGCACTTAAATTTGTTGCAAGAGCTTTGTACAGAAACACTGCACAGCCAAAATATGCAAACAGAATTGATGTTATATTCTACATAGAATATATTCAGGTGTTTTTAGGTACTGTAGCAGGTCAAAATTTCATTTATTTATAATTTAAATTACATCTACTCCCTAACACTGCCTGCTTCCACTGTGTAGACAACTTCATGCATTTTCAGATTCAAGACTTGAAGTCAATTATTCAAACTGAAGGTGCACAACAGACAGTAACACATAGTGCCCCCTTCTAGCCGTTGGATCCACTGGCCATCAGTGCCCTGGTGGTTAAAACAGCTGAGCAAGTTGTGCATGCAGCACCAGAAAAAAGTCTACAATAAGCCAATAGCGATTAGATCTCAGTGAAATTATGTTAAGCAGCAATGCAGGAAAAAACACTCTGCGCCTTGGTTAACAGATCGCAGTCGCCTCATGATAATAAAAAGAAAAATATGTCAAAAACAAGAACTACATTTTGTGTTTGGCTAAAATAAACACTCAGAGCTCGAGGCAAAAAGCTGAAGGTTTAACCTGCTGAGACCAGGCAGACCTGCTGCAGCTTTCAGAAGACGGCTGCGATGCACAATCGTGTTTCCTAAGCAAATGAGGAGAGAGAAGAGATTTTTGCACTGGTTGTTGTTTCTGTTTTGTTTTCTCAAAATGTAAGTGCTTTTTCAGATTGATGTGCTTATCGTGGACACAGCCTCAGCCCTCTCTCTCTGTCTCTCTCCTCCTGTTGTTAGTTCAGCCTGAGCCGGGGCCCCAAGCGCCGGCTTCCCGTGCCCCTGGCCAGGCCAGCTCTCCTTAAAGCAAGTCTGCAGCATTTCTCTGCTGTTTGTTGAGAGAAAGTAGAAAGGAGAACCTTGAACGTGACCCTCCAAAGGGCTTTTATTCTCGGTTCACGCAGCACAGTTCACGTGAACTCCCTCCTTTATGTCTCACTCTTTATTTAACCCTGACTATTTGCTGAGTTTCTGTTAAAAATCCAATTAGGTTAATTTGAAACAGTCCTGGTGAGAGAACTTTATCCTTTTGGCGCACAGATAACTAACCTAATTAAGACTAGACCTCTACCTCTGTCCTCTTTGAGCCTGCAAATTAAGGAAAGAAAAAGAAAACTTGTCAGAGATTAGGGTTGAGATTAGATTGTTAAAACAAACACTGGAGGGGAGAGTACATCTTTAAATGCCCTTAAATTGTTTGGAGCTCTTTCAACACCAGGTTTTCACAGCCATCACTTCCACTAAAAAGAGATAAGGCAGGGGGCAGGTAAATGTAATATAATAATGGAAAATAATACGAATGTTGCCACATGTAACGTTACATTTTGAGGAGAGAAAGAGGAGCAGGGGCACACGGCGTGATGTGCTTCGACCACCTGTGAAAGTAGACTGTGATTGATTGTGTTTTTACAGGAACATTTAAAGGTGCTGGAACATGTGAGGCAATAGAGGGGTTGTTCTGTTCAGCTGATGGAGACACACACACACACACACACACACACACACACACACACAGAGTAAACACAAACAACAGGCCTGCTGAGTTTAGTTTACTCCTATCAGCTGGCTCTGACCAGCCACGCAGACCACCCCGACTCCTCAACTCCTCACTCTCATCAAGACAGGAAGGGGGGGAGGGCCATGGGTGGGTCGGGCGGGGATTTGGATGGAGGGGGGGATGGGTGCCGCTTGGTGCAGGGGTTGAAGGGGGCCCTCCACCAAATTAAAACCCAATCAATGTGAATCTCTCTTGGCCTGCTCAAAGCCCCTTTCCCAACTAAAGCCCTCTCCCCGAGCCCCCTCCTCTCCAGTCAGCCATGATGTAACCCCCACCACCCTCCAACTCATATACCCCATCCAATGCCCCCCTCCAATCCCTCCCCCCCTGACCCACACTCACCCAGCACTGTCATGGAGCACTGACTTCAGCCACTGGCCTCTATTCCTCTGCTCCATACCGGGCAAAGCGACCGCAGCAGACTCAGCTCAGAATTACAACACAGTGGGGTTTAATCCCCGAACAAAGGCATGCAAAAACCAACCTGATTATAATAATTTAAAGGGTTTTTTAGTATTTGTAGACACACGTGTTGGGATGTGTAAGGAGGCTGTGCAGGCAGAGAGGAAAACCTTTTTTTGGGCAACCCCTGCATCATTGTGCAGAGATAGTGTCGGTTCTTTACTTCAGTGCATTTAATGTGGAATAAAACACGCAAACACGAGGTCAGGGGTGCTAACATCTATCTTGTGTGAAGAGAGTTATAGGCTGCATATAAAAAAGGCAACATTTTCTACACTCTTAATCTGATGTAGGTGGAAATAAAGCTTAAAGTCAACTGTTGAACCTCATGGTATTGTCTAATTTCAGATCCAATGTGCTGGAATATGGAGCCACAAAACTGTCCTGTAGAATTATGCACACACGAGCATGCTTGCACACACACATACACACACACACACACATGCCACCTGCTGAAGTAGAGATGGAGAGAGTCCTTCCTGGCTGAAGCCTAACAGTGGGGAACAATTAAACCAAAGACCAGCCTTTGATCACTTGGTCATGTGAACATGACAGGTGACCATATGGCTGATAAAATGTAAATGACAATCAGTGCTTAAACTCTCTGGATGCAAACTGCAGCAAGGAAAGGAAAAGGAAAAAGAAAGGAAAATAAAGCAGGCATGCCTTTTAATGAAAACATCCTCAGCAGTGCTGGATTTTCCATGCCCTAAGTGTTACCAAGGTTAATTTTTATGTAGTGAAAATGTCTCTTTTCCCTTCATAATCTGTTTTCATTCTCATCCAATTAGGCAAAATTGCCCCTTGTGTGGATGGTGGAAACCATCCTGAGAGGTGTGCATGTATACGAACACACAGAGACACACACACACACGCTTGTGCAAAGACAAAAAAAAAAAAAATCACACAGGATCATTAGATTTTTATAGCGGGACGGGCAGACAAGAAGGAAGGGAAGCTGAGTTACAGTCAGCCACCACAAACAATTGCTTGCAGATGCTGGAGTTGTTGTTACCGAACGGCACAGGGGTGAGAGAATGGAAGGTGAGGTCACATACATATTTGTGGTCGGATGCGGCAAAATAGACCCACTGTGTAATGTGATGGGATGGAGAGGTGGATAACGTGTGCACGCTGGCTGGCACATGCATACACCCACAAACTTACATGCCCAGGCACACGCACACACACAGAGCCCAGAGAATGATACTGGGCCCAGAGGCAGTTTCTATCTAGTAGCAGCAGGGGGAGCAGCTCCACTATTGTTCTGACTGGATCCAGGCCCAGGGCACTGGGCTGGGGGAGTGTGTGTGTTCAAAAACTGTTTGTGTTTGTGAAGGTTTCCGTGTGCTTGCAAGTATGTTCAAGGCAAGGAAGGAGTGAGGGGCGCTGGAATAAAATTGCCTTTGTCACTCTTTATAGCACCTGGAATTTTGGGTAAGAGGAGCACAAAGAAGCGTAAAATCAAAACCTAGAAAGGGTGTTTTTCTTGCATTGCATTTTCCAGAAGAGGCAGAGGATGTGCCTGTTAAACTCAGCAGACGTAAGGCAGTTGAGAGAGTGATGATGAATATAAATGAAAGCATGCCTTAAAGGATAACGTTGGCGGGATCCTATCTTTTTATGTTTAACAACAAATCTCCTGAAAAGACCTAAACCAACAATGAAGTTATCCCAGCGATGAGGTATTGTCTGTGTAGCCACAGCTTCTGCGCCATTGTCATCCAAAAAATAGTTGAAGACACTTTATGTCTCCATTACAATGAACACGGGCAGTTATTCTGAATTACTCTGCAACTGCATTTTGTATGTTGAGAGTAGCTCATCGTCGGGCCGACATCACTGAGCATGCTCCAGGATGCAGTTCTGTGTTTACAAGCTGAGAGTGAAGAAACTACACTGGCTGTGTTCATTGTAGTGAAGGAATATGTCGCCCAGTGCAACCGCATGTCTCCTTTATGTGTTTATAATAGTTCTTGAACGACAGTGAAGTTCTTCGGCACGAAAGCATAAACTCAGGTATATATCAGCTTTCCTTGTGACAATATTTGTCAAGATAGGGTGGCCTTTTCTTTTAATTCTGGCTAAAATAACACTAGCTTCACACCTTTACACTGACATTTTGATGAATTAGGCACACAATTAAAGAACTGGTTTACCATAAATTTAAAAAACAAAACAAAAAAAATTCTCACACTCCCTATTTGTTCAAATGTTTGGGTTTTATTCACTTATTTTTTCAGATATCTGTCTCTATGATTTCTGCTCCCACCTAACAGTTTTCATAGAGACTATTTCTTCAGTGATTTGTATTACACAGTGGCGTAACTTTGGTTTGAGAGGTAGGGGGGACACAATCCAAAGGGGGGTGTGGAGGTCCTTCCCCAGGAAAAAAAAAGCAATTTGAATCCTAGGACCTGCATTTCTACAAACATTTAGGGCAGGGGTCTTCCACATTTTTCAGGCCAAGGACCCTTAGCTGAAAGAGTGGCAGAAAAGGTACTACCTATATCCTACAAATAAGGTGTAGGGCGGCCTAAAGTGCCATGTATAGACGTGTCTTTTCATGGTGCACACAATACTAAGCTACCAAAATTAAATTAAATTATTAGCAGCTATATTGAAACATCATGTTTGTTTCTGAGGTGGAATATCTTGGAAATAATTAAGTTGGTCAGTGCGGTAAATTCTGCTTGAGTAGTGCTCTCCTCTGTGGCTTTATTTTATTTTTATTTATTTATTTTTGGAGTATATCAGAGCAAAATCAGCAGCTCAACTCACATTTTCAGCCAAAATCTGACAGCTGGCCATACTGTAGCGCATAAAGCATGATTTTTGTGATTACAAAAAATATGTTTTAAAAGTGGTGGGGGGCACAAATGGGATTTTGAAAAGGCAGGGTGGGAGGGGGCATGTTCCTCAGTCCCCAAGTGTGGAAAGTACACTTCAGGTATTACCAATAAAAACTTTCAACATCAAAATTTGTGCACAGAGGATTTTGTTTGTGAGAGAATGTGCTGCAGTGTTGCAAAAGTGACTTTTCATTTAAAACCTGGTCAAATTAAATTTAAACTATCTGTATAGACACTGTTGTTATTTTGTAATTTGGGTAAACCTTTCAATAAATCAGCAACACCAAACCAAAACACTCCAGAAACAATGTGAATGGTGACCTACTGGGAAAACTGGACATATTTAGAGACTGAACACATTGCTACAAGAAAACTTTGCCCATTTCTCCCTTTCTCTTTAGTTGTTAACAGACGGCCTGCAAAAGATATCTACAGTGTTTGATTACGCTAATTCCTGTTTGCGTGTGTGTGTGTGTGTATGTGTGTGTGCGCATCTCACACAACCATTACTTGTCTGTGTGCTCGTAGTCTTTGTCTCTCCTTCACAGTTGTGTGAGGACACTCATGCTTAAATGGCTGTTAACAGCACAAGTGTTAAAGCATCCAAATGCGGACAATTAAAGAGCGGCTCTGCCAGAAAAGACAGATGACTGCTGTTGGTGAGGAGGAGAGGGAGCTTTTATTCAACAGCTCACACTTTTCTTTTCTCATACGAAGTCTCGGGCTGAAAATAGGGTTTAACAGGCCACTTCACCTCAAGGGCCGTTGCTCAGCTCACTGAAGACACACATTTACACACAGAGACACACACGTCCATTGTCAAAGGCATTTGTAAAAGGCTTGTACAGTATTTTCTGCATTTTATTTTAAAGAATATGCTCAGAATAAGTGTTATTTCTCGAAATAAAAGATCTCCACTTCACCAGTGCCGGACCTAGCATGTGCAGTTTGCTGGGCAAGTATCCCCTGATGTCCCCTCCCACCCCCCAAAATATTGTTTTTATCATTTTTTACAAGTAATGTATTTATAACAAACAAGAGCTAATGAGAAACAGCAGAAATAAACAACACAGCTAACAAATAATACTAAATAACGAACAATAAAATCTGCAAATTCTTCTTCTGCTTTGTCTTCTTTTTTTGCCCTGAGCCCCAGATGGCTTTTGTCTTGCATTTTCTCTTACTCTTATATACACTCTACTATACCCATAAATGCTCTGGCATGCTTATGGCTGTGATGATTACTCACCCATGAACTAGATGGACTAGAGCAGTGGTTCCCAACTGGTGGGTCGCAGTCCAAAAGTGGGTTGCGGGGCCATTCCGTATGGATCTTAAGTGTCTTGTGGCACTTTATTTTCAAGTACACTAAACTTCCAGCACATCGATTTTATTATGAAGTGGTGTTTTTTGCTGTAGAGTGAGTGACAAACCAACAGCTACTTGACAGAGACAGCAAACCAGCTCAAACGCAAGTACGACACTCACTGTATTAAACTGTGGGACCTAATGACAAAGATGAAATCTGGATCCCGTGGCTGGACCAGTAGGCAACCACTGGACTAGAGTTTGTACCCATACTCCAGACCAACTGTTAGATCTTTGGCAATTTTGACCCATAGGAGGATCCACCACTGCACTCTACTGACTTTAGTATCTACTTTTATTATCTTCTCACTCAATGACGATGGAAGGCACCAGAGAGAAAAAGTTAAAATAGTTTGAGTGAGGAATAGATGGCAGTTTGGCCAATGACATCACATCAAGTCTGATTGAAACACACACAGTCCCATCAATCTCCCCCTTCATTTCCACCATCGCTCTCTCCTCCCTGCTGAACAACAGACCTGAGTCATTTGCCATTGGCCGTCTCTATGTGTGTTTGTGTGTGTCCCTTTGCCTCCAACAGGACCCATCACCTTGACCACTGCAGCAAAACCCGAGCCGGACTGACCTTGGCTTTTTCCATCAACCATTAATTCTGAGTGTTTCTGTCTATCTCTTCCTCAAAGCCTCCATCTCTCAACCTTGACTCCCATGGTTTGAGTTGTGTACGTACACTTGTGTCTGTGTGTGTGTGGTCTCCCACGGTTAGGGGAGCGTGCATGTGTCAGGTCCAGTGAAGGTGACACCTTATGCCTCGTGCCGAGATAATGAAGGCTTTAACTTTACAACTCAAGCATATCAGATTGCAGCACCGCGGTCCCTCAGACACGCGCCCACAACATGAGTGATCTGAATGGGTCGCCGCCCTCCATTTCATGTGCACTGAGCAGTGTGTGCTGTAAAATTTGCCAAAAGGCCTCATCATCATAACCATCGCTTATTCCGGAGTGGGCTTCAGGAGTGGGTTTAGTGAGACATATCACAGTACACATGCCTGTGCAGAAACACACACCTTTTCAAGGAAGGCAGACGAGGGGTTGCATACTGTTTACCAACTGTTACGGCAGCCGGAGGCGGGGGGGAGAAAAAGCAGCCCTGTGTGCATAACCTCAGAACATGTGAGAGTCAAGATGTCAGAAATCATTCACGTATACTCACAACTGGGCTAATGTGGTGAAGGGAAAAAAAAACATCCCTCCGAAATTCCCTCACTGCCTCTCTTCTATCCTTTCTCCTCAACTCACCTTTTCCTCCCCCTTTCATTCACGAAGGGTTCTTTCCATAATAAAAGGAACCTGTGGAACTAATCCTTGCAAATCTCCTGTGCTTTATGTCCTATACCTCCAGGCAACACAGCACACTGAAATCCTCCATTTGCATGCCTAAACTGCACTAACTGTGAATAAACCCTTTTAGCTGCTAATGTAATAACATCTCCATTTCAGGAAAGGAGCAGGGGGTTAGCCAGCCCTCAGAGATTCAAGCAAACTCACCCCTCTCCCTCCTCTCGCCTACCCTCTCTCTTTTCCCCTCTCATCCCTTCTCCTCCTGCAGTACAATAGGCCTGGCATACAGATGCATTTGGCGGCCCGCCTTATCAGCCACATCTAGTTAGGGTCAGCTTTGGAAATGGAAGTGGAGTCCTGATTACAAGCAGATAAGCAAGAACACACACAAACAGTCACAAGCAGCCCGCCAGCTCTCACTTCACCTTGGCCAGATTGCGCATCAGAGGATTAAAAGTGATGTTGAACATGGTTTTAAATCTGATGTGCCTCTTTTCTTTTTATTAGCAGCAGCTGACAGATAAGAAATGAGCGCTGCTTCCGCTAATTGTAGCTTAATAAAAAATAGAGTGAGAGCTTAATTAAAGCTTTGTTAATCTGATAATTTTAACAAGCCAATGCACAAATGAGAAACCACATATCTTTTAAAAAAATCCTTGAGTGCAGGGATGGATTTAGGAAACCCACTCGCAGTATTTCATGTCATTTCACAGGATCTAATTGCCTGCTACCACTCGCCATCTCCCTGCAACAATAACCCACAGAACCCCATCACTGCCTTTCATCTCTAACTGAATTGCATTAACACCGCTAAGCAGTTCAGAGGCCGCAAAACACGCTTGCTTTACCACACACAGACACGTAGAGTTACGTGGCATTATTTTCCACCGTCATATCAAGACGAGGGTCAGAATACATTACGAAGCTCTCGTTCCTCTGCCTCAGAGCAGGCGGCGAGAGATGCCAAGATATCACTTTAATTGTCCAATTACATGGAATATAGCTGTTCCAGCACGCCCTGAACTAGGTACTCCTCCCCAAATTCTGTTTTTTTTTTTCTTTTTATTTTGGGAAAGATCAGTTTGGTTGCTGCAATGATTTTTTTTTCTTCTTCTGCGAATTAGGGCTTTAACGGTGGAGATAACTGAGACATCTCTCACGTTTCCCCCTCTGAGAGCTGGCGTTCACTACCTCACAGAGTTCACATGAATAATATTAACATCAAAGAGAATTTCTTGGAAACCATCTGATCAAGCTGTATCATACATGGCTGTGACATGCCTATAACACACCTCCCCTCTCTCTTTCTCTCACTCCCCCTCCCTACACACACACACACACACACACACACACACACACACACACACAAACTATACTGACAAGCCTAACATACATTTGTATTCTCCCTGTGTAAGGGGGAGATCCAGTTACTTCAAAGGACCCATTTCCACTACTACTACTACTACTACTTACACATACAGTAAGACATCAATGGTGAGCACAAGTGCTGCTGCCATGCTGCACCCAGAGTCAAATGCACACAATACAGGAAGCAATATAACCCATATGTTGAAACATCTATCACACAAATTGTTTGTAGCAAATGTATTCTGCTGACCCATTTTCTTTCCATTCATGCTGCTGAGCAGCTTCTTATTCAAATTCAAAAGCAAGATGCACCGGCACCTACCCCTGATCCACCTGCTTCTGTGTATCTCACCACAACAATACACTGTAATATGCGTGCATGTGTGTGTGTATGTATACTGTACTGTACACAAATAGGCGCAGACAGAATCGCACCTCGCTGGAGAAATGATTATTCTTGATGTTTGATGACTAAATAAATAAATGCGGGCTACATGCAGGAGCGGGATGAGAAAACAGCGAGGAGGGACAGCTTGCAAGCTCTGCCACTCATCCAACCGACCGACCAACCAACCAACCAAATGCCAAGCAAGCCCCCGAAAAAACACGCATGAAAAAGATGAACTTATTGAGGTCTCTATTTCCATGGCAACACAGAATAGTTTTGATGATGTTCCTTCCCAGTCGGCAGGCAGGGTTTGGCCGAATCACGGCACAGATTGGTGCTCCGTGGCTTGTTACTAAGGGCGGGTTTAAAACGTGCGGAGAGAGAGAGAGAGAGAGAGAAACAGAAAGAGAGAGGGAGAGAGAAAGAGAGAGAGAGAGAGAGGCGCAGATGGTTGGAAGAATTGCCACTTTGAAGAAAACCCCAACCCACACTCACAACTGGGTTCTGCAATATTGATTTGAATGGATGGAAGGGAAGAAAACCTAGTGGCCTATGAATAAGTAAGTAATGGATAATATGGGCTAAATCAAAAGCCATTCAAACTGAATAGGATATGTGTTCTCAATGATGCAGAAGTCCAGTGTGTCTGTCTCTCTACATGAGGGCACAGCAAACTGTGGTACTGAGCAGTTCTGTCAAGCCTCCTCATGCCACGTCTCTAATATCCTCCAGCTATCAAGCACAGAATAGAGACAGAGCAGCGGAAGAGGAAATCAAAAAAGATCAAAAATCTCAAGCTCATTTAAATGGACTAAACCTCTTTATGTAAAATATTGATGATGATTTTACATCAGAAATGCTACTAATATGTATTAAAAATGGGGTTTTGACAGACAGGAGCTCTGACCAATGCGGGTGCCCCTACGACAACTTATTAGATTGCCGCAGTGACTGTTGGCTATTTTGTTTGGCTTTTAAAACCTTAATTACAAAATGTCTTCGCAGCACTTGAGAGGCTCCGGTTTCTTTTTGAATAAACAACACACAATCATCAGGGGTTTGAATTTACCCAGCAGGAGAAGTTGTGCTAAATACCATCTATTTGAAACTTCCTCATCTTCCTCTCTTTTTTTTCAGATTTCGCTCCTCTGCTCTTTCCCCTCCGCAGAGAGCAGCACTATGAACTGCAGGAAACAGTGTAAAGAGCACAGGGCCCTGCCAGGCCCCGGCTAGCTGTGATCCGTGTTCAACATGACGACACTGCTGTTCAGACAGACACGGCTGAAGACGCCGGGGTTGATAGCGTGGCATCATTTACACGAGCACGAGCTCCTGCACACCGTCCCTCTGTTGTCTCCCCTTCCCTCACCTTTTCAGCTAACCCCCCCCCTTTCTTTTTTTTTTTTCCACTGCGACCCCACAACCCTAAATCCCCCCAGCACACAGTGACATGGCAGACAGGCAGCCACGCAGACAGGTGACCGTAAACAATTAATCAACATGGTGACACCTCTACATCTGCCAGGCCCAACACGGGGAGGGGAGCTGTCAGCTAGCAAAACAAAGCAGCCCCCAACACACACACACACTAACACACACACACACAGAATTGTGTTGGTGAGTGGCTCACTAGCTCATAAAGAATGTCACTCACAAAACGCAGAGGCTTGTAGATATGAAATATTTACCTAACACACTGGAGAGGTAGTGACATGACATCCAGCTCTTAACAAGTGATTTCTTTCATCGCCTCTTGGATGTCACTGGATGCCAGTTGTGGCACGGCAGCATAACGTGGCAGAATTTAATTCAGAAAGCACTTCACATTTACAGTATTTATGGAATGTTATATTGCTGTTTCATGGCCTTCTACACCACAATGTGAAGCTGATTTTTTTTTTGCGTGTCAAGTGCAGCCACACAAGCATTTTTATTTTAACAGTTCCCGTCCACATTGAAACATCAGTCATATTTTTCATCCCACTGCAGATGGGGAACAAGAAAATGGTGCGTTACCACCATCATCTTTCAGTTTTTTACACAGTACAATAGGAGTGGAGTGGAATTTTGTTTGCATTGATTAATGCATTAAAACAGCAGCATCGGTGTCCCTGTTATTCTGAATAATCTTGGTTGCAGAGTCCTGCATTGAGCCCTTAAAAAGTGATCTGTGAGTGGTGTTTTGTTTTAATTTTATTTCTGGGTGAAAAAAGAACATGTGGGTCAAATCACAGTTGTTGATAGATATTAAAATAAAATGAGAATAATTAATAATTCAGTGTTTTAATGCTTTAATCTGATGACTTTGAGTGTTGGCTCTGGCTTCTGCGAACACTTGGTGTATGAGAGCTGCTTCAGTCAGGTGTGTAACTAACAGGCAGGTTAACTTTGGATATGTGATGGTCAACATTTTGAGAATAAGCTAATTTAAATTTTCTGAATTACCTTAATTTTAAAATGTATGATCTTAGTTTCACATGTATGAAATGACCCAAAATGACCACTTTAAACACGTTCAGTAAACTAACTATTTGGACAGTGCATGGTTAGTATAGGATTTATGGTTTCGGGTCGGGCTGTGGAGCTTGTCGGTGGTCAGGTTGTGGAACTATTTCCCTCACTGTGACAAAATTAAACATTTTGTTGATGTTAACACAAACAGAACTTATCAACTAAATGCTTTCATGAATTGCAACACTATTTTGTCATATACCGTCAGGCTTTTTCTACACAGGCCGTACAAAAAGACGCCTGAGGGATCGCCATGCTGAGGATAAATACACAATTGGAACAAAAAATCGCAACTACCCCATAGCTAGGCATTAAAGTCAATTTCATAATGATAATGATTCTTATTACGCATAGAGGGCATTGAACACATTAAACCTTTGGTCAGAGGGTGACAGAACTAGATGCTTAAAGAGACTTCACCTGTTTTTTGTGATTTGCCACTTCAGCTTCTGCATTTTTCTCACTGCCAATGTGTTCAGATTGGTGTATATACATTTATGTTTATTTTTTCTAGGTATCTTATCTCATATCACTCTTTATTTTTTATTAACTTGCTATTTTTTCATCATAGTCTATTTGTTTCATCTGTCATGCCATTATATGGGTCATGTGATGGCCTCTGATTGGTTCCTGGGATCATACCTGTGTTGTATGTTTTCAAAGCCCCGACGAAGACCTGCAGTGGTCGAAACATGTCGGCTATTTTAACGATTTAGCCACTACAATAAAGGCTTTTTAATATTTCCTTCCTTGTTTTCTATATTTTTTCAGAGTGCCTGGGTTGCCTTCCTGTCGATCAGGTTGTGGAACTAATTCATCGTATGTGTGGGTTTGTGAGGAGGATGGGGTACTGCAAGCCGCGATTCTGGTTTGGAAGTGGGTCTTGAAATTTAGACCCTTGCAGGACTGGGCCTGGTTGTAAACAGTTCTCAGAGGGACTACTTTTTTGGTAAAAAAAAATAGTAGATATCTTAATGACAGATGTCTCAAAACATGGCTCAATAAAACCGAAAGATAAAATTGAACATGCGTTTTAAAATGGCTGTAGCTCAGGAGGTAGAGTGGGCAAAATACAGAACCCCAAACTGCTCCCAATGGTCAGGCCAGCACCTTCCATGATAGCTCACTACCATCGGCGTTGGAGACATGTGAGTGGGTGAATGAGTAGCAAATTGTATAGCTCATTGAATGCAAGCTTTATATAAGTGCAGCCATTTGCCATTTTTAAAATACGTTCTTTGTATTGTGGGTGACTGACCCTTTTAAAGAGTGTGTTTTTTACGACAGTGATTTTGGTCCACAGTATATCTCAGTACTGCGGCCTTGTATTTTCTATAAACACTTCTTTTTTCTTTAATTTAAATAAACACAAAATCCAGTTGCCCTAATTGATATCTTTGTGTTTTTTGTTGGATGCTTTATTTTTTTATTTTCAAATCACTGTAAAATAATTATTTTTGGTCTAAATAAAACCAGCTAACCGAAGCTAGCAGTAATTGCTGTTCTGCTGATTAAATTTTTCTTAGAAAGTTTATTTTGCATTACTGCAGCTTCTGAAGGAACTAGGCTGCATCTAAATATGCAGCCATTCAGAGGAATAAAAAAAGCTCTTTGGAGAGCTTTTGTAAAGCTAATTTCTGGCAGTGAAAATGCAACGACACAAAACATTTTCAATTGATCCGAACGTGGATGTGGTCTGTTATCTCGCACAATTAGCTCTCAGTGTCGAGGATGTTTTTCTTGATATGCCACCATTGTTTTAATCCATCCCCCGTGCCCTGAAATCATCCTGCAGGCCAGAGCACAGAGCTGAGTGGCATATTCATATGGATGAGTGTAGCTAACAGGTGATGAATGTCAGAGCCGCTGGAGGCCTATTGTCACCGGGGACAAGGACAATATGAGGGGGAGATGGAGAGGTCAGCGCTGGGATGTGTGCTGCTAAAGTTTAAACCATAGCTGACTTGTGTCATCCGTCAATGCGGACACATTAAAATAGGGCAACAGCTCCCCAGGCTATGATGAATTCACTAATGTCTACATGTGTAAAAATGCTCTTCAAACTGACTTTCCACATGTTCAGGCAATGGCATTTGTAAAAGATGAGTTCTGATGGTATTTCCGCCCCATTATTAGTTTGTGATATTTTGCCGGATGCATTATTTTTGGTTTGATCTTGTTGACACGAAGCTGCAGAAGGGTAGAGTGTGCTTGTGCACAAACACTCCTGGGGATTCTAATAACAATGCTGCGGTCCCGGGGAGCCACAGAACTGCTAGAGCTGTCAGGCCTTTTGTTTCAAGGGGCCACTCATTACATTACAATCCCAAAGATAAGGCTCCTTCAGGGGGTACAGGAGGCCACGGAGGAGGAGGTATTGTTCCTCACTCCATGCACACCTCTCTGCTTTTGCAAACCTACAGGAAACACAGTCCTCTGAGATGAACAGAGTTTTAAAAGGATAAACGCTCACAATAAGAGGATGTAGGCAAATGGCACTGCTCACCTGGTGTGGGGAGGAAGGGAGGAGAAAAGAAGAGGAGGAGAGGAGAAAGAAAATAAACTGAGCTTTAGATTAACCATGCCATTTTCATAAAGGTGATCATTATGCTGCCAGTAGGAAACTTGTGGGATGGGAGCCGTGAGTGAAACACACAAAGCTCTCATTTGATTTTGTTTGTTCTTTACAGAGTGGCTATCAGTTGTGAGGGGGAGGTGAAATGTACAGTGCTTTTGGGGGGCTTGTTTGGTGTGCAGGTTTGACTGCATCTCACACATCAAATTGAAGCAAAGTGTAACATGTGAATGTTGTGACAAATGAGACGCACATGACAGAAAGCAGAAGTAGGTGAGAATTGGAAAGCGAAGGGAAGGCTTCCCTGGGGAATGTGTGTGTGAGTCTATATATACGTGTGTCTGTGTCTGTGTGTCTGTGTGTGTGTGTATCCTGCACGTATGTAAGAGGTTTGAAGCTGCTGAAAACTATATAAGCAATATACACTTTCAGGGTGCGATTAGTGAGCCAATTTTAATATTTAAACGTCACTAAAGAACAAAAGTCATGTTCCTGTAGTCATTTATTTTAATGGAATTAATCCTCTCTACGACACATAATCTAAGTCCCAACTCTTTCAGGTGCTTGAGCACAAGAGTACAAAAAATAAAGAGTGAAAAGTAGGAAGTAGGGTTGTGTGGGGCACTTCTCCATAGACACTACATTACATACAGTGGATGTCTGTTGGCATGCCCCCAGTTTGGAGAATCAGGTTGACATGGAGTTTGACATGGAAGCTAAGCAATGCACTGCTGTGGACGGGTCAGCAAAATTTTTTTTTATCCATTTAAAAAAAGTCCCACCTAAAAAAATCAATGTCAGTTTAAGCATATACTATATTTAGAATATTTCCACTGCTTTACCTTTCTGTCAGACAGTGATTTCCAATAGGAAAATTAAGTTATAATATCACTCTCTTCCAAGCCAGACTCCATTGAGAAAAACAATGATTTAACATTTGGCTTTGACAACAGCATAAATGGGGAACTAAAGCTGTTAATGGCTTCCATGGCAGAGTGGCCCTTTCTGACAGAAGGATAAAGCATTAAAAACACTCTCAATATAGCCTACACTTCAACTGATATTATTTCTTTTAGGTGGCTAAAATACGTTTTGTTGCTGACCCCCATCCACAGCAGTACATTGCCTCGCTTTCGTGTCGGACTCCTGCCTGCTTCTCCAAACTGGGGTGTGCCAACTTATACCTACTGTATGTAATACACTGACTATGGATAAGTAGCCAATTCAAACCCACTTTAAAAATCCAAAGTCTCCCTTTAAAGAATGGGAAGCTAGTTTTATTCACTTTTCTCAGCTGATAGCAACCCTGTTTACCAGAAATGGCACCTCTATTCTACTAATTTGTTTTGTCATATACCGTAGAATTTGACAGGAATGTAGCTGCTGCTTGGATTGTGTTTTGTGGCACTGTTTTTGGAGTGAATAAGTGCTACAGTTTTGTCATAAGGGGGTGATCAAGTTGAACGATGGGTGTACAAAGCACAGGGCTGTGACACCAGAGACTGCAGTACGCACCCTGAGAGCAGGGTGTGGTTAGGTTCAGCCAAGAAGACAGAGATCATTTCAGATAAATGTTAATAAAGTAAACCCACTGTGTCCCATATTTCAAGTCATATTTGTAATTTTTTGTAATGTTTTAGACCACTATCTCTCCATAACTTTAAATCTACTTTTAAAATGCTTTCATTTGTGCTGAAACTGTCCCTACATCTGAACAGTAGTACTTGAGATGGATAGTCTATTGAAAAAAAATTATGTTCCTCCTCCTTGTAGTGTTTAGCATTTGCTAGTGGAAACAACCAATCAGAGCCAACCCAGCAAGCAATAGTCGTGATTTAAATGTATTGGCTATATTTAGCTCCGATTTAGTCTAGCTACATGTAACCCAAATCTAGCCGATATAATTTTGAAACTGATTAAATGTAATTTTCGCCATTGCAGATGGCGTGTGGTATGATATTCAATCACGTATGGAGAGTCAACAGTAATTAAAATATGTTTATCTCCATTTTTTGGACATGGACGTCAGATCTTCATGTAGACGGCTATTAGGCGGTTTTTAAACCAAAAAATGCTTGCTGGGAAGGAGCCTTTAACACCGCTGTCAAACATGTACATTAGTGCAGTAACTAGGCAGCGCTGATCAAATATGAATCAAGACTTTCGTGGTGCATTGAATATACCTTGCCTCGAATGTTTTCAGGAACACATTAGGCTGCAGCTGGAAGGCAATGCTTAATTTTGGCCCTACTGTTTTTAACATGGTGGCTGCTGGGTCAAAAACCTTCTCATGTTACAGCTAAACAATGCACTAAAAATGCTTCTGAAAACAATGTTTCTGGCGAGGAAATGGGCCACACAGTGACAGAATCTTGATTTATATTTGATCAGCACCTGCCAAGTTGACAGGCTGCCCGCAGTTCACGAGCAGTGACTGACATAATTATCAGCTGCGTAAGAGACATAGGTGGATCCTCATACATGTCATTATGAGCTCTGTGCGACGGCAGAAGAACATGATGTTTTTTCCACAGACTATCTGTCTCGTGAATTACGGTGTGGATATAATGAAAGTTTCATCAATTATTTTTCATCAAAGTTAGCAACAGTAGCTTGAACCAAGTGCTGCAAGTGCCTAAATATAAATAACAAGAAGACTGCCATTTCTTAAAAATGTATTTGCTGTGGAAAATTAGTGGTACATAGTAATCATTTTCTTGGGTTACAAAGTTGCTGATAGTGAGAGCATGTAAACACGGAGGGAAATTCAAACTGCCCATACTAAAAATCAAAGATGTTTTGGTGTCTCTGTAGCCAGCGAAGCCCCAAAATGTACAAAGCCACAGAGCCGCTGTAGGTAACACACAAGTATAAATGAAGCTCAACCCTGAATGTCCACATTATTTCACCTTCCAACTGGAATTATTATCACACCAGGAATGCAAACCCTTTCCTGTTAGACTCATTTGCTCATTTGAACCGAGATGAGATGACATGGAAATGTAGCAAACTGACAATAGATCAGTGTTTAAAACACGATGGTCATTAAGGTCTAGAAGACCAGCCGGTAATGAAAGACGGTGAAGAAAATAGCTCAGTGATCCCCCTCGCTCAGAAAAACCTGTCTGCACTTTCATCAGCTCACTGTCTCTTTCGTTCTGCGGTCCTTTAATGTTCCACAAATGCCGCCAAGACCATCCTTTAAGCAAAGATTAAAAATGAGCATGGGTTTGAGAAATGTTTGATACTTTGATCCATTTATTTTGCATCTGTATGTAGGGCTCAGTGTGTGATCTCTCTCTTGGCGGGAATAAAGCCGCCCATAAACATGGCCCGCTGAATGCTAAAAATATATTTTTTCATGACATGCAACATTTTCATTATTCCTGAATATGTAATGAGCCTGCAAACTCTTATTACAGCTTTAATTACACCCGTACATTTTCTCCATTTACTGTCATCAAAACATTGATTCTTTGTCAGCGTGGCACTAGATGTGATGGGGAGTAAGATGTTCTAGACACTCTAGACACCAATATAGGTTAACTTTACATCCCTCCAGAAGGAATTAGAAAGTGGAATGTGGATCCAAGCTCTGAGCCTCGAGGCAGCTTCAGCTCTGATCGAGAGAGAGAAAGCCTGAGTGTGTCCACCTGAGGAAAAGGGGTGCTTTCCAAAGTTGAATGCAGAACGTGACTCAATGGAGAATGTGTTGGCTTGACACTTTTTGCTCCCCATGCCTGCTCTGCTCTGCTCTGCTCGGACGGCCATTTAAGTTGTCTAATTATCCATACAGAAATAATTGGTCCTCCTCCGTGCACAATGACCCTTGTGTTTTGTGCATATGCGTGGGCAAGCACACACGTGAACGCATGTATATGTGCAAATCAAGTTTTCACCCTGACAATCACAGCTTTAATTAAATTAAAGCGAAGGTGTTAAAGCTGTTGATTGTCAATGTGAACGGGCGACGAGCACATAATACAATGCATATCAATGCAGCCATGAGTGACTGCAGTCCCCCAGGTGTCAGCCAAATGAGTGTGAATATTCAGCTTTTTCCCCTCCACTTAACTCTCATTTCACTCTGATGACATTTTATTAGCCTTCCCTTGGCAGTGCTGGCGGGTAAGTGATCCGCAGAAAACAGCTTCTTTGTGCTGTTCATTCCATCTAAATACAAGAGCATGCAAATACAAATAAACTAGACACAAGTCTCTTCCATTGTGGCGTGGAGCTGCTCTATTTGGGTTTTTATTTTGGATGTTTTTGTGGCCAGCTGGTGGCAAATACAATGTATGCAGCCGGGATGTGAACTCCTGGTTAGAACTCCTTCAGTGTTCATTGTTCAGGAGGTTTTTACAAGGAGCTGAACTATCTGCAGAGGTCGCTTTCTCTCTGAAACAAACAGACGAGGTGATTTAAACCAGTAAAAACACTGAAAAAGGCAGATGGATGTTTCTCTGACGCTGTTCAGCTCATCGCAGACGAGCCAGACACATAGACAGTTTTAACCAGGAGCCATATTATCAGCACAGGTCTCTTCCTCAGTGTTTTTCTCATGCTGTTTGGCTGACGCAGAGGGGCTGCTAATTATGGGGGTTGACACAGAAATGAAAACGCAAATGGCCCTATCCAGAGCCAGTTTTTGGTTTGTCCATTCTGGGTTACTGTAGAAACATGGTGGTGCAACATGGTGGACTCCATGGACGAGGACCCGCTCCCTATGTAGATATAAACAGCTCATTCTTATTCTTATAGGTAATGAAAATACAACACTTCTTATTTTCAGGTAATCATACAGCAAAGAAAGCATGCTTATTATATCATATTCCATTTCTGACAATATTCCATGATGTGAGGAGAGGCACTTTTCTTTCTCCGCCTCCTCCAGGCATTCAGCCTCTGTTCTTCATGTCAGGGGAGGTCCACGCTCGCTGCCGATGGCCACTCCCCTCCTCAGTCTACTCTCTTTTTTTTCCTCTGCGCTGCATATCGATTCGAATGAAAACAAGTTGCCAATCCAAATAAACACCATGTCAAGGAGTCATCCAAGCAGATAGAAATATCTGCCCAGCATGATACCATAGGGCAGAAAACCACAGGGGTACTGGTGCTCCTGACCTCACAGGGGGTCCACAGAGGCTAGTGAGGTGTATGTGGACACATGCGTACACTCATATGTGCATGGGTGCACATATGAGTGGCTAATCATGTGTGGGCTTGTGACTCTATTTAAGACATTTATCTGGTCAATAAGTGCTATCGCTGTTATTGCAGCCCCTGTACTGTACTATAAGCAATTCTGAAAAAGGCTCTAATATAGATTTGCTCATGTAGGAATGGCCGATGATCAACTTATGCCTGTAACATAGTATGAGGGGAGTCTGTAATGATTTCTCAATTGTCATGACTGCCATGTGCTTCAGGCATGTTCATTTATCACCCTTTATTGTAAGCAAGGAGAAGTAGAAAGCACTGGGATGCAATGATCAAAAGTGTTTTTGCAGTTACTGAGGAGACCTTCAACCTCATCTACTAGGAATTCTGTTCATGATGAAATACTAATATGTTTTGCCAATTACACTTGTTATTTTGGGGAAAAATGTAATTGCTCCCTAGATAATGTTCCTGTTTTTCTAGTGAGGGAAATGCCACATTTATGTACCATACATATGTGTAAACGTCCTGCTGCATAAAGGTTCAGGCTGTTCTCATGCACTGTTTGTATATATATACACAAATGGTAATGCAACAAAATTTGTATATAACCCACGTTGTGATCACCAATGTGCTAATGAGAGTAAAGCAGGAAGTAGTATAAAGAGCGAAAGTCCGCAAAAGGAGACAGATTAAGGTAGTGAATAGGTCAAACACGCACAGGTCTTTCCCCCAGAAGACTGGTGAAACCAAGTGAACTTCGAATACTTTTATGGCATGTTGAAACCATAGTTCTTTTCCTAAACCTAACCTACGTGACTTTATGTTGAGTGTGTAACGTGATGAAGACCAACTATGATTCTTTTTCTTAACCTAACCTACACAATTTTACACTATGTGCGTAACTTTACATTGAGTACGTAACTTTACATTACAGTCTACCTAAGGTGTAGACGTTTGTAACTTTACGTACGCAACTTTACCTTACGTCTTTCTTATGTTACGTATCATCGCTGTCCGATGAAAAACACGTATCTCCACTTTTGACGATTTTGACTTTCTACGTGCTTTGATGGACACTTCTGACAGCCAGTGGAGATACGTGTTGAATAGATGATGTAATAGACGTCTTTCCATTGGTCATTTGGATATCCAACGCTAACAGTTGCTAAAGAATATTATGGACACTCCATGCACTGTAGAAATTCAAAATCGTCAAAAGTGGAGATACATGTTTTTCATCGGACAGCGACGGTATGTAACATTATATTACGTACATAACAAAATGAAGCCCAATCGTGTTTCTTTTCCTAAACCTAACCAAGGTAATTTTATATTTAGTGCATAACGAGATGAAGCCCAACCATGTTTCTTTTTCTTAACCTAACCTACTCAACTTTACACTAACAGCGTAACTTTAGATTAAGTATGTGCAGTGGCATCACCATTCCTAGGGCACTAATTCATTAGATATCATTTGCACTGTTGTCTATGCACTTTTGTAAGATACAGTATATGAAACTTTGTATGCAGATACTTTGTTAGGCTAGGTCGACTGTGGCTTCAGTTAAATGTCAGTAAAGTAAACACATCCTGTTTTGTGTTCCAAGTATCTGAGACAAATTCAGTATTAAACCAGGTTGAGACTACAATCTTCCACTAACCTGCCGTGAGAGCCAAAACATTATAAAAATGATTTAATATACTTTGGTTGGAGTGAGAGGATAATGTATTGCAAGAGTAATACTGCAGTGAAAACAAATGCGCTCAGTCAAAATTTTACTGATGCGTTCCATAGATTGTATATAAAGATGGACGACGTGTCTCCATTTACTCCAATTGTACAGATGTAAGGCTAAAAATATACTGTCTACGAACGCTGCCATCTTGCTCTAGCTGGAGCCAGAGTCTGCACAGTAGCAAACTCCACAGTATCAAGTTTTCCGCGCATTGATCTGTCCGACCAATTGCGAGCAGCACCACCAAATGGGAGCTCAACGATTGGCTCACACATTTGTAAATCATGTTGTAAAAGCCCCATTTTATAGCACTTAATAACAAATTAAATTCAATTCTATTGAAAAACGAACACTTTAACATAAAGCAGCGTGATAAAAACTACCTTAAATGACAGAAACTATCTTTAGGAAAAATGTATTTGATGTGAAGTTTAGGTTTATATTTTGGCCCATGTCTCATCCAGTAACATAAAGAGGGTGGGCTTTATGACCTGTACTGCAGCCAGCAACCAGGGGCAATCCAGATGTTTCGGCTTCGCTTTTGGGGAGCTGTCATGTCGCCCATCTTTCTATACAGTGTATGATACATTCAGAATCAGATTGTGTTAGTAAATAAGGTTTCCTATGTTAACAGAAAATGTTATAAGGTCAGCATTGAGTTTTTTTTACTGTTGCAAACCCAGAGTTGCGATATTGGAAACAATGTGTTGAACAAAATTGAAGTTTAAAAAAAAAAAAAAAAAAGTGTGACCAAAGTTCAGAGGTCTACGTTGCTTTTCAGAACTTTGACTTTATATTATTCAGCTACATGAGGTTAATGTCTCTATTCTGCGCTGCAGGCAAGCTGCAAGCATTCATTGCTAACAAGTCATCTTAGGGACTGGCTGTGGGAGCCCCTCTGGTGCTGCGGAAGATAAAATTCAAAACGTCTTAGCATGCCTCAAAGAGGAGCCATCCTTAAGGGCAGCGATTTGAATCCAACAGCAGTCGCCTCCTGTGCTCCCCATTTGAGTAATGATGATTTAGGGTTAGAACACAAGGAAGCTCCCTCAAGGAACCTAGGGAACTTATGACCTCTACCTGTGTCCTGATGTGGTACCCCAGGGCCCCGTGGAGCAGAGGGGCCACAATAATCGCTTGGACCCCACTGAGTGTGAGTATAGCCACGGCACACCGGGGTCAGAGAGAAGGACAGGCAGAGCGAGTGGTCCACAGGGCAAAGGGGAATGTGCGGGGGGTGAGTGCCAAGGCTCTCATGGTGTTTTTAAGGTCATGCTAATTGCCACGGATGTACAGCATGCCTTCAGTTAGCCCAGGCTCTGCTGAGGAGGAGGAGGGCGAAGGATGGGGGTTGAGGAGGTGGTGGTACAGGTGTGGACCTTTAATTAAATACCACTGCAAAGGTTAATGCAGAGAACCAGGAACTGCAGCCACCGTTAAGTGGAGGACATTTAAACACGGCCGAGAATATGCCCCACACTGTGAGTGTGTGTGTGTGAGCATGTGCATGTGTATGAGTGAGAGCAGGGATGGAGAAATTCAAAAAGGGCAAAATTCAATCCATGTTCATTTGGAAGTGCAAGAAGTTGAGTGGCCGATAATACAATATAATGAGACTATACAGCCTCTGCACAGAAATAGAACTAAAGTCAATCTATCGAGGGCGAGTAGAAAGAAAATATCCACCGCTTTAAAAATGAAAAAGGCTGTTTGCTTGCACGCTCTCCACAGTGTCATCAACTAATTTCATCCTCTGTTACGTGTGAACTCTGGCATCCGCAAGATTTTCACAAAATATATTGGAGGCTATATTAAGAGGTATTGTCAGTCTATGAATAACCTTAAACACATTGTGTGTGTATGTGTGTGACCCTTGATAATTAGTACCATCTGCCATATTAGAACACCTCTGGAGAGACAGGTTATCTGCACAGAAGCAAGACGGACAATTTGACAAGAATTTCCCTGCTACTGGGTAAACATGGACGAATTTGACTCAATGAGAAAGGCAGCAGGGATTAACTTGTTTACCAGTAAATCATAAAGCATTTTTGAGACGGAATTTTTATCTGTTTTTATCATTTTTCTCTTTATTTATTCTTCAGTAACACTTTAAATTAAGGTACAAATATTCACCGTTAACTAGTTGCTTATTATCATGCATATTAGCAACATATTTGCTTTTTATTAGTCATTATAAAGCACTTATTATTGCCTTATTCACATGACCATATTCTACAACTACTAGACGACTAAGGGTTTCCTTCACTAACATCATAATTACTGCTAATTAGTAGTAAGAAAGGAAGTTCTTGTACATGAATTGGGATCACTATGGGCCCTATAAGGTAATAGTACCACAAGAAAAGTCATTTTTCCTTAATAACATTTAATGAATATGGTCTTTTCTTATAAGAAAACACAAAACTACAAGTATTTAAGGTGTCCAAATAACTCTAAAAGAAGTCTTTCTAACTCAGAACATGTTCCCTATTCCAAAGTGATGGATTACACCTTGAAAATGGAGGTCTGTTGAGATGCACAGGATCTTTTCCCATTCAGTGGTAGAGGAACAAAGTTATCTCCTTCATTTTTGGACCACTTACATATATATATCTTAAACTCAAAAAACTGAACTGCCTCATCACTTAAAGGTGGAGTGTGTAAAATCTAGGGGGATTTATCTAGCAGGAGGATTGCAGATTGCAAACCAGCAGAATTTCTTCAATGTTAATAGTTCAAAACAACCAGGTAATTAAACTGGTAAAAACACCGAATATGGCAGTTTCATTACAAATCCATGTTTCACCTTAGCGAGACGCAGATGGGCAGCACCTGCTGATGTGTGCTCACCCTTTTTCTGATCCAGATATTCAAGAGGTTTTTACCAGGAGCTGAATTATCCGCAGAGATCTTTTTCTCTCCAAATCAAACCGACTCTGTGATTTAAACTGGTAAAAACACTCAAAAAAGCATTATCATGTTACAAATCAGTGTTTCCTTGACACCGTTTGGCATGTCAGAGATGGGCTGCTAGCCGAGCATCTGCTAATGTGTGCTCACTCTTTTCTTCTGATAACTTAAGATCCAGACATTCATAGGGGTTTTAGCAGGAGCCAAATTATCCACACAGGTTTCTTCCTCTCCAAAGCAAATGGATCCAGTGATTTACAACACTGAATAAAGGAGTTTCATGTCAAAAACATCAGTGTTTTTCCAATGCTCTTGTCACAGAGGAGCTGCTAACCATGGTGGCCGATGCGAAAACACTAATAGTCCTATTTAGATTCCATTGCTGACAGTATATCCCCTTAAATTCTACACACTGGACCTGCAGAACAGAGTCTGTGAATTGCAGTCCTTGGGGGCTACAGTGGATTTAATAAGTATGAAGAGAAGACAACTATGAGGCCCATTCTGAGCAAAGGATATTAAAATTAAAAATCGTGTAAAACAATTTCTGTATGCAGTAATTGGTGCATTACTGAGGGAGACTCTTAGTTGATGGCTTTGTGGTTAAAGAATATGGTCATGCAGACCAAGGCATAAACATGTGCTTTTTAATGACTAATAAAGAGCCAGTATGCTACTAACATGCACGCTAATAAACAACTAGTAAATGGTGAATATGTGTACCTTAATATAAAGTGCTTCCTGTTCTCCTCTCTATTTTCTGCTGAAAGATATGGTTATAATGCAGACAATACAAAAAACTGAACGCAAAGAGGTTCACAGCTGTTCGTGGAGCGCTCCACTTTTCAAATTACTCCTTAAAAAAAGACAAAGACGTCTGACCCCTATTACAATTTTGGCTCAAAATCAGCTCCAGAATTAAGAGCACTCGCTCGCACAGAAACATAGCCACACACAACTTGTTCCTCAGAGTGATCGCCAGGAAACTGCAGACTGGAAAAAGAGCTTAGGGACCATTTCAGCACAACAAAGATATTCGCAAAGCCAAAGAATACACACACAGCCCAAATCCACCAATTCAAACATGTCCTCCTCGGAGAGAGAATACTCTTTCATCTCTCATCTCAAATTAGAAAAAACACACATCTTATTGTCTCGGTACAATAACAGCACGCTAGTATGAAAAGTGCCTTTGCAAAAATTCCACGTGAGGCCCTCATTGTGGTTACAGAGCAGTGTCGGGTCTCTGCGGTGCACAAGCCACAGTGTATGATGAACTGTGATGAGGCTGTGGAGAGTGGCCAAGCAGTGGCTTCGGTTACTCCGAAGCCACCCAAACATGCTATTAGGCCTTCACTCGATGCACTAATTGGGTATTCATGTGGTGTTTTGTTTGTTTATCACCGTGTTACCACCACAAGTCTTGGTTCAACACATCTCATTTTCATCCGCGACATGAAAGCCAGAGACAGTGGAATTTCTGCACTGTATTTTAGCCACGGAGCATAATCTCAGTTAACACAAGCCGGTCCCAGTTCTCTTTTGCTTTGAATTACCACCCGCAGTGGTTTTGTTGTCCCCCCCTCAACACCATCCCCCCCATGTTTTGTTAAATAATTTATTCTGCTTTTAAAATTCACTCATAATATATACCTTTTTGTATGCAGAGGAGTGAGTAGGAAGACAGCAAACGTGCTCATGAGTCTTTTGTAATGAGTAGGTGGCAGTGGTGGGCTCGACGCATGACTATGTGGTGAGGATTTCCATGTGACTATTTTCATTTTTTTCACAGCTTGTGCTCGCCTCTATACTCCTCCTCCTGACTCCTCCTTTCGCCTCCACCTCCTCTGTCGCCTCCTGCTTCTCCTCAGCTTCCATGTTGAGGCAGTCACAAGAGGTTTTTTGGGAGAGGGCCAATCCCGGCAATCATTGCCGCCATTTTCCCAGCCAGCGAACATGATGTCCATCAGACATGACGCACATGTCGAAAAATGACTGGATTCTTTTGCAGCTCTAAGAATTCTTGTACTTGTCAAGTCAGTTTTAATCAAAACCTGCAGCTGTTTAAAAAAGCATGGCTGTCACATAAAAACTCTACTCCTGTTATTCCAATTCTTTTTTCCTGTATTTCAATTATTCTACTTTCACTTACACAGATTTTGATTTATATTTTATTCCTGTAACTTTGGAGAGACAAGAGCCTATGGTTATGCTGCTCTGAAACAGTTAGGAGTTAGTATGATATTCTGGTTAGTTTGCTCTTTCCATAAAGCAACAGATTCAATATATTTCTGCCAAAAAAAGCTCCATGGCACCGTAATATCAAATATGTGCTGACAATATACTCATAAGCCCCTTTCAGACACTTATGCAAGGGCGTATGTTTTGTTTCAAAACTGGGGGCTCACATGAAATTGGAGGTTGGGGGTTCTCCGCCAGAAAATTTAGAGCATCAAACACTTATTTGCGCCTTCTCTGCATCAATGTGTCACTTTCACCACAGCACAAGTCTGAATCAAATGCCGTGAACACAGCTTCCTGTCATTTAACGCTTGCGCACTATCAATTGTTATAAAACAGGCAGCAGAGTTCCTTCACTATTAATGTTCAATGATGAAATTTATGCAAATATATTAGCATGTTACCTGTGAGAAGAGGAAATCAGCATTCTTCACACTCATGACGCTCATTAATTAAGGCTTCAACTGCAAAATAAGTTATAAAAATCCATCACCTATATAGCTTTGCTATCATAAGATTTTTATATGGACAGTTCACCTGTGGTGTTATTTATCAATCTAGATTGAGATATCAGCTGAAAAGATTTCTGCCCACTCTCTTAGGCTATATAATAGCATTAGACAGCACTCGGCTTGTGGTGCTCAAAGTGCCATGAACATACATTTGAAAAACTCACCAGCAATGTTTCTTTCCAGAAATCATAACCCGGTTACTCAAGATAATCCACAGACAGTTTACTCTCTACCAAACTACACTTGCCAACCGTATTACCATGAAGAAGGAAGAGTGCATCTACTCATAGACGAGAGGCTCGTGTTCTTGACAGTGCAAGATGTAAACATTAATGGTGTCCTTGTCGACTGAGCTGTAACGTTAGCTAGCTCAGCGGTGCTAGGTGAGCTAGCATTAGATGCATGCTTTCTTCTGCATGGTGATATAGTGATGTTTATTTATTTATTTGGTGCTTCAAGCATTACAAGCCAAGTGCCATTTTGTTCCATTATATTGGAGAGAAGGCAGACATCCTGTCAGCAGAAATCTCCAACACTCTGCAACTCACACCACAACTATCTAGATTAACAAATAGCACAACAGGTAAGAGGCAAATATGTGTTTTTGATTTTAGGGTAAACTGTCCCTTTAACTCTCATGCATGCGTCAGGTCAACCCAGTTTCACTCCAAAGTTGTCGAATTCTGGCACTTGGACACTGACCGAAAAGCCGTTCTTTAACGTCGGCCAGTGGCTGTTATAGTTTAGAAGTGCTCTACAGCATCAGGGGGAAACGCAATGGGACAAGAATGAAAGTTAAGGCAGGGAAAGTCCAAGTAGGGCAGGTGGGAGTGGTGGTGGATGGGTCCAACAATCACTTTCACCTGGGAGAGCGGTGTTAGCATCCCGTAAGAATCTAAAGCCAAACTCCAACCATGTGCTTTTGTTGTTGTTGGAAAAAAACATCAATTCGCATTGTTTTACTGATGCGGTGCATTTATTTAGAAAGAAACTGTATGTAAGCGGTAAATTTCCTGTGAAAACAGAAGTGTATTTTGATAGAAGACAATGCATGTAACAGGCAGAACTTGACACGGCGTCCCAGAACATCAACCAACGCACCCAGGGAACCTTTCAGATCATATGTGGACAAGGAAGGTCCGCGACCAAACATCGATGTGTGATGAGGTCGGAGTGAGAATGTGTTGATCAGGTGCCAGATATCATGCAAGCACACAGCTCATTCCTTAACATGTTGTCATGTCTGAATGAAAAACAGCCCTCACTCTAACACATGGATGAAGCCAGCAATATTACATCGTCCATGTCTGAAAATACCGACTGTGTTTCACTTCAGTTCAAGATCTGAACTTCGGAGCAGAAAAAGAACAGCTTTTAAGTGAAAAGAAAAAGATCTCTTGAACTCGCTCATTTTCACTCACTTAGCCACCTTCCTTCACATCAAGCATTCTTGGCTGCTGCTACCTGTTTGAAAATTACTGTCATGACTTATTACCTATCTGATCTGTTTTTTTTACAGGATTTAATTTAGTGTAGGCATGCACACGTGTGAACTGAAGCGAACAGCGGGAACACACAGATGTGCAACACAGTCTAGAGAGTAGGAGGAGGACTGTATGATCTCACATATGTCACAAAAGATGCTAACACTGGGGAAAAAAATCCTGTCACTGATAAGTGTGAAAGCAATGTGTTTTACTACATCTAAAAAGAACTAGGGGAGCCTTTTAATGGGTACTCATCTCATCTCCTCTCCACACTAATCCCAACCGCTGTTTCCTCCCAATTAACAGAGTTTGTGGCACAGAGGAGGCCTCTTGCCATTTACTCTACGGTAGCAGATCAACTTAGTTCTCCAAGAAACTCCTCTCCTTGCACAGGGGATCACACGTACACACATGCAAGTATATCTAATGTACCAGCCTATTGGTCATCGAGGCTCCTCCCGGCTGCTGACATTGTTTATACATGCAGATTGAAGAAGCAACATTCAGATGCTGCTCTGCGCTGGCACCCTGGGCAGAATGGCATAATTAAATGAATTGACTAAAAGGGATGCAATGAATATCCCAACACAGTGTCAGGTCAGCCTCGCTCACAAATTAAAGCCAGGGGCCAAAGAGGGTAAACATTAATTTATCTGAAGTGAGGAAGCAGAAGAATGCATTCAGGGCTAGCTTTCATTTTCTGTGTCCGTGATATTTATTCTCATGGAATAACTTTGATTTGTTGCTGTTGGAAAAACAACCTGCCTCCCGTGTCTACCTTCCAATTTAAGCTCAAAATCTGCATCTGTTATGTTTCACAATGTTTTCTGATAGAAAATATGACTTTCAGAGTGATTTACACATGACTTAATTTATTCAATTGCAATGCGTATGGTTAAATAAGAAAAAACTGACACCCCCGCTTCCTTTTCACACACACATGGGTATAAGCTACACATAAACAAACATAAACACAACAATTACAATTTACAAAACAAACGACACCTGCACTCGCTTTCTCTGCTGCATACGCGCGCAAACACAAACAAATGTACCTGAGGAGCATGTGGTGCTAAAACTGGAGGCTAATTAAGTGACAGACAACAGCACACGGGGGAGGCATATCCTATCACCAACTGCATCTGAACAGCAGCAGCATTATAGTATGGAAGCTTTATGAGCCACTTGTTGTCGACTTGTCTTTTTGCTGAGTGCTTAAATATTTTAAAAATGCCTCTCTATCTATCTATATTTAGTCTGAAGAGGAGACTAAAGGGGCGTTAGGGCATCCTTATAGATCTGCTATAGGGAGCATTAAGAAAGAAGAATAAGTTCATCAGACCGCCTTTCTCATGGCTAACATGATCTGTGTATAATATGATTTTTATCTGCTATACCTTAGGTAATTCTAATGTGTATGGGTGTGTGCATCCAGCTGTTGAGCTTCTGTCTTGATGTGGCGTCAGAAAGGCTATGTATGTACACAGTGGAGCAGTAACAAGAATGTTATTAGCAAAAATAAAACATTTTATGATTTTCACTCCATACATTTAACTTTATTTTGCTACAAGAAGCTTTTTCTTTTAGCAAGACTAAACATCCGTAGCTATGCTAGTGGTTCTGTAAGGCTGTACTAGCTGAATGCTAACGTCAGCCTGCTCACAATGACAATGCTAACATGCTGGTCAAATGGCAACCTCCAGGACTGAATAATAAAGCCAACTTGAAAATTCCAAAAACTGCATTTTATTGAGGCTTAAAGTTACACATTATTAAGGGCAGGGCCACTTTGAGTGAGTCAGATCTACCCCTCGCTCCTCCAAAGCTCCACTGTCTTGTCCAAATATGGTCACATCTGGCTCGAAAAATCCAAGATGGTGACTTCAAAATGGTAGTCTACAATTCTGTGGGTGACGTCACACTAGCTGCTTACATTATTTTTATTTTATACACTCTATAATGCTGATGCACTATGCTCACCATCTTAGTTTAGCATGTTAGCATGCTAACATTTGCTAAGTAGTACTACACACAAGAAGACAGAGTTGTTAGGAATGTCATTAGTTTTGCAGGAATTCGGACATAAGCCAAAGTATTGGACAAAATAAAAATTTGATGTCATTGTGGCGCTAGACAAAAGGTAAGTGAATCACCAAAGAGCTCTCATGGGAACACAGCCAAATCACCAGAATAAATGCTGACATTGTACTTTTCTGCAAACCACAGATATGTAACATGTATACAATGTTAAATTTTACGTTAGTTTACATTTCAACAAAGCTGTGGTTAACAAGTGGTTCGTTTAGGCACAAAAACCACTTGGTTATGGTTAGGAAAAGAGCATGTTTTGGCTTAAATTACCCAGCTTTGGTAGGCACAATCATGGCTGGAAATGCCGCAGATGTCATGCTACAAAACAATTGTTTTGTTGTTGTTTGTTGGTCCGAAACAGTGGTCTGCAGCTTGGCAGTTGGCTTGTCTAGGCGTCACACCATCCACAATCCTCTCCACCGCCTGACAAAAAAAGTCAGCTCATATATATGTAATCAAAACAACGTCCCTTTAGAAACGTTGATATGATAGGTATGAAATATACAAATGTAACGTATCCAAGGTTTGCAGAGATGTACAATGTCAGCATTTACTTGTGGTGATAAAGCTAGCAAAAAATGAATCTTTGCCATCCCTACAGCCATGCTACTAGCATTACTATAAGTGTGAACTTGCTATGTTTTAAATAAAGCTATACTCAAATATCTTACAAGCAGACATAATGATCACATCCTGTGAGATAAACTCCTAATAGACCTGTATAAAAATGACATCCACTGGCAATTGATTGAGCACAAAAAAATAGTTGAGCAAGACAGAGACGCAAAGAAGCAAAGCAAAATGTGACACATTGCAAACTGGTTGCTTGACTAATTTTACTGCTATCTGAAGAGTTCCTGAATTCAATTCAGTCCAATTAATTCACTTCATTAAATCAAATGTGGTGAAGTCAATACGAAGGGGTTTGCATGAAACATGTGATTAGCCTGCAGATGACACTTCACATCTTGACACCACACCGGCTACACACTCCAGACTGCAGCTACATAAAATAACCCAACACTACAGTATGTTCTGGGGTCTGACTGATAATGACCCCTCCTGTGATGGTAAACCCTATCTGTAGCTGCAAAAAACAACAGAGCAACCCAACATGCTCTGAAACGCTCCCCATCTCCGGAATCTACACAAAAATAAATTTGTGCATTGTGATGTAAACACTCTTGAGCACTGACATGAATCTAAATCCAACAACAGGCAAATTGTCCAATTCCAGTGCTCTAACACTTTTGCATAGCCGGTGATTCAGAGAGCATCTGCATTAGAAATTAAGCTGAGTGCTCAGCTTAAGAAACACTTGAAGCACTTCTGGATCACTGTCTATTGTTCAAGTCACGCGATTCCCTACATTCAGCCTGGCCCTATAGTTCAGTGGAGAGGTGTAGAAATGCGATTTGCCATTGCGCATCTCCATCCTAGACTTCCAAGCCCCCATACTGTAAGTGTCCCATTAACAGTTCCTCTAGGAGATTGGCGAGATTGACTCTCAAAAGCTTCCCTTTGTGTTTCTAATGCATGGCGCTTTTGTTGGCTTAGCTAGAAGGTACTACAAGACTGAGCAAGGCAATCAAAACAATCACGCATTCACACAAAATTAGGAAGTACAGAAGAAAAAGCTCTGATAAAAGAAGCAAATGCTGCACACAATGCATGTCACAATCAAAACCAGAAATTCAATCAGACAGGATGTGGAAAATAATGAAACAATTTTAAGCATGCAGAGGTCGGACTGCAAGGTTGTTGTTTATAACGTTAAACTGAAGAGGCTGGTAACAACTCTATTGTGCGTTAGGCAGCATGCCTCTTATTGGTGAACAGAGCCCCTGCATGTCAAGCAGAGGTGGGGCACTGTCCCTAGAGTCCACTATCACAGCAGGTTAACCTGGCACTGCTTTTCTAAGGACTGATTGCCAGGCCCCCTGCAGCTCGAGGTAAACTGACAATTTTCCATCAGCAGGGAACATGGCTTTATTAGTAAAAGTAGGGGGGATGGTGGGAGGTAAGGGAGAAAAGTGAAATCAAGTTCACAGAGTCGCTGTAGTTGTAATTTAGGAGAGCAATAAAGTGTGATGGCAGATCTTAATCTTAAAATTAATTATTATATCAGCATCTAATGTAAAACAATGAGTCATTCCAGAAGATTTAATGCATACAACTTTTAAAAAAGATAAAATGAAACCTAACTGGCATCCGCTCCGAAGCTTTAACACAGACTTCATGGAGATTTTTTGGGAGAAATTTTTGTAAATAAGCTCTAGGGTACCTTTCAAAGTCGTCAGATAAGACTGTAAAAGACAAGTCTCTATCTAAAGACTTACTTTAATGTCAAGCTGGATCTCATCTTGAGTTGACTTTCTGACAGTTGGGAAAACATTCACCTGAATAAAAACTGCAGCCCTTGTATCAGAGATGAGACAGACTCTGCAAACAGCGAATCAATATCATCCCCAGGCTGCATGTGAATTTGGAAGGGCAAACTCAGCCCAAAGATATTACATTTTCTAAACAAAACACAAGTAAATCTACAAACAAACAAACACAGGCCATGAAGCTATCTGGGTGATAAAAAAAACACAACTTAGAGGGCAAACAAGCAGTGCCTTATGGTTTTCAAGGTCTCCATTTGTTTTTCCATGTTCCACTGTCAGGTGCGGAGAGAGGAGAGAGCAGTGGAGAGAATGGTGAGCCGTAGAGGGTTAAAAGGCCATGGCTGGGATTATAGCACAAGTAAGGACCCCATACTGTGGCTTGACATGCCTACCAGCTTACAGTGCATTTTTCTCTGACAATGCAGGGTCACACACGGTCAGAAAGCATGAAATGTTTTTTACACACGTGTTGAAAGACAAGTGAAACGCTCAATGTTGACGAGCCTCCTTCCCAAAGGTTATCTGCTAGCATTATGCTTTTTAATAACAAAGTCATGTTGCAAAGTCAAAATGAAAATGTGGGAAATTAGTTTTTTTATTCGGCGCATGCTTGTGATGTGTGACCTTAAAGGACAGTGCTTGAAAATGTATAGTTCTTCACTTCAGTTCGGAGCAAGCTGCAACATCCAGAAGTGAAGCTTAAGCAAAAGTGCTAAAAAATGCAGTTCCTCAAATGGCCACTTGAGGCCCAGGTTTAGAGCAGAAATAAACATGTTTACAGCCTGTTTACAAAAACAGATTTGGTCTCTATAGCTGATTTCCTCCCTCATGACATCACCAATTTTTTGTCTCTTTGTGTTTGTTTTGCCCCTTTTGTTGTTATTTTGCATCTCTTTGCAGTTCCTTTACTTTCCATTCTATCCTTGTGATCTTTTTGTGCCTCTCCGGGGTCTGTATGTGCTAATTTGAGTGGCATTTTTGCAGGTGGAGGCCAGGAGACACGTAGTTTACACATGTAGTCTACGCCATTGTGAGCATTTATACTTGTGTATTGGTGTGTCTGTGTCTCTCTGCAGTTCCACCTCCAAAACACTAGTCAGTGGTGGGGTTTCTGTGAAGCAGGCTACTATAAAGTTTAGCTGATTCAAAACACACCCAAAACAATTGAAAACATGGCTTAATAGAAACAATTTTGAACAAAAGTACACAATTCGGCTTCACTATAACTCACAACATTCATAGACAAAGCACTTGTCTTTATCTGGACACATTTTCCCCTCAAATACAACATGCTAATGTTTTTAGCACAAGCCAATGGCATTTTACATTGTATAAATTAGCCTAGTGGCTAGCAGACTTTTCCGTTACTCATATGACGTCAGGAACAACAGCAACATTTAACAAAGGTAACGTTACAAAATTCAGTTCACCAACAAAACAACTGTCTTATACTAAACATGTTTTCAAACCCAACATGCTAACGTTATTAGCACAACCCTATGGCATTTTACATTGTATAAATTAGCCTAGTGGCTAGCAGACTTTTCCGCTACTCATATGATGTCAGGAACAACAGCAACATTTAACAAAGGTAACGTTACAAAATTCAGTTCACCAACAAATCAACTGTCTTATACTAAACACGTTTTCAAACCCAACATGCTAACGTTATTAGCACAACTCTACGGCATTTTACATTGTATAAATTAGCCTAGCGAAGAGCAGAGATTTCATTTAGGCTACTCATATGAAGCCAGGATAAATCACACACAAGACTTAAAATGCTATTTTTGTGGAGGCTTTATTGTCTTCACAATTTATTGTTTCTTATCTGTGAAATTAAAGTAAATAAAGGCTGCTTTTCCACTGAGAGAAATGGTTTCAGCTTACAAACATAGACAAGAGGCCTACGTTGCCGCGACATGTAGTTACATTTCTTCGGAGACGCATGTCAGGCTACGGCGTCAATTTGATGCAGAGGTATAAATTCTGCATTAGGGCCTGCGGGTCTGTGCCCAGTGAAAATGCACCATGCTAACTATGCTAGCAGCTAGCATTAGGGCTATCTTTGCCTTTTCATCCAAGTATGGTCACTTCTGGCTCCAAAAACACAAGATGGCGACAGCCTAAATGCCAAACTTGAGGCTTAAAAAAGGACTAAAGCTCAGAGACAAACATTCATCATGCAGCATTCACTTTAAAATCATTCTGCGAGAAACTCTATATGTACAGAGACCATTACTCTCTCTTCACTTTTAATGAGAGGCCACTGTGCATGAGGACATAGTGAGGGCCGGGTGGTAGTTACTGATCAGCATGGGAGCTATAATCCTGCCACTGATGAACTCATCTGTCTGTCTGTCCACTCCACCCTCAGACATGTGCTAACATGCCATAATCGTCATAATTCTACTCTTGCCCTGGGCTCTGCCACCTCAGCCACCTGATTAGGGCACAAGTCCCAAAGGTATCAGTGTTAAAGCTTTAGTAATTCCACCCTCAGCTTCACACCACCCCGTCTATAGCCTCTCCATTTAATACGGCATATCTAAGGCATAGAGAGATGTTGTGCATGTGTAGTGTTAAAGTGCAGGTGGGGGGAGAGGGGCTGTTATTCTCAGTGAAGCTCTCTGTGCATCTGACAAAAACAAGGATGCTTCTCAATGTGTCATCTACATTGCTCCCTGATGCAGCACAGGATTGTCTTTTATCAACAGCCAGCAATGACACTTTCCAAATATTTAACACATGGGGGAATTTCTCATTCAATCTGAGTGTGTTTAAACTGCAAACTGTTTTCCCTTCAAATAAAAAAAGCCCCTCATCCAAATCTTATTTATTTCCACCAGCCGTGAAAATATCTGTCATGAATACCGCTCTTTTCATGTAATTCCCCATCCTCCTGCTTCACTGTAAGCGGCTGTCAACAGTGTGTCTGATTTATTTCTCAAGTGTTGGTGGGACAGGGGCTCCCGCACGGCACTCCTGGACCAGGAGGAGGGGGAGTTCCAGAGGGGCAGGCAAAGCCTCAGTTCCCTCGGCTCAGGAGACTCTAGGTGGGAAGTAAACTTAGCCAACACTCCTGAAACAGGGCGTCACACACCCATCAACGCCTCCTTTGCAGGTGAGCAGAGAAAAACAGGAGACAGGAGGGGATGTCAGTCTGCAGCGGAGCCCTGAAAAGAGCCACGCATGAGGCGGTTTTTGGAGTCATGTTTATATTCATGTTCCGCAAGACAAATATGGATCCTTCAAAAAAATATATGCATAAACCTGACACTGAAAAGAGTAAAAGCACACTGACAAATGTGTGGTATCCTGACACTTTTTATCACACATGTAGACACACAACATGCGCTACTATCCATCAGTATGATGCCACTCATGTTTTGGCCTTCACTATTGTAATTGGCCTTTTTCTAGTAAATAACTATAAAGTCTTAAAACTTTTACAATGTGAATTGCAACTTATTTGACAACTGAAGCAACACTTCATAAGTGAAGTAACAGGAGCATTTGCAAATACATTTTTGAGGGGGAATAACACCCATTTTCGAAATTCATACGTTATTTCTATGGTTTAAAATGAAAATGATCCGCGCACACACAAGCATTTTAGCACCTTATCAGATAAAATCTCCATCCATACTAACATGCCTGAAAATGCATGCCACACAACCATTCACATATGCTGGGCATGCATGTGCGGATGTAAACAGGAAGCAGATTGTCTGCTCTGCAGTTGGTTGGTGAGTTACAGAAAATACTACAGAAATGGCTAAAAGTAGGACCAGAGATTTCTTTGCTTGGACTGATGACGAGGTGGAACTGTTACTATAAGTAACATGAGTATACGGCAGTCAAGGTGGCAAAAAAAAAAAAATGGGAGTAGTTGCAAAGCAAATATGGCAACCAGGAGCATTATCACTGAAGCCATGAAAATGGGAAAGGAGTAGCGTTAGGCTACCAGCACAAGAAGGACAAAATCACAAAAGTTATGCAAGTTAGGCCTATCTGTAATGTTTTGTCCTGACACACTGTGGCTGAGAAGACCCACTGGAGAAGCAAACATGAGTGTCTGCACCATCATTTCCGTAAGTCTCTATTTCAGCCCATCCAGATTAAAACACAACCCTGGAGTTTCAGACAAAAATGGGGTCAGCAGTGTTTTCAGAGGTCTCCATTTTAGGGGATCCAGAGTGCTAGAGTTGCATGGATGCTCAAAATAAAAGTGGCCATAGTTATGCATTTTAAAACTAAAATGTATTTGCAGGGATGTAAGATAATGTTTTAGGTATATGGGAACATTTTCTGTTTCGTGATACCACACTCAACCAGGTGTTAAGATGGAAACTGAGTAAGTCTACTTGTGACTGACTAACTAACTCCCCTGCAAAATGGATTGCAGTGATTTGAAGACCAGTTTGGGTGGTAGAGGACAGGGGGACAATTGTGTCCAAAATCCAGCAGCTTTACTTTGACACATTCATTTGAACTGAAAATGTTTAAATACTCTCATAGCAAAAATTGATGTATGCAATTAATTTAGCTCTACTGACATCACAAGTTTAACGTACTTCTCTGGTTCCTGGCTTTTACAGAGAGCTCATGTTCACAATTGCTGATTAAACTTTCCAAGGCCATGAAAATAATATATTTAAATTTCTAATTTAAGTGGCTTTCTCCTTTAAGAATCTGACAACTTTAATCAACATAACCCTTTGTTTTGCTTGTGGCAAAGTGGAGGTCAGTTGACTTTAGTTTTACATTTTGGGACCAAATGGCGGAGATTAAATTGGAGGGGGATGCAGTTTGCGTGTGGACAAAAGGGCAAAACTCACTAACAAAAAAAGGCTATGCTAAGCTAATTATCTCACAGAGATACAAAACAACTACAGAGCCACAAAGAGAAAAAAAATGCACAAAATTATGTCAAAGAGACACAAAAGGAGTCTCAACGCTACGTCAAAAAGACAAAAAACAACTGCCAAGAGACACAAAACAACCAGAGTATACACAAAACAACTACAAAGAGGCACAAAATAACCAAAAAATGCACAGAATAATCTCAAAGAAACACAAAAGGAGACACAAAACAACTACAAAGAGACATGAAACTACAAAAACATGCAAAACTATACTCAGAGACACAAAATGACCAAAACAAATGCATACAATTATCTCAAAGTCACCAAACACTCACAAAACAACTACAAAGAGACATGAAACAACCACTAAGAGCCACAAAATGACCACAAAAAACACCAAATAATCTCAAAGAAACACTAAAGAAGACACGAAAATACCTCAGACTTTGTTGACTTTGTTTGGTTTTAAATTTCAGGGCCAAATGGCGGAGATTAAACTGAAGGTGGATGCAGTTTACATGTGGACAAAAGGGCAAAACTCATAAAAGCAAAAGCTACATTTTCAAAAATACCCATGTCTGTGTGGACAAGGCTTAAAAGAGAGAAAGAAAGAGCAGCTGCTGCGGATATGGTTTCAAATATTCAGAATCAATATGTATCGATAAACTGATATTTTTAACACTGTTAAACCTAAATGCCTGCTAACTAGAATTATAAACTATTAATTCATCCACTGTGATAACAGGGTACCATCTTGAGGAGCGTTACACAACGTCTAACCCTGCCATAACCTGTTAAATTGCTGGCGAATGAATCAATCCCCTCTTTGAGAAATACACAGAAACACCCAGAATCTATCAGAACTAGCCTGAACTGGACATCATTGACTTGTCAAGTGCTAACTGACTGCCAGTCAATACACTCACTGACCAGAAAGGTCTCCTGACTGTCAGGGGACCGGGAGGTATAACAGGGAGAGAGAAGGGAGGAAAAAAAAATGGAGGTGAAAGTCAATCAAATTAGCTCCTTCCAGCCCACTAAACTCGAGAACTAGCAACCAGAGCCTCTTCGGAGCGAGCTGACAATGTCTACAGGGTGCAATCTGAGCGGCACCCTGCAGAGAAAGGCTAGCACTGATGAAACCGGAAAAAAAAAACTTCTTGACCTCCTCAGGTTTCCTATCAAATATGATATTCAGGAATACATCAAGAAATACAATCAATAGCCTGCATCAATCCAGTGACCAAATGCTGGTTTTGATGGAAATGCTGAGGGAAAAAAGAAAAGTTGAGCATGGCTGATTTGCATGTGACAAAGCCTACACCAGTGTGCTATTTGTTTGTCTCTCCCCCGGTGAATGGAACCCTCTGGAGAGAAGCAGACAGTGAAAATGCTGTTAAGATCAGAGTGATAATGACTTACTGAATGAGAGTCTGTATCATGGGGACTGCAACTGGTTTGATCCCTGTCCTCTTTCATTTCTGTCTCATTAGATAAACCTGTGGAAGTCAGACAGCCTTTTACCACCGATGTGTTTTAAGACATTAAACATTCAACACAGTCATGTCACAACACATCATAAATTAAATCATCTCAAAGTGAAGGGAGATTTGCCGAAAACTCACTCCGCTGTTTTTTTCCTCCTTTAGATTAAGCTCATGTCAAGGGTTGTCTTGTAAGATTTTTTAGAGAGAAATCAATAAACAGTTTCTGAAAAGAGGAGAAAACAGAGCAGGTGACAGATGGCTGGGAGGCTAGTGTGTGTGTGTGTGTGTGTGTGTGTGTAGGGGGAGTAGTAGGGGGCATTATTCAACTCATTCCTGTGTCATGTCATATAAATCTATTTGAATATGAGCGGTGACTCTTGTTTTCTGATCACTCTTGAATTGAATGTGAGTGACAGCGGAGGGGGGCACAAACAACATGCTCACACCTTGGTTCACTGGCATGAATAGTTAAAAAACAAACAGCCCTTCTGAAACTTTTCTAATGTGTCACAATGAATGTTCAGACGGAGAGATCAACCACGAGAGCGGATTCGCAGATTACATCTTCCACATCTTTCTAAATGTTTTGTTGTCACTGTCAGAGGAAACAAATCAAATGCTTTTCACTATGAAGAAAAAAAACAATCATAAATGTGCTTTTTTAATGGGTTATTAACGCTGTCTTTTTAAATCAAGATATTGACTAATGTCTCACTGACGATGAAGTTGGGCTGTTCACCATGATCAAATTTTCACACACGACGGAATGAGCCAATAATATGTCAAAACAAAGCACCAGTACTCACACTCTGTCTCACACTTCGTTTGGTTTTGTCTCATCTTGCCTTTTTTTCAACATTAAGAAACAAGTATGCACCACGACCAAAAGAGCCAAATATATTTCTCTGACCGTGTTAGTCTTTTAGTAGTATTTTTAGTTTTCCTGCAAAGCTGAAATAATGGAGTTGGAACTAAAGCAGTGCTTTGTAGTTTAGTTTTCAGCAGTGGTGCAGCGCGGCTAAGTACATGTACTCAGGTACTGTACTTAAGTTGTGAGTTGTCATGCTACTTTATACTTGTATTCATGGATGGAGCACTGAATAGGCCCACCAGGCACAGGCCCAGGGGCCAAGGTGTCAAGGTCCCCCCTGGCCTTCACCCACAAAATAACACTCATACTAAATACATTCCAACTAGGAAGAGACTCAAAATGACCAAAAAAAGATGCAATACAACTAAAAATACACAAAAAATCTTAAAGAGGAATGAAATAACTACAAGGAGACACAAAAAGTATATAAAATTTATCTCAGAGAGTCAAAGAAAACGATCACATAGGTATGTAAAATGATCAAAAATACAAAAACTTCAAAGCAACACAAAATTACCTTGAAGACACACAAATTGACTACAAAGACACATAAAACAACTACAAAGAGACACAAACTGACCAAAGAAATACACAAGATGATCTCAAAGAGACACAAAATGACTACAGAGACACAAAATAAGCGCAAAGAGACAAAAAAGGACCAAAAACTACACAAAATTACCTAACAGAAACAAAAAAGGAGACACAAAGCTACCTCAAAGAGAGACAAAGCTACCTCAGAGAGACACAAAATGGCCTTAAAGAGACTCAAAACAACAACATATAGACATAAAATGACTAAAAAATACAAAAATTACATCAAAGTGACACAAATTTACCTCAAAGACACATAAAATGACTACAAAGAGCCACAAAATGACCAGAAAACACACAATATTATCTCAAAGAAACACAAAAGGAGACACAAAACTACATCTAAGACACACAAAACACCTGCAAAGAGACACAAAACGAAATGCAAAGAGTCACAAAATAATCCTAAAATTATCAAAAATACAAAAATTACATCAAAGAGACACAAATTTAAATCAAGACACATAAAACAATGACAAAGAGGCATAAAACAACCACAAAGACACACAAAATGACCAAAAATTGCACAAAATTATCTCAAAGAGATACAAAACAACTACAAAGAGCCAAAAAACAAACAGCCAAGAGACACAAAACAACCTAAGAATATACAAAATATCTCAAAGAGACACAAAATTACTACAAAGAGACAAAAAACAACCGCCAAGAGACTCAAAATTACCACAAAATACTCAAAACAGCTACAAAGAGACATAAAATTACCACACAGAAACGCAAAACCACAAAAGCATGTATTACTGACTACAAAGAGACGCAAAAAAAGCAACAACAACAAAGCAAAGCCATCTTGATCTTACAGGAGCGGTGTTGGGGCCCTTTGCATTTCTGTGCCCAGGGGCTCACTGTCTGCAAAGCTGCCCATGCTTCTATCCCACTACATCTTAGAGGCAAAAACTTTAGGTCCCGGTTTATTAGTTTATTTATGTTATGTATTAATAATCTAAATTTGCAGATAGGTTATTGTATTATCGATTAAGCCACCCAGCAGTTTCTAGAGTAATTTAAATTAGCTCCACCTAATCCAGCTGCAACATTAAAGTGATGAATATTTAAATACAACAATAATTTTCACAGTGTATATTATTCTGAAACAGGCCATTCTGCACGATGAGCACTTTAACTTTTGGTACTTTGAGTATAGGTTGATGTACTTTTATGTAAGTAGGTTTTGAATGCAGGACTGTTACTTGTAACAGAGTGTTTCTACACTGTTGTATTAGTACTTTTACTCTAGTAAAAGCTCAGAATACTTTGTCTAACACTGGTTTTCACTGATTTCTGTCTGACCACATGACTTTGGTCATGACTTGGCCTCTTGAACTTGACCCCGAGCCGACATTGGTCTCGTTTCAGCCTCATCTGAGGTGGTCTTATTGATGAAGAGCACATGGCAGACTCCTCCCGCATGAGCTTCAAATATGAAATGCAAAATGGGCCGAGAGGTATGTTCCATTACTTGCCAGCGTACCCTATAAAACAGAAAACACACACCACCCAGTCACCTTTCTGCACCGTGTCCCCCAGGGCACAGCTCTGGCCTGTTTGAAGATCAAAGGAGCCGAGGTAAAACAGCATGTTTACAGGTGTTAGGAAATTGAAAATTTCCTTGGCTGAGTGTGGTTTTGAATGGAAGAGGAAGTCTAGGCTCTTTTGTGTGTGTGTGGGGGGGGGCAAGTTTGTTTTCTTATATGTATTTCCAGCATCTACACCCTCACATCAGCTTGTTACATGTCCCAGATAGAGTATGCATGGAGTAAAGATGTGGCTAGACTGTGAGTACATAAAAAAAAGCAAAGTGATGATATTAGCCACTGTGGGCCTGCTTGGTTTTGTGTTCTGCTTGCAGATAATTGGTCTTTGATGGTACACCTGCTCCTGTCTGGAAGAGCCTTGGCTGCAGCAGAAAAGAGTTACCTGAAAACGCCTCATATTAACAGCACATTATCCATTGTGGCAAATACAGAGAATTGGCAAGGTGTTGTGTCGGAGCCATATTGAGAACCTCGCTGCAAAAGCAACAGCAGGGGAGGATGCTGAGTTTGTGAGGGATTAGTTGAATTCTAACACTTTTTTGGGGGGAGACCACAACAATGAGCACACCTCAGTCAAGCTTGAGTATGTCATTTACTCTGCACCTCTCCACTTTGTGTTTCTCTGTGTGCATGAGAGGACCAGTCATGCCAAGCTTTCTGCATGAAAGGGAGAGTGTTAAGCTTTTGAGGCTATTTGTGCTTCTGACTCTGTAGTGTTTGTGTCCGATGGGAGGTGCCTGCGCCAGCTTCCTTAAAGGAGTAGGGGGTTTTGTTTGTTTCTGCGCCGTGCCAGGAGAAGTGACAGCCATTCCGGCTCTTTCACAGAAACACATTCATCTGTGTGAGAAAGGCGGCCGCTGAACTCAGATGAAAGGCCATGGGGGCTGCGTTGCACAGGAAGGCAGACTGTACATCGACTTCAGTACAAACACAACATAAGCCATGTCACAGACAGACAGACAGACAGACAGAGGGAGAGATTCAGACAGAGAGATAAGGGAGGAAAAGAAAGACAGACTGATTACTTTCTACAACAAACAGCAAACAGTTAGACCGAAAACACTGCCAATTATCACTCCACACTAATACTTACACACTATAATACTTATATTTTAATTATGTATCATTCCTAACTCAATGCCCATGTGCATAATGAGCTGAACTCTCCATTAACTGTTGAGTTACACAGACAGAAAGACAGCTATACCACTAAGGCCCAGTCTCACACACCCTCCTTTAAAGTATGCATGCATCCACATACACACCTGACATTATAATTACATTAAAATATCTCTATCAGCCACTTTAATTTATGTCAAGCCACAAAAATTGGCATTTTATTTGAGTTGTATGCACATATTACACACACAAATTAAGCTGTTTTAAGCCTATAACATTTTATTTCACTTTAAAATTTTATTTAAAGTTGAGTAGTTTTATGATTTTTTAAAAAAGAATGTATTAATTACATTAAAGTAGTTTCTTCAGGCAGGCAGGGCCCCGCTGTTTGAGGTGATACTTGTGTGTCCATGAATAACAAAGGCCGGCGAACGGACACATTCATTTCATTAGAGCAGCTCAAATTCAATCAGAGGATATGGCGTTTGTTTTAAAAGTTTTCTCTCCAAACATGGTCGCCGACACACTCCTCACAGTGTCTCTGTTATTCCTGCCGAGGAGGCCCATTTGGGAAGTGTCACATGGAGAAACGAATTTGGTTCGAGAGATATGATTTTTAAAGTGTGCAAAGGAGGCAAATATTTTTTTTTAAAGTGCATAATTTAATTGTAGATATTGGCAGACTATAGTGACGCAGCTGATCAGAATTAGGAAGGCCTGTAAACATCAAGTGGATTTAACACTGTCTGAAATATGTGACATCAAGTCCACGTGCAATTTCATTTATTTAAATAACAGCAAAGCGCTTTAAGAGGAAATAGATACAATTTAATGTGTAATATTTAATTTATAATTAATTCTATATGGTGTTTTTTTTGTAAATTTGCTGTTGAATCGCAAATAATTTGCTTTGCCTTCACAAATAAAAGAAAATTATGGTTATAATAAAATAAATTCGTTGTTTCTATGATCCTTTATATGGCGTTTACTTATTTAATTAATTTAATTGTTCACATTGCAATGATTCTTACATTATATAGTTATTCCTGCACATTAAATAACCATATATTTTTAATCTAACCACACTCTCTTTTGATTATTAAAGCTGTCTGTCATTTAAAAGCACAGAGAGACACCTATTTTGTCTTTAAATGCTTCGCATCATCATAATTATGACGCTTCATATCTTACAACTAGTAAAAACAATTTTGACGTTGCTATCTATTAAAGGTTAAAAATGTAAAATCTGTGTCAGCAGGCTCCATTAAAAATAAAATAGAATAAAACAAACAAATAAAATGTTTCCTTTTAAGAAGCTTATATGAGGAAAAACACACATATGTTGCCATTTATGATGATTTATGAATGTGCTGGAGGTAATTTAGGCCTGCTGGTGTTTAAACTTTTATTTTGTGACCATTACATGTTGAAATTTGTAATATTAATGCAAAAATATACAATTTATTACAGTAATACGTCAATGTTTTTGGGCGTTAGAAGGAAAAAGCAAGTTAACCGTGCGCAATTAGTGTGTGTGTGTGTGTGTGTGTGTGTGTGTGTGTGTGTGTGTGTGTAAGAGATAATGTGGAAGCGCATCAATCCATTCTTAAGAGAACACACACACACACACACACATACACACACTCCAAACCACGCTGATCACCGATGCGCACACTGAGCCAATACAGCAGATACATTCACCTGAGATGACTGACAGGTGTGATGTTGTGATGCGTTGCTGTGGTTGCAGACCAACAAGTACAGCCAAGGCGCACGCAAACACGCGCGCGCTGCAGGTGCGGCATCCCTCGAGCGCACTGATTTGATTCCATTCCCTGGAGGCCTTTACAGTCAGAGGCGCTCCTTGCCTCGCCATCTTAGTCAAACTTCACCCTCAGCCCCTGTTAACACGGATGTAAGTTTTGCTCGTGTGTGGTGACACTGCAACAACAGTGGAGCTTAATTTAAACAATGGTGTCCTAAATATCGACATGCTGGCCCCTGTCAACTGGTGCTGATCAAAAATGTGTCCCCCCTCACGGCCTGTGACAGTCCGGCCTCCACCCCTCCTCTCTCCATCTCTAACACACACACACACGCGCACACACACACACACACACACACACACACACACACACACACACCAGCGGGGGCGCAACACTCCTCTTCACTGACATAGTGGTGAATAAAGTTGTGTGACATAACAAATAAATACATATTTGTCCACGCTGTATTCAGCGAACACACACTGCGCACCTGTTATAAATTGCTATGAACTGTGTTCCTTGAAGTAGCCCTACGTCATGAATCCAGATTTTTAAAAACAAACAAACAAACAACTGTTTTCCTGATGGTTTTCTCGTATTGGATCAACCGGCCCTTAAAGATGTGATGCCAGATAAAGAGACAGGTTCGCAAAAATGGTGCGTTCAATGTCTGTATTATGGTCTAATATCACAAACAAAACATCACATTCAAATGTCCAGTGAGTTGTTACGCAAATAGAAATATGGGTAAGCATATTTTGCGCACTCCGTCCTCTCCCGCCTCCCTGCAGCCTGCGCGCAATAACGCGCACAATGCTTCCAAAATGCGCAGTGAACTTATCACATGACCTCAAAGATTTACTCCTGAACTTTGGCCCGAGTCCAAGAGAGACTCCTGAGCAACACCACCTATAAGCTCCAGTGAGGCAGGTTATGTGTGTGTGTCTGACAGCATAGTATCCTTACAGTACAGGCAACAATGTACAAGAATCTGTGTGAGAAGAAGGAGAAGGAAAAAAAGCGCTTCCTTCTCCGCGGATCAATATCAGCGCAGCTGGAGCCGAACAGGAACCGGCATCGACACACTGTGTGGAGCTGACCTTTCCCACTCCCCCCAGGTCATACCTTCCTCCGCCGGTTAGGTCACCGGGCCAGCCAGCGAAGGGGCCATTAGGTGATTTCAAGTGCTAAATAAGCTGCATGTAAAGCATAGTTCCCTCTGATGCAAAGATAAACCCATCTCAGTTTGCACACTTTTGCAAAAATAAAAAAGGAGTTTGCTTTTGAAAACGTATGAGAGGATTTTTAACGAGAGAAAAACATCGTTTTTAGTAGGTTCTAATTGATTTTAGTTGATATCATTGCCTGGTTGTAATCAGCATCGCTTCCCTGGAGATCCTACCAACCTTTTTATTTACTACATCATCCTCTGAGCCAAGTAATGTGAGCAGCCTGTGCACCAGAACGTTGCCTGCAGCTCCACAACACAGACAGAGTGCCACTTGCTGCTACAGCGGAGAGCCGGCCTGCAGCAGATACAGGCTATCCACCATCCACCATCACTAACAAGTCCCAGTATGTGTTTCCTATGCTGCTGAACAACCATGAAGCACATAAAGACAGCAACTTATTTAACACACAGAAGCATGCGCAGTGAGGAAACGCCAGCGTCTTGCAACACAACCAACAACCAGCTGACAAACACTTGTTTTCCTGTAGCCTGTTATATGTATATGCAGCCTTCATTTAGGGCCTGTGATATTTACTCTTCAAAGAGCCTCAGATCTGCGAGCTCGCAGACAGCAATATATGCCATTATCTCCACTCACAGCAACGCGTCAAATTAAAACAAACACGCCTGGAGCGTCCTTAAAACCATCTAAATTAATCACAGAAGTTCAGAGACATATGGCCATCTCCCATAAAGGGCTGCAACCGGAGGAGTTCTGAGAGAGACTATGGGACTAAGCCGAGTCAAGTTCAAGTTCAGCAGCTCCTGTGCAGTGAAGTGTCCATCATGGGGGGAGGGGAGGACGGGTGTGTGTTTAAATAAACTCAGTAACTGACCTGGGAGAATATAAAGTGACAAGATGTGATGTGTGGAAGATGTGCTGGGTGTCTGTAAATGAAGAGAAGTGCAGGCACACGAGCTCTGCTGAGTGTGCAGAATGAAAATGCTTAGTTTGCTTTGGTTTCTACACTTGAATTAAAATATTTAAAACTCTGCTGCAGATGATTTTAAACTATTTGCTTCATTGTTCTCGGCATAGCTTCTCCTCAAGACTGTGTATCCCCCAAATCTCCTGTTAAGTCCAGCACCACCACCACATCAGCCACATTGTTCAGGGCCTGTAAGCATGCTTTGCAAAGCTTGAGGTATAAAACACCAGAATGTCCTTTAGCCTGAGGACAAGAATTTAGAGCATGAAGAATTTGATGACTGGAGTTTTTTTCTTTTTTAAAAAAAGTCTGAATTATTCCAAAAACAAGACCGCCTCCATGAGCCAGCGAAAACAGAAAAGCATGAAAAAGCAAAGGGAAATATTTAGCACTTGCAACACCTTTTATTATATTTGTATGCAGTAAAATTCTTATCACAATAAGGAAGAAAACACCTCTTAAAACTTTGAACAAAAGCACATAACGAAACAACTGCCCATGTTTAGCTCGGAATTGTACATATTTATAGTAAAGAAACATTCTTTATAAATACTGTTTCATCTGTAGCAAGTAAATACCATAATTTAATTACAAATGGATAAATATGGCAGTTGATTATTTACAAAAGGAAGGGTGTAGTTACAGAAAATCGAACGGCACAACGTTTATTTTCCTCACAATCTTCCAGATAGTATTTCACAATTCAAACTTGCAAAGCACAAAACATCACAAGTTAAGCCCAGCAAACTAAAAATATACATTCACAAGCATAATATTGTGGTCTGTTTGAGTTAAATGTTAACTTTGGCACTCTTTCCAGTTTATAGATGTTTAGTATAGTACAATCAATTTGCCTTAGGATCACAATATTCAACATTATAGTACAATTTTTATCGTAATATGTGCACTAAAAGTCCAGTTAGAGAAATAGCTACCATTGAAGGAACATCTATACACCAAAGACTGACAAACTATCACAACCAATGGGAAAGTGGGCTTTTTAGTAATTATTTACAATATGAAATACACCTCGACTATTATACATATTTTTCCTCTGTTGGTAATCGTCATCTTCCCTGGCGAATCAAAAAATAATAAAATAAACAAATGTTTTTTTGTGTGCCTCTCGTGTGCACGTGTCCCAATCTCCTGCTGAATGGTCCAGTGCTGTGAAATGAGTGTGTGTTGCTTCATTTCAGCTTAGTCCTAAACATACCATTCACTGAAATTGGAGGATAGGCCACTGTGGCTGGTGGTGTTGTGCACAGCTGAGGCTGGGGACAGGGTGGTGTTGCTTTGGGTCTCGGTGGTGGGAGACACCAGGCCTGGAGGTGTAGAGGATTCATAACCAGAGCTGGCTGCTGGTGATGAGTCTGATGCTGGTGGGGACGCTTCGTGGACCTGGGGAAAATAAGACAAATGAGTATTTGTAATGCAAACACAAGATGCACAGCAAAATACACAATCATATGTGTGTGTAATAAACATTTGAGGTCTGAGACACATTTATCTAGTCAGCACAACTCCTATTTACCTTCATGTGTTTTCGTAGGGAGCTGGGATGTGTGTAGGACTTGTCACACATTTTGCAGAGATAAGGCTTGTCCGACGTGTGAACGTGCATGTGTTTCTTTCGGTCGCTGCTGTTTGCAAACCTTCTGTCGCAGCCCTCAAACTCACACTGGAACGGCTTCTCTCCTGCAGGTAAAAAAAGAAGAAGAACATACTCAGATATTTTTTTCTTTCACAAAGACAAGCCTCGGGGCTGAGTGTCACAACAAGGAGCTGTGCGTAAAATCCAAATGCAAAAGTTACAGTGCGAATGTGTGTCCCTAAAATCCCAGCAAGGAAAAACAATTTAAAAACAAGCCTAAGCGTGATGCTAATCGTGATATTCAAAGTTTAAAGCTTATTTTAAAGAGATGGGGGGAGTTAATAAATAATGCGCATAGTGATTTGCAGAGGGGGGTGGGAGATAGAGGGAAGGGGGGATAAGGCCGTCCTCAGTAGGCCTACAGAAGGCGAACCATTTGCTGGGAGACAATAAAAATCTAATTAGCACCTGACCAATTTCATGGCACGGCACCATAATGTATTTCCCAAGAAAATAAGTCCAAATGTGAAAGGCTGGTAATGGCCCTGTCTAGCACCTTTAGCTCCTATCAAAGGGGGACGCATGAGAAAACAAAAGGCATTCCTCACGCTTTAAACACTACTGCTGCTGCTGTCCTCGGCAAAACACACAACTCCTAAACAAACAAGGAGTGCAAATCGATTAGGAATTTAGTGCAAATAATTCCTCCAAGGAAAAATCTATATGGAAAAGGGAAATAATGCTGGGCGTAAAAGCGCAGTATGGAGACGAAGCTACGTTAAACCAATTGATGTGATTTACTACACCAGTCTGTCTGCCCTACGATGCACGCAACGCGCGCCCACTCTCCCCTTTGACCCATTTCTAAAGTTTACCCCACACAGCAAAACACAGGCACTTTTAAAAATGTTTTCCACGCGTTTGGCTCATGTTTTACACCAGGTTATTTCCTAAAATGTGGTCATATATTGAAGAAATTATTCCAATTTCCCAAACTAATTCGCCCTCTCTCCTGAATGTCTGGATGTGGTCCTAAATCGACTTTGTTTCTCTGAATACTATCTACTTTAGCAGCCCAAAATAGCCGCTGATAATTAGATCTTAATTCGTGTTTACTCTTGGCAAGGCACATGTTTACAACAGCGAAATAAATGCACACGCCGCCTTAGCAGCAGCAATTACACCAATCTTGTTATTAAAATAAAATCAATAAAAAAGCTGCATTGTTTTTGGATAATTACCTGTATGCGTTCTCTTGTGTATCTTCAAGTTTTCCGACCGTGCGAAGACCTTTCCACAGCCGGGGAAGGGGCATGGAAAAGGCTTCTCCCCGGTGTGCACCCGAATGTGGTTCACCAGTTTGTATTTCGCCTTGAATGGTTTGCTCTCCCGGGCGCAATCCTCCCAGAAACAGACGTGGTTGGTCTGCTCCGGTCCACCGACATGCTCCACGGAGACGTGCGTGACCAACTCGTGCATGGTGCTAAAAGTTTTGTTGCAACACTTCTTCGGGTTACTGAGCTGCTCTGGGTCGATCCACTTGCAGATGAGCTCCTGCTTGATGCACTGCTGCCTCATGTAGCGGAAAAAGGCACCGGGGTGGTGGTGGGCTGCCATGTTCATCCCCATGTTCATATTCATGGAGCCGTACTGGTTGTGGAGCTGCGCGGCCGAGTAGGGGTCGGTCCTCGGGCTGGAAACCTGGTGGTACTGGTCGGAGCGTCCGAAAACTTCTCCCGGTAGTCCGAGCCTCATTTGCCCGTTCAGGACATTCGGGGAACCGTGGGAGCCGTGCTGGTCGTGGATCCCGGGGAACAGAATGTGGCCTTGAGTGTCTGTGTGGGAGTGATGAAGGGATCCCGCCGTGGGGCCAAAAATAGTATGTTGGCTGCTCGCCGGAGAGGATTCTCCGAAGCCACGACTGCGAAAGAGAAAGTCCCTGGTTGAGTTGAAAGGAGAGCTTGCATACGACGTGACATGGGCGGCGTGAGCCCCCAAAGCCGCAGCGGGGTAGCCCGGCGCCTGGGTGGTGAAGGCAGAGCTCTGTCCCGGAGAGAGATCATGGTTGAGCTTAAACGCACCCATGTGTGCGGAGTCTACAAAGCTATTTTGTGCCAAACTCAAGTCTCTCTCCTGCATCTCGCTCGCTGAGTGATGTCTGGCAAATGACCCCACTCCCAGTCCGGGGAACTGGTGACCAGCATCCAGTAACATTATTTCACTAAGCGATTTTCTTTTTTTTTTGTTTGTTTAAATCAGCGCAAGGCGAACAAGTTAAAGGTAAAAAATAATCAAATGTTGATGCAGGCAAGCAACGATTCAACTTCCAACCTTGGAAACACCATATCAGGCGTGATTCAAAAACGCTGCTCCGCTCATGGGGAAAAATAAAATAAAATCAGCTCGCGTTACAGGAGGCTGAATTTACTTCTAGTTAACTTGTGCCGCAAAAAAATCCAAATGCAACGAAGTGAAGAGTTTCCTCGTGTCTTCTTCTTCCTTCTTCTCTTGGCTGGCTGCGTTCACAAAATGCACTCGAAGAAATTAAATAATTATCTTACTAGGTGTCCTCTGCGCGCACAGAGCGGAGAGTGGCTGCAGCATCTCACAAAAATCGCCGTTCCGATTGGGTATGTATTTATTTCTCTGGCTCGCCTGTGTTTATCGCGGAGGGTCCCTGTTTCTCCGTGGACTGGCTCTACCTCCTCTTCCGCCCCCTTTAACTGGAGCCCGTTCATTCATTCCTCGCAGTCTCATTGGCCACCGCGCCTCATCAATCCCAGGTGCCCCTCCAATAGCAGGTAGCGCTTTGGCGACTTAATAGCGCAACGCCATTTTCCAGTAATAATTACCGCCTACTTTTAGGAGAGGATTTTTGGGGGGTATATACACGCGAAAGGATCACGACAAGAGAGAGGAGAGAACATGGTTTTGTTGTTTATATTCGGTAGGTGCCAAGTTGTAGTACGAAAGCTAAAAAATGTGGCATTAGTTGAGAGGTAACGATGAATATAAATATTTAGACGAGGGAAAGAAAGTGAACTAGAAGGATAGATCATGGAGCTGCTTACTGCTGCTTATTTACTTCATCTAAATATAATGCAACAGCTCTTTTTTAAGAAATCTTTTTTAAATGCAAGTAAACATGATCACGCTTTTATACCAGCCTCCATGGAGCCGTGTCAGTAAATATACAGCTATGAATTAAACAACAAGACCTAAAAAATGACATTTAATAGCGAAAAAATGTGCATTATGCATGAATGTGTGGCTGCAGGAAGGAAAATAGTTTAAAATTATGTCCTTGCATTAATGTTTGCATATGAAATTATTGTATTTTATTGAGCTACAAAGTCCACTAAAAAGTGAGGGTGCATTTATAGACTGAATAATAGAAAAAATAAGAAGAAAAATAGCCGAATAATAATAATAAAAGCATGCTAAATCAGTATTAATGCACTAATGCAAAACTTTTTTCCTTTATGCACTCCTGTAACACCTCCCCCTTCCTTTGCACACAAAAGTAGGAAAAATCTGAATATATTTTTCTATTTAAACACACTAATTTTGTATTTTAAATGTCGATAAATTGTAATAATCTCTCATTTAGTTAAGATAAAGTTCACATCTCTCGCCACTTTAATTCTCCCCAGCTGACAAAGCATGTGTGTGGCTCCATATGGAGTCCAGTGGTTTTTCCACTGCTTGTAGAACCACAACTGGGCCTTTAGCGGTGCTCCAGTGCTTCACACTGCCAACCGCCAGTGGTTGTTGTTGGTTCTTTTAATGGTTCCATATGTCGCTTGGTTCTGTTTCCTCGGTGGGTTCTCACATTCACCACAGCAATTAAAGTTACATGTTATGGTGGTGAACTGCGCTCAGATCCGAGTTAACCATTAGTGACCTATGAGGTCGAGCCTCTCCTGAGCGCGCAATCATAAAGTTGGAGCTGTAAAAGTCGGATGTTTTGCAGTGAATTAAGATGTTGTGGTGTTCTATGGGAGTGTGTGTGTGTGTGTGTTGTTTTGTTTCAGCCCCAGAAGCGATGCCATCATGACAACAATAGGCTGCAGCCACACAGTTTTTTACATTGTTATCCAAATTTTCCTCCCTAATGTGATTTCCTTTTTAGGCTCGCACACAGGCACAAACATTACAGCTGACACAGGGAAGTCATTTTAAATAAATGCTTAATTCACTGGCAACTTTCCATCACAAGCATGCACTGAATCTGCGTTCAAATGGGGGGATACACAGGCCATGCACCACAGCTGCTGCGTTCAAGTCAAAGGAAGTTTACTTACATTTTCACCAAATTCACAACAAAAAAAATCCCACAAGTTCTCCCGTTCCTTCACACAACACACTTCAGTCTGCCTCAGCTCTCCGGTGCTCTCTAAGCGACAAATAAAGGTGAAGGCGAGAGGGAAAAAACGTTTTAAAACTTTTTTTTTTTTTTTAAAGAAATTGTGTGTCTCATAGCTCGGAGTGGGACAGGCTGAGCAGTTGTGTGCCATTCTTCCAAGTCTATTTCAACCCGCACCACAGGAAACGCAGGAGCTGATCCAAGTTCAAAGTCACGTCTGCCGACCCCTATAAGAAGTTCTTTATTTCTCTGGAAAACCACAAAACCTTCCCCAGATAGGGAGAAAAGCGAGAGAAAATTAAAAAGAGGGGGAAAAATCTATCGGGTAGAGAGGCACATGGCTGCGGGTTTTCCCTTCTGCTTGGAGAAGAAAGGGGGTCTAGCCTATTGAAAATCCCCCAAAGACCAGTATTTCAACAGGTTTTAGGATCAGCAACACACACTGAGTCATGGCGCACAGATTTAAAATATAAATCACAGGAAATACGTGCACTAAAAGTACAGATTTTAAGTGTAAGTACAGGATGACGCAAAGCCAATCAATGAAGTCAGGAGGCTTGATCACATTGGGGCGCTGTGCCTGTGCATTATACTGGGGGCCAAAGGCGTATTTCTCCTCTCTATTATCTGACAATATCAATATGTTGACACACTGGAAGGTTACTTGTGTGGCTCCCGTGACCTTGTGTTTCATGGATGTTTGACCTCTGACCCGTTAAGACCACATATGTTGCCCTCCTGACTCCTTTTGGTAAAATAACCCTGTTTATGACAAAGCGTCTTTGTTTTAGGGAGAGGAGGGAGAGGAGGGAGCTGGGAGATGTCCCCCACTTCCGTCTGAGCCATCGACAGCTTCTGGTAATTTGGGAGCTATAAGGCATAAAAACAATTAACCCATTCCTTCACCAAAGTTTATAAAATCAGATAATTCAACACCATCTCTCACATGGAGGCATTTCTTTTTATTTGACATGTAAGATTAAGATGAATTTGGGGAGCTCGGCTGCATTATGGGACACAGTGACCAAGAAAAAGTTGCATGATATTCCTAAATTGTCACCGTTGTTACGCGCCAGGTGACGTTGGATGGTCTTGTTCCCAGTTTCTCAGCAAAATTATAATTCTTGCTGTTAATTTTGTGCGGATTAGGAGCCCATTTAATGTGGTGTTTAATTTAATGTGTATAAAATAGGGGCCCCTTAAACAAATCATAAACAGTGCACCCACTGCTCCTCTGGCTTTTTATGGGGTTTCCAGAAGCTCCCATTGGAGCTGGGCATATTTTATTTATTTAACTAAATCGCCGAGACAGCGTTACACACATGTGGAGATGGGAGAGATTTTTTATTTATTTATTTTTTGAGTTTTAAATCCTGATTTAAAAAAAATATATATATACAAATACGACACAAAGTCATTGTGCACATAGAAATAAAATAAAAAAACAAAGCAATAAACTGATGCAGAAGCAGCGACAACCTTTACTGCAATTGATTCATATTTAATATTATTAATTTTTAACACCTACATATATCCATTTTAGAACTCTGCACATTAACTCTCCATTCAGTGTTTCTAATTACCAACTTCATAAATCAGTTGCAACAGAGCAGCACGTGCAACAGGCCCATAACATGTAAACCCTTCCCTCTCCAACACGATGGAAATCAATTACAGTCATGAGTGAGAACATGTGGAGCTCATTCATATATTTTTATATTTCTAAGATCAGCTCCTGTTCCAGTTTTTAAAAAAAAAAAAAAAAAAAAATTTCCTCGTGTAGCTTGCCTTCACAGGTCGACTGCAAAGGTGTGTGGATGAAGACATATCCATGACAGGTACGCGTCCTGCTGTCAACAGGGACTCATCAGACGGCGTCATGCCTCATGGTGAACTTAAATATAATACAGCAAATATCTACCAGTGATAGCCAAGATTGCAGAATGGTGGTGACATGCAGGGGATATAAATACAGGACACCTTTCACAGGATCCTCCAGGACATGACTGATATAATTTATAGGTTATGACTGTTTATAACTCACGCTAAGGTCTGTCTTTACTTGTAATATGTTTAAGCCAAGAGTGATTATTTTAATAGGAATTTTTTATTGAGGCATTTTGAACAATGTCAGGACAAATAAAATGTTAAGACATGTTTACTGGTTTTCCTGACTTCTGCATTAAAATATGATTGGGAGCATAAAAGTCAGCCATAATATTGCCATGTATAAATATAGAAAATTATTCATTTTAATATAATAAATGTGAGGGGGGAAATAAAAATAACACTTTTTATTTAAAAAAAATAAAAATAAAAAATATACGCATGATGATTTTATTTAATTCAATTTATTTAATCATTATTTTACGGTATTTTTTTTGCTGTAAAATAGTTAAGTATAATTTAGCACTGCTTCCACACACAGGTGCGCTCTTTTTTTATTTTATATTTTTCTGCTAAACCATGTCAGTCTGAGGAGCTGCATGCTTTGCAAATTATTTATGATGACTAAAAAAATCATGCCAAATAAATAAACTTTATCTTCCTCCTCACACACACTGGTCTCTTCTTTATAGTCACATACATCCATCCACCAGCAGCGGGCTTTTTTTTTTGTCCTCCCTCTTTTTTTTCAATGGCGACATCAAATCAATAGAAAGACACTTTACCAGACATAAACTCGGCTGCATTTGTCACATAAACTGACATTTCGGTCATCCACATGCGCCAGCGCCAGTAAACAGAAAGCCGCGCAAACAGAATCTGCTGGTAACTTTGTGAGTACAACTTTTTGGAGTCAACAGCGATAAAGAGAGTGAGGGGGCGGAACCCTGCTGAGCCCCTGCGCTGAACGACAGCCAATCGCTTCGTTCTCCTAACTGCCAGTCACCGAAATCCGTCCAATACCCGCAGTGCCATTTCTAAACTGTATTCCCCACTGTGTCCTCCAACTGTTGTATGTTCTGCCAATCGCTTGAGGACAGAGTGGGAAAAGGAGCAAGCAGAGTTAGAAGCCGGACAAAAGAACTTATAGACCCCTTATATACATATTTTCCTAATGTTTTAGAGAGCGTGGTGTGGTGAAAAACAATTGCGGTGAGTGCGGATGGACTTGTCAGTGTAGTTATGGAACCCCCTTTAAGCAAGAGGAATCCGGCGATAAGATTAGCGGATTTGGCAGCGACTCAACCCCTTCCTCATCAGAATATGACAGGCTTCCCGGGGCTAGGGGGGCATCACCCTCTCTCCCACCATGCCCACCTCCACCCTGGGGAGCTGGGCAACGACCCCGGAGTGGCACTCACTCCATTTGGACCAGAGCACATGGCACAGACAAATGCTCTCAAACTTAGCCCATCTCAGCACATTCAGAGCCATCACGAAGCCCAGACCGCGGCATCTTTCACTTCTGCTCAGACCACAGTTGGTTTCCCCGTGGCTCACCCCCACTCAGGCTACTCAAGCAGCAGGGACTTCATCCTCAGGAGAGAACTCTCAGCCTCTGCTATGCATGCACTTGGCGACCAGCATAGTTCCGCCTCCTCCCCTCATCACCATGGCATGTTCATCTCCCCAACAGGTGCTTATGGGCACACGGAAAGTGGGGCCCATTCACTTTTCACTGGACTTCACGACCAGGCGTCCCCAGGTGCCCATCACCATGCCCTCAATGGGCAGATGCGCCTGGGTATACCGGGGGACATCTACGGCAGGCCAGAGCACTTCGGGCACAGGCCAGAGCACTATGGACCCTCTTCTCTCCACAGCTACAACTCCATGAACCTCAATGTGAACATCGCTTCTGCTCCTCACGGAGCGGCGGGGGCGTTTTTAAGATACATGCGGCAGCCCATAAAGCAAGAGCTAATCTGCAAATGGATTGACCAGGAGCAAAGTCAAAAAAAGCCCTGCTCTAAAACTTACAGCACCATGCACGAACTGGTCAACCACGTCACGGTGGAGCATGTCGGGGGACCGGAGCAGAGCTCCCACGTCTGTTTTTGGGAGGAATGTCCACGGGAAGGAAAGGCTTTCAAAGCGAAGTACAAACTGATAAATCACATCCGAGTTCATACGGGAGAAAAGCCCTTCCCGTGTCCGTTCCCGGGCTGTGGAAAAGTGTTCGCTCGATCGGAGAATTTAAAGATTCACAAGAGGACTCACACAGGTCAGTACTTATAATTATGTCATCTGAGAAAAAAATAATCGGGGTGAATCTACCCGAGGATACCTTGTGTTGTTATTCACATCCCTTAAACAGACAGTCAGCGCGATCGTGCGTAATTGCGCACACAAGCGAGCGAAAAAAGTTGTATTGAATGACGCATTCGCACAGTGAGTAAACGTGTTTCATTTCCTTTCTTAAATATAAACTTATGCACTCGCTGAGACGCTCGTGGTAGGCGTGAGAGGATTAAGGCATATGATTTGTAAAACGTGCTTACGTACGTGCAGGACAGCGCTGGAACACGCGTAAATGTAATTATCCTCAGGCGTAGGACGTTTACGCAAAAGCTCGGTTTATTTATCGGCGGCTGTGTGTGTACATGGTGAAAGATATCTTAACATGTGCTGTATTTATTAGCCATATGCACCGGCTTACTGTTAACTAGAAAGAGCAGGTGCTGTAGGCTGCAACCTCTGCATTGCTGTGTGGAGGGAAATCTCCCCGGATATTTACTGTTAGACCAAAACAACTGCGTCGTGGTGAAATGGTCAGAGCTGCTCAGTGCTGCAACTCCAAGGCTCCTAGCATTGTAACTTTCCTCAAAATCTTATGAGTGCTCTTTTTGATAGCCGTTTGAGGGTCGTGTTTTGGCGAAGAGGGAGCTTAATGTGGGCCTGATGCCACCAGGCCTTTACACCTTAGTGAATGATGTAAAATCTCCAGGGGAATAAATAAGTCAGGCAAAAATATACGTCACCAAAAGGTCTGAGGCACCTTGTTATTGCTTATCAATTTTAAAAAGCAAGGCACAGTTCCCTACAATCCAATCCACAATTCCATATATGCACCATGGAGGCTATAATCAAAAAATACGTGTGTGTTTGTGTGTGATGAGTTACAACCAGAGTCCATCACGGTACATAAACGGCTCCTGGTGGTCTCCTGAGTGCCCCCTCTCCCTCCCTCACACACACACATACATGTACCCAGAAGGCCTAAAGGCATGTTACACGTGTTCACACAGGAAAAAATGCTTTGGACAAGTGGGTGTGGAGTAGTGGGCTCTGGTAGATGTTTAGAGAAAAGTGGAGAGGAAGCCCCAGAGGAGAGGCACAGGCTGCTACACTCAGCACTTAATGAGAAATTGTTGTGTTTATTAAAAGGTATGGAGAATTAATTTCCAGCTCTAATCTTGTACAAATGTAAACAAGTGACATTCTCCCACGTGACACTGACTGAATCTGCTTCTCATTTCTTCCAGGAGAGAAACCCTTCAAGTGCGAGTTCGACGGCTGTGACCGAAAATTCGCCAACAGCAGCGACCGGAAGAAGCACTCCCACGTCCACACCAGCGACAAGCCTTACTACTGCAAAGTGCGCGGCTGTGACAAATCCTACACGCACCCGAGCTCGCTGCGGAAGCACATGAAAGTGCACTGCAAGTCCCCGCCGCCCCCTTCCACCAACGTCACCTACATATCCTCCACGAACCCACTCGGGGACCCTCTGTCTCCCAACTCGGAGCCGCACAGGAACCGCTCCGCGAACCTCTCCCCTCAGGTCACCAACCTCAACGAGTGGTACGTGTGCCAGGGGAGCGGGGGACCCAACCACCTCCACACCCCCTCCAGCGATGTGCCAACGTCGGATTCAGACGACGAGGACTCTTTCAGAAATTCAGACCCGAGGACGATGCTCTGATGCCCCTGTTTACAACCACGTGACTGTCAAACTTGTCATCCAGTTGACCCGTTCAAGTGTGTAGATCCGTGCGCCTGGGATATTGATGAGTTCTTTTACACTGTAGTGTTGTTAAACGCAGATAATTCTCTTGTATCGTGGATGCAAATCAGGCCTAACAAAATGAGGAGGAATTTCCCAGAGGTGACCCCTTGACCTTTCTTAAAATGTACACCAAAACTATCAAAATAAAACATTTGGCTCTGACATTCAAATTTAAACTTTAATATCCTTGCCTCTTATATGAAAAGCACCAAAAATTTTAAGGCTAATTTCTGAATAAAACTCCAAATTTATTTTCTACAAGAGCAAATATGCAGGCTTTAATTAACCGCATGGCTCAAGACTCAACTGGTGTTCTGAAATGACATCTTTCATGTGACCTCCCATCATCCCCCCTTTGCAGTTTAATAACTCGCCTGCCATCAATCACTGTCATCGTCCAGACATTTAAGGAAAACAAATGGTACAGCTTCTGACCCCACCAGTGGCAACAAATGTTAATCTAGAAGATGATTTTTTTTTTTTAACATGTGGTACAAACTTTGATAAACCAATAAGGAGATTTAAAAAAAGAAACAAAAAAAAAGAGGAGGCAAACATGTGAGTGTCTTAAGGGTTCTCATTTACCTTTTCAGATTTATACAATACATGTGTTTGGATGGAATTTTGTAATATTTAAGAACTATTTAAGACTATATTTTATGCAAAAGTACACAAGTGTTATGCTCGTTTAAAGAGTACGAGTACGTCCCTTGAGACCCTAAATGTCTACACTGACAGGCTTTGACCCTGTAGGATTTGTATATATGTAATTGTACTGATGCTTGTGAATGTTGTGTAGTTTTTAATTACATTTGTTTTTTCTTTTTTCGTCTTTTTTTTTGTACATTGTAATTTATTTGCTGGTATCAATGTTGTACTGGAATTACAGGAACACCAAAGAATAATAATATCAGTTTTGGTGATGCATAGTACCCTGCTGATGTTTTTTTTTTTGTTTTTTTTTAATTTTATGTTAATTTTCTGTTCCCCCATTTTTTTTTTATTTTTTAAATTGTGTTCTGTAAAAGAAGAAACATTTACTTGAATAGGCTGTGTAATGTGAAACGTCCCTTTCTCGCATGCCTTTTTGTAGTGATCTGTCTTTCTCTTTGAGGTGCATGGTGCCGTTGGACATGATGGATAACAAAAAAAAAGAAGAAGAAAAAAAAGAGATGAATCAGCTATGATTGTGCAGACCCTTGATGTTCAAAATTAAATTTACAATATAAATTTCATGCTAAAACTTAATAAAAAAAAACAGGACATATACAGTAAATAATTAGCAAGTGTCACATTATTATGGTTAATGACTGAATTTTGGGAATTAGAAAATTAGTGGCAGAAATTCAGCTGGAGTTTTGTGGCCGTGAGACTTTTTGGAAGCTGTGCATTTATTGCCTATAATTAGATTTTTAATGTGGGTTGTAAATGAGAGTGAGCAAAACATAAATGTCACTCTCACCTGAGATGAAAAAGCAGACTTGTTCACTTCCTATCCGGACATTTCTATAAAATATTCACTGTTATGTGCAGAAAAAGGCCTGACGGGCCAAGGAGGCTGGTATAAACTAATCACTGAGCTAATGGGAAAACTTATAGCCCCCTGATGGCGCTACCTCTGAAAGGCGCGACAGCACAAAGCAGCCGAGGCATGAATCATTCATGGGAAAAATAAAAGATAAAAAGATATCTGACAATGCGCAAGGCCTTGTATAGAGTGTATAAAACAAGTTCCCCCTCTCATTTCCTCCATTAAAACGCACAATCTCACTTTCAAAGAGTTGCCTGTCCAGTCTATAGAATTAAAATTGACCAACGCGAGTCCTGCGCCACTTCAAAGGCTGCAGCTTCTGAGAGGAAGGCTGGCCGCTTTGACAGTCTTCATGGTGCGTTAGGATTTCTATGGCAATTGGGGAGTGAGACGCGCACGTTTGAATGTGTGTGAAAAACACTAACTGCCACTAAATGAACTATAATCAGAGCTCAGGATGCACCCTCTGCTGAAATGTGTGTTAGCAAGAAAACACCGGTGGCAGGTAGATGACACGCAAGCTGAAAACACACCTGGTTACACTGTGCGTAAAAACTGCGAAAAAAAGAAAAACACACACTGGAAATTATTCTGAGCTTCCACGCTGCATCAATTAAGACACTTGACTCAGGTCAACCTGCAGGATGTTGGGACTGCAGCCATAAAACGCAAACACTTGATCAGAAGGCAAACAATCCACAATATCACATTTTACAGGCCAGGAAATAAAAAACACCCAAGCAGCGTTTTTTTTAAAGCAACAACTGCAGGTTTGTTCTGTTGTCTTACAGCGCCTTTATCAATTTTATAGCTGTCCTCTGAGCATTTCCAAAAACACTCAATCTGCTGCTTCATTCAAAGCATAAGCACTTGTGGGCCTCCTCTGGTTTTGTGCGTGGACTTTTACAGGGCCAAGGGCCCAAAGAGTCGCCTGCTCTTGTAGGTCCTGTTTGGAAACAAGAGCTCAATGAATGTTACAAAATAAACACGATGAAAAATAACCAGAGACAGTTCCTTCGGCATTAAAAGGAGGGGAGACTTAATAAAAGGAGTGAAGCAGTCACCCTTCAGTGAGAAACGCTTTGAAGTAGAACTTATTATCTGAGAAATACTTTTTGGTTGTCCTAACGACGCCGCTGAATGGGAAAGGCACTCCTTTGTCAGCGATTTGTTCTCCTTTAGTGGGATGCCCGTGGAAATCACTTACATGGGCCACCTTAACATACTGCCTGCAAATCAGTAACTGGCAGAGTCAGACATGCAGACGCCACTTTGGAGAGGACAAAGCGAAAAGTCGCAGTGAAAACGCCGCTGCTTCTCAATTGCGCCCTTTAAAGGGGTTGAATGATAATTTCTCAGACGAGCGTAGAACCAAAACAAATGCCGTCTTGTCAGACTTTACAAGCATTATCCATCTCCTGAATGCTGTTGGCACAATGCGCACGAAAAATAGCTTGTGAAGTGATCATTTTGGTCACAAAAGTTAAGAGGCTCTAGTTTAAAAAAAAAAAACAAAACAAAAAAAAAAACAGGTCATTTGATCCGAGCACCTGCGCCTGGGATGGCGCGTTTGGCTCACCTTGACGGCGACAGACACAGTGCTCACATTTGTGGGGTAAAAGATGCTTTTTAAGATTTAACTTTGGGTTTATTTTTGTGCACAAGAAAGCAGGTGTGAGGAAGCATCCAACAACGCCCCCCCCCCCCCCCCCCCCCCCCCCCCCAACCTCACCCGGAAACCAAATACAGCAGAACAGCAGCACCTTGTGACAGCTTTGGCTGCTTTTTGCTCACATTAAATCACTTCTCTTCTCACTTCTCTTGCTCATAAACATGACACATGACATGTGAATAATAAGAATGGAGTGATTAGCAGAAGTAAAGACCCCTGGAAATAAGAAATAGGGAGTGTGGGTAAATAGTAGAATGTATTTGGCACATTACAGGTGTAGATTTCAGGGGGGCACACACAGGGGAAATGTCCCCCTCAATATTTAAAACATTTATCCCACTTGAATAAAAGCATGGAAGTGAAAAGGACTTTTATTTTGGCATAATTAAAAGCACAAACTGGTGAATAAAAATCACCCAAATGCAAAAAATTAAGTGTTAAATGTTGAAGATTTTGTGGCGGACCCTGCCATTTAATGTGCCCCCCCCATCCCATGCTCTTAAACACTACCTACGCCCCTGCCCTTCAGTGAAGTTAAAGCCCAACAGGCTTGAGCACTTTACTGAAATATAGGCCACGTTTCAGAGGAAAAGAAACAGTTCCCCTCATTTTTATGTTGCCTAATGTGGGTAATAAAAAATGCCTCTAAATACACTATAAATCCCCAAGAAAGGAGGGTTTTAATTTAGTGACACCATAATATCTGTGCACTGTAAAACTCTGCTGTGAAATTAAGTACTGATTTGAACTACAAATACATTTAACGTCCAATCACTTACACCTGTTTGCGCGCCCAAAGTCTAAACTTTCTCACAGTGTGAAGCCTCCGTTGTTTAGATTCTCCTCTTTCTTACAAACTCGCGGGTTTCACGGCCACATTATTTGCTCTCCAGGCGTTTTGCCAACTTTTCTCCACGCTCCCTACCTGTCTACTGTCTTAAGTTTCACGATCAAGTCAGAAAAACAACGCAGTCCAGTTGCTGTTGCACCTCTTTCCCCCCTCGGTTAACTCCAGACTCTTAACTCCAAAGACTGAGACGGAGCTGGGGTTTTTTTTCCTCTTTCCCTTCCTCCTGCTGCAGAAGCGAGCGCACAGACTCTGCTTTTATTCTGCTCTGCGAAACACTCACTATAGGTTTTACAGTACATGCACTGGCAGCCTGCAGGGGACAACTCGGCAGCAAGTTAAAGGAGCGACTCCAAACTTGTGTGTGTTTTTTGAGGAAGGACTCCTGATTCCTCCTGATGCTCGGATCGCGGAAGCTCTGGGGGGAAACTTTAAATTCTAATGCCCGGTTTTACGCACGGACTCTGGGACGTGTGCAGGAGGGAATGTCGCTCCTCTCCAGCCCAACTTCAGCAGCTGTGGTTTCACCTATTAGCCCCGATGTCTTTCCCAAAGGAGTGCGGGAGTTAAACATCTGACAATGGGCGCGCCGGGGGGTTACTCAACTGACCTGTACTTGGTTTTTAGTTTCATAGGAACTTCATTAAATCAATTATCCAGTGAGCACATCAGGATTTTTGTATTTTTAATGACAAAAAAATGCATTTTTTCTTCATATGTTTTGCTCAGCAACCTAAAAGCATGATGGCGTTTTTCGTAGCAATTAAATATAATCACAACCTGTGCAGATCAGTGTGTGTTGAGATGCACTTTGGTTTGTTCTTGGCATTTAGACAGTTGTTTTCACCTTCAATCTAAAGCTAAGAAGCACTAAAATAGAAAACTAGCAGCCATAACAACATATCACTGCAACTCTGTTAGTGAAGGCTTATTTTAAATAGTTTTTCCTTAATTTATTTCATCAATTGTAATAAATAAAAAGACATTAAAACGTTTCATATGAGTCAAAGCATAAAATAAATATATTTCTCCAAATTATTTTTTAAAATATGTGCCTTCATTTACCATCCTGGAATTAATTTGTGTATTTTTTCTATTTTATTTTTTTTTTTTAATAGACAGTAAATAGTGAAAAATAAAAACAATTTTAACATGAGAGGAAACAAATCAATAATCAAAGAGAAATGAAAAACAAATCAGTTGGAAGTTTGCAATTAAATGTACCATAAGGGTGGCCTCTACATATTTGCACCAGCACTTTATATTTTAAAATCTGAAATTAATCTTAGTGTGAGATTAATTAAATAAAATATATAACTTCAATTACATAAAGTAGATTTCTTACATTCAAATAAATTTAGCAACCTATTTAATTGTGGTTAATATTTAAAGTGGAAACATGACAGATTAGTGCATCACCAGTGCAGCCATATTTATATCATTCTAACTAAATCTTTTAAAGGATGAGGGTTTACTTCACTGATTCTCTGCTGTCACGTGCATCACAGCTACTTTACAGTCATGCACTGCTATTCAGAAGAGCATGATACATCACTCAAAAACTGACATAATATCTGGTGGCTCAGTAACATCTGTGGGGGTAGAGACTTGGTGCCGGTCCAAAGCCCCATCCCAGGACTGGGAGCCACTCCAAGGCAGTAGGTGAGGAGAGCAAGGTCGTCCACGGACAACCGCATGAGCCAGGGCCCTGCTACCTGGCCCTTATATAGCCCACCGGCCGGAAAGTAGGAACTAAAGTGCAGATAAGTGTGAGCATGCTGCCCCAGTAGTCTCTTATTGAATGACAGGGCTTTCCTAAAAGCCTCTAAATGCAGGATGTAGGCTTCAGCGTACTTGGAAACTGACGGGGTGGAGGGAGATGGTGAACTGTATACTCTATCAAAAGAGAAGCAGATGGACTTTTAAGTGTAGGATATTTTTGATTTGTGCCCAGAGATGATTCTGCTCGCACTGTACTTGAGAGTAAAAGAAGCAGCGTTGTCTCTGGCACATGAAGAACATCCTGCGTGACTCTGAAACTGTTTTGCATATTTCAGAATAAGCATTTTGTTTTGTAAATGGCTGCTTAGGGACAAAGAAAAGTGGCACCAAAAACACTCCATGATACAGTCTACGTCTGACATGCTGCTACTTACAAACTAACCTGGGACAGAAACACCAGACGAAGGCCTCTGGTGATTTCTCTAAGGGATTACTTTGACCACAACTGATCAAATTCAAATCTATGTATCTCCCTTCCATTCCAACCAAACACATCTTTTAAAAACCCTATCTATGATTGATCAACATGATTTCAAAAGCATAGTGCCAGTCCACCATTTTAATCCACCCCCATTCTGTTGTGTCTTCTTTCTCACCATCACTTTCTCCATTGTGGGCAAAGATTGGTATCAGCACCAGATTTGTGCAGAACTATCATGCCTCCAACATCAGATGGCGGGCCCTGAATGCATCTGGTTTTTATTGCAGAAAAGGTCAGCATTTAGAGTGGGGGGAAATCATTCTATCGCAGCTGGAGGGAAGGGAAGAGGGGGCATCCTTGGAGAGGAGAGAGGAGGAAAGTAAGAGGGTTCAGGTAAGGAGAGAGGGAACACGAGCAGACAAGGATCAGTCTTGGTAATAAAAAAGGACAGTGAGAGATAAGGGTTTGACTCTACGAACACCTGACTGTCTCCACATAGTTACGTTCATCATGGGCAAACTGGTGAAGTTGGTTACCAATCATCCTCAGTTTCCAGTCTCACCGTTGGAGCTCTAATCCAATGTGATAAGCCAGTGCACAAGCAGTAAAGTATCCAGTGTGGAGGCACCACTGCCTCCTCAACCATGCAGAGCCAAGACCTCCCTCTGACTTCATGGAGGTGTCTGTGTGGAAGCCAAACATCACAAGGCTCACGCCCATTCTCTTTAACAGACTTGGGTTTGGAAATGACAGATATGGCTCTGGATGGGCAGAAGAAAATGTGGTGTCTTGATGTTTCCAACTGACCAGGGATAAGCCAGAAAGGATATATGGCTGGATAGGCAATGAGATTGAGATATGGGGGTCTCCATCTGACCGATGGCTTCAAAGAGATGTGGTGTTGGTCCGCTGAGGCCCCAGATGAGGCTTAAGACATAAATGATTGAATACCAAGATGACCTATGGTATTAATGGGGTCCAGGAAACAGCTCTCCATACACTTTTTTTTTTCCAGTCCTTGCCTCGCTTTGTGCCGCAGAGAAGACATTTGGCCCTCGGTGGCGTTCAAGAAATTCTGTTGAATCAAAGAGACCCTCCACCTCATCTAAGGACGTACGCAGCTCACTTATTAGGCTGGGCTCTTTTACTTGCTGTGAAGATACTGATGACAGCCATAATGTGTCTGGTTGTCCCACAGGACACTTAGCTCTGGACTGTCCCAATCACAAGACTAATTGTATAATTAGGCCAGCTCCGTTGGGGATGGGCACCTTTTGGCCCTTCCTAGACACTTGCCATGGTAAATGACAGTATATCTCACAAACTATCAAAGCTTATCCATCTTAGTCACACTGAACCTTGAGAGATGGCGATATTTTGCTACCATGACTGATAGTTCGCCCAATATTCAAAAAAATATAAGGTGGAGCATGATTATAAACATTACTTGTTTTGTTTGTGTCTGTTTGTATGTTTTATGAGGCTGAGATTTGAATATAAACTGTTTTCAAGATTGTGAGAGGACTGGCCAGCAGATTATGCATTCATCAGTTCAGTGGGAGGCTGCAGAGTGGTGCTTTTCTATCAGAAGTGAATTGGTCCTGAGGAGCAAATGCAAGGGGCCCCTCCCCTGCACAGACACGGAGAGTCCTTATTTCCCTACTGCAGCCCCTCCTTAGATTTTCAGCATCACCATGCACATCATTATCGTTGTCAAAAGTTGTGCGTGGAGTATGAACTCTATGTGATGGGGGGGCTGTGGCAGGCGCTGCCCCCGGGGGGGAGCCAAGAGGAGGAGGAGGAGGAGGAGGGTGACGCGCAGGTGTCGGTGCTTCAGTTCTGACCGGCCGTGGCGAGGTTAGGACACCTCTCCATCCAGGAGGGCCCCCATAGGTGCCCTCATTACGCAGGCCCCTGTAGCACCGAGCGGCGTGCGCATGGAGAGGAGAGGTGCGACTCCTTACGCTCCGAGTCTACCTCTCCCACCTGGCCTCTGTCTGTCTGTCACAGCTCCTATAGGGAGGACTCCCAATATGAATTATAATAAGCATAATAACAACCCTCGCGGTCGCGGGGAAACTGAAAGGCTATTGGTAATGGCGCATTATTAGAGCCTGTTAGGCACGCATCAATTTCACAACGCCTCAGAGATGTCACACAAACTGAGCGCAATAAACTGAGTCATCACTTGGAAAAGTTCACGTGCTAATAATCCAGAGTTTGTTGCTTTTTAATTGTGACTGCACGCGCTCCAACAGTCCAATATTTCCTCACCATTTTGTCACAGAAGTCCTCGTCATATTTTATGACGCAGGCAACGGGAAAGTAAACGGATGAAGTTTCTCCAAACTTCCCCGCTGCACACTGTGACCGAGATTCAAAGGGCAAGTGGTGCTTCATTAACCGTATCCCCATTTACTTTAGATCCCCCCTGAGTCTCAGAGAGAGCGGATTAATGTCAATTACCTGTCATTTTGCAACACCTACAATATGTTATGTCGGCTCCTGCTTCTCGCAACCACGTCGCCTTTTTTTCCACCAGAAACACTTTAAAAATAGAAAAAAAATCAAACAACACAATGAAACTTTGCATGCATGTTTTACCAGTATTTTTATATTTGAATAATTGTGATTATTCAGATGTTTTTCAGAAATTTTACGCAGAAGTTTGCCTGTGTGTGAGAGGGGTGAATGTTATGTCATTTTTTAATCTGCTTAAACCATTTAAACAAACCACTAATTAAGTACACTTTAAATGACCAAAAAAAATAGAATTGTTTCCTAAATCCTAATTAGCTTTCTGCTTGGATTACAGCAAGTTTTAACTGCAACATAATGAGACTACTTGTGATTATTTCCTACGTTTCAATAAAGCAGATTCCTCCCTGACACAAACTAATAACTGTCACCAGCTCAGTAGACGTGATTTCCCCTTTAAAGAGCTGGAAGAATGGAGTACTATGCGTGATGACCGGGACTAAACAAAAAGCCAGAGTACTGGACAAAGAAAACACCATCCAGCTCGAGGACCAATGAGGGGTTTCTTTCACTTTTCAATCACTCCTAGTCGTGCCCGGGATTAAGAGAGGGCTCTTGACTCTCTCTTTCACACAAAACCAAGAGTGCTTGTCAGCAACTTGAAGGGAAAAAAGAAGAGAATAATACGTGAGTCCAGGGTTATCGTGTTTAATTGGATTAGATGGTGTCATGTTGAAGTCCGGAGCATGACAAACAAGAGATAGACGGCAAGACGGTTGGGATATATAAATATACACATCCATGTCCTGCTTGTGCAAACAGAATATTCTAATAAAAACAGATGTTTTGTTTGCTATTTCTATTTAGGAATTACTGATGAGCGCGCCCAAATTATTCAAAGAAATAGTGCACGTGTTGGTGCCCCTGCATACACACAAAAAAAGAAGTGAAGCACGCTGAGGCTGAGAGCGGTGGCACTGGAGAGGTTTATATTGTCGGGATTGTGTTGTTGGCCGTGTGCTGCGTTCATCTGTGCGTCAAGCAGCGGCAGCAATAACAAGGTGCGCGCAGCTGTGTGTGCAGGTGCGCGGCCTCCACCTGCTCAACGGCACAGAGAGGCAGAGAGGCGGGTGCAGATCAGGAGCTTGGTTTTCGATTGTGCAAAGAAATGGGGACTTATAAGCGAATTCAAATCATTTAAACCCTCAAAACAAAGTTGGAAATGATTCTAATAAGGAAAATGGCTCTCATTAGAAGTGAAAAGTTAAAAAGGAACAGCATATATTATTAATTTATTATCAATATTTGGTTGTGAACTTTAAACTCTGACGCGTGAAGTTGACACACCCTCTTATTTACCACTAAAACACTCCATAAAAAGTTCTCAATGTCCAAAAAAAGTCATACATTTTCTCCAAAACATCGTGTTAATCGAAAAGAATGTGAGGTTCAATGAAGCTAAAGTGAACCCGTTCACATAAGAGCCTCAGATATTGATACCATCCAGGTAACAGACAAGAACAAAGGGAGCAGAGCAGGATCAGACGCGCATCAGTGCGCACACACATATTATATGCGTAAAGTCGAATAACCCTGCCTATATGCGCATTGGTGTCCAAGAATGTTTAATCACATTTCCAATAGGAGAAAAATATGGAAGCCATCAGTCATTTGGCACTGGCTTTACATTTTACTGCCTAATTAGCTGCTAGAGGCAGGTGTGAGATCTGATCTGCGCTCGTGTCTGTGTATGGCCACAGACCTCCGCAGACATGTTCATTTTATGAGGCGCTGTTACTTTTTTTTTAAACTCCCTTAAACTGTCTGTGGCGGTCGCGTAAAGTTTCTATTGGTCTGTCTTGTCTGGTGCGTTCAGGGACAACAAACAAACAAACAGGAGTCAGCAGGAACTCTTAGGTGCGGCTCTAGTCATTCAATTAACGGTGCGCAAATATGGAGATACGGAGACATTTTCATCCAAATTTCGGATGGAAAAAATGCGCACTGATGACAGGTTATTGTTTGGACTTTAACATGAAAATATGCTGATGTCATCCACTGGAAATAAAGTACATTATATATATAATAAAAGTGCTGCAGTGAAGTTGAAGTACATGAAACCTGAGTCAGATCTGACGACAGATGGACACTTGAGGTTAAAAAAAAAAAAAAAAAAAAAGAAACGAAAAAGTTGCAGAGACTTTTTGTCGCTCTGTAACGAGTCTCATTACCATGCCACCCCTCATCCTCCTCCTCCTCCTCCTCCTCCACCTCCTCCTCCTCCTCCTCCCCGACACCCTTCCTCACTCCTGGCAACAGCAGACAAAGCGGGCGGATTTTAGTGGTCTCCGCCGGGGCCGGTCAGCCTTTGATCTGAGCCCGTTAAGGAGAAGGGAGTCTGGGGGGAGTCAGGCCAAGAGGAGGAAGGTAAAGTCACCTAAAAATATTTTTACCTATATTAAAAAAAAAAAAAAGAAAACCCGACTAGAATTTAACTACATTTTTTTTAATGGGACAGCATCCTAATTTGCATAGCAGACAACACCTCTGAGGGGGAGGATGTTAACAGCCTCACGTGTTTCATTTCTTTATTTTTTGTCTTCACAAACTGCAGATGATATTAACCCGCCAGGTAAACACACCCCGGGCTGCCTGGACTTTAAGAGAAACGGACCTCCAGGAGCTAAACTCTACAGGAAGCACGCAAGGCCTCGAATGTAAGGAGGCCTGGGAGTGTTTGGTGGGTTAAATTAAACAGAGAAGTCGCCTCCACGCCCATCACCTTTATGATAGTGCAGGTGGGCTGCAGCTTTACAGCTCCAAAATATTTATATACCTGTCAAGGCAGCTTTTTTGGGGATAAAACTGACTAAATTTGATCTGCTTTGACCAAAAAAATCCACTTACATGAGCAAAATTTGTACAGAAAATGTATTTTTAGGCAATTTTAAAATTATTTTTGCGCCACATGAGGCCTTATGGAGGTGTGTTTATGATGCTGCATTAAAAATATAACAATATGAAGGTGGGAAAAGAAATAAAAGTTGGGATTTAACATGTCTGATCCAGAGTCGTGCCACGCCGCTCCGTCCCCTCGCACTGCCACGCTGACGGGGACACTCAGACAAAAGGTCTCCTCAAATGAAGTTAGTAATGGTCCACATGTGCCAGATCACTCAGGCAGCACAGGCAGGCCGCGGTGAATTTCGTATCATGCAAACGCACTGGAGAAGAGACAGAGACAGAGAGAGGAGGGAAAGAAATGGGGCCGGACATGCGGCTGTCAGCAGCGGGGAAATAAGGAAAGAAAACCACTGCTTTCTGTGGTTTCAGAGGGAAAATATTAAACAATTATTCCTCTAATATTCAGAATAAAGCAGCAGAAAATGTTAGTGCAGCCTGTCAGTAATAGAAAAATGACCCAAACAGAATAAATAAAAGTAAAAAGTGAAGATTTTATTAACAGCTTTTGATTTATTTTACATTATCATCATTATTTTATGCTTAAATTAATAAAAAAAAAAAAAAACCGGTGCAACCACTTTTCTGGCAGCTTATTCCACATTCCTACAAGATAAGAATGCCAGTCTTAAAAAGAAAGTATAACAGAGCTAATTTCTTTTTAATTTAAAGCCTTTTTATTATTATTTTTGAGAGCCATAATTGATAATTAAAAAAACATTTTGTTGTCTGCCTCAGGGCTGCTGCAAAATTAACAACCGACTGTAATAGTTGTGTCACATTTCTCTCACATGATGGCCTTTTGGAGCCATTTTGAAAAAGAAAAAAAGAAAAAAAAGAAAAGCTCTAATTTATTTAAACAATATTCCTAAATATTGAAACAGAGTTAATTGGCTTAAACTAAATGTTTTATGTTGATCAGCTCTGCACACGTTATATCTCAAGCCATTTTTGCTAATAGGTTTACACTTCTCAAACTGTGCTGCAGCTACAATAACGAGGTATTTTATTGCTTTAGAATAATCTTTTGCTGCAATTACTTTGTCATATATTGTCATTAGAAGTCTATTAAAACATCAAGTCATTATTTGGGCATCCCCGGGCGGGGAATTAGAATAAAACCATCCTTGCCACACGGGTCCCATTTAGATTAATGGAAAAATATGTAAAACATTTCGTTTTAATTTTCCTCTGACAGTGTTTTGCATACATGCATTTTCTCCGCCTGCGCTGTCCCTCATAATTTATGAAAGCAATCTCGACCAACACATTACCGGGCTATGAAATACTGCTCGCAGCCTAATTGATTCCCGTCACAATTTTGTGAGGTTATAATCGTGTTAATTGTAATTTACTCTCTCAGGGAATAGCAGAGAGATGTATTTAAATAAAAGTGCCGAGCGGACTGAGGAGATTATATCAGTTCCACGCATAATAGAAATGTCATGTAGAATTACACAGCGGAGGCAGACAGGGATGCATTCCTCTAATCTACAAAGATGTCACAGAAATCTTTTGGCTTTTTGCAAATGTTTTTTTTTTCTTCTGAATTGCTGCGCAAAAACGAGCTCTGTCAAAAGCAAAGGAGTTTGTTTTACCTTTAATCAGAGAGGGGGAGGGCTGAGACAACATCACATGAGAGCAAAATCATAATATGTGTCTTAAAATAAGGATGTTGTCTTTTGTTGGACTCTAAACTGGCCAAATTATTTCCTGCTCCCCCTCACAAGAGTTGCCCTTTTTTTGTGCCTCGTCCCTGCGTGATGCCCTGTGCTGCTTCCTCCGCTTAGAGATCTTCCTTCCTGTCTGTGGGGACACCTGTTGGTGCAGAGCAGCTTGGGAAAGCCAAGTTGTCCCGTCACACTGGCCTCCTTCGCCACTAAAGTCACCTGGTGAGCCTCTGTTCCAGTCTGAGTGCTGCAGAATGACTTTCTGCAGGCCTATTGTGCACTTCTGCTGTACTCTGAGTCAATGGGGACGGATTTATAAAACACTTGAGAGGATAAAACTTTAAAATTTTAAATTACATCTCAAAGCATTACATGCTCCAATGCATTAATCTGAAGAAAATGGCCTGTTCATACACTGGCAACTTTATTTTATTTCAACACATATTGATGGAGACGATATTTAGTGTCAAACTACGATATGAAACTGTCAAGAGAGCTCTTCAATTGTATTTATTAAAGGCACAGGTTTTGTTTCAACATTGTGGAGGACAGAAATGAAACAATAACAAATATCTTTACCATAAAACACTTAATTTCCTGCATTCTGGTGATTTTTCTGCACCAGTTTGCACCTTTTTTGCATCAATTTTTGGTGTAAATGTCTTCAATTTTGTCCATTTTTGTGTTTTTATGAGGGGTTCAAATGCTCAAGTTCTAAATACTGTAAGGACAGGTGTCCCATGTGTCTTCACAGAGATCTACACTATGATTTTAACAATTAAAAGTTAAATTTGATGGCATTTTAACAAATTTACACAGATAGCAAAGTTGGTTTTCACTCTGCATTCATTTCAGATTGCAAACAAGATTTAGCTGCAATAAATGAGACATTAATTAAAGTTTAAAAAGTCACAGTAAAGTGTTTGGAAGTTTAATCAAAATCTGCATAGCCCATTTTCATAAATTTTCAAAACCAAAAACAACACACATTATGCAATCAGCACAATTCTGTAACTGACATTTGAGTCAACTTTGAGATACAGCTGGTCTCCATCTCTCAAAATTGGATCTACCCAAATCATGTTTGTGGATTTATTTAATGAAAGTCACACATAATAGCAGTTTTGTCCACCAACCTCGGGATATAATGGTAGATTGGGCGAAAACAAACAAACAAGCTGAATTTGAATTCCCGACAAGCAAAAAAAAAAAAAAGTGAGCCAGGGGTGAGGGAAATATGTGGCCAAATGCCAAAGAGACAGCTTACTGTTGGGGTCTTTGGCTGGGCGCAGGAGTGCCTTCGATCTTTTTTTGTCTGGCCTGGCCTGGCACAGACCACAGTCCTGCCCCAGACACAATAGATCATACAGTAGTGGAGAGAGAGTGAGGGAGAGATGAGTGGATGAGGTGGGGTAGGGGAGGTATGGTGCCTTTCATTACCATGGTCACCAATGGCACTATTAACCATTCAACACCCCCCCAATTATCCTCCCATCCGCAGTCAGAGAGACAAAGCCTCGGTCCTGGTCTGCTGGAGCAACATGGCCACTAATCTGTCTCACTCTAACATCACACCCACTTCACTGTCTCTGGAAGTCAGACGTGCACAGGCGCTCCAAAGAGCCCCATTGTACTTTCATTTGTGACAGCGCAACGAACGACTTTACTCAACTTGTCCGGGAGTTCATTATTTTATAAAAGTGACCATTTGAAGATGAAAAACAGGTGAACAAGACTTTCAAATCCAGGTTTAACTCTGAGTTAAATGCCGCAGCATGTGCATGTACACAGTGTTTATTTGTTGTACAGGTCATGGTGTGTCCGACGCCACACGCCTTCCTCATCAGGACCGCAGGCTCGCAGCTGCCACAGGGCGAGCTGCATGTCTTTACTAAGGAGACTGACACAAAAAAGCTAAATCGTGAGTTTACGCACTTCCATCTGTGTTTTTTTTTCCCCACTTTGATGTTTGTGAGTCAGGCCCTGGGCAGGGGGCTGAGGCCTGACTGGAAGACTAGGAGGCCCTAATGAATAGACCCACAACAGTAGCTTGTTGTGTTTGTTTACCCTTTCGCCCAGCTGCCTGGACCGTGGAGATGGGAGAGCATTCATCATGACCTGGGAGAGATGGGTGGCATGGGCACACACACACACTGGAGAGTGGCATGATGGCGCGCACACTGCGGAGCGTGCCAAGAAACGTGGCCACACAGGGCAGTGATGGTTTCAAGAGGCAGATCTGCTGCTTGTTCTCACCGTGTGCAGATTTTACATTGTCAAAACATCTGAAGGTAGATTTTAAACTTTTAAACTTCACTGCGACAACATTTAAAACATTTAAACAGTTACTAAAAACTTAAATTAAACACCACAAACCACCACCCACGTGTGTCTGATAGTCTATAAGCTTCTGAAGTGCGACTTTTGTCATGAAACCTGCAACAGTTCCTTTATCCTTTGACCTCTCCCGTCAGCGTTTGGCTGTGCGGTTCCTCTCCGGTTTCTTCTTACCAGTCGTGTCATTTCTCTGGCACCACGACGGAGAGCGTCACGATGTTCTGTGCCTGCTTCACCGAGGGCATGTCGATCATGCTGCCGCGGAAGGTGAACGCACCCTGGACAGGTTTATACAACAGAGGTGAGAGCAGAAAGAGAAACGTTAGACCAGACGAATACAATGCACTTTCGCAGGTGAAGAATGGCGTCTACAGATACAGGAAGTAGAATATCGTACAAAAAAAACCCAACATTAGAACTGCAATTAAAATATTTCCATTGTCGCTTAATCCGTTGGCTATTTTCTTGAATAATTGATTTGTTTTTTTGGTCGATAAAATGTCTATCAGTGTTTCCAAAAGCCCAAGAGGACGCCCTTAAATGTCTTGTTTCATCCACAACCCAACGATATCCCATTTACTGTCGTACAGGAGTAAAGAAACCAGAAAATATTTAGATTTAAGAAGCTAAAATCAGAGAATTTTGCCTTTTTTCCCCCTTTAAATATTACTCAAACCGATTAACTGATTATCAAATTTGTTGCTGATTAATCTAATAGTTGACAACTAATCGATTAATCGTTGCTACATGACATGCCACTTTTCGAGAGCCATCTTACTTTGTATCATGTGTGTATGGAGATGTGGCATAACAAAATTTGGTTTTCACACTTTAATACGGTTTTAAATCTGTACGAATTAATACATAACAATTTATTACAGAAAACAGGAAGTTGCAGATGAAAATGTACCGAGCAGTGGCAGAAAACATACACAGTCATGGGAACCATTACAAGCTGCAAAGAAAATTGCATTAAAATTTTTGAATTAAACATCTCCTGGAATAAAATACTTCTTCTAAAGATCTCCAAGAAACCTCAAGTCCGAAAAACGCAGTCGATAGCTGGAGGTGAGAATTATTAAAAACAAGCACCTGTCGTGTTGCGAGACAAAGGGACTGACCCTGCTCGCTGTTCAAACCCTCACTCACCCACAGACTGGAACACACACACACACACACACACACACACACGCATACACACACGGCGGCAGAGGGATGGGTAGGATATGAATCCCTCGGGCGATGCTTAGTAGGAGCAGCCCTGGCAGGGAGAGAGGTGTGGGCAGATTGTGTATTACCTCAGCAGATAGCCCACAGAGCTCGACACACAGGATCCAACCATGCACTAAATTAGGAACAATAATATTGTACACTTAATTGGCCCAACCCCCCACCCCCCCCACCCCCCCTCCTCACTTGTCTCCTATGTTCACCCAGGGGTGTACAGTATGTATTCTCTGGAACTACAGAGGTGTGTGAGAGGGGACACAAAAGGATCAGTGTGAGTCTCAGAGCAGAGAAAGACTCCTGTCATCTCCACACACAGTCATGGGTTGTGTGTCATGCTGGAGACGCACGTTTGAGAAAGTTTGCGTGAAATAAATTATGTTTTTTTTTTTTTTGTGAAGTCAGTGTATCTTTTAACTGATTTGGGAAAAACCGATGTTCTGTTTAACAACTAAAATGACATTTAAATTAAATTGAAGCCTGAGTTAAATTACATCTAGTAAACAACCAGCAGAGCGCCTTCTTTTCTTCTTTACAGACCAAAACACTGACACCAAAGAGAGGTTTGAGTTGTTGTTTAAGTCAAAGTTACCTTTCCTTCCTTTTGGTGTTCATCAAAAGCAGCGATGAGCTCTTTGGCCCACTGGACCCTCTCAGGACTCGGGGAGAACTCTTCCTGCACAGCCTGAATCTGCCCCGGGTGGATAACCTGCTTACCTGCACGCGCGCACACACACACAGAAACACACACACACAGTAAAGTAAAATATGCTAATGATAACAGCAGGCTAGCTGTGGCTTCAAATAAAATTAAATACAAGAGCCATTTGGGCTAAAAAACATTGTTTTTACGTGTTGGCACAGAGCTATCAATAACACAGTTTGTGCCAATTACCCTCCCTGATTATAACAACAATAATCCTTTTTTTTATGAAACTGTTGAGCAAACAGCTGCACGGATGGAAAAGAATAAGTCTGAGAATTGGGAGAGACTGCAGCTGGCACTGTTCACGTGAGGGAGGAACAACAACACAGAGAGGCAACGGGACAGGAGAAACAGGAAATACAGAAGAGTAAATTGTGTTTGTGAGGGCGTAGGTTTGTTTCAACATTGGGTGGAATCCTCTGTCAAACAATTTTGAGTATCAAACACTGAATTTCCTGTACTCTGCACCAATTCCTGTCTCTCTGCATCAATTTATGGTGTAAAAGTCTTCTGCTACTCTCATGTTTCATTTTGAGGTTGGACGAATCCATGTTCTAAATATTGACAAATATTGAATATTGAGACATGTCAGTGCGTCCTATGGCACTGAGGTGAGTCATCTGGCCAGCACAGGACCAGAAGATGCTGTTCATCATGAAGGATATCAAGTGTCTCCTCTCTGCTGTCAAACAGAAACTTTGCTGAACGTTTAGTTAGACTTCATCATGTGACAGAAGTCGTCCGGAACAGAACAGTGATGACTATGGGACAGACAGAGAATATCGATAGACTTGAGTAATGCAATATTATGTTGTGTGATATTGTATCGATGCTCACAATACTACTTTTAATTTCATTGTTTTTACTTTTTTAACTTGCACTCACACCTTAGGTATGAAGGCTCAGGTGCGGACTGTGCTGTGCCGTATAAATGTTGTGTTCTTCTTATCAATGTTCCACCTTGATCTCAGACAAACACGGCCTCATTCCAAACAGATGTACGGTAAAATGACAATAAACTGGATTGACTGATTGGAAAGATGAATCCATTTCTAATGAATAGTTTACCTGCAAAGATTTGTGGCAGTGGTTTATTTTATGTTGTGTCGACACCCCCAACTACTCGAGGACAGTGCTGTAATCTATCTTTCCTACGTACAGAGTTTGGCAATCAAACGTTCATGTATGCAGCTCTTTATATGTGGAATCTTCTGCAGAAGGACTTGCACTCTTTGGTTCCTCTTGGCCGCCTCAAAGTACTGTTGCAGGATATTTGTGCACAATCTCCCATATGCCAATGTCACAGTGTGTCTTAGCTGGTCTTTGTGATCAAGTGTAGTTGCCGTTTTTGTGCATTTTTATGGGTCATTTCTAGTAGATATTAACACACTTTTTGGCTTTCCTTCATAGTAATCTTATTGTGTGTTTCATATTGCTTGTTTAAGAGCTTTACTCTGTCTGTCTGTAACTTACGTTGCTGCCTGTCTCGGCCAGGACACTCTTGAAAAAGAGATTCTTAATTTGAAGAGGTCTTTCTGGTTAAATAAAGGTTAGAAAAAAGAAAAAAAAATCTACAATTACAATTGCAGATCCCATTGTTAAAGTTAACTTTTCTTTACTTTTATTCTATGTTCTTTATGACAGTTGTCCTGATATTAGACTTTTCTTCTAATTTTCTAATTCTAATTTTCTTTCTAATTGCAATATATTGAATCATAATCCCTGTATTGTGATGCGTATCGTATCACCAGATTACTGCCAATGCACAGCCCTACAATAAGACAATGTATCTGTAGACCAAGTATATCCATATTCACGTTCAAAACAGATATGAAATAAATGCATCCCAGCTTATTCAGATATTCTGCTACTGAACGAGTAAATATGAAAAAAAAATCCTTCTCTCTTCTATGATTATATTTTATATTTCCTCCCTACAATATCTATATATGTTCATTATCACTGGATGCATACCTTCCAGAAATGACATCTTATATCCGACTGAAACTGAAGCCTAACATGGAGCTAAGGCTCTGACATAGTCCCCCCACCCTCCTGCTCCCACTCCCTCTCAGTTAAATGTGGGCTAACGCCACAGACATAATCCCGTGTACATTTGCAGATCAAACTTGTAGTGATAAGTTAAGGTTATGAAACGTCTGGTGAGAACGACGGCTCAGCGGCAGCCAGCAGGAACTCGACACTTTAGGGCTTAGCTCTGTCGCCGACAACAAATCCTTCAAGGTGGCCGAGCGGGCGGGCTGCACGAGTGAAACAGTTTTTTTTTGCCCAGGAGAGAGGAAAGGAGAGGAAAGGACAGGAGAGGAGGAGAGAAGAGGGGAGGAGAGAACTCTCTCCCTTCAACCAGCTCCGCTAACCCCAGTTAACCTCAGACAAACACACACACAATCAACACACTGTAGTTAAAGGCTTAAACAATCACTAATGAGGGGACAGAATTCACTGACTTGCAACTTATGATTAATAAATATCACAGAGGGGGAAATGTGCATACTACAAAATATGACATTTGGCACTTCTTAGCGTGTCATTGCAAATTCATGAATGCCTGTGTGTTTGTTTGACGCAGAGAGACTGTAAGTGCACACTTTCTGTCGGACTAACAGCCCGAGGACTCCCCAGGGCGACGCCAGAGATGTGAACAAGTATATAAGTGTGTGTGCAAACGTGTGCCTGCACATCACTATGCTTGCAGCACTCCAGAATCATAAATACACATTTTTCCTCTTACCTGTAGCACTATTTATCAGTCTAGATTGTTCTGGTGTGAGTTGCCAAGTGTTGGAGATATCGGCTGTAGAGATGTCTGCCTTCTCTCCAGTGCCAAAAAAATAAATCTGAATAACTCAACATCAGTGTCTCTTTCCAGAAATCATGACCCAGTTATTCAAGATAATCCACAGACCTTGTTGTGAGCAGTTTCATGTAGGAACTACTTTCTTTCTTTCGGACTCCATCAACCAACTTTTTTCCACACAGAAGGAAGCGTGCACTACTAAGCTAGCTAACGCTACAGCTCAGCCGAGAAGGACGCCATTGTTCAGTAGAGAGAAAATAGTCCCTACATGAAACTGCTCACAACAAGGTCTGTGGATTATCTTGAGTAAACAGGTCATGATTTCTGGAAAGAGACATTGCTGCTGAGTATTTCAAATGAATTTTTTGGCACTTTGAGCACCATAAACCAGGCGCCATTTGGTTCCATTATATTTGACAGAGGGCAGACATCTCTACAGCCGATATCTCCAACACTCTGACACTCACACCAAAACAATCTAGACTGATAAACAGCACTACAGGTAAGAGAACAAATATGTATTTTTGAGTTTGGCATGAACCGTCCCTTTAAACACCAGGGGTTGTTGTTTTGGATCTCATTCCAATATTGTGGAGCTGTTTCGACGTAACAGCCTGTGTCTGTGTGTGTGTGTGCGTGTGCGCGTTTGTGGGTACGTTGCATTCTACAAGGATTGAGGCAAGAGGCGTCTGTATTCCCTCCTCTGCCACCTGTTTTACTTCTGGGCTGAAGACAGGAGCATGTTTCCACACTGAAATTGGCAGGCTTACATACACTCAAAGAGGGTGACTCTTTGTGTGTGTGTGTGTGTGTGTGTGTGTGTGTCTGTGTGTCTGCGTAGGACAAGACGAGAATGACAGAGCGAAGAAACAGACAGGGTGACTCAGGTGCCCTCAGTCACAACCCATTGGTTCTCCTAAAATGCATCATTCATGCCCTGCAGCCAATCGCGGCCTGCCATGTGGTGCTGGCGTCTCATTGGAGGATTGCTATTTAGCAAAGTGCTCTCAGGCGAATGATGGGCAGGGTCCCGGGGATGGAAGTGAAATGCGGTGCTTGAGAGCTGGGTATTTTGTGGAACCGTTTTCTATTTCTGGGAGGCAAACACTTTTAGAAGGATCACTGAGTCTTAGCAGCAACACGTAGTTTACAGCACATGAAACGAGGTGATGCTGCACGATGAAATCAAAATTAACGACCTTCCTCTTCAACAGATTTGATACTTGTCACTGTTCTGCAGATTTTCTTCCTGCCCTGTGCACCAGTAAGAAGCACCGGGTGTTTGTGTTTTACCAGTGTGTTCTGTGCTCGCTGCTAATGGGTGCTGTATGCGGCTTAGGTACTGCCAAGGTCAATTACTGCACAGGTAGAGGCTTTTGGCTGCACCGTATTATTGCTTAAGCACACTCGGGCCAGTAATAGCTACTAACTAAGATTATACAGAGTGCCCATGGCTTGTAAGCCACTAATCCAGTGCTGTGAATGGTTCTGTTCCATATCAAATCTGACCATTTATTTCATCAACCAGCTGCTTCCATCATTAGCTTATACTGCTTTTAATGCATTTAAACATCTAACTTTTCTTTATCAATTATTGCTTGCTAAAAAAGATCATTCATTATGATTCAAACAAATGCAAACTATTTAAAATGATTGTATTTATAATATGTGCATACATTTGAGGGACTATTGTGGTGAAAATAACGCACGAGCAGTGTCTAAATACTTCACTGTAGGCCTGAAAGTAAATGTTAAATTGTTCCGTAAAAAGGTGTAAATCATCTTAAAAGGAGACCTTTGCACGTGGCTATAGCTGAACAACTCTAACACACACACACATGCACGGAGCACCAGAGAATAGAGGTGCCAAATGAGGTCATCTGGAAAATAAGTTGCTGTATGAGACAGCAAGAAGCTCTCCTACAAGATGATTTGATGATATGAAGTGCAGGTAATGTGTCTCGAGGCCAGTGCGACACGGAGAACGTGCTCAGGGATTCACTATTTCGCAGAGCCAAAAAAAAAAAAGAAGTGTCGTCAGCTTTCACACTGGAAAGAAACGCAGGAGAAAAAAACTAATTGCTGACGTTGAGTTTCATTCTCTAATATCACACTCAAGACAAACCCATAAATAAAACATTGTGTTATAAGATTCAATTCTTTTTTTTCCCCCTCGCAATTTACGTGGACCTCAGTGGGAAGTGTGTCAGGTTTTGAAATAATCAGAACTCAAAAGATGAAAATACCAGAATAAATATATTTGCTGCAGCGAGGGAAGAATGACTGGAATATCCACTTTGGAACAGACTGTCCTGCCTTCTGTGGTCTGTTACACGCAGTCTGCAGGGCACACACACACACTAACACACACTCACACACACACACACACACACATTCTGAAAGCGTTGCCTGGCTACAGACACACACAGAGCGCTGTTAAAGTAGATGCTACCACTACTTTAACTCCCTTTAATCATACTTGCACACACACGCTCATTCGTACACGGGCAGGTACACACCTGAATGCGCGCACACACACACACACACACACACACACACACACACACACACACGGACAAACAGCCATTCATGGTGGGCATGAACAGAAATGTCAGAAAAGCATTTAAGGACAGCAGCGTTGTTCACAATTCAGCAGCACCTGAAGTGCTAAAAAAAGACAAAGACAAGCAGCCGGTTACAAAACCACAGACGTCACAGCCATTTGGAGGTGAGGCCTTCGCTACAATGAACAATACCAGTATATTGATGTCAAATGAAAAGCCAGATGGTCCGCATCCTTCCACTGTGGTTTAAATCACATTTTAAAACAATTGTCAACTCACTCATACATCCTATGATTGCATGGAAGGCAAGGAGAGTGCAAAGTAACAGAGAGAAGGAGGGATGAAAACTGAAATGTTGGACTGCAAGAGGAAGCTGAGGGAAGTCCGTTATTGTGCCACAGGGAGGAGTGAAGCATATATGGGATACGAATAAAAAGGCAACAACTGAGAACGATGTGAAAACACTTAGAGCCGTTTTCTTTAAGTGTTTTTAAAAGTAGACTGAAGGAGTTGGAGGAAGGTGCATCAGGTTGTAGATGCTCTGAACGACTATTTGTCTCTATGTGATCTAAGATATGATGACCTGATTTGTTAGGATGCAGGGATTCAGATTTATTTTTTATTGAATGAATTGAATTAAGCTTTTCTTGGTTAAATATACTTTAAATATATAAATTAGCAACTGCAAAAACATGAGGTATGCAGGGAGGGGCAGACATGTTGAGGTCAAGACTTCAAGTGACCTTAGTTAATGGGATTCTGATTCTGTACACCTGCACATCAGTATCAGCCGACATTGGCTTTGTTGACTGGCATCAACCTATTAATATGACATCCATAAATGGCAGTGGCCAATGTTTTTCTGTTGTTTCACATCAATTCTGCACAGACTAAAAAGCAGGACTCGAGACTAACATCGTTCCGTCATCTTGGGGACAATAGCGAACATGTACCTGACAGTATCTGAGCTTCATGCTCTCCACCCAACACACAGAGATCTCTCCCAGTACACCCTCAGGATGAAAAGTCAGTAAACTTCTCATTGACGCACGTTATTTATGTGAGGTTGAATCTATGGAAGATGTGGTTTTAACTGTCGACATCTTAAAGGAGTAGCACCACTAATTTTGTTGTGTTTTTTTAATGATACAATGACAATAAAAGGCACTCTGACTCTGACTCTGATTCGGATTCTGGTTAACGTTAGCTATTAGCAGCCGAAGGGGGAGCTAGCAGCTATCAGAGTTACATTATGATGCGTTCAAGCTCTATTTGGTTACAATGAGTATTGGGCGAAGGTGAAACAATATCATGACGTGTCGTGTAAAACATAGTTCTTGGCAACAAATTGAGGTAGAATTTTTTTTTAATGTTTTCGCAGCATTACAAACTAGATATTAGAGTGGGAATTAAAATATATTATAAATAGTAAAAAGCTTTTGAAGCATTTTTAAATATGTTTTTCATGTGTTATATTAAAGGTTGTTTTATAAATGTGTATGATTAAATTTGTGCTCATTCAAATGTAGAGTAATGAATGGCTGAATGACTTCAAACAGTTTTTATTTTGTTTTTAAATACGAATATTTCTTTGTTTCCTTGGTACAAAATAGGGAATAAATAACAACAAAAACAGAAATGGCATCGGCGACGAGCCAAAGTGCTGTTTTTAACCCCCGATTTCAGTGCATTATAGCAGGAACTTTACCTGTGAAGCCCATGAGAGCTCCCTCTCTGGCCTGCTGCCTCAGCCCCTCCACATCTTTGTAGTCAATGTAGACCAGATCGATGGCCTGCAGCCCGAACGCTTTGGTGGTCACAACCACCTTCTGCCTCGCGTATAGGAGCTCCCTGGCATCTTTGGTACGAGTGGCACCTGGAGAACAAAACGTGGGGGTTCACACACATCTTGTAGGTCACAAGACATTTAAGATCTCTTGAACATAAGCAAGGAAATACAAAGTGTAGATGAGGGTGATGAAGAGATGAATGACAGAGTCAGAGAGACAGAAACCAGGACAGCCCCAGTGGTTCAAAAAGAGATATTAAAGTCTGCTCAGTTCTTGACCCATACTTGTACAGTTCTCTGCTTGTGCCACATCATCTCCTCTGTATCCATAATATTGCCAGCTGCCTGACTTGTTTTTTAGGCACCAGTTCCTCTCTGGCATTCCCACCTACGTCCACACTCATCTTGTCACACTTTCCTTTTTTGGCCATGCAGAATAATACGGCGACACTGGTCTAATAAACCCCACTCGCATATATGCAGATTCTGACCAATCATACGATGTCAGGTAACAAATGACAGACCTAACCACAGTTTATTTAAAATGACTACAATCAAACTTCAGAGAATAGATAACGATTTAAACAGTCTTTACTTGTGGTAAGTGGCCATAGGCTACATGTAATCATAGCTACTTAGGTGTCATACAGAAAATAATGGACTTGGTAGAGGAAGTGCATCTTCACCCATATCTCATTTGTTATTTTTGTCCATCATTCACACATCCCACATCCACAAATCATCTCTTCATTTCAATAAAATACCACTTTGCCTGCAGTCCTTTAATCATTCACTTAAACAGGAAAAGGACTGACCCATGAGACAGTCAGATTTTACAACAAATGTTGTCCGCCACAAATCCAGAAAAAGAGGAGAGAGAATTCAACATGAGCTGCCAACCAAGTGTGAGAAAGTGAAGGTGTAAGAGCTACCTATGCTGGCACAGAAGTCATCAGAGCCGAACACCACGCCGTCATGGTGGAGACCAGCCTTGGGAGCGAGCCGACGGATTTCCTCGCACACCGCCTGGAGAGAATATATATTGGTATAATACGGGCTGACTAAAGTGGCACAGGTGTAAAGAGGGAGAGAAACGTTGGACATATTGGCACGGATGCTGCTGAGTAAATCTAATTATACTCCAGTGTTTCGACAGTAGTTCAAATACTGTGGATTCCTGAGTTTCCTTATGCAGGGAAGAAGCACCAAAAACAGCCTCATCATCAGACTAAAGTCTCTCTAACAATTATTGCAGCTTCCTTTCCATGCAGACAGATATTAATGTACTTGTAGCGGTACATATCGGTACTTTTTGAGTACCATTCCTAACGTTTCTGTACGAGTAAGGGCTGAAGCTGTACATTTTTAAACTTGTCAAGCACTGAAAGCTGCAGCTGCTTATTCCATGACCATGTTTTATATGTATCTCCTGATTTAAATGCTATTTTCACTCATTACAGACCTTTTTATTGAGGCAAAGTTCTTTGTGTTAAGACAGCGTTAAACACTGATGCATGAAGAAGTTCATTTATTTCATCAAATTTTAAAAACAGGAAGATTTTGCAGGGAATTTATGCTTTGTAAAGAGAGGCACTGACATACAAGTCAGGTATCGTATTGGTACCTGCATCAAAAAATGTCAAAACAAGACAAAACCAGTAGCCACTATTATTATCGAATGAGCAAAAAAAAAAAAAAAAAAATCTGGAATGTGATTGTGTGTGTTGAAGAGCGTGAAACAATAAGAATGTGTCTCCTGGCTTTTGCCGGCCTCCAAATTAATTTCACCACTAGCTGTGCCACAGTGGGGTTTTTTTTTGGGTGTGTGTTTTTCCGTGCTTGTAACCTGGGGTTCAGTCTGGGCAAAAGATACAGGGTGTTCTCCAGAAAGCACACAGAGGCACCCCCTGCCATCCAAACACACACACACACACACACACACACACACACACACAAGTACACACTGACAACCACAAACACAGTCGCAGAATTAGAGTAGAGAACCAAAAGACAAATCAAAAGGAGGAAGGACAGCTTGTTTCTCCCCAAATGCCCAAAACCATGCCCTTTTCCCCATGTAGCTGAAGGTCGCGCTGTACTATAACAGGAACCGCTTTGATGCTTGCCAAAATATCATTAAGAACTTTTCCACTATGATGATATTAAAACAGTTCTAATTAAAAAATGTCAGCGTGTCTGGAGAGGGATAGAGAGAGACACGCACGCAGACAGACAGAGAAAGGAAAATCAAAAAAAAAAAAAAAAGGCTCATTTTGAGAGACTGTCCGAAAAGCTTTGAAACCCTTTCATTTTGGACACGTGGAGTGCTCCGCTCGCTGACACAGTCTTTAATCTAAAGCGAACAATGGACAAACAGCAAAAATGTCTTACGCAGGCAGTTTTGTTTGTAATTTACCTTAAAATTGAGCAGGCCCACAGCGGTTTCCACAAAGGTGACCAAGCGAATGGGTACTGTCAGTGCCCGTCCTTTCAAGTTGTGCTGAAATCTGTCAACAAACTAAGCACACAGAGACAATCGCATGCACGACTCATTAACAGCACCCACTGCTTCTGTAAATAGAAAGCAATAAACCTCGAAAACAATCACAGTAAATGAATTTGTACTCACTACTTTGTCCCATCAGTGGTCACATTCATTTGTGTTTTCTTGGAGCATCTATATTGTTTACAGCATTTGCTGCTGTAAAAATACTTCCCAGACTGATATCAGCTTGAATCTATTTCCAATTTTGTGTGTGATATGCGAAGATCTTTAAGGAAAAATTATGTTTTAGTGGGCTGTGTTCATGTTCAAGTTCCAGCTATTCTGCAGCTGCCACCCTCAGTGGACTTATCAGTGCATTATTGGTTATATGAACGAGAAAAACAGGAAACTTGTGTTGAGCTATGGAGTCAGAGTGAATTTAAAACCAGGAGAAACAAAAGTTCAGCAGTAAAAATACATAAATGATATGACATATCTTTTAAAATCCACTGTGGGGTAAGAGACAGAGCGGAGAAAAAAAGAAATCTTAACACGTTAAAGCTCACGTTTGATATGAATCTTGACACCTTTATTACCTGCACTGCTCACATTTCCGTCCTTACTCAGAGAAACATCTATGAAGGGTTCAAATGGCGGAGAGAGCGAGCACGGGAGAGCAGCAACAAAAGCGGGTGAAATGAAATATTTTACATTATCACCAGGGTTCCCCCTTCGTCTGAAGTTCTTCTGCTCTACCTTCTTTCACAGGCTTCGCGCAAACTACAGCATGTGCTCCCCCGAGAGAGTGCGCACACATGTAAATGCGCACGTGCACGTGAATACACACGGCCAAAAACCAGAAAAGAAACAAAATACCCGAAAAAGGGAGAAGAAACAAGATTTGGGATGTCTTTGAGTGTGTTTTACTCCTACATTATTCTGTTTTGCGTCCCCCCTCCATGGCAGGGAACAGGGAGACTGGAGCAACAATCAGAGTGTGATGTGACACTTTGCTGAGGCCTTTATTCTGCACGACTCCTGCTAATATGCAAGCTCACCTAAGTAGGGCTTTAAAACCAAGTTTAAGTCTTTGAAGACCAAAGCATTTCAATTTTTTCCAACAGACCAGTTCACAGCTAGCCCTGGACTGCCAGTGGGGTAGCCCAAATTCCAAAATCTATCATCTGGAAACACACAAAAGCCCCCTCCGTCAGATATTTTCTTTCAAAGCCAGTCAGAAAAAAAAAGAAAAGAAAAAAAAAAGAAAAGGAGAGGGCGCAAAAGCTCAGAGTAGAAATGTCTAACTCCATGTCCCCCCTTCCTCTCCTTTTTCCTCGCTCCCTCTTTGACACACCAGGAAAAAGACAGATATAAATAACCTCAGGTACAGCACTGCTATTTTTCTAAATGAAGAGCAAAACAACCCCCGTGCTCGCACTCACCACTCTTGTTCTCGAAAACTGAAAGAGTGGGCCTCCATTGAAGGATTTCAAAAAATAGGGGCAATTTTAATCATCTCTCCATTCAATCTCAGTTGGATAAATCATATCTGAGAGATTTGCATAAATACAAACCATCAAAGACTTTTCATCTTCAAAGAGGTTTTCAAGACCCAATAGGCTTTGTACTGTAATCATCTGAGGTCACAACCCTGTGGGAGCAAGGCTGCTATGGCAACATAAAAACTAACGCTGGGGGCTTAGCATAATATCCCCCCTCCTTCGCAAACACAGGAAGGGGTGGAGGGGGGTGTCCGAGAGGGAGTGTGAAAAGAGGGTGTAGATAAACCTATTTCTGTGACAGAGGAAACTAGATAGATACGGCCCGTTGTGGGGAAACCTAGCTGATATTACACACAGAGATTACCACCGTGACACCGTGCCACGCAAACCCCCGAACAAGGCCGCGGCGAGCCGGGCAGGCTGTTTGGATCCTGCTGAAGGCAAAACAAATGACAGCTCAATGCGGTACCGCTCGCTAAAGAGCCTCCTCGCCTCTCTGATTACATGTTTCTGTCCTTGTGCTGTATTCTCCTCTTCAGCTATTATACACTTTGAGGGCCTGATTTACACTGCATAAGAGCCACTATAGTGCTGGTTTATTGTTCCGCAGCCGCATACAGCAGCCATTAGCTGTCAATGGCTCTCAAAACTAGGACCCTTTAAGATGTTATTCACTACTGAATTGGAGAAAAAAAAAGTAAAGGAAAGAAAAAAGAAGAAATAACACCTCTTCTTGCCATTCAAAGCCACGCTACAAACAAGCCCTCTGACAATTTCACCATCCAATCATGAAAAGAGAAGGAGGGAGAGATGGAGCTAGAGAAAGGAGGCTATAGTGGGACAAGTTTCAATTAATTTTCTTCAAAAGGGGGCCAGATTAAATGTTTCCGGCCTGCTGAAGTGTTCATTTCACAGAGGGGAAGCGGAGAAAGGGATGAGGGGAGGGGACAGGAGGAGGAGTAGAGGAGGAGGAGCGGGACAGGGTGCGATTCTTTCGGTCCCAGTGCACACCAAATAGTGTGGCGGGCAAAGAATGCACACGGCTCCGAATCTGTGTGAGAATTGTCCTCAGACAAAGGGAGGGAGTTACGCCTGTTATAGCCCAATAAGGCCTGTCAGTCACACAAGGGCCGGGGGAGAGGAGAAAGGCAGAGCTAAAGATTTCCACACAAAGGGAAACAAGCAAGTCCATCTTTTAGCGACAAATCAGTCTGGAGGTTCCTGCGCTAATATCAATAAAAAAAGGGGAGAAAAATAAACAAGTGAGGGATTTACTGCGCTGCCTTACACGAGTGGAGAAAATCAGACACATGCTTACCACACAGACATGTGAATGCACGCACAGAGAGGCATGTGTAAAGAAGACACGGAGAAACTTTGAGGGACAAAGATGAGATTAAACCAAATGCATCACGGTCCAATCCAGAGCTACAGACGTGACCACTCCAGAAGCACACGCATGCACCTGCTGATGCAGAAACACCCTGTTATTCCCACATGCAAACAGATTTACAGCGTCTTTATGAAAAGAAAAATTAAAAAAAAAAAGCATAAGCAGGCGATTATATAATCATTTTATAGCTCTCAACGGGCCGTGATTTTCAGCATAATAATAACAGGCTGGCAAAAAAAAAAAGGAAATTAATGCGGAATAAAATTGACTTAAGTGAGGAAAAGTAGCAAAGGGAGAAACGGCTGAGCTGAGGGAGAGAATTAGTGAACACCTGTCAGCAATTATACTTGGAAGAAAGAAAGAAAGGGCAGCAGGAAATAGATGTGTTCTAATTAAAACCACTAGTTAAAAACTTCCTGCTCCTGCCCCAACACGAGTGTACAGCCTAGTAACACTGAGGGAAAAGCCTCACTACACACCCTCCTTTCACTTCTCTCTCTCTATCAGCCAGTTCAAAAATGCTTAAGTAAACTTTTAAGCATATAAAAGTGTGTGCAAAGAGAGAGTTAAAAGTAAAATGAAATAAAAATACCGCGAGCCGTGACAAATTTTCAGGGAAAAGTGCCCCAACCCAGCACCTCTGAACTGTATTCGGACACAAACGGTGAAGCAAGCAGACAGTAACCCAGTTCCTCCTGGTAAGCGAACCATATGGAGCTGATCAGAAAGGCCCGCATTAATGATGTCACTGTCTCTTGACCTTTTGGGACCTGACATCCGTACAGCGCCCCTTTATAGAAAGCCAGAGGGATGGCCAAGCTCAGACAAACACCTCTTAACTCAACGCTAGGCCGCGGGGCCAGTTCATACAGAACAAATTACAATTTATAAGGACAAAGATTGTGGGCGATCATTTTGGATTTGTTGTTTCACGTGTGCCTTTATTAATATCCACTGTGAGAGTGCAAACGCTTGGAATATTTAATGTAAAATGTATCAAGTACCAAAGGCAACTGGATGTGCACTCTCACGCTTTTGACTTTTAGATATTAGTTTGTCTTCCTCATACACCACTGAGAGGACAGCCTTCCAACTTAATATTCACGAATACAGTGTGCATAAATAACGGATAAACTTTTTTATTCATTATACCTGTCTGGCCCAGTGCTTCAAGACTGATTAAATTAAATCTTAGCCACAACATGACTCTGTTCGAGGCAGCTTCCAGTAAGTTCAGCGGTGGCAGAAGGCACTGTCGTGTTGTTACAGAAAGCTATCGGGCTTCTGAAGCTAATCCGAAGAAATGTCATCCGTTTCTTGAGCAGTGGCCAAGAAAAACACCCTGCCTGTCCCTGAGTCCCTGCCACAGGGATCGATTCCCACTTTTACTGGGAAATGGAAAAGTTTGTTATGATTGCTTTGAAGATTCCCGCGGTTTCCTCTTACTTCATGAGTTTGTGTAAGAGCACCACTGTGTTCTTTTAAAAGACACCCAGAGGTGAAGGAGAGAGAAAAGTCATGGGTATTTTTTAAGCCTTGTTTTGGTTTTTGCATGTGTTGCAACTTTTGTTTTGTTGTTTCAGGAAGTGGGCTACACGTGGTTCATCCTTATCCTTAAGAAAAAAAACTACAGGAGCTCTTTTAACATGGGCCAATATTTGGAACTTACCCATTGCACCTCCTGCGTGTCCTCCACTTTGGGCAACATGATGGCGGGAGGGAGAACCTCAGCCTGCAGGATGACCTGCAGGTCAGCCTCAGCTAAGCCACTGGACACCGAGTTCACCCTCACACACTTCTCTGTCCGGCCCAGGTCCAGTTCTGCTAACATCTTAGGAATGGTCTCCCTGGCCTCTGTCTGCAGAACAGGAAGAGAAAACAGACAGAAATCAGAATTATTGCACATGATGCATAACATTTTCAAAAGTAGCATAATCATTATGAGAGACGACACCCCAAAAATATACTAGAAAAATGCTACCATGTGCTACAGAGAGGTTGAAAACTGGTGACTTGTTATTGCTCAACTCCACATTTAAAAAAATGCATAGATGTAAGTCAGTTCCATTCACTAAAAAAAGTGCTGGAGAAAATGTTTAAGAATGCAATAAAAGTCCAATTTCCCCCAAGGAAATGTGGCTACATAAATTATATTGACTATTAAGCATGATTGCTAAAATAGGCAACGCATTACAGACATAAATAAAGTGTGATCATAGTAGGTGATGGAACAAAGCATACACCAATCTGGAATAAATAATATCAAGTTGAAACATCAACATATATAAAAATAATAATACAATAACGCAGCACACCTGCACTTGCCCTTAACTGCAGTTTATACATATACATATTCATACAGTGTGCCAACAATCAACAAAACAGACGCTGCCCGCTCAAACTTTGCTCCCTCTCAATGCAGGCATTGTGTGAGCTGAGCAGGAAGAGAGACAAGGAGGATGGAAAAATCAAAGAGAAGCCATACAGTCCCAACTTCTATCAGTAACACAGTAGCACACGCCGCTATATTCAAACCAGATGCTGGGCTACGGGAGCAGAGAGAAGGAGGGACAGAATGGGGAGAGAAGTCCGGCTGGAGAGAGGAGAGAGGCTCTCTGGGAGAAATGTGGTCCGAGTTAAGCAGCATGAGGAAATGGTAGCTTAGGAGTTGTCAGGTCAGATCAGAGGCTGGAGCCGTTGAGTGCTTGTGTGTGTGTGTGTGTGTGTGTGTGTGTGTGTGTGTGCGTGAGTGTGAGTGTGTGTGTGTGAGTGTGTGTGTGTGAGTGAGAGAGAGAGAGAGAGAGAGAGAGAGAGAGAGAGAGAGAGAGAGAGAGAGAGAGAGAGAGAGAGAGAGAGAGAGAGTGTTGTGGAGATGCTCAGATTGGGATTTTTTTTTCTCCTGTTTCCACTTATACTACTAAAAACTTTCTCAAAAGAAAACTAGAATTACATGGATGCTTCACACACATCTTTAACCTGACAGCAAAGATCTACATGATCAGCACAGTTTAAAGGTGGGCACCCAAGATTGATGTAACCAATTTAACATACGACCAAATCTCTCCCCTTCTGTTTGAGTTATGATGCTGAATAATGGCCACAAAAGTGTTTTATGCAGAATATTATGCTGTCACAGTGCAGTTGACCTCTGACCTTTTGGGTAGAAAATGTCTCCACTTCATCACTTAATTATATTAGGCATTTAAGTGAAATCTTGTCATAATTAATGGTTGAATTGCATTCACCAGAATAAACAAATGCAAGGCCAAGTGACACTGACCTTTGACCTCCAAAATCTACTCAAGTAATTGCTGGATGTTTGTGGCAAATTTTAAGAAATTCCCTCACAGTGTTCTTGTGATACTGGGTTCACGAGAAAGAAATGAAAGAGGTCACAGTGGCCTTGACCTTTACCTGTGACAATAAAAGTCTAATCACTTCATTGTTAACATTGGTGGACATTTGTGCCAAATTTGAAGAAATTCCCTTCAGCCTTCTTGAAATATCGCCTTCACAAGAATGAAGCAAACGTGAAGTGACCTTGATCTTTGACCAATCAATCAATCAATCAATTTTATTTATAAAGCCCAATATCACAAATCACAATTTGCCTCACAGGGCTTTACAGCATACGACATCCCTCTGTCCTTAAGACCCTCGCAGCGGATAAGGAAAAACTCCCCAAAAAAAACGGTAGAAACCTCAGGAAGAGCAACTGAGGAGGGATCCCTCTTCCAGGACGGACAGACGTGCAATAGATGTCGTACAGAACAGATCAGCATAATAAATTAACAGTAATCCATGTGACACAATGAGACAGAGAGAGAGAGAGAGAGAGAGAGAGAGAGAGAGAGAGAGAGAGAGAGAGAGAGAGAGAGAGATACAGGTAATGACAGTAGCTTACAACAACATTAATGAAAGTAATAATATTATAGTTATAGTTCTGGCTACTGTGGTACAATATGTTGAAAGTATGTATTAATATCTGACAGTATACTTGTGTGACAATAGTCATATGTGTATAATAACAGTACAAGTATGACTAATGACTAATGATGGCAGCAGCAGCAGGAGGCATCTGGCAGGACCACGGCAGCAGCACAACCACACACGTCACGCTGTCCAGGCACCGCTGCGGTATGAGTTAATCTGAGAGACAGTGGAGCACAAAGGCTCCAGAGAAGAAGCCGAGTTAGTGACATCCAGAATGGCCGAGTTAGCAAGATGCAGTAATAGGATGAGAGAGAGAGAGAGAGAGAGAGAGAGAGAGAAGGAGCCCGGTGTATTATAGGGGGGTCCTCCGGCAGACTAGGCCTAAGTCAGCCTAACCAGGGGCTGGTACAGGGCAAGCCTGAGCCAGCCCTATCTATAAGCTTTATCAAAGAGGAAAGTCTTAAGTCTAGTCTTAAATGTGGAGACGGTGTCTGCCTCCCAGACCGTAACAGGAAGATGATTCCACAGGAGAGGAGCCTGATAGCTGAAGGCTCTGGCTCCTGATCTGCTTTTGGAGACTTTAGGGACCACGAGTAACCCTGCGTTCTCAGAGTGCAGTGTTCTGGTGGGATAATATGGCACTATGAGCTCTCTAAGGTATGACGGAGCTTGACCATTTAGAGCTTTATAAGTTAACAGTAGGATTTTAAATTCAATTCTGGATTTTACAGGGAGCCAGTGCAGAGAAGCTAAAACAGGAGAAATATGATCTCGTTTCTTAGTTCCTGTTAGTACACGTGCTGCTGCATTCTGAATTAGCTGGAGAGTTTTTAAGGACTTACTAGAGCTACCTGATAATAGAGAGTTACAGTAATCCAGCCTTGAGGTAACAAAAGCGTGGACCAATTTTTCTGCATCTTTTCGGGTCAGGATAGGCCTAATTTTCGCAATATTACGCAGATGAAAAAATGCAGTCCGTGAGGTTTGCTTTAAATGAGAATTAAAAGACAAATCTTGATCAAATATTACTCCGAGGTTTCTTACGGTAGTGCTAGAGGCCAGAGCAATGCCATCTAGAGAAACTATGTCATCAGATAAAGAGTCTCTGAGTTGTTTGGGGCCAAGAACAATAACTTCAGTTTTGTCAGAATTTAACATCATGAAATTGGTGCTCATCCAATTTTTTATGTCTTTAAGGCAGTTATGGAGTTTAGTTAATTGATTACTTTCTTCTGGCTTCATCGATAAATACAACTGTGTATCATCCGCATAACAATGGAAATTTATAGAGTGATTTCTAATGATGTTGCCTAAAGGAAGCATATATAGAGTAAATAGGATTGGTCCGAGCACAGAACCTTGCGGAACTCCAAAACAAACCTTGGTACGTAAGGATGATTCATTACGAACGTCAACAAATTGAAAACGATCAGATAAATAAGATTTAAACCAGCTTAGTGCTGAACCTTTTAGGCCAATTAAGTGATCCAGTCTCTGCAGTAGAATTTGATGGTCAATTGTGTCAAACGCCGCACTAAGATCTAATAAAACAAGAACAGAGACGAGTCCTTTGTCTGAAGCAATCAGAAGGTCATTTGTAATTTTAACTAGAGCTGTCTCAGTGCTATGATGCACTCTAAATCCTGACTAAAATTCCTCAAATAAATTATTATCCTGGAGAAAATCACACAGCTGGTCTGCGACTACTTTCTCAAGGATCTTTGACATAAAGGGAAGATTAGATATTGGTCTATAGTTGGCTAACACCTCTGGATCCAGGGTGGGCTTTTTTAGTAGAGGTTTAATTACAGCTACCTTAAAAGACTGTGGTACATAGCCTGTTAATAAGGATATATTGATCATATCTAATATATGAGTGTTAAAGGAAAGACCTCCTTAAGTAGCCTAGTTGGGATGGGGTCTAAGAGACACGTCGATGATTTAGATGAAGAAATCACTGCGGTCAATTCTTGAAGAGAAATTGGGGAGAAGCAATCTAAATATATATTAGGTCTTACAGCTGTGTTTGAGGTTAGATAGGTACTATCTGAGGACAGGAGGTCATGAATTTTGCCTCTAATAGTTAGAATTTTGTCATTAAAAAAGCTCATAAAATCATTACTGCTAAGGGCTAAAGGAATACAAGGCTCAATAGAGCTTTGACTCTCAGTCAGCCTGGCTACAGTGCTGAAAAGAAACCTGGGGTTGTTCTTGTTTTCTTCTATTAATGCTGAGTAATAGTTTGCTCTGGCATTGCGGAGGCCCCTCTTATAAGTTTTGAGACTGTCTGTCCAGATTAAACGAGATTCTTCCAGTCTGACCACCAAAATCTTATTGCATAATTGCGCAAGTTTGTGCCAAATTTGAAGAAATTCCCGCAGGGTTTTCTTGAGATACTGGGTTCATAAGAATAAAATGAAAGAGGTCACAGTAACCATGACCTTTACCTGTGACAACTACAATCTAATCAGTTTATTATTGACTCCAAGTGGACCTTTGTGCCAAATTTGAAGAACTTACCTAAAGATACTTTGAGATATTGCAATCACCAGAATAAAACAAACATGAAGTCAAGTGACCTTGAGCTTTGACTAACAAAATCTAATCAAGTAATTGCTGAGTCCAAGTGGATGTTTTTGCCAAACTGAAAGAAAATCCCTCACAAGCCTTATTGAGATATCACATTCACCAGAATGAAAGAAACCAGGCACCGCAGTGACTTTAACCTCTGACCACTAAAATCGAATCAAATAATTGTATAGTCCAAGTAAACAACTGTGCCAAATTTTAAGATGTTTCCTCACAGTGTTCTTGAGATATCATGTTCACTAGAACGAGATGGAGGAGGACACAATGACCTTGACCTTTGACAACTTAAGTGTAATCAGTTAATCGTTGACTCCAAATGGATGTTTGTGCCAAATCTAAAGAAACTTTCTCCACGCTTTATTTAGATATTGTATTAACGAGAATCAAACAAAAAGGTCACAATGATCTTGACCTAGAACAACTAAGGTCTAATCAGTTTATTGATGACTCCAAATGGAAGTTTGTACCAAATTTAAAGAAATTTCCTCATGGCCTTCTTGAGATATCGCATTCACCAGAATGAAACAAATGCAAGGTCACAATGACTTTGACCTCTGACCACCAAAAATGAATGAAATTATTGTTGAGTCCAAGTAGACCTTTTTGCCAAATTTAAAGAAATTCCCTCACACTATTCTTGAGCTACTGGGTTCACGAGAAACGTCAGAGGTCACAGTGACCTTGAACTACAACAACTAAGGTCTAATCAATTCATCATTAACTCCAAATGGACGTTTGTGCCAAATTTAAGGAGATTCCCTCAGGGTGAGATATTGTGTTCACGAGAATGGGACAGATAGATGGACATTCAAACCAAAAACATAATGTCTCCAGCCACAGAGCAATAAAAATACTCTCAAACTAAAACCGATTACTAGATGTACCAGAGGGGTTTAGGAGATGCTTATTCATGAAATGAAACATGGATAATTAAAATACTGCACCACTGACTGCTGGTGGTTGCAAATGTGGCATCATGCTACGTGATGCAAAAAATATCTGAGAGGAACATCTAAAAAGGGCTGATCATTAGTAGAGCCATCACTGAATTATCACAATGAGCATGAAAGAGAAACTGTAGACAGATATAACATGGAGAGCCCATACATCACAATCTCTTGTAAAAACTAAAGTGGACTAGAGTCAACCCTGGTTCAGTTGTACGAGAGCTTATGGGGACCCCTCAAGGGTCATGGGACGGCTTCTGAGACAAAACAGCCCTCGCTCTGATCTCCTGGAATGCAGAACTGCACTTGATATCATGAACACCCCTCCAGTATCAATAAAATATGGTATCAAAGTACATATCAAAGATTTGCTCGGATTTAATAGGGGTCATGAGCGGGCTTGGACTGCTGCGCGTCGTCTATGTCTGCCTTTTGCCTCATTGAATGAGACAAGAGGGATTGTCACACCATATGATGAGAGCACTGTGATCTTTGACTAAGTTTTGCTGTAACCTCTCTGTTACTCTCTCTTACAAGCCAAGATAGACCCGTAACCGTAGCGTGGTAACTTAAAACGGATGGGGCGATTTACGCAGCCATAATTCACTCTTCATAAACCTGCTACTTGGTGGATTAAATTCTGTCTGTCCCTCCCAAGTTCATGGTGACTGGAGAAAATTGATCTGTGAGAACCGCTGGCTGCCTCGTAATGCCAGGAGTCACATTGATCCCTGACCAAACTAAATAAATAGTGATCCAGAGATGATCAAAAAGCATGGTTTATAACATTCACAGATCAAATAGACTGGAGAGCACTGAGACTCCCACTCTAACCTCAGCCTGATATACTAGCAGCCTGCATGTATAAAATTCTTTTAATGTAAGCAGAGACCGCTCATTGCAAGGATTGTCTCCTGCACTTTTCTTCTTTTGCGACGGTATTTCTGAAACCATGACGCCAGGAATGGCTAAGAGAAGGCCAGGTCACTGTGTACTATCCTTTCTTTTATCTCCTTTTTTCTGTAAAGAGAGAGAAAGATATTATTCCGCCAGACACCTTGACCCCTATGGGCTCCGCTACTCCGAGCTTGAATAAAGCCCTTTGAAAAGGAGATATTTTACATTAATGGACAGCCATCCAACAAGTTGCTTCAAAGCTCCCTCCCCAATCACCTGGTGTCCCATGGAGAGCTCGCCCCGACGTCAGCTCCATCTCCTCTTTGATTCCTTCCATCATCCTCATCATTAGAAGCTGACACACACGCAGGCAGGCAGGCGAGCGGTCGGCCAGGCAGGCAGGGCCGTAGAATGCATAGATACGCGCGAGAAGCTTTTCAAGTGCAGAGAAGCTGACCTTCCAAAGAGCGAGGTCAGCTCCTTAACACACAGCCTGAGCCTTGACGCTCAGGATCCTACGGAGTGCTGTGTATACGTGACACAGCATGGCTACCGCCTTGTAGACACCACATCAGACTGGAGCGTCCAAACTGATGTGTGTACAGTCCACAGCGGGACGGCCTTCCTCTCCAGCATCAGATCATGGATGACCAGCGCTGCCTTCATGCAGCTTGAAACAAGCAACGTCAAACATCGACAGACTTGGGGTGTAGACTTGCTCTCTGTCCCTTCATTCAATTTCAGTTAGATCTCAGGGCAGTGGTTCTTACTGTATATACTGGATGGAAATGAGGACAGGTAAAAAGTTCTGCTTGACCATGGACGGATTATCAGACAATGGGCCCCTGGGCACAAACATCAAGAAGGCCCCGCCATCTCTCATACACGGGAGCAAGACAGACAGACTCTTTGGTTGTTTGGTCTCTTTCTTTTGTTTGTTTTGCATCTCTCTGTAGTCGTTACACATCTCTCTATGGTTTTATATCTTTCTGTACTCTGTATGCTTCTTTTTGTGGTTGTTTTGTGTCTCTTAGTGGTCATTTTAAGTCCCTTTGTGATTGTTTTGCCACTTTTTGTAGTCTTTGTGACTCTCTTTGCAACTGTTTTGTGTCACTTAGTAGTCATTTAGTGTCTCTTTGTAGTTGCCTTCAGGCTCTTTGTAGTTATTTACATCTCAGTAGCCATTTTGTGTCCCTTTGTGATTGATTTGCCACTTTTTGTAGTCTTTGAGAGTCTTTTTGCAACTGTATTGTGTCTCTTTGTAGTCGTCACACAACTCTCTGTGGTTTTGTGTCTCTTTGTAGTCGTCACACAACTCTCTGTGGTTTTGTGTCTCTTTGTAGTCGTCACACAACTCTGTGGTTTTGTGTCTCTTTGTAGTCGTCACACAACTCTCTGTGGTTTTGTGTCTCCTTGTAATCATTTAGTGTCTTTTTGTAGTTGTTTTGTGTCTCTTAGTGGATGTTTTGAGTGTCTTTGTGGTTGTTTACATCTCTTTATAGTTGTTTTGTGTCCATTTGTGTAGCTTTTGTGAGTCCCTTTGTAGCTGTTTTGCATCTCTTTGTAGTCATTACACATCTCTCTGTGGTTTTGTGACTCTTTGTAGTCGTTTTGTGTCTTTTTGTTGCTGTTTTGTGTCTCTTAGTGGTTGTTTACATCTCTTCGTAGTTCTTAAGTGTCCCTTTGTGGTTGTTTTGCACATTTCGGTCGTCTTTGTGAGTCTCTTTGCAGCAGTTTTGCGTCTTTTTGTAGTCATTTTGTGTCCCTTTATGATACTGCCACTTTTCGTAGCGTTTGTGAGTCTCTCTGTAGTGGTTTTGCATCTCTTTGTAGTCATTACACAACTCTCTGTGGTTTTGTCTTTTTGTAGGACATTTTGTGTCTTTTTTTATTGTTTTGTGTCTCTTATTGGTCATTTTGAGTTTCTCTGAATTTGTTTACATCGCTCTGTAGTCATTACACATCTCTCTGTGGTTTTGTGTATTTTTGTAGATATTTGGCATCTTTATATAATTGTTTTGTGTCTCTTAGTGGTCATTTTGAGTCTCTTTGTAGCAGCTTATCGTCTCCATTTTGCTGCTTACATTTTTGTAGTCATTTTGTGTCCCTTTGTGATTGTTTTGCCATGTTCATGGTCTTTGTTAATTTCTTTTCAACTGTTTTGTGTCTCTTTCTAGTCATCTTGTGTCATTTTGTAGATGTTTTGTGTCTCTTATTGGTCATTTTGAGTCTCTCTGTTGTTTACATCCTTTTGTGGTTGTTTTTCATAGTCTTAGTGAGTCTCTTTGCAGCTGTTTTGTGTCTCTTTGTAATCGTTATACATCTCCTTGTAGTCATTCTGTGTCTCTTCATGGTATTGCCACTTTTTGTAGCCCTTGTGATTCTTTTTGTAGCTGTTGTGCGTCTCCTCATAGTCGTTATGCATCTCTTTGTAGTCAATTTGTCTTTTTGTAGTTGTTTCATGTCTCTTCATGGTCATTTTGAGTTTCTTTGTGATCGTTTTGCCACTTTCATAGTCTTTGTGACTCTCTTTGCAACTGTTTTGTGTCTCTTTGTAGTCATTACACAACTCTCTGTAGTTTTGTATCTCTTTGTTGTTATTTTGTGTCATTTTATAGTTGTTTTGTTTCTTTTGGTGGTCATTTTGAGTCTCTTTGTACTTGCCATTAGCCTTTTTCTTAGTTGTTTACATCTCTTTGTAATTCTTTTGTGTCCCTTTGTGATTGTTTTGCTGCTTTTCCTAGGCTTTGTGAGTCTTTTTGCAGCTGTTTTGTGTCTCTTTGTAGTTGTAACACATCTCACTGTGGTTTTGTGTCTTTTTGTACTCACTTTGCATCTTTTTGTAGTTGTTTTGTGTCTCTTGATAGTCATTTTGTGTCCCTTTGTGATTGTTTTGCCGCTTTTTGTAGGCTTTGTGAGTCTCTTTGCAGCTCTTTTGCATCTTTTTGTAATTGTTACACAGCTCTTAGTGGTTTTGTAGGCCCATTTATTAATCAATCCATGGGCATGACATGAAATGTTCATTAGAAATGGCATTTAACAGTGGTAGAATGTGTTTTCTAGGACATTACAACTGTGGGTATCAAGCATGTGAAAGCACGTGAAAGAACAAAACACATAAAAGACTAATGGCATGAATTAGGATCATTTACAACATTAACAAGACAGTGTAATTCTCCAAAAATGCCTGCATTCTCAAAAACAACTTGTACTTTTTGTAGAACACTCCTGTCATCACTGACATAGCGCCTTCAATCAGGGGAGTGCTGTGTCTTTTATTGAGAATGTACATACGGTTTAGTTTGAGGAGAGTGGGAAATCATGAGTCACAATGAGCATACTTGTTTTTCTGTTGTTTTTTTTTTCACCGTTTGAGAGCTGGCGTTTTGCATCCTGCTGTGCAACTCGCGATGCCATTTAAAATGAGCTGTATGACTATCGCAGGTGAAGGCTGCCTGCCTGAAGTGTGACTGTGTACGCATTTGTTCGTCTGTCTTTGTCAGTATGTGTATGTCGGCGGCACGTGTGTGTGTTAGTGGGCTTCAAGTCATTGAGGATGGGTTTTGACAAGTGGCACGCTGCACTCCAGAAAGCTGGAGTGAGATGACTGACTAATTCACGGCTACATTGATAACTGAGACGTAGCAGAAGGAGATTCAGGCCTTCACTCTGTCAGTTGGAGGCACACTGTGTTATCCGCTTTCCTGTCAGGGCAGACAACAAGACATAACTAGCAGGGTAGAGGCGGGAGGAATTTGTAAATCATGAAACCTGCTTGTCATTGTTGGTCAGAACTGACAGCCTGAGGTGGAAGAACAGCTAGTTGTTTCACACTATTTATTCACTTTAATTAGCCATGAAAGGATCTCATTACAGCTCTTTGGTTACAGTTCATTACAAGCTGCATTGCAATGTTTTGGGAAAATTAATTCCCAAGGCTATCAATCTATTTTGCAGGAAAAATGGAGAAGGTAAGGCTCATCATTCAGTGTCTTTACATATCTTATCTATTCTCTGCATAATTACAATTATTTGAAGTTTTGTTCATTGGTGATTATGCATCACAGTTTGTTAATGATTTATGTCTCATTTGCAACTCCCAGTACAGCTGTCTGCACCAATAAAGTCTGCCCAATTTAATGTTTGCCCAGACTACTCACAACAACAAACAAGAATAATTATGCTTAATTTGCTGAACACTCTCTATTAGCTTTATTTTAATTTCTATAAACAAATCATCTGCTAATGTATGCAGAATCTGTTGACGTCAGGATAAGATTTAATTTGTAGTCCGTTTGTAGTCTAAGTAGTATTAACTGATCACATTAGAGTGGCAGGTGAACAGTCCATGTGGAGACCAATAGAGGCAGAATGCAATGGTCAAAATGCAGTCTTGGAACCCATCAATTTAGCAACACTGTAGATTTTTCTTTGTAGTTGCATTCATATGATACAACCTCCAGAGCTGATAAATTGAAGCCAAAGCGCAAGTGCCAAAAGCTGCAACTCCTAAAATGGCCACTTGAGACTGGCTTGCAAAGTGAGTCAATCTCCATAGACACCCATGTTAAAATGCCCGACTTTACAGCAGCAACAAACATGTCTACATCCTGGAACTAGAAACAGTTTTCGTCTCTATAGCTAATTCCCCCCGTCATGACAACTGTACGGGGGTGAATTTTTGTATATAAGTCAACTGTTTACATTTTATTAAGGCTGTTAGCCCTGTTTCCACCAAACACTTCCGGTGTGGTACTTTTGGAACTAAAAGTAACCCTTCAGACATGGTACCTAGACCCTTGCGTTTCCACCACAAACAGTGGTCAGTTAGACAGTTAGTCCTTCTCAGGCAAGCTCAGGGGTTTAGTGCTGCCAGAGCCCACAGAAACAAAGCTCTGCAACTTCACTGCTGGATGCATCTAAATCCTACACACTAGATCTTAAAATCAATAACTGATTTCAAGACTGTGATTATTATCAGGGTGTCTAGTTGACTTACACTTGGCCTTATTACCAAGCTCTGAAGCTTAGCTGAAGGGTAATTTCAAATCATAATCATATATCTAAAGAATAAAAAATATCTGTTTCAACTGTATGTTTGTGTTTTATCAAAAAAACACAAAAGGTTTCAATAACATTCTTTTTTACTTTTTGGAAACAACTACAAATCATACATTTTGTAAAATGATGACACATTATCAATGAATGCTCATATTGCTCAGTCCTATCACATGAAGGCTTCTGTCACACCACAGAGGAAGAAAACCATACACAAAATGCACAATTAAGTCAATTAAAATGTGAATAAATGTTATTGAAGCAACTGCAACCATTTAAAATGTGCCAAGTCTTGGAAGAGCCTTCTAAGGATGGTTCTCAACTTGGTGTCATAATCACTTAATGTGACCAAGATGCTAATAAGGTGAACAAGGTGCTTTTTGATTCCATGTTTTTATATTTGTTTGTCTGTTTTTTGCTATGGACTTATTAATATATGTTCTTAATGCTGATATGGTGAGATTCCCTCTATAAGCCTCTCGGGGGGTTTTTAAATCTCACCTGCACAATCTGCTTACTGTATTCTGTCGGTTTTGTTTGCTTGTTTTTCTTTTTTACTGTGCAAATTAAAATTAAATAAAATAAAACACAACATGTAAACTGCAAACATGTGTCTTGAGCCCACATGTGAAAAGTGCAACTAACTGCATAATGACAACAAATGGCAAATGACAGCAAACCAGAGTGTGCAAACAGCAAAACAAACACCAAGCTTTTAAACCTGATGTCACAGTTCTATTGTTGAAGTGATTTCTAACTGCATAGCCAAAGAAAAGTTCATTTTTCATTTGCAGTATTATATTTGGCGGTATGGCTCTGTTCTGGGGCCACTCCGCCTTTCCTTTGCAATGAGAGCACATCTTTCTGCCCTTCCACATGCAAGCAAAGAAAGCCTGAGGCCTGAGACAGAAAGAGCAAACCTCCCTGCCCTTCCATGCACCTACATTGAGAGCCTAAGGCAGAGAGAGCAGCAGCAAAGACCCCCCGGGAACAGAACAGAGCAGTGACAAACAGAAATGACACTGATAAGTCAGACACAGCATGCAAAAGGAGGAGCTGAGGTAGAGGTGGGTTGTAAAGCAGCTTGCAGAGGAAGTAGCAATAGTAGGCAGGCTAGAGAAGTTTAAATAGGGCGCCCTGAATGACTCCCCTCCATCAATCCACTGCTCCATCAGATGTTGCTGAGCTTGACATCGTGTCCTGTCTGAACTAACGCTCAATTTCTGGTTGCCAGCCTGGCAACAGATTTTAAAAGTTAGTGTTGAGGCCTGTATATTGTTTTTATTCATTCATTCATCCATCAGAAGTTGTAGACAAACATTTGAAAATGATTGCATATAGCTAGCTGGGATCTGATGACTTTAAATTAAAATTAAGTAAAATTCTTGCAAAATAAGAGAAGTAAGCATTGCTTATTTTTTTCCCCCTCTGGTGCACCAACATCTACCCCATTCCTTTCCTCCTCCTCCCATTCTTTCATGTTTTCCTCTCCTCATCGCCTTCTCCATCATCACTCCACCTACTGGGGTTACTCTCCAAGTGTTGCGTTGCGCAGCCCACGTAGCACAGAGCGGTGCGGGCTGCGGCACTGCCAGTGAAAACACAAGAGTGTAACAGGATAATGAGAGAGGGAGAGAGGGCCTCTCTGTTCTCTACGTCTCAGCATTTTCCGATCCCTCGCTCGGCCTCAACCCTCGCCCTTAACCCGCCCTATCTGGATCAGCTGCACAAGTGAAAGATACTCAAAGACCTGAGAGAGCTCAAATGTAATCCAAGAGTTATAATGACATCCAAAAAAGACACAGGTGAGAAAAAATGTTCACTCCTTTAAATCCCTCCACTGTCTACAAGGGCAAGCCCTCTCCACTCCTGAGCAACGAATGCTTATCACAGCGCTGTCATCACTCTCAAACGCACCCTGACCTCTCATTCGCCTATCATACCCTCCCAAAGGACACCAATCGATACCCGACACATGACACTCCACACACACACATACACAGTGACAGACAGTGAGGTTTGGATTTGAAGGTCTTTCTGATCTGGCTGGGACGGGGTCTATTTTCTGGCTGAGCGGCTCACATCCCGTTTGTAAGTCTTGGCAGCCTGACTGGGAGTTTCTCCACAGTCTCTTGGGTCCTCTGAGGTGTTGAGCGCACAAGTACACAAACACGCGCACATAAGAACATGTATATACACGGATGTAAATACGCGCACACACACTGGCACACACTAAATACAAATGTTCAGTATTCATAATTCAACAGGCTAACATTATTTCCCAGGAGCTCTTTCTGTCAAGAGTTTAGTCACTTGAATCCACTTAAATGGAGAGCAGATCTTACGGTGTCCTCTGGAATAACACAGTGAGCATTGAACTGAGGTCATGGATCAGTTGACAGTTGGCTGCATAATTTATGTTAAGTTGAAAATCTCTGGTGTCAGACGCAGTTCATGCATAGACCATAGCTCATATATTGACTGCGCTACAACCAGAAAAAGTTAATAGACCGTAATAATGTCATCCACTCTACAATGTGCCATCTACTCTTCCCTCAGGTGCTCACTGCACACAAAGGTCTGTCTCCAGACCAGGGGCAAAGAGTGTTATCTCTGAATTTGACATAGGTCATGTTAATACCATATACTATTTGGATATTCCGAATTAGACCTTACTCTGAATGTGGCATTTTCCAATTAAGACATGTGGGATAAGCCAATATTATTCGGGTTTTAGGAGCATTCTTTGGACATGTACTCAGCAAATTCGAAATGTGTGTCTCAACTGGGGATTCTATTGCATGTTCGCGACACCCTCAGCTCTGTGCATTGTCATACATTTGTACACAAACCACCTCCCCAACAGTTTGCAGTGCTAAGGTAGAGATGCATGCCCACATGAAAAGACCACAGTTCTAGTCAGACGGAGAAACACACCCACTTTTAAAGATGTAAGACTTGGATATCAACAGTTTTGGGATATGCAAAATAACGCTGACCTTTTTTAAGAGGGTGGTTGAGGGAATGAAAGGGGAAGGCTGTGTTCGCACCGTCTGCCACCGCTGGAAAACTTTGAAAAAAATCCTGGCACAAGTGACAGTCGTTCCAGTTTTCCATATTTTGACGTGATAAACGACATGTTATGGCACATTATTGGAGTACGTACAGCTGAATGTAAACTGGAATAGGAGTGAAAAAATCATTTTCATTAGCCATGTAAACAGCTTAGTGAGAATATTGTGTTTTTTGGAACAAGGGCAAAAAGGGCAAAAGACAGGATGCAATTTTTACCCTTGATCACCTTTTCTTGCAGAAGAAGTTACTGTTAAACCAGAGGGGATACCTGACACCTGTACTGTATAATTCAATAGGCCTATAATAAATGCCACCTATCTGAAGTTTATTATTTTTATTCTTTATCATCATTGTGGTGGGAAGGTGTTTATTTACTAACTGCTCAAGCTGTAGTTTCTGCTGCTGCATAGGATTGCATTATATTCTTCGGTGTCCTATTGTCTTAATAGAAACCCTTTACGTGCAATACAGAAGCTTACTGGTAATAATTATAAGTACTTTTTCCAGTAGCTTCCATGTCATGCAGTATACAGCACTTATTGTTATATGCAGTAGTTATACAACTTAATTAATGGAAAAAAGTGCTAAGTCTCTAATATCGATCCGGGAGGTAGACACTGGACATAAGACTATCCTTTTTGATAAAGCTTATAGTTAGGGCTGGCTCAGGCTTGCCTTGGACCAGCCCCTAGTTAGGTTGATAAAGGCAGAGTATGCAAAGGGACTTCCTATAATACACTGAGTCCCTTCTCTACTTCTCTACTTCTCTCGCTCTCACTTTCAGGTGATAAACAATTGCTTCTTTTTCATTTGCTTTTACTGGATGTCACTAACTCGGCTTCTTCTCTGGAGCCTTTGTGCTCCACTGTCTTGCAGGTTCCCTCAACTCACGGCTACCCCTGGATCATGGATCGTGGTTATGCTTCCTGATGCCGACTACTTCTGCCATTATCATGAGTCATACTTCTACTATTATTATACACATACGATTATTATTGTCACATACATAGAGTATCATATATCAATATATACTAATAACATATATACTACCAAAATACTATTATTACTATAATATTATTACTAAAAAAATATATTATGATGTTGATCTGTGCCGTACGACATCCCTGGAAGAGGGATCCATCCTCACTTGCTCTTCCTGAGGTTTCCACCATTTTTTTTCCCGGTTAAAGAATTTTTTTTAGAGGGGGGGCGTTTTTCCTTATCTGCTGTGAGGGTCTAAAAATCAGAGGGATGTCGTATGCTGTAAAGCCCTCTGAGGCAAATTGTGATCTGTGATATTGGGCTTTATAAATAAAATTGAACTGAATTTAATTGACTTGATTTCTCCTCTAAGATTTAATTCCTGTCATTTTGCTATGGACACTGTCAACTATCAAACAAGTAAGTATTCACCATCTGTATCAGTTAATAGGGATGCAGGATATTGATGTTTTGCCGACATCCAATATGTCGATATGTGACAACTAATTTGACCGATAACCGATACCAATACTGATACATCCACTTTTTTTCCCCCACCTAATTTTAGTGATCAAGTCTCTTCTGTGGTGGAATTAACATCATATTATACATGCATACTCTTATCATGATGGCCCATCAGCAGAGGAAGACATGAAATACAATGTTTTAAATGTATGTGATAATTACTCACTGTGCAAAATAAGGAAAAGTATGTTGGCTGATCATGATAGTTCATTTTAAAGCCAATATCGACTGATATCGATGACGTGCTGATTTTATTGTGCATCCCTATCAATTAAAGACGTTGAATCATGGAGGTCTGGTGGTTGTAATCACATCCCTGTACACGTAAAACTGTAAAAGCTACTGAGGGGGTAGATCAGTATCAGTTATTTCATACACATTTAAATGAACAAATAGTGACTTTAAGCACTAACAAGTGGTCCTGCCTCTTTAATGTACTGACAGTGAACGCAGGACACTGGTCCTCTGTCATACTTGACTGATGTACAGTGAGCTGCAGACTGTGTATGTGCTTGTGCATTTGTGTGAATGCCTGTCCGCATGTGTCTCCATGTGCACACTTTGTCTGTGTGTGCATGTTTGTGTTCTGCATGTCTTGTGTACCCGTGCGCATTTGCAGGCGCGTGCTGGTGCGCGAGAGGTGCTCCCCGTCGTGTCGGCCGCGCCACCATGCCATCTGGAGAGGAAATCGAGTGTGAAGTACAGTATAGTTTGGGACCAAGCTCCGTGGCAGCGGCTCAGCAGTTAGTTCATTAGTTCCAAACTTCCAGGGATTAGGAGAGAATCTCTATGGCAGGGAGGCAGGGGGGAGTCAGGGAGGATGGAGGGACCCATGTGGGGAAAAGAGAGGGAGAGGGAGAAACACCAGGAGGAATACTGGACCATAGGGCACTGAGAGACAGAGAGAGAACACGAGAGAGAGAGATAAACAATCTTAACCCTGAGGACCCTGGTGAAGGGAGATGAGCGGGAGAGAGGGACAATGAAAGAACAAGACAGCGAGGGAGAGAGGAGGAGAGAGGACAGGTGTAGCCGTCAGTTCCGCTCCGGGGTTTCAACCTGCCCTCCCTCTTCCTCCACCCCACTGATCATACAGATATGATGATATGTGTAAGAGTGTTAGAGCAGTCAGCCTTGTCTTCCCTCCCCTCTCTCCTCCTCCTTCTCTCCCCTCTGGGTCTGCGGTGACAGTTAGCAAGCTCTGGGTGGCTCCTACCCTTTACTCCTTTTCTCATCTCCCTGCCTCTTAAGCAGCCAGCGTTACTGCCAAGATGGAGCGCAGACATTTTTGGAGTCAAAGCGGCAGGCAATTAAAGCAGGCACTCCCGGATTTCAATTTTCAAGGGGAGGGGGTGGACTGACCTTCACGGCGTACCTTTTTGTCATGAATATCCTTCCCTGTTTTAAGGTGAAGGTGACAGATAATGAAAAGAATACATTAATGAACACATAATGGGAGGGTAGTCGTGGGCAGTAGCCCCATTTAAAGCCTATCCATGCTTACCCGGTAACTAACCTCACATTTTACCTAACCTATTGTTGCCTTTACCAAAACAGCGGTTTGGGGTGGCATTTAGCGAGCTCACTCTCTGCTTTGCTCCCATTCTTTCTCCCCTAGGAAAAAAAAACAAAAAAAAAACAGACATGCACTACCACACCATTGTGAGGCCTGGCATCTCTTGGCAAACACACAGTGCCGACTGTGTGGTTGTCATGGCGAATATAATCGCAGCTACGGTATACACTGTAGAAATTGTCAGAGCAAACACACTCACAATGTAAAAGCTAAATCTCTCATTTATTTACAATGCAGCTGATCCCAGAACAGATCTTAATCTGACATACTACATGGCGGGTTAGGGTGTTAGAAATTACGTGGGGTGTTATGAGACACAAATTGCTGTCTGGGAATTTTGCCTCAGCACATTTTCTTTAATATTGCTGGGTATTCACACAAGAAGATGTGAATGTGTTCAGCAACGTGTGCATCTGATCTGCATAACGTGCTGCCATTTATGTTTGAATCAAATTTATTTGACAGATACTTCCATCTTAAGCGGCATAAAATAAGTGCAAAAATTCAAAAGCAACATGTGACCAGATGTCAAAAACTGGAGTTGCAACGATCCCAATAAACATTTTCACAGCCCTGCGCAACAAGTGCTTGGGGATTTTTAAAAGAATGACATGGTATGGAAGTGCAAGCATGAGGTGTGGATCCCATGTTTTATACTTAGGAGTGACATCACTGTGTGCTGACAACCAAAGTACACGTCTACATTGCTACAGCAAGGAAAAAAATAAACCATATAAAAAAATAGCAAATTAAAAAAACAGTTAAGTTGCTCTTTCAGAAGTATGTCCATGGCTGCTTCAGTTTTAAAGTACGATACTTGACTGGACTTACTGTGAGATGTTAGCAATAAGGAGAGATATATATTTTCTAACGAAAAACTTCTCTGATGTGACCTCTTATGCATCTATTAATTTGGTGCAATACTGTTTACTGGTGTCACTTAAGAATTTTTACAATCTGAACTATTACTGACCATTTTGACCAGGCTATAGTCTCTTGGTTTCCAATAAAAGTGTGCCCGCAGATTGTACAATGTATCTACACATTGGGCATAGTGAGCAGCATGTTAGCAGCAACAGTTTCATTATTCAATCAGCATCTTCTCAGAATTCAGGTCCAGTGCTGTTGTGAGGGACACTCACTTTTTGGCAGCACTACGAGCCCAATACAAAGTCACTTAAAAAAAAAAAAAAAACACTGTAAAAAATGAAAATGCTTTGGGTCGAGGTTACACACATAAAACGTGAAATGTGAAACAAAAAATAGACATATCTGTTGTCACATGATGACCACTTATAAATGTGGCTGAAACACCTCCTGTCTATTTGGATATTAAATTTCAGATGTTAAAATTACTCAATGATTAAAGGTTCCATATTCGACATGCTTCACCCTCTTTTTAAGACAAATCCTAAAACATACATGTTTTCAATGGCTTTTGGTTGTTCGTAGTGGTTTTAATAGTTTAGTTTTTATAATCTTTTTTTTTTTTTTTTTTTACATATGTTATTGTTCTTAGAGGTGTTATTCTGTTTTATATTTGTGTACATGTTATATTGCTATATATTTGTGTGTCATTCTTTTAATTTGAGCAGCACTTTGGTGAATTTCAATTGTTTTTAAATGTGCTATATATACATATACTTGATTTGATTTGACATTCAGAAAATTAACATAGCAGCAAATAAATACTTGTCATGTAAAGACATGGTGGAATAATGGTGTCCTGAGCAAAGAATGAAGTCACACTACTTCTGGGTGCGTCGCAATCCAAGTTTCTCTGCTCATTATTGTGGTAGACTGTCTGGCCACACCCACATTATTGTATGTGAATCCCTGTGAGTGTGTCTCACTGGCTTACGCATCACAACTCTGCACTGCGCTCACACGATGGTTACCACTGATACAGGGGCGGCATCATCACAGAAGCATAGCACCCAACCTCCGGTTTCACCCCAGGTAACAATGTTAGCTCTGTCAGCACTGTCGCTGTTGCTAGCCCTGTTTATGGAGTTAGCACCGTTACCTGCTAGCCACCGGCTCAGCCACCTCCATGTTGAGAACTGTGTGCAGACAATCACACCCCAGACTCTGAATCATGCTTTAAATGTCACATTAAGCACCTTTAAATCAGGTGCAATGCCTATCTGTGTAAATTTCCTTTCCTTCACTCCATATTTTGCATCTCTCCACAGAAACATAATGAAATATATCATGCATGACTCCAAACATATATTATTTCCTCAGTTCTGCCTTTCAGTAAATATAGATAAATGCAATTTGACTGTTTAGTGTCTAAAGAGGGCCTTCAAATACTTAGAAAATACCCTCCTGTGAATTTAATAAAGAAGAAAAATAAAGAAAAGATATTTTTGAAAATGGCGTTTTTGAACACCTAGTGAAAAAGTGAAAAAAACATTATGCCACACTGATTTCAAAAAATGGAAATTAATATCTAAAAGAAATGTCTTAGCAATATTACTACCAGTCCAAACACACACACAAGAACATACACCTGAGGCGCTGTTCAACCAACAGGAAAAAATCATCTTAAGGGAAGGTATAACTACACAACGACCCCCATGGATTTCCAATTGCCACAGTGGAGAAAGAAGCTGAGAGTGTGGGAAGTGAAGAAAGGGTACCAGTAGGAAAGGTGCATTACGTTATTGAGTAAATAACTAATTTTTATATTACACAGTACGACCTAGGAAACACATAACAGGTTACAGGATTTTAGCACACTGTGTCCGACTCTTTGAAAGTAAAGGTGGACCTATGGTGTCAAAAAATGGCTGAAATCTGATGCCATGCTTCAAACTGTGTAGTGCTGATGTAGCTACATCAGAGCGGGAGAACATGATGGGATTATTAGGCAGGGAAGTATTGAGGTACAAGACTATTATCCAGAATTTATTGTTGGTATTGTAGTGCAACTAGTGGAAGACAGAGAGGTAAGCCTGCTGAGGGACGTGTTTCTGAATTTTAAGGGAACAGACCTGCCCTGCAGCTAAAGTCATTTCCTCCTTTATTTTCAACAGCATATACCAGGGCCTAATTGCTATTGTCTACACTTAAAACCCACCAGCTAATCAGAATCAGAATAAGCTGAATGTACGCACATACAAAGTGTATGACTCATTCTTTTTGTTAATGTTCTCATATGTGCCTGGAAATGTTCTGACAAAGTAAGAGAAAATCACCATTATATAAGTAACACGTGTACACCAGCCAATTTAGTTCTTACCACTGTGTGTGTGTTAGTGAATCAGACACATTCTAAATTGAACTTTCACTAAGCCCCGCCCCTTAGTGAAGGGTCAATTGAGAGATGCATATCATCTATTTGCAATCAGCATACTGTCACGGCCCAATTTCTCTGTATAAGAAATATGTTTGCCTAGAATTGTATCAGAGAAAGCGGCATTGTTTTTTTTATGCGCATATTAGCGAATGCCTTGGCAGTCGGAAGCAGCTGATAAACCATTTGTCACTCTGTTCAAACATGCTATGACGGTCTATGAAGATGCGCTCTCACCTAAAGGCATGTCTTCCAGCAAAGTTAGATATTAAAACACCTGCTTGGTGGTTAATCAGAATCTTTTATATATCCTGCAAAGGCTAACAATTTCCCTCGACTACATATGTGGAATATCATGGCACTAGAAATTGGTGGGAGTAGCTGATCATTAAAGACGAAGTAACTGTTACATTTTAATACTGACATTATTAGGGCTGCCCCCTAATAGTCGATCAAACGTTAGTCAACGAGAAAGGTCAATAGTCAGCAAGATTTCATTGGTCGCTGAGTCGCAGAAGAAAACAAAAGAAAGAAAAAAAAGTGAAACTCTATTAGGAGCTGCACCTTGTCAAAATAAATCAAAACCTATATAACTGGATCATGTGTGAATTTAATTTGAAAGGGCAGACACAGGAAGTGTCCACACTCAGCAGTCAGACAGGAGTCAGGTTAATTTCCAGGGCTGGTACCTGTGGTTATTCCACAGGCTAGTTAATAACATGTCGGGCAGGAAATCCAAAGTGTGGGATCATTTTGAGAAGGTGAAGGACGAACCCAAGGTGATATGTAAACTCATCTTCATTGGTCGACTACAAACATGACGTATCATCTGAAACATGGAAGTAGCTACATGCCCATTAGCCCACAGCGTCATTAACAGGCAGCTCGCTCAGTGTGTGACGTGCACTTGTAGATAAAATATAGGCCTATATTAATGAAGGTTCATTAGTACGGTTTTGTATTTCTCTGTAATGTAGCACAGTGTTAACAATGTTACTGACACTATTCTTTCTCACACCTTCAACTCAAACCACCAAAATATATCATTTAATAATTAAATTAATATCGTAAACATGCAGGCGACTAGTTGACTAATGGCCCTAAATGACGACTATTGGTCGACTAGGAAATTCTTAGTTGGGAGCAGCCCTAGATATTATCATGTACTCCATTGTAAGCTCAATTCAGTTTAATAAAATGTTCGTACACACGGTTTAAACACAGATTTGTGTTTGTGAAAGGGCCAATTTGCAATCTCCAATTGCTCAAAGAGAAAAGGCCTTTAATATGGAGGGGGAAAATTCACAGTAGTTTCCTGTAAACTGTCTTATGTTTAATGAGAAATGAGTGGGTTGCTGAGAGAAATAAGCAGGTTGGAGCAGGATATATTTGTTGAAATCCGATAGAGACATGGACCTGTCACATGCTGACAGGCTGACATCCGGCATCTGAATTCTCCTCAGGCCTGAATGGCTGCTTCAGTGCTGCATTCCTCTCCACATTTCTCCTCTAACACATAATAGAGACAGATGCTCTGACATCCACCAACTCCATCGCAGGGTCACAGTTTTAGCCTGTCAGTCACACAGGCCATCATCTTATTGTCTTTGTCTACTACAGGAACAGCCTCCAGCCATATCAATCATCTTTATTATCATGACTTAAAAACCTTTGTTAGTTAACTTTTTACCCGGGCCCCTTCTTTATCCCACTCTCCAATCACAATTTCATGGGCAGTTCAGCAGGGCCAATGGGGAGGTCGTGTGGGCGGGGGGAGAATGCTTTTAACCTGCTGCATCTGGTGCTTTCCCGCTGCTCGCCCAGTGGGACATGGTCACCTTGTTTTAAAGGACTCTGATAGGGGGGCACCGCTGCCTTTATACCATCATAATAGGGTGAAATGTGCTTGTTTTAAACATCTCACTTAGGTAGTTTTCCTTTCAGTGATTAAGACCGAGCACCTGTCTGAAGGAGATAGAATTAAAATCAGGATTACACAGCTGTGCGTGTGTGCTCTCTGTTGACCTGTTCATACGAAGCTGCATTTCATTTATACATTTGTGTGTCTATGTACCTTTTTGCTGAGGGCTACACCATCCTCACAGTCCAAGACGGCACAGTCAACATCCAGCGAGGCTAGTTTTCTCAATTTTCGCTCATCATTGCCAGGGCAGTAGAGAACGGCCCTGCGGGGTATGTAGCGCAGCGAGGAGCCTGCAGTGTGATGGTGATAACGCCATGCTACGGCATACAACTGCCAGGCTGCGGGCAGGAGCCCACCGCTCTCCCTGTCAACACAGATATAAACATACATAAGCACACGGTGGCACAGACATATACATGAGTCTGTGTACATTTCATAAATATACACACAGACAGTATGCACACATACACATCCTCAGTGCATACATTACTCATGTCAGCACACAGTATCAATACAGGGCTAAGGGCAATGAATAATTAAAGATTGTTGCTGCATTCATCTTCATAATATCTACAGTGTTTATATCACATGTGAAGATCCAGACCGAGGCCTCTTCCTCCAGACTAGGGCGAAAGTCTGGAAACATTTCATTTTGGGAGCTCTGTTTGCCCTTCAGCTGTCCATTGAAGTGGATGAGAGACGTTGACCTGTGCTTTGGCACCCTTTGTTGGGAACAAACTCACCCAAACACTGAGCCACTCATATGCTAATGTTACCATTCTGCTGAATATCTAGCCAGGGCAGGAAGTGAAGGGGTGTTAGCAGTGGTTGGAGCTGAGTCATGGAAAAAATTTAAGTTTGGGGGACACAGAGTAGCTGTGTTATTTTAGTTACTGTTTTAAGGCCAACGTCTGTGACTTTATTACTATTATAGGTGCAAAACCGACTAAACAGATGATTATTTATTAGCCACACAATGATGAGATGGATCAACAGAATTAGAATGAGTAAATGTGCAACACCTATCATACAATTTTGCATTGCATATGAGTAAAATAATCATAAATTACAACCCTGATTTCAACATATTTGGAACACTGCATAAAACATAACTGAAAACAGAATGCAATAACTGAAATTTTCTCCATTACACATTTTTCACCAGATGTAGACCAGACATTGGTATTAACTCAATATAACTACACTGACAAAGAAATCATAACCTTCTAATCTTTTCAAAATTATGTGCAAAAAAGTGGAATGACAGAAAAAAAGGTTCCAAGCTGAAACCTGAAATTTATTTAATATTTGGAGAAGCCTTTGTTAGCAACACCAGCTTCAAGACACTTCTGTGTGAAGACACTGATCTCTCACACTGTTCCGATTGGATTTTAGGCCCATTCTTCCACACAGACTTAAAATCTGGAAGATTTTGAGGCCCACTTGTAAATCTTGAGAATTAAATTTCACTTTCAAAACTTCAACGAATGTTCTCAGTCTGCATATACTTACTGAATATTGTTTATAAAGAAAAGGGTCGTCGTCAAATTCAGATTGAGTGTATATTTATAAAAAACAATAATGTTTGTCAGTTTGAACATTAATATCTTGTCTTTCTATTCTATTCAGCTGAAGATTTGCAAATCATTGTACTCTGTTTTACCCAGCATCCCAACTTGTTTGAAATCGGGGTTGTACTTAACATGGCCTCCACAACTTGTGATTGTCAGAGCTGTTGTACTTATTTTTGAAAAAGATAATAAGCTATGCACAACTTTCAGTCACATGTAAAAAAAACACTAACACCTGCAAACATTTGGCTTTTTTATTTTATGGGAAAGGTTTAAGGCTGAACGATATGGAGAAAATTTCATATCTCGATATTTATGCCAGATATCTCGATACCGATACGATACGATATGACTATGGGTTCAGTGAAAACTAAGCATTCTTTATAAAAAATTTAAAAAAAAAATAAACAAGTCCGAACCGAACCAACCTGGAAGCCCTCTTTAGTGACTGAATACACAGGAATCATGTGTAGCAATATGGAACGTTATAGCATTTGTAATGTCTTTGTGCCTGCTGGACGTTGATTGGTATGGCATTATGCTACTCAAATGTTAACGGCTCGTTTCTCCTCTGACACGTCACATACCTGTGTGCCGCTACGGCTCGGCTGTTCCGGTACTACTGGGCAGTCATGACACCAACTTATTCACCTGGAGCCGGGCTTCTCGGTCGCCGGTAGCCTCACATCACCAGGCTCTTCACATACGGCGAAACGCCGGTAAACCACGTTATCTTGCGGCGGCCATAGCGCTCCGCCGTATTCCCGTCTGTGACCCCCGTTCAACCCACAACTGGTAAGTTTCGCCTTTCGTTTCTGCTGCTGGTTGAAATCTGTACTCACACAGCGTGCTGAATGATTTAATTTGCTCGAACAAAACTATTTTTAGTCGCAAATGTGTTGTGTGTACTAGCAAGTTGCTAGCAGCAGCACGTCTCCCAGTCAAGCTGGGGAAACTCATGGGGAAATTATATCGTCAATATCGTTGCCTTTTGGGATATTAATATCTTGCATGTTCATATCTCGGTATAGATACGATAATGATATATCGTTCAGCCCTAGAAAGGTTACAATCAACATTCACACCTGGGTCTAATGGCTCTGCAGTAGTCATGGCTATTTATCGGCTCTGGCTTCGATAAGCAGTGATGGAAATACAACACCCAGGTGAACATGCCCTTTACCAGTGACATGCCACCACAAAAAAAAAAAAAAGTCTGCCTCAGCCCAAGCGACGCTCAAACATTATTCAAAATTAGTCTGCACTGAGTTTGAAAGACAGAGTATGTATGCAGTAACCAATGTAACATTTCACTGGCCTTCATGCTGCTTTCTACTGTTTACTAACCTGTTTTCCGGCCTGAACGTGACACACCAGTATAAAATAAGAGAAAGGCCTGCTCGTCTGCAGCCCTAGTCTACTGACAATAAAAAACAGAAGTCCACAGCCTTTTTTTAAGAGAGTTGTATTTAAAAAAATAAACAAATAAACTGCATACACTAATTTGGGTGGAAAAGAGGCAGTCATTATATCCACATTGCTGCTGATTATTCATCAAAAATTTCATTGTGTAAATATTTTGTGAAAGCACCAATAGTCAACCCTACAATATCATCGCAATATCAATATCGAGGTATTTGGTAAAAAATATCATGATATTTGATTTCTCCATATCGCCCAGCCCTAACTCAAAATAAACCCTTTGTGAGTAATGCCTCACAGTATCAGTAACCTCTTGATAGCATTCTGGGTGCTTCCTCAGTGTCTTTGCACTTCAGAGGATTCTTCTTACAAATTTAGAAAAACATACAACAAAATGGTTTTGGTGGCTATTTCATTTTTGAAAGCATTTAATGTTTATAAGCAGCACTGATGAGCGATGGCAGCAAGAAGAAGGCGAAAACATGCATCACATTATTCATGCTTTCCTTCCCAACAACTCGAATAAAAAATATCTGCTTTGATTGCCTCACAATGAAATACCAGCTTGACCGGTTGTTGACATGCTCATCATCACATCTCCCACCTCCTAAAACACACACTCAATTGTTTCAAGGGTTCGCACACAGAGTCACAAACACAGGCAGTGATTTTGGCTTGTGTCCCCCCCTCCCATCCACGCCCACCCACACAACTGTGCACACCAATAATCTCAATCATTGTACACACGTCTTAATTATTTGTTCTGTCAATCTGGCCTCTGAAACAACTGGCCCTAATGAATACCTAAATGTTTGGGATCAGATATATCTAATTACAGCTGGAAACAGCTTCTCCCACCACTAACTCTCACTGGGTATCAGAAGCCCTTCGAGGGATCATATTTGTAATTAGTGTCCCTCTTTGCCTGCGCAAGACAAGAGAAAGAGAGGAAGAGGGGGGTATTCCTCCTGTTAAAAAAGGGGGGGGCTGAATTATTCTCCTTTCTTGTCTTTTGCTCTCTAAAAAGGAGCAAAAGTCACTTCAATAGCCACTTAATCCTGTCAACTACGCTTCCACATGCCCTCCAGTCCCAATAAGGTCTAATCTGCACTGATGTTGCGGTTTGTAGCAGGCAGTTAAAAGTAATTCAGGTTGCTTCCAGCATTTTAGTGCTCCCAAGTACATAGACCTTTAGGAACTGGGAACACAAAAGGCTTAGGGAGAAAATATGGCAAAGGTTGGAGACTTTATGGTGCACCACCAGGTAAATTGTAGACCAGTGGAAAAAAAGGTAGAGCTCAGGGACAAAAAGCTACATGGCCCAAATTGATAGGGAAGAGAGAGGGAAAAAAGCAAACAGCAAAATTAGAAAGAAAAATAGTGGGTAAGAGGACGGAGGTGGGAGTGCTAAGTGGTAGGGGGGCAAGAGGGGGCTGTTGGGACCTAAATGAAATCAGTCTATTCTATGCATACCGCTCAGGGGGAAATGTTGAAAGGCCATACTAAGTGCCCACTTAAAAGGCATATATTTTATAAGTGAAGTACAAAAGGATGGTGGCTGTAATTTAAAAGTAGAAGAAGTATGGGGAAAGAGAGTGGAAGTGCCTTGATGGTGGCTAGATACAAGACACCAGAAGCAGAGGTCAATAATAAAAACCAAAATCAGCATTTTTTCCCCTTTATTCCACCGTGCTACATCTTTCTGCTCTTTGACTCGCAGGTCTCATTTTACAGTAAAATGGAAAGTAAGGGGTGAAGACAGAATAAAGTAGGTATGTTTTTCCCATCATGGTATTGAAATAACTGCAAGAGACAAAAGTGTGACAAAATCTCCTGTTCTTAAAAATAATAAAACAAGATCTGAAAAGTTGGTATGTAGGCAGGCCCGTACACTACAGTAGGGTATCGATTCAATATCATCAATCCAAAGCGAAAACATCCATACATATCATCTTTAAGATTCGCCTTTATTTCGAAATTCCCAAAGCACACCTGTGTCACCATTTCGATCCAAGCACACCTCCTTCCTAAACAGTCAAACAATGCTAGCAGCCTTGCACCAAGCAGCCAAGAAAAAGACAATGAGGATATTTACTGATATCGTCTCATATGGATCGCCAGCCCTTGAACTGAATCGATAAATGGTATTGTGGCAGACACAAAAACAAACACAATGTGCCAATCACAGTGCAAATAGCCATTCCCATACACTCGGACATTCTCTGCCTGGACGTCCATTGAAATGCATTACAGAAAGTCAGTTCGGTTTTCTGAGCTTCTTCTGAGATCTGAAGTTTAGAAATGGTCAAACGGTGTGCATGAGGTACATGCAACTCCAACACAAGGTATCCTGAGAGGCTGGGCGACGAGGTGTATTTTTTACACTTTAAACCGCATCTCAACCGAGAAAAGTGTCTCCTTTGGATAAAGTTGTGTGGTAACGTTAGACCACAACATCAACTCAACGTGAATAAGATTAACAATGATGTCTAAGTTATGATGTTTTAAGGTAAGTCAACATCGTGTTTAAGGCAACATATTGTCACTTTTCTGGAAAGAAAAATAAAAATATCTTTAACATCTCTAGCTAACGTTAGCTAAAGTTAGCTCCTAGCTGCGTTGTTCATCATGTCACCTTGTTTGCTGGGAGTTCATTAGCCTATTTTGTTCTAGTTTTGTACTTTGGTGATGGTACATCATTGTTAGCTGTTGTCCAAAGGACTCTAGTTAAGCTAACGTTAACTTCTGGAGCTTAGCTTCATTAATTTATCTGTAATAATCGCAGAGATAACAAAGGTTGGCAAACGTTATGCTGAATGATTCAGTGTAAATACTGTGGCATCAAACTAACGGAGAGACACTCTTGGTAAAGATGGTAAAAAGGCCGTTATCCTTTTCTCATATTCTGAGCTAAAAACCTTAACTTCAGTGGCACTTTAACTTGTTGTCTTTGATGGCGACGGCAACGAGATGCGGTTCACAAGCGCGCACTGTGACCTGTAAATTTTGGTTTGTAATTTAAGCTTTTCATTGACCTTCTCAACAATAAAATGATGAATATATCCCTCCAATGCGTAGTTTAGGCCCTTTTGGTTACTTCTCAATGACATCTGATCGTTATGTCCCCAAAAATCATCAATTGCCTCCTGCGAAATGCCGTGTACTGTGACACCTGCCATAGCGCCGGGCACTGAATGTTGATATTTTGTCTGAGTGAGTGGAGGGAGCGTGGCTTAGCCATAGGTCAACTGCCAAACTGTTTGAAATGACGGACATAGCCAGTGGTGTAGTGGTAGTTTATGAGTTGGGTGTACTACTAGGTACATGGGTAGGCTACCGAGGAGGAAGTGGGTATACTCTGCTGTACACTCTAATGGCTTTTTGGTTGATAGGAGGGTATAATGTAAACAGCCAGAAAAAAGAGGTGGGTATACCCAGTTTACATCCATATACCCTCCACCACACCACTGGACATAGCCACCGTGACATAACAGATGGGTTTGTGGACTCCATTTTGAAGCCTCAAGTTTGACATTTCGGCCATGGCCATTATGGATTTTTGGAGCTAGTTACATAAAAATTCACCCCCTGTGCAGTTGTCATGAAAGTCGTAAAAGCTATAGAGACCAAAACTATTTTTTGTACCAGGCTTTAAACACGTTTATTTCTTTTGTAATGTGGAAAAGTATGATTCAAGAAGTCAAGTTCATGAATAATGTGACTCAAACATTGTTTGAGAAAAGGTGGCTTTAAGAAGATGGGAAACTGTAACTACACTGTCATTGAATTTAATGTATAAAAATGTACAGTGTAAGATATATAAGAACTTTTTAGTCCTTATCTTCTTCTATTAGATAGCCTACATTTTTTCCTTTTCTTTTTCTATCGTTATTAAACTATGAATGTATTGCTAGTTTGTATCTTTCGTATTTTCCTTTATCTATTTTCCCCTTAAAACTGACCAACAATTTTTTTTGTAATGAATTGTAAAATAAAAATAAAAATAAGATGTATATATGAAAATGTGCTTGAAAAAAATAAAGTGGAACATATGAATGAATAAATAAATAAAACCGGTATATCACTGCAACCTTATTTCAGTCCTACATTACAGATACATGATATAACAATACATTTTGGTGTTGTCTGTTTTGACCCCGGCAATAGATATTTATTGAAGTCCCATTTTTAAAAGAAAAGACAATGTATCTGAGCTTTACCTGAAGAACAAAGTGAAACTTAACATTTATAAATAGGAACCAGTTTCATTCAAGTGTAGGCTTCAGACACACTGAGCTATAATTACCACATCACTTCCTGATAGACGCGTAACCATGGTAGCCTGTGCCAACCTCAGCTCTACTAGCAACTGGTCGCTGCTTACCATTGTCTGTTATAAACATTGTCATCTACCGCACTGCACTGTGGGATTTTAGGCCAGCATAGTGTCTAGTATTGTAATATTTCAGCAGAAATAGTATACGTTTCATGCCAAGGTTTCGGACATACCAGAAAATGTCACACACTGTTTTAGCGTACTAAACAGCATGTTAGTATGGAATTTGGAAGGCAGCCAATGTCTTGCCTCGGTGTAGCACTACTGCTATGATGAACTGCAAACTGCTGTTGAGCTGTGGTTTCTTTGGAGAAACCATTTTTACCCCAAAGTGTCAACATGTTTTTTTTTTCTGTACAGAGCTCATAATTTCTATCCATAAATGAGAAGAAATCAAATGCACCAATAACAGATCAAATGGCAGAAGTGGTGGCTAATATTAAACATTTCAATTTTCCCATAAAAACCCAACGGAGCTGCTCGTAACGTTAGGCAGCCATAAACTTCATAGACAGATTTCAGCTGAGCTGTAACCAACGGATCTTGGCGCCATTACTGAATACACATCACTTCCATAATATTAAACGCAATCTGGATATTTTTTTTTACACCATCCCACATCTGGTGGACGTTTGGCCATTATTAGACCACTATATACCCGTGTTCTTTATATTTAACAGTCCCCAAAGTACCATATGCACCTACCTTACCAATTTCTTTTCCTCTCTGCTCCTTTCCTTTCTTTTTTTTTTACATGAAAGGTTATGATAACACAGGGCTGTGTGGCTAAATTAGCAGCTGTAAAGTGGTGGGACCCGGCCACAGTGACTATGTTTACTGGTCTGAGATCAGAGGCAAGTGTGTGTTAGTGGGTTTATATGGTGCTGGATGGGACTGGTTCTCATTAGCAGAGAGGCAGCAGTAGACACAGGCCCAGTGGCATTAAAGGGAGAAGATGAGGGGAGCATTGGGGGTGGAAGGTAGTAAGGATGGTGAGCTTTGTGTCAGACTAGACATGGGCTTTCTTGAGGCACAGACCCAACAGTACAGTACGTCATATTTGGACCTGCTGTCTTACAAGTAATTATCTTCAAACAGCCAAAAAAACACTGTTCTTTTAAATGTTCAGGTTTATTTTTCTCAACAGTATAAGGCACTTCTCTGGCTGAGGAGCATTTTACATGCAGATTTGTATCTGTCTTCCCCCAACACCACAGAGTGTATCTTGGACAAAGCAGTTCGCTGGTATAGAGCTATCAACTGATCTTCAATTCAACAGAAAAGCCTCTGATGATCTGACACTCACTGTACGTTTCTCTGTAGTGTCTAACTACAATAAATCCACCTTGAACCACGTATCCTTGAACTACACATCTTATCTTCACCACTCTCAGACGACTGTGTCACTGATGTACACTTTTGCCATATTCAGGTCCTGTTTTCCCCAAGTTTCATCTCCTTATCTCTGAAATCCCCCTGCCATGTAATCCAGACAGATGCACCAATATTTCCCAAGGTAACAGGTAAAACAATGTCAAAACTACTTAGGGGTCTGGGATTTCACACCAAGTCTTGCGTGTCCTGTTTTAGATTATGCATCTGTTGCATCTTAAATGTTCATGAAGCCTCTAATAGCTCAGTCCATTGACTCTTGGGTTAGAGTTGTGTTGAACTGGCTGAATAGCTATCCGGAACTGTCGACAGTTCGTGCAGATTGGTGAACATAAATATTCATATGTGGACATTAGGCTACTTGTGGAGTCCCACAGGGCTCAGTTATAGGTCAAAAATTGTTTGTTTTGTACATCATTGACATATGTTAAGTATCAGAAATATTGGAATTCTTGTTATTTGCGGATGATACGAATATTTTCTGCTGTGGGGACAATTTACAACAGCTTCTGGAGGTGGTCACTGTTGTCAGCATTTTCAATTCATATTTTCATATTTGTTTCACACACGGGATAATATTGGTTACTGGGTAGTAAGAAGTGCAGTGGCGTAAATGTGTTGTTGATCAATGGTGAGGAGAGTAAATCTATGTAATAGTTTAATTACTGATGGATTAGTATAGTTTGGGACGGGGGTAGGGTGAGACAAACATGTGGTTTCCTCCAACTCCTTTTCGGACATGAAATGTTACTTTATGTTTCTCATTGTAAGTCTGTTGATGATTTTTTGTTCATCTCTATTTTGTAAGGGTTTTTTCTACATGATATTCTATTCTATTTTATTAATATTATTGTTTTGTGTTCGAAATAAATAAATCAAATCAAATCAGTTCTAACTTTACACCAGCTTTGGCCATCACCAGTAGTGATATGGGTAAGGAACCTCATTTCAGCAAAACCTCCAAGAACACCATTTGTTTAAGCTCAAGTGAGAAAGCCTTTTAGCAGCAATAGTAACGACTTTTGCCGATGGGAGTAAAGAAGGAAGTCAGCTGACCTTACTTCTCTGCAGAGACTCTGCCATCTGCCTGTATCGTCTTATGCTCTTCTTATTGTCTCTACGTTTATGGGTGTGTACCCCCACAACATTCAGGTGAGGTCAGGTCTTTATAAAAAGGTAGCAACCATGTAGTCATCATCTAAGACACTGCGCCGAGAAAAAGAAAAGAAAAAAAAAGTAGTGTGGCCAAACAACAATAAATCTGGGGTTGGCTTTTACTTACACTTTCGCTGGTGAGCGCATTTACAAACAGTATAACCTTAAGAATGTCAATTCCATGTTTTGTTGCACATTAAATGATGATTTAAAGGCTTGAATTTTTACAATATGTATATATTTCTGATTAGTTCTTGGGAGGAGGCTTTTTATTGCGATGGATTTTATATGTTGACAATGTTCTTGTTTGCAGTATAAAAGGATATGTTTCTCTTTCTGACAAATGTTTTGTGTCCTTTACGCAGTGAGTCCACATGGACTGGGCACTTGTATCAGGCTCTTCAGCTGCAGTCCGTCCAATAGAAAACAGGACGGAAAATACATTACATCTTAATAAATGTTCAACTTGACATAAGATCTATGTCATAATATCTAGCCACTACAGATTGTGGTCTGGAAGTCAATATTGTATTATGAATAGCCTGTAGTAATTGCTTCATTATCATGACATGATGATCACCATTTCCTGTAACACTACTGGCCTCCACCTGGCAGCATAATAGCCTAATTCAGGTGGTAATATTCATCCTACCACATGAATTATAGCAGATAACAAGAGGCCCACTCCAAAACAGACCCTGACGACAGCCTCCCTCTCAATATGTAGATTTCCACAATTATCTCCAGCATGGTGGTACAGGCGGAAGCTGTGTCTAAAATGCACAAAATTAAAGATCTGTGTTTCTACCCCACGATAATCAGCTACTTCTTAATATGCAAACTACATTTTGAGGTCTGTGGTGCTTAAGATTCCAGATTAAATTTGGTGAAAATAAAAATGAATAAAGAGTAGGGAGGAAATCGATGTTGCGGAAGCATAAACAGGCTCTCCATCTGCAGAAAGCTGTCTGCGGGTGGGAAATAAAATGGTCAAAAAGTCATCAATATTTACCTAGCTTCATGTCCACCTGCCTGTCTGACACTTTTTTTTTGTTTTTCAGAATGAAAAAGAGAACAGAAGCATTCCCCAAACACGGCCCTCCTCTCAGCATGATGCGGTATGTGTATGGGTTTTTTTTTCACACTGCCTCAGGTCTGAGGACACAATTGGATGGCAGAGAAATGCTGGAAAATTAACCACAGACACCCAAGACAGGGAAAGGAAAGAATCAAACACTTTTGTTCTACTTTTTCTCTTCTCTGCCCCCCTGCTTTCTTTGCTTGCCCTCCAGCAAGTTGGAGCTCGGGATGAGCAATCCGTCCCACCCCCAGATTAGATCAGCTGGGGGCTGCAGAGTTTACTGGGGGCTGGTCACCGAGACAAAAGCATAGAAGACCTGGCTGCTAGCATTAGGTCCATACTGACTGTACTGGGGTACTGAGCTACCAAACAAATAATAGATTTAAAGAGCAGACAACAGACATTCAGTGTGATCTAAGCAGCTAAGAAAGCAACATCTTGTTACCCTTGATCACGCTTTGAGACGAAGTAAAACTCGCTTTAACCGCAGTGCATTGTGGGTTTAATTGCCGTTTTTGAGGTATTCTGAATTTACTTAGTGTTTGTTTTTATGTCAAAGCATATAGCGGTAAATAACTTCAACATGCTTCAGTGATTATATTGTATGAAAAAGAAGGTATGATTAAATAGGTTTACTTCTTCCTACGTTTTTTTGAACATGTGATTTCTTGATCACAGTGTTAATTTTGTCAACATCTTGGCTCTTCTGACCCAAAATTCTCTGCGCAGTGGACGATACGTCACATCCACTGAGCCGCAAACAGATGACAGCTGATTGACAGCTGTCGGAAGTCATAATGACGGATGACAGCGCATTCAAGTAACTGATGACCAGTTGAATAGTAATCATAGGAATATGATTCTTTAAGTGAACAAAATAATGATAAATATCACAAACAACAAAAGGACGTAACTATAAAAATGGCAACGACAGAGGAATGCAGATGTAATTTAACTGTCGCAAATATAAAGTATTAGAATCTACAATCTGTGCAGTTTTAACTTTGAAGTTAAACTACATACATTGCAAAGTAACAACGGCAGAGCTCTCCGGGTTGGCGAAATTCGTAATTGGTGTTTTTTTTAACTCCAAGGTAACAGATATACAAGTAAGAGGGTCAAGGTTCAGGACGTCATTTTATGAGAAAGTAGTCTGTCCCGAACGTGTGCAAACTGCATGCAACAGTACATATTTTTTAAGGGCAGCTGCAGCACCGTCTAAAGGTAAAAAGAAGAAATATGCGATTCGGACGTGATGCAGCAGCACCTAGGGGGAGAAACTTTCCACCACAAGGTTTCGAAATAACGTTATCTTCTCTCTTATGCTCAGAATTAATTTACGGCCACAGATACTAAATATGGCACAGTCTCTGGCACTTGTTTGATATCTAGTGTCAACAAAAGATGTTGCTGCACATCTCCGATTCATCGTTAGCAGCAATAGCTTGTTTACTATACTACATGAATGCCGCTGTCATACTGAACGTCACACTGAGTCTGTTCAAACTTTAAAACTTTATATGGACAAAAATGAATCGTATTAAACAGCCGAATCTGATTTAACAGACATAATTCTGAGTCGGGTACAGCCCTACAAAAAATACAGTGAAATCTTTATTTGTTCAATATGCCATGACTAGTAAAGACGAGACAAAGTAATTGGCTCTGCTCGGCCGGACAACGTTTTAACCAATCGCATTAGTGATTAGTTTGCCTTGCTCCATTAACATACTGCTGAATTTAACGAACCAATCACTTATGTTAAACTTCTAGTCCTTCTCGAAGATTATTTATGATTTCTTACAACTCATGAATAGACACTTACTCATTAGGCGAACTTTAAATATAATTTGGTATTAATTTCAGCTCCATGTTACATAAAAAAAGTTGTCATTTCCCAGATAATCGTCCACCTTAATGGACACATGTATAACCAACACCTTACCAAATGGGAGTCCTACAGAGTAAACATGACACCAATTATACGGTAAGACAGTTTAACATTGTCAGCCTAGGTTGAAATATAACCAAATCCTGCACCCAGTCATTGGTGAAATGTCTGTGGGCTTCAACCGATTTATAGTTTCTGAACCGTTCACAGGTACACACTTACATAAACAAGACAGTTTGTAATATCTACAGACCGTATGGTAATATCCAAGTATAATGTTGGGGACAGCAGTGCTGTCAGCTCACTTGAATCAATGTTGTTAGATAACAATCCAGTGAGATAGCAGTCCTTGGCATCTTTGCTGAGTTTGTCTGAGTGTGGTATTCTCTCAGTTTGCTTCGATTTAATGAGCTGTATGTAAACTTACTAAGTTGTGTTGTTTAGTACTGCATACGGCAGCTTACAGTAGCTGCACTTCCAAAATGGCGACTCTGTGATGTCAAAGCAAATACATGCTGAGACTGATAAAGGCAGATAAATACATGTGCTCTCCTGCCATCATAAACATGTCATACTGTGCTCGGCATGCAAAAGAGATCATGGTTTACCCACTCTAACCGTTTACCTAAATTTAGCATTTCCTTTCAGAGCATCCATTTTTTCTAACCTCACTTCCTCAGATTACATCACCTTTGCACCCACCTCTTCCTCCTCTCACTTTAAAAAGCTAATTCCACTGACAACGATGTCCCTCACCATCAACAATACCCCTTACTCCTCCTCCCATCCATGTCTTCTCCCCCTTTCCGGTCTCATTAGTTTGGGTTTTATGCCTTAATCTACACAATGAGGATGAAGTCATGGCGGTTATCTTCAGCAGCCAATGTCTGCCTACCTGTAATCCTTCTCAAAGTCCCCCGGCTTTCTCCCAGCTCACAGATCGGCACACAATGCTTTTATGCGAGGCCTCTGCCGTAATGCCCAGAGATGACTGCGGACTTTTTTCGTCTCTTTTCTCATCCCTCAACGTAAAACTAGTTAAATCCCACTCCTACAGAAGAACGGAGATGTCTTTATCTAGGTCTCAGGACAGGGGAAAGTCAGAATGTGAAAGATCATTTGCACGAGACACAAGCTGGTTTTAATGAGTTTTGAAGGTAGTTGTCTGTCCAACTATCTCTGGCTCCTTGTCTCCAAGGCAATAAATCGATTCAAGTCATTAATTATTGTATAGCTTGTGCTGTATATGTACAGTGTGGGCTAAATTAATTTGAAATAAACAGATTAATAAAATGCAGCATTAGATGTGTGCTGAATGCTTCACTTTAGATGTCAGTTCAAAAAAAATAATGAATTTATCATTAAAAGTTAATTGAGAGGGGAGGTCAAACAAGTCGCTCCATTCGAGGAGGGCATAAGGGGGTTAGCTTTTAACTTAGCATTTTTATTGACTCTGGCAAAACAAAATGAGCGGGCTCTGTAGGATTGTGCACTCTGCATTGGCCATTCAGGCCTTCAGAGCCCCATTGTAGTACTTTGAAGAGAATGAAAGGAAACCCCACTGGTGGAAATGCAGTGGAACAGCCCCACAACAGGCCACAACTGTTCCCTTATGCATGAAAGGCAGGGACATAAAAGACAAGATGGACTTCTGAGGTAGGGCCAAAAACAAAGGCAACAAAAGTGCTGATCACGAGGGGATGACACGACTCGTCTCGGCAGAAGGAGCAGGGAGAAAAGGGGCAGGGGACAATGGCACTCCCGGCCAAATGACATGTTGAAGAATTGAAAAATCCACACAAGAAGTGTCTTCTCAATTCACTAAACCCACAAGAGCTGGGTGACTGTCGGCTGGACCCTGGTCAGTCTGAGGGGGGCGGACTATAACAGCCCACAGCTTTTCTCTCTCAAACTTTCTTTCCCAAATCTTTCCCTGTTTTGGCAAGCAACTTGGCAAGGGCAGAGACGGACTGGGGTGATGGCTTTAGTCTGCACACACCAAACCGAAACCAAACCAAACCTAATCAAAGCGTGGTGGGTTCCGCTCCCGCAGCTTCCGTTTTGATCTGTTGGCTGTCTGTGTGTCTGATCTGTTTCTGTTTGTGCCCTAAACACAATTATGCTACTGCCTAACCTCCATGGAAACAGTCAGACGGACAAAAACATGTTTGCTCTCATTCAAAAAGCATCCTTGTTTTTTTTTTAGTGACACAGTTTAATGGCTACTGATATTTGTGCCAATGTTTCAGAAGTACTAAATAACGCTTCGTTAATAAGAACACTTCCTGCCGATTTTCACACTGTTGGCTTCTAGGCTGGGATCAACTGTGTTTTTTTCATATATTCCTATTGTAGGAAATAAATATATTTTTCGAAACGAGGAAACACACACAGCTTGGTGTGCATTTGTGTGTGATAACTTAAACGGATGGCTAGGCTTAATTTAAAATCCATCCATGATGCTCCGTGCACCTGGGAGAGGAACGTGTATGAAAAAATGGCAATTTAGGAAATCAGCTTCGTTTTGCTTACATTGATAAATCATTTTTCACACATATACAGATTTCAAGCATTGCATATGGAGAAAACCAGCTTTTCCTGTGAATACAGAACCTACAGATGCCTCTGAAGTCACAGCTAGGACTACTTGTTGTTCGCTAAATGCTGAGTGGTGCACTTCACAGGTGAAGGCCCTCCTCCACGATAGCCCGAGGCCTATCCCACAATTCTTCACACATACCCACGGGCCCTTTCACTGGCCATCACCCTGTCTGATTAATGGATCGATGTGGTAATTGATTAGTGAAGAGGAGGTGGGAATAAGAACATAGGTCAAACGTCAATAATGTCCCTGCGACAAAAGGTGGAAGACGTAAAATATACCAGTGATAGCCTGCAGCCAGACCTCTACCCATCAAAGCCTTGGCAGTGCTAACATAAAGGCCCCGGCCCATTCTCCAGCCTGCCCTGCCCTCCCTCCCCAGTGCTCCTTTTCTCTTGGTAATGCTGTCTGTTAAAGTGACAGGAACCATTCTGGGAGCTGCTTGTCAGCTCACCTTCATAAAACAAGCCGTAAAGCAGCAAATAACAGGCTTATATGGCTTCATTATACCGGCTACGCAGGATCACAGCACTGGGCTGAGGGGTAGGGGGGGTGGCAGGGTTGTGCCGGTGGCGGAGAGGCGGGGAGAATGTTGGCAGGACAGCCGGGTTCTCGTGGAGGTTTGTTGTCCCAACGGCTGTCACCATGTCCGTGTTTGCTCAGGATAGAGGACCACTTGACCTCCTTCAACCCTGTTTTCCCGAAATCCAAAGCAGGACAAACAAAGAGGTATGACTCACTTTGGGGATGCTGTGACAGCTCAGACTTCTTTAACTTTGGGATCCTAACATAAAAAGCTAAATGGAGCAGTGCGTAAGATTCAGTGGCATCTAGCAATGAGGAATGCACATTGCAACAATGCCCCGAAAAGTTCTCCCAGTTAGATTTCCTCTAGAGTTCATTGTTCAGGGGGCTTTATTCGGAAGCTGAATTATCTGCAGAGGTCTTCTCCTCCTCAAAACAAACCAGGTGATTAAAAAGTGAATAAAGCAGTTTCATGTTACAAATCAGTGTTTCTCTGCTGTATGGCTTGTCGGAGATGGGCTGCTAGCCCAGTACCTGCTAACGTGTGCTCACCTTTTTTCTCTGATAACTTAAGATCCAGACGTTCAGGAGGTTTTTACCATTAGCCGAATCATCCGAAACAAACAGACCTGATGATTTAAACCGGTAAAAATGCTGAATAAAACATGTTGATGAGGATTCCCAGTCATCCAGAATAAAACAGTTTCACGTAAAAAAAGAAAAACTGTTTTTCCGATGCCGTTTGGCTCACGTGGAGGGCTGCTAACTACAATGCTAAAACACCAATGGCCAAATCTAAAGCCAGTGTTTGGTTTGTCTGTTCTGGACTGTTCTCCGTAGACAGATATAAACAGCACATTTAAAGGTTTTACAAACACAACAATTCTTGTTTTCAAGTGATTATACACTAGAGAAAACATACCTATTATATCCCATTTCTGCCAATATATTTCCCTAAATCCTACACACTGGACCTTCAAAATAAAGGGTTACGATTTGAGCCTTCAACAAATATCATCCACAATCTAGCCCAAAGCATGATGGTGCATCTGAACAGTTAAAAAAGTGGAGTCGAGGAGAGCAGGGCCAGATGGAGCATGCATCTGCGACAGTAAACCTTTGGCCGTGGTAGGGCTTGACGTGAGAGAGATTCTCTTTTATTTCATGCAAACATCTTTGGGCCGTTTCACAACCTGACAGTGGGGGCTGAGAGGTGGTCAATATCTCAGGTTGTGTCTCCAAAACATTTCCCCTGTTTTTCAGAGTCAGCCGCGGGTGCCTGGCAAAGAAGCCAGCAGCAGAAGCAGCAGCAGCAGCAGCGGCAGCAGTGAATGTGCGCGCTTGTGTGTTTACTGGTCCGTGGCACAAATCAGGCGAGTCCCCACATTCAACACAACTCATGGCATTTCCCCACTGACTTGCTTCAAATGGAAATTCAGCCCTTTCTAAGAGCAGTTTAATTGTTTCGAAAGAGCAATGTGTAACTTAGAAAATCCTCTCACGTACATGTATGTTGTGCAATCGTCACCCTACATATACAACGACGAGGGATCTATTAGGGTTTCAAAGCAAACTATAAATAGGCTGCTGATATTAGCAAGTCAAATATAAAGCATAAAGCATGCAGAACATCTGGCGGGCAAGCTTACACTGTGTTCACCAAAAGTAACTGTCCCTTTATGTGCTTATCTGTCATCTGCCCAGTCCCTGTTGACTTGAGATCAGTCACTTATCTCTTTAGCGAGGCTGTGAGGCAGCGACACAAACGCCATCACTCTGATCATTGTATAGTTAATTGTCACCTCCATCAACATTAGCACTCTCTAACATGCTAACCAGAGGGGGGGGGGGGCGGACGCACTATTCACGCGCGCTCTATTCTGAGGCTGACACTTGTTCTCTGAGGGGCGGTTTTCGGTGTCAGGATTACAGTGCATGGGAGAAAAGAGGCGGAGGAGAGGTGGGGAGCTTTCTCCACAACTCATGTCACTGGGTCTGTCTGTAGTGGCAGCGGAGGGAGAAAGAGAGACAGGGAGCCGGCGAGGATTGATTGGTGTTTACTTTTAAGCAGCCTCTCGACCAATGGCAAAGCAAAGAGTCCAGCGTGCACTGGGACTATTGCTGGGTTCCATTACCTCGTAAGTCAGAGCTGGGAATGATGTCACACGTGAGTCGATCACGTTCCAGTACAAGACGTTGGATAGTCGGATGTTTTAAGCCATACCAGGTTAACCATTGTAGGCAATAACAGATGATGACAACACATTAAGCTGTATGTTGTGCTTACAAACACCATAGCAACAGGGCCACAGATAGACATTGGACAGAACTGTGTGTATGACTGTTTTAATTAGACACAAATAAGACAAAAATGCTAATAAACAGTACATTACTACAGCTTTAACTACTGTTAATGAGTGGTGTAACCATATCGGATTTGGAGGTCAGGGTTGGTTGGCTTTCCGAATCAGACATCTGACTTCAGGGGGTTGTTCCAGTTCAAATTTCCGATTGGGAACTCAAATTCCGACTTTCCAGTGCAAACGGAACGCACCATATCTTCCTCTGACCCGCTTCTACTCGGATGCAGAGTTCAACTCCGTTTATAGTCACCTTCACAGCTGAACGGAGCACCCTTCATTAAGGTGTAGGGTATAAATATAGCGTCAAGGTTTGGGACGAACTTCCCTCTTGGGGGTGGATAAAGTAACATAACTTTTCGTAACCAAGGAAAAGAAAAAACGTATTCCTATTTCATGTTCTTCATATCTATTTGTACAACACATATTTGATCTGTTTTTGTTTGTCATTAAAATAACTAAAACAAATGGATAATTACATCAATAAATCGATATAAAACTGCTAACATCTTTGTTAGCATTTCTTTCTTTTTTTTTTTGTACAAATTTTCTTATTTTCTTTAATCTGATGTTTAGAAGTTGCTTGGTCTTTGCAACAGTTCCTGTAAATATACAACACATTACAATCAAATGACCACGATTACCATTTTCTTGAGAGCAGAGAAGAGTATATTTGATACTAAATACAAAGTAAGACTCAAGTTGCTAACATCAGTTTGACAATATTAAATTAGTTTGAGCAGTTCACATTAAAAGGTAGTCGCAACGAATTTTATTCGTAGGGAGCGTCTTCATCACAAACACAATATGGCTTGTACATGGTCAGTAAGTTGGCATCAATGCAGGCTCCCTGAACGCCACTTTCACTTCCTGGTAGCTGGGGATGGCACTTAATGTGACCGACCCTCTGCATGAGTAGGGAGTGGTTTGGCAAAGGCCCATAGACTCTGACCACACAGTCACATGATCACACACAGGTCACATGACCCAAATTGGCCTACTTGGATATAAACTCCACATCAAAAAACCACACACAAGGTTTGGGAAGGGTTAAAGACAGTGTCACACAGGCACACACACACACAACTATGTCGATTACATTCATTTGGCTTGTGGCCAGAACGATTCAAATGTGTCGCCACCTAACCATATGGATACACACACCCGTGCTTAATCTAACAAACACTGCAGCGCACACACACACGCTCACACACATATTCTGGCCTGCACGCAGACACACACGCACATCCGGACTGTAAAACAGCATTGCCATCTTGAGCCCCCTGGATCACCGGGGCCATCTGACACTGTGGAGCCTGAATGCATTAAGACTGGCAAGGTGGCTGCACTTTCCATCTCAGCTAGCACGGTTACATAACCCTCCATGATATGAATGCATTAACAGTATTAGTTCTGCAGGTGAGAACGCTTCTCACTGCTCACAAACGGCACCGCCTGACATTTGCATAATAGATAATGCTGCTGCTGGATGTCAAAACAACTTCCATTAGGCTAATTATCTAAGGTAAAACAACTGCTGATACACTGTCATGGGAGAGCAATCTAAACAGGGTTTGCCCATTTTGAGGACGCTTTCACTTGTGCATGAATCAACTTAACTTCTATTTAGAGATGAAGCAGAGGAGATGATGCATGGTTGACTCTACAGGTGTCAAGAGTCTTCTAATGAGAAGGAAACAACTATGGGAAGAGACGGTGGATGAGACTGAAGGTTAAAGCAGATGCACTGAAGTCTGAAGTAAGAGAGAGGAAGCAGGGAATGAGCAGGCACGGTTGCACGGGGAAGCTTAGAAAAATGGTCTTTCTGCTTGCACTAGATGGGACAATCTGGGCTGGGGCGTGCCTGGATGAGCCCTGGATATGGATATGACTGGGACAGTAGATCAGATGGTACATCAGACTATTAGGATATTTGGCCTGCGATGTGATATGTACTGTGTCTGATCTCTTGCCCCCACCCATCCACCCGCCCGGGCCCAGAGACAAACACGCCCCCACCCGTACCCCTCCTCGGACCTCGGGAAGAAAAAAAAAAGTCTGACAGATGGGTGTACTGGAAAGATCCACTCAGGAGACCAAAACATACTAAGGCGCTGTCTGTCTGACATTTGGATTTAGAGGGAAATGACGACCAGAGAAAAACAGCACAGAGAAAAAGGGACATCTGTGGCATTTGTCTTATTTCCTCTCTTGTGGTACATGATGTGTCATGAGTGAGCACAGAGTCTTTTGGATCATATTCCATTTAATTAATGAACCCCCCCCCACACACACTCACACAAACACATTCTCAACATTCACACCCCAGCTCATAGCTCCTCAGCTCTTCCATGTAAGTTGCCTGTGCCCCCAAGTGGTTGAAAATGAGAACTGCATCTGCTTACAACTACATCTGTTAAAAACTTGTGACACTTCAGTTGTCAGGACCACTGTGAACTCACTAATTCAATGTAGAACTTACTTTAAACCTGTGCTTTTATTAAAACATTTATCAAAACAAGCACCAAGAGGAAGGGATTCTAAATAAGGGGAGGCCTTCAAGATGGTGTACTGCAAAAATCTTTTCTTTTTGTGACTCTAACATCTTCAGAAAACTCAAGTAGGCCTATTTAAAATACAGCAAATAGAACTGAATGGATATATCTCAAAAAGGATGGTCAAGTGCTTGAGATCAACTCTGCCTCTTCACAATTTGTGAGTGAACAGCAGTGCTTCTGTAACCATGAAAATCTGCTCTATATGTCCATTTTGGTGAGCTACAAGGCAACAAAATGATATCCAAGTGGGTTAACAGTGTGGCAACAGACTATTGAGCAATCTATTGATTTTGAATACATAATTTTTCTTATCTTTACAGGTGCTGTTCTGTTCGTCAGAAAACAAACTATGAGTGGACTTTCAAGTACTACAATGGTTTTCCCCAAATTTCTATCGGGAAAACAAGTTAAACTATCATCTGTGTGCATGGTCATTGAATGGTAAGACTTTTTAAAGAGGAATTTTAAGTAATAAAGCTGATGCGCCCTATAGTGTTGTAATGACAGACGCTTCATTCTTTTAACCAACGGGGATGCCTTTTGCCCTCGACTTCTGCCCAGCCCCAAGCCTTTAATTAAGACTGGCTTAGGCCCGATTGATCCTGACACACCAGGAAGTTTCTTGAAAATCTGACTGCCAAAACCATGGAAGTATTATATAGGCCACAACCCCCCATAGCAGCCCGCAGCCCCTCCCCACAGCCCACATAAAAAAGGGTGGTAAGCTGAAAGCCCCTCTAGTATGAGACCTTACACTATTGAGGTATGCCTACACATTCTGCGTTAACCCTTAGCTACCATTATTTCAATTACTGTACAAATTACAAGAAAAACCTGGAAGGGGCAGGAAACACACTTTACATACCTTATCACCTTCTTATGTGTCTTTTCAGTTGGTTTTCCCCCTCACTTCTCACTTTGTTATGGTTCTATACATTAAATATGTTGGCATAGTATACCTTCACAACAACACACCACCACGTCGTTAAATCAACAACACATTTCCTGTAGCAAAAGCTGCGATGCAGATACAAAGCTGGGATTGTCAGATTGTCAGAGCTCTGTGTGCTGCGGGTGTTGTGCACCACATGGAGAGAATTCTTGTACCGGTTTTCACCGCAACACGGCCACTGATGAGTCAGTGAGCCCCATGAAAGTGCAAGAGCTCCACAAACACTGCCTTCGTTTTATGGTGTTCCAGTATTCCACGGGGCCAGAAGTATCTGACAGTATTATGTTACAAATACAGGAGATTATCAGCAAAAGAAAAATCAATGTGTGTCAAGACTTTTTTTAGTAGCTGAAAATAAAAGAGAATTTGTTGGACCATGAAGGTTTAAGTTTTAGTGGAGGAAATACACACCTTTGAATAAGTACACCTTTCGCACTTTTGTCTTTGTGTCAGATTGTAGAAAATTGCCAAAATGCCAAGTCAATGCAAATTTCAGATCCCCCTGAAGGGGCTTGGACATGTCCAAGGGGAGGAGTAAGGTGAAAGGAAATGAGTTGAGAGTTAAAGACTGACCTGCTGGAGGAGATATCCAACCAACCAGCCAAGCTGTTACCTCCAGGGGTGGACAAAACGAGGGCAACACTTGTACAGTCAGTGTCATGCAATCAAGTGGCCATTCAGTAAATGCTCCATTTGCGAATATACAAAAACCAGCCAGCATTGGGGTCATGAGTCCATGACTCTTCTCTCAACCTAAGCCTCCCCAAGATCTGAGTTACTTTGGTCATTGAAATTTATGGCTGTAGTCATCCAAAGGAAATTATACCAATCCTTCAACCAATAGATTGGTCAATGGGGAAAAACAATCAGCATGTTACGATAGCAAGTTTATTCCCGATACCAGCATATTTTTTTGAATTCTTTGCAATGGGAGTGTCCTTAGTAACACTTTGCTACAAACGCCAGCAGCAAGCTGAGGTGGTGAGCGTCTATATGCTTCGGCCTTCCTTTCATTCAGAGCAAGGGCAAGAGGAAGCACTCTACCTTGTGCTGAAATTTTTACTCCTGCGCATATTCTCTATCATAGCAACCAGCATAAACTCTGAGCCTCCAAAGCGCTCTAGCACTCCGAGATGGTCCTGTGGAATTACTACAACACTAGGGTAGGTGTTTGCTGTGACCTCTAGGCACAGCATGAATGTCATTCTTATCTATTACCAAGATGTTTTACCTTGTGTAGAGCATATTTGTTTTAGTAGCCTACATTAAGTTTTTATGGAAGTATCTTGTTATTTTGGCCTCAAAAAATTAGACTTAACCACAAATCACAGCAAAAAATGACCATTTATTTCAACTCTCATAAAAAAAAAATGTTATTATTGGCTTTAAATGGGTGGTATTGAATACAGGGTTTAGATTGCATTTGAAATTTTGCACAGATGTTCCTGTTTATACACAGTTTATACACAGATTGACTCACATCCAGTGTTTCATTAACAGCTCATTTACAGGCAAGCAAACTACATTCAGACAGAACAAAATTTATTTATTATTCCTGGATATGCCAATTGGCATTTGTATATGTGATTTTCAGCAATTTTGACGTAAACCACTTCTTGAACTTTAAGTATATGTTTGTACAAGATGCCAACACTTTTGTTTCCCACACTACAGACAATAAAGTCCACTCCATGCACTACAGTGTGACAGTTCTAGAGAGAGACAATAGTTAACAAAGGCTAGTCTAATGATGAACTGAGGGTGTTGTACCATAACAGCTGATGTAGCAAATCTAATGAGTTTGGTAGATGAAACATTCAGAAACATAAACACAGACCGAACCACAATGTGGAAAGTGACAAGGAAAGAGCAGGACCCTACCTTGGCCTATTTCTCCATCAAGGGTGTGGTGTAGGTGGGGGTGGGCATTAACTAATGCCCCTTCCTTCCCTTACTGGGAGGATCATGGAAACTCAATGTCACATGTTCATCTTGTTTGGCACCAACACATTTCAGGACCAGACTGATAGCATGCATTGAAGCACCCCATATGTCACTAACATGGCAGTCAAAAGGATTTGAATGTAGAGAAGAGAAGCTTACTTTCTCAAGAATGAACTATGTTACTATAGATGACTCAAGAGTTGCATATACGTTAAGTCCCCTTACGCTAATAACTCGGGATTTAGAGCTCAGGTTCAACCGAGAGACAACCTCTAAAGCCAGTGCTGAAGTACCAAAAATGGCAGTTCCTTGAATGGCTACATGAGCGAGTCAATTCCTATGGACCCCCATTAAAAATGCCCAACTTTACAGCAGAAATAAAAATGTTAACAGCCTGGTACAAAAAGGTTTTGGTCTCCATAGCTAATTTCAACATTCATGACAGCTGTACAGGGGGTGGGGTACAGGGGTCTTTACATGACACACCTGTTTAACGTTATTAAGATTTAAACTTAATATAAATCTTAGGGGGGGTGGCCACGTTGAGTAATAGGTGCCAGCCATCCGCTGACAAGTTGCTACCACAGCGACAACATTGTTTAGGCAACATAACCATGACATAACCCCACATTCACAGAGTGTAAGAGTAGCCGCTGTCGCTATTTCATTGGGTTTTCAGTTCATTAGATTGAATGAATTTTAACATTTTTGTCACCTAAAAAAGTCTTGTTCCAGCATTTGGAGTTAGACATTCAGTTTTTCCTGGTAAGTCCATTCTGTTTTAATGGTTTTAACAATGGTATTTGGAAGCAAAAATTAGCATTAGCAATATCAAAGTTAACCCTAGACTGTAAGTGCAGTGTGCTAACCAAGTCAGCAGCTAGTGTTAGGGTTTTATCCACTCTTTCATCCAAATATGGTCACTTCTGGCTACAAAAATCCAAGATGGCAACAGTCAAAATGCTAAAATCAAGGCTTCAAAAGGGAGTCCACAAACCAATGGGTGACGTCATGGTGGCTATGTCCATTATTCTTATAGAATCTATGGGCTTCACCTGTGACTGGTCATAGGTATACAGTGTTAATACAGTTCACATTAGATCAGTGGGATGTCATTAAAAATGGTGGGCGCAAGAAAAGGGTTTAACCGTATTGGATTTAATTCATGTATTCTTAGTGTGACAACGTTCACTAAACAATAATCAAATATATTTGCGATTGAGTGAATGCAATTTGTGAATGCCTAACAGAGGGTTGTTATAATGACTATGCAAGTTATGTTTCTCACCATCCTTTTCACAGTAAAGCCATCACAAAAAACTTTCACCCTGTCAAACACAGATTTTTACCAGGCGGCAGGCATGACGGAGGTAAAGGTACAGAAAACATGCTTTTATGTTTCTCATTCCCGGTAGAGCACATTAGTATTTGAAAAGATCCCTAACACTTTATCCACACTTACACAGATTTGGGAAAACCTGAAGGTGGTGCTGCACTGTTCCGATATAAAATACGACTACAGGATTACTGGGCTACTATGGAATTACAACAATAAATCTTTAAAAACCCTACCTTATGTTCTTGTTATTTAAAGCAACTTCCATTCCTGTTAGCCATAAATTCAAATTTTCTCTAGCAAAAAAACATGACCTTGATTGTGAATATTTTTTTTTACACTTTGTTCCTCTAATTTTATTATCTTAAATGTTTTATCTAATATACTAACCCTTTTTGATTTACTGCATTTCTTTTCAAACCCTTAATTGGCTTATTTTGATTTTTTTTTTTTTTTTTTTACATATTAACACATTTATTTTGCAGTTATTTGTATTCATCATTTGCCAGCCATATTTATTGACATGGACTTTAAAAATTTAATTTTTAATTTTTCTTTAAACCACAACAGAGTTTAAAGAAACTCCATCCAGTATTTTTTTCTTGATTTTGAATCTTGAACAGAAGCATGTTTCTGAAAAAAAAAAATTATATCTATAAAGTTGCACCGGTTCATCCATCACATCATTAGTAAAACAACATTATCAAGGTGAGCAGGGCAAGCCTCCAAAAACTTTCCACATTAACCTAAATCAACATAAATCATTCAACACTTGTCTCAGAGTCAAAAATGAAGTAAACACATCCATTAGCCTCCTGGATAAGCTATTGTAGCAAACTGCAAAGGAATCTAGTTATGGGGTAGGTGGTTAACCACGCTAGCTGTTTATTGTGCCAAAATACATTAAAGTATGAATTCTGTAGTCTAACAGTGATACTGTATGTGCTGAGGACCCAATGTTTGTATGAATGGTGAGTATTTACATACTGTGTGTGTGAGAGTGTGTGTATGACAAATCAAGTCTCCCACTGACATTATTTCAATGGTGATTCCTGCACACAACAGAAATGAAATGTCAAGGTCAGCCAAACTGGTCCGTCGCTGGAATCTAGATAGCACTACTGTCGGCATCAGGTACAGGAAGTCATTAAGAAGATTCCATTTGGAGTTAGTGAAAGGTTTTCCTGAACAGAGTGCAGAATGGGTGTTGGCATATTGTTGCTGGAAATGTCTGCTGATTGACACGGGGCATGGTGGTTGTCATGCTGCAGACTGTTTTGAATGGAGTGTAGCCTAATGACCAAAGTGTTTTTGAAGTGTTATGATACAGACATTTGTATCAATGCATACATAAATATCTCATACGTAGGATTGTTTTCCAATTCTAAAGAGGGAGAAATTCTGAATCATATGGTGAAGATATCCAAACTCTGTCTAAAAAACTTTGACTAGAAGTGTGGACTAAACTTCAACTTGAAGCTCAGAAAAGTAAAGATCACTGACTGAGTTTTCGCCGCAGTTAAGCAGCTGGCCGCTGGCTTTGTCCCTCTCTAGAGCTCCTGTAGTAAAGCTGGACTTCAAAAGGGCCTTATCACTGTCACATTCTCTCACAAGAGGACACAGTAATGGAGACCGGATGCTCGGGCTTACACTAGGTTAGGCCAACACAAGGAGAGGAATGAAGAAATGCTTTGAATGTTGCCTTGTAAAGGAAGGAGCTCCTGTACAGGCCTCTCGACCTTCTAACTACACTTCCTTCCCGAGAAGTGAAGGAATGCTGTGTCAGGTTTTATAAATTAGTAGGGACGTGCGTTTTAGCTTTCCCTCAGTAGCTGCCTTTCTCATTTTGTACATTTTTCCCAGCAATTTTTCATCATAGACGATTCAATATTCTAGATTCAATAGACAACAAATGTGAAAGCAAAAGCCAACCTCAGATTCACTCGTTTGGCGCTTTACTTGCGTTTTTCCGGCACTGTGTCTCTTGGATGCTTGCTGCTTACGGTCTGGCACCTGGTCGCTACCTTTTAAAGCCCCGAGTCCCTGACCCACCTGAGGACTATGGGGTACACACCTTTAAGTGTTCCCAACACAGAAAATAGAATAAAGTAAGGAAATGCAAGCAGAGGGCAGAGTCTCTGCAGAAAAAATACACCACCACACACCTCTAGTGGGTAAGTGATGATTGAGAGGGGTTACTACTGTATGAGTCTTTTTACATTGGTTTTTTTCTTTAGGAATATCATGCATAATATATATTTAAAACACACACACACACACACACACACACACACACTGCCCACTAACCGTGGGGGTCACAAAATCAACTAGGACTGAAATCTTAGGATTAAGCTATGACTTCAATAGAATAAAACATCCACTACTTGAACCAGTCTGACAGCATGCAAACCTCCGTACACTAAATACTTGATATTATATAGAAATTACATATAAATTAGTCGATTAAAAGCTTTACAAAAGACCCATTTATCCTTAAATGATGCAAGCATTTGCCAAAGTCATTAAGGGTCTAATGCTCTAAGACTTGTCGTGTCTTTAAAGCATCTCATAGGTAAACCTGAACTTGAAATAAGGCAAGCAAAGCAGGGATGTGTACTGTATGACTATTTGCAATTGACTTTGTTCATATTTAGTTCTTATGTATACATTGCAAACTATGTCTTATCAAAGGCACGGATCATAGGACAAAGAAGGTGACTAGTCAGCCAGTCAATTTACAGGTGTACTCCCATAAACACCAGTTACTGTACTGTACATTGACGACCGTATGTCCTACATCTATTGCTCAAGTATTAAACAATGCCTTCTTCAGATGGGAAATAAATCCTGTATCGATCATATAATGCTAGGCAAAAATGTGGTACTCTTGAATTTGTCAGAAATTCCAAAACGGGAGTTTACAGCTTGGATTCAGTTTGCATGCAAATACAAAGAGGCACCATAAAATTAAATACATCTGAAATGAAAGTATTTAATTTTGTCTCTCTGTGTTTTCTCCTTACATCTCTCCTGTTTTCTCTTCTCCATCCTTGCTATGGCTAACTCCATCTAACACAAGGTCCCCACTTTGACTGTGGCTTCATCCTGTATTTTCCAATTATCACCTTTTAAAGGCCAGCTGGGTGCATTCCAAACCATCGGGGGGCAATTCCATTTGCATTGCTCTGAGACAAAGTCATGCCCAAGTACTTTCATGCTAAAGTTCATAAGACAGTCTAAAAAGGACGCTGTACTTGTAACTAAAAAGTCCCTAGTTTTTGTTGTTTTTTTTCAGACAGATAAAATATTTAACTCAGATGTGTTTTTTGTTTTTATGAATCTAAAGATTAAAAGCAAAGCAAACTTGAAAATCAGACAGTGTTGATGTAAGCTGGTGAACAAAATCCCCTAGTGTTTAAGGGAAACTTTGCCAATTTTCAACCAGCTCTGTGTACCCGCAGTGTGTGCAGATGAATAGTGTCTTGCTGCCCCCCGCCCCCCTACCCGCTCTTGCCAGTAGAGACCAAGTGAGGTGAAACAGGTCGTCAGAGTCCACTGGGTGACACAAAATGATGACCACTTCAATGACGTGTTTCGCATCACCTGACGGACTTTTGCCGGCAGGGAGCTCCGGGCGCCTGTGGCACAGGAGGAAGGCAAACACCCTTCATCTACACACTACACACACACTGCAATGACACGGAGCTGATTAAAACTTGCCAAGTTTTCTGTTAAGGTAACAAGTTTGGTTAATAATCACAGCGAGCAGCTTGGCCCAAACTTTCTGGTTTAAGACTGATCAATGTGGCTCTCCTGCGAGTGCTCGGCTTTGTTTACAATTACGGCTCATTATGCTGATTTTATTCTCTCTTTTTCATTAACTTGATTTTTAAGCAGCTCCTGGAATATTTTACATCTACTTTATTTAGGTCAATCTTTTTTAATTCATTGCAATCAAAGGCCTCTCCCTTTATTGAAATGACCACTGCATTTGTGTGTATGTGTTAGTGTGTGTGTGGGTGTGTGTGTGTGTGTGTGTTGTTTGGAAGGGCAGGGGGGGAAGTAACTGTTCCATTTGCTTTGCACATTAATGAACACTGCCTTCCCTGCCTGCCTTTAGGCTCTCTCTCTTAATGCCGGCTCTGTTCACTAGTGTAAACCTGTGTTTGATTTCTCCTCTCCTCTCCCTCTCGGACTGCATATAGCAGCATTTAGCTGTGAATTAATTTTCATGTTTGGATATACCCTGCTGAGGTGTGATGCCAGTGGTGCATAATCAAAGTCTGCAACACTACATATGGGTAGATAGGCCTTGTGGGTATTTCCACAGTGCAGATCTGTAGCTGGGCGGGGGGAAAGCAGAGAGAGGGGTCGACGGGCAGCAGACAGAACAGAAGTCAGCAATAGGACAATGGGATGTTTGGCACAAAAGAATAAATCTATTGTCTTATAGAAAGGGCAGGAGCGGAGGATAACTTTTGCAGTGTGGTGTGCAGCTGGGAGTATGTGTTTGTGATAATGCGCATGTCTCTGGCCATGGGACAAGATACGCACCCACAGCCACAGCTCAAACACCAGCAGCCCTTAACATGGTGTGTCTAATGCTCCTATTTAGTGTTTGGGGTGCAGCGGCGCGTGGCCTGAGGTTTTTGGGAGGGGAGCGTGGATAGCACCTAGCCTGACAGCTGCGCCCCAAACTGGAGACAAAAGCCTGAGGAAGTACCGCATCATCGAAGATGGGACTAAAAGGCATGGCAATTTGCTTGTGGTCTGGCCTGTCTGATTCAGTGCTTAGTCCACTTTTCATGGTGAATACAGCCCCATAGCAAACACTACTCTTAAAATGCAAGGTTAAACTGGGAGTGCATCTTTAAACAAATTCCACTATCAAAAAAAAGAACCAGCTATCATGTGGTACATTTAGATCAAAAGCAGAAACACAAACTACTAATTCATAACAGACTTTGATTTCAAACAAACAAACAGAGAGAACATTGGGCCACCTTTTGTGCATCAGTCTTTTCATTGGAGTTTATTTGTAATCCTTTGATAGGAGGGAGTCTCTTTGTCAATCGGGATACATCAAAGATGAGCGAGCTTACCATGCTGCTTGTGTTTGTGTTTCTATGTGTGCATGTCTGTATTTTATTCTTTAACATCACAGCGAGGTACATTTTTAATCTATTGATTTAATACGCTTAGGTAGCGGGCTGTTGGCTAAACAAATGAACCAGTCGTGAGGTGACACATCTTCAGTCTATGAATCCTGTATACGTTTGATGAATAGCTGATGGAGTTTACAGTAGAAGATACTGGGGATGTGCTGGTTGTGAAATTCAGGGCCAATACCAATGTTTAAAATGACAATTTGGCTGAAAGCTGTTATCAGTGTTTTTAGTTATTGGTGTAATTTGTCCCCCCTTTTGTGCCAGGGAAACAAAGAACCTTTCATTACAGTTTTAAAGTAATTCAGTCATTGCAGTTGGGGGAATATATACAATACCCAAAGCCCTTAAACAGACTGCTTGATGTAATGATATGGGTATACAGTGGGGCAAGATTCAAAGTGATTTCGGGTCTATATCAAAATCTGAGAGAATGTAAAGCCTTCTCTACATGTGCATCAAGATGAAACAGGAGAGGGAATCGAACACTGAAATTACAAATGACGAACGGCTGAACATGTGTGAAACACAACACACCACTACAAACTCAAATTTGTTGAGGGAGTTTGGGTGGAAATATTTAATCCGCTACTTCATTACACCAAAAAAAAAGGAGTAACAAAACTGTGTCAGCAACAACCATGCTGGCGAATACCTTGGAATAGAGAGGCAAACCACACATATTTTTTGGGAATATCACAAGCTACATTAATTCTGGGAAAATGTGAGTGTTACATCTAAAAGAAATTTCTGGGATATGCAATACTTAATAACTGCAAAGTTATGTACTATGGAAATATAAATGTTTGTGTCATGGATTATGAAAGATATTTGGCCACAATATTATTGATCCCAAGCAAGAAGGCAAGAACAAGGAACTGGTACAAGACGGAATCCCCTACTATAGAAGAATGGTTGGAAATTATAAGAGAGATTTGACCTAAATGGATGGGAAAACATTACCTGTTAGCTTAGAGTGTGAGAAAATGTCTTTGTTAGTAAATGGAAGATATAGATGATTTATTACAGTGGGAAAAATATCTGCACTAACTGATACATGAATTTCAAGATACTGAATATATATGCCTTTCTTTGAAAATGGATTTTTGTAACCATGAATGTTCTATTTTTCCACCCTTGTGCTCAGTTTTTTCCTTAACCTTTCTGAATGTGGAAACAACACACACATTGTCACTCCGACCTCGTCACATTTTGCCACTTGGTCGTGGGCTTTCCATGTGTTTTTTCAAAATACGCTTAATTTTTGACAGGAAATGTACAGCTTCCATTGAGTCACTTTCAAAATAAACTTACTATGTTGGTACAACACTGCAAATTGAAGTTTTTTCCTTTCAACAACAAACACGTGGTTATGTTAACCCAACACTCACATGTGGTTAGGTTCAGGCTACAAAAGGTGTGGTTAGGTTTAGGAAAACTAACAGGGTTTGGCTTTACAAGAGGTGAACACCGGCCTCCTGGGTGAAAGTCCCAGGTGAAAGTCGGTGACTGTCGGACCCATCCACCAGCCCTCCCACCCAACCAATTCTGACTTTTAGCCCCCTTAACTTGCGTTGTTGTCCAGCCCCGTTTCCCCCTGACTCCATCAGATGCACCATTAAACTCTGATGGCGCCCGGCTGCATGTCACACCAATATAAAAGGACGGCTTTTTAATCAACGGTGTCTGACGCAGAAGTCTCAACCCAAGCGCTGGTATTCAGTGACTTCGGAATGAGACCGGATTGACCATACAAATTCATGAAACAAGCTTTAATATAACCTTTTTCATGAAAAAAAAAAAAAAAAACCTTCAAAAAAACTGTTTCAACAGTCTATTCATTATACATAAAATATCATAATTCTCTAGTATCTATTTTCTATTGCTGTGAAAACAACAAATTTCTCCTTCAAACTGTACTTATTCAAGTTTCTGGCAAAAACTACACATTACAATATATTTGAACACATCAGGAGAACATTACAAATCACCAAATTCAAATTTTTACTGAATGGACAATGAATGCCTCATAATTCAATTCAATTCAATTCCGTCTGTAGTTAGTGCGGCCTCCGGCTGCTAATAGCTAACGTTAACTAGCTCTCCACCTTTCAATGTCAACACAGATTCGTTGTTCACAATGTAGCTTTATCGGGGAAACAACAGGGTGTGTCCTCTGATGCATCTATAGTGAGTTTACAGCGTTCTTTCGTCCTGAAGGCATCCCGAATAGACCTTGATACATCCAAAACACATTTTCTATTGTCTCCCGGACGCTGTCAGTCTGGAGCCATGCTTTCTAGCCTGCGCAAAATTGATGTGACACGACAGAAAAACATCGGTCACCGTCATCAGTGAATATCATCTTATTTGCCAATAGGCCGATGGCAGTCTACAAAGCGAGTATCAGCCGACACCAATGTGCAGCCAATAAATCGGTGCATCCCCAGATGAAACATTTCTTAATAAAACATTGACTGAATTAAAGTCTAATAATTTCTCATATGTTTCACCATACAGGCATCTGCACATACAAACATCCGTGGTGAACATGGGAGGTAAAATACAACAACAGCAAATGCTAGACCAAAATTCTGAAGTTGAAGAGCAAGTTGAAATTCAAATTAAATCAACATTTAGCACCCAGGATCAATTTTCATATACACTAACCCTTTATTACCCAGAGGTGTCTCCACTCGTTTGTTGGGCTAATAGAAGCAAAAGAGATAATAATTACGTGTTTGTTGCCACATCAGCTATTAGGTGATAATTAGGCCTCGGCAAGAATTTTAACTCTTTTAAATGGTTTGTTTGATCTGAACGCGTGTTCCCAGATGGATGTCTGAGTATCCTGAATTAATTATTACTGCAAATTAAAAGGCCAATCAAGCCTGCGTAAAACTGGATCAGATGGTTTAATAAGCAGTTCCCCTCACCGCCGACTCAACACAAACAGCACTTGCATGCATGTCTTAAAATAAGGCCAACTGGAATGAGTCATAAACTGGAGGTCAAATTATTTCTTTTATGTTTTCATGACTGTGGTGGCTCTGAATTTTGGTGTGAATACGTACTGACTGTGTGCTTTACTTGGAGCCCAGCGAGGCAGATGAAACGTTAGTACATGTGAACTGCAGATCAAGAGACACTCACAAATGGGTGGTGCAGCCGTTCCTGGCATCCATATCAATGACTAGCCTTGTTATAAAATGGAAAACTAAATATTTAGAATACATCTTAACAGCAAAATAGGAAAACTATCCATCACTCGCATAAAGGAACTTCCTTTATTACGCCCCTGTGTCCACACGCGCGCACACACACGTCAGGGGATTGAAACAGCTCAAAAATATCCACTGGTTTAAATTAGACCATCAAACAGCCAGCTGCCGATTTGTTTCCTCAGTGTGTGTGTGCCCAGAGGTTGAATGGTGAGTTGAGGGAGTGGACTGAGCAGGTTTTTGACCTCCCGTGGGTGCAGCACTGCAACGGTGTCAGTTCACTAATATAACAATGTGTGTAGCAGAGGGTATTTCATGATGGAGAACCACAAACAAGCCTTTACCACAACCTGCCAACAGTAAATTAACTTAATGTTGTGTAAAATTTAAATTTCTACGGCACAAAAAGGGGTGTCATATATATATATATATATATATATATATATATATATATATATATATATATATATATATATATATATATATATATATATATATATAAAAATCACATAATATAAAACCATATTTGTTTGAATTAATTTCACCACCCCCCATGAGGCCTTTTTCTTTGTTCATTTGTGGTGCCCCTGCTGCCTCACTATCATGACAAGGTAACAGGTGACTTCACAGATTTGTTGTCATGGTAAGGGTACTGTGATGAATTTATGATACCAAACTGAACAACCTTCCATTAGTTCTCAGTATAGTGCAGGTATCTATTAAGTATTTCAGGATACCAGAAATTTAGTAGCCAATAACAACAGGAGTTAAATTCAATAATTCTAAATACCCAATCTAATGCCATGGTAAAAAATAAATCAATAATTAAATCCCATGTACTTAAACATACATTACTTTGCTAAAATAAAAATTAATAAAATGTAATCTAAATTTTATTATTAATCCCCGATGATCCACCTCAAAAGCAAAGTACGATTCTGTGCAGGCTCATGAAACTTTGTGGGCAAGGAAACTTATATTAATATATTTCCATTTCTTTTCCATTGTTGTTCGGTACTTTTTTTTTACCCAACCAAGAAAAACACGCCAAACATTCAGAACACAGCACAGAATCTACGCTCAGCATCTCATCCCACTGCTGGTGTTCGTATTTATATAATTCCTCCATATTATGATCACTTCTCAATGTAGTGCAATATCATTCTCAGTCAAATGCAAACTACTTCTCATTGTTATATCACCTTCAATATAACATTGATTAGCAGACGCAGTCTGTTTTTTCCACCATTTTAGTAACTCCTGTACTTATCATACTTCTATTGTTACTCTATTAGGCACTGATTTTTGCTTTTGCTCCTAGAAAACACTTCTATCTTGCATATTTGTATATTCTACCAGATATTTAATAATCTATTGTTAAAAAACTGGGCCCAGTGAATGACCCTGACCTGGGGAACCCATTGGTTGTCTGGTTGTGGATCATTAAAAGAATTTCCTTCAGGATAAATAAAATTCTATTGAATTGAAAATATGTTCCAGGAAGTCCAGTTTCAGTAACAGATCCATGAGTCTGGAAGCTTGTCAGACACCAAAACAATGCATAAAGGTTAATTATAATACTCACAGACAAGACAACTCTGGAAAGCAATCATAGTGACTATTACTTTATATTTGTCACAACGATCACAGATCAAACAGTTGAAAAACTTTTGTCCTAGGGCTAAAATCATGTTGCATGATTACTGGACAACTGCTCACTAACTTCAAGGGTAGAGGAGACATTACTTTACACCAGTATATCAGGTGCACTTGTACAACTTTCACGCAATCAGTCCTTTCTTTGAGAGGCTTAAAATGTTCACATCTTCAGATGCTGATCAAACTCTATAATCATTCAAACCATAGTTAGGAACAGTGTTGCACTGAGCTGGATCATTTAAAGGGTATGCAGATTCTGTTATAGTCATACCTTTAACTCAACACAGTGAAAAACAGTGAAACACAAGAATGATGGTATAAAGCTGTTGTGCAATTGGCTGCACAGAAAAGAAATCAGGCAGGTTTTATAGACTGACGAAGGCCGAGGAGAAGAGTTCTAAGTAACAATAAGAAACCAAGCAGCAGTATCTTCTGAATGAAACATAAGAGTGACCAGAATTCCTTCTTCTCCTATCTCACTCGTTCCATTTTCTTTACACAGTATTTATCTTGTCCATTCCTATACACAGACAGAACATTACTACCTATTAAAACTATGAACCTGTTACGTAAACCTAGTGTATCACTACATCATTAGTGCTCCGTGATGTTATTATGTAGTTGCACAGAGTCTGGCGTGATGAAAAAGAGCAGACCCTCCTTAGTGAGAGTGGCTGTGTCCTTAGAGGGCATTAGTACAGGCATTATCTTGTTGTGCCAGACAGTCCAGTAGTAAACACCCTGGCAAAGGGCCTCATAGTAAACTGATGGAACTGCACAGTCGAGCCCGAGTGTTGTAGCCGTCCTGGCACGGAGATATGGGTCATGCAAGGCTGTCCTCTCCCTCACCCCGGCACCAGAGCCCAAACCCTGATGAGATTAGCCGGCCAGCCAGGCGCTCAGTGGTGGTAAAACACAAACACCACTGATTACGTGAACATTAAAGTCGGATCCCCTCACACTTCGGCTCGGATCCCCTTGTGCAGGGTCACGAGCGGGTTAGTGTGATGACTGTGTCGCTGTTTTCAACATATACGACACTACTTGACAGGTCCTAAACGAGCACGTAATTATCCTGTGATTAGAGCTGACGTCACGTCAAACACTTGCTACTGTATGACTTTTAATGCATGACGAATGGGACGGTGACACAGCTGGCTTCCTGGTACCCTCACCATTTACATGAGGAATTGTATCTGCACCGTCAGCTTGTTTGTCAACGAAAGATGAAGCCAAATAGTTGGCATTTCCTTTCACTGACTAGTTTTTTGGGGTAGGTCAGTGAATGCAGTGCCTTGGCCACTGCTCCTCTGTGTTAAATCACTGCTAGAAATGGGATTAGGCAGGTCGGAATGCCAGGGTAATCACTCATTCAGCAGCAGCCAGGAGAAAAGGCCTCCTTAAAGAGAAGGGGAGGGTTTTATATAGCTGAGAGCTTTGATTACTGCGCCGTCTTAAAACCGCATCCGATGAGTAAAGACATGCACTGGTCCTCCCCCACATTTACTGGGCAAGTCGACCTCCTGTGTTCCTGTAAATAAGTGATGTCACAGCGCTTAATGATGCCCAGACTAGACTCAGTGAGGTCCTGAAAAAAAAAACCAAAAAAAAAAACCACAGGCTTCATCACTACTGTGAGCACGCTGCCTAACCGTCATGTCAACAAAGAATTAGTTTTGCACATCCTATTGCTCTGTGGGACCACTGCTGATGCAGTTGAAGTTTGGAGTGATGAACACAGTCGAGGGTATTCTCTTATTCCACGAAGCCAGTAGAGTTCACCCTCGGGGAAAAGAAACATTGTCCTCATCTGTGGATGGACTGCTCTGTCGCTAATGAAGATGTTCAGATGGATAGTGTGCGGAGAAAGAGACACTTTTCTCTGGGCTTTCTTCTGCTCTCCCCGACGCAGACTGGTAGTGACAGTTGTTTCCAGTTGCTACGTATAAAAGGGCCCATCATAAAGCCCGGCTAGAGGAAACAGGATAAGCGCTTGAGCCAAGGCAGTAAAAAGCTCTCTGGAAACTTGAAAGCCACACAAATGAAGTCTGCGTCTGCCATCTGGAAACAATAAACAAACAAAACCCAGCAGCCAAACAAACACCACGAATGGCAGAGGGAGAGACGAGAGAGGAGAGGGAGAGGGAGAGAGAAATGGAAGCAAAGACTGAGTGTGTAAATGAGTGATAGGGAGGAGGGGGGGGGGGGGGGGGGGGGGGGGGGTGTCAATGTTAAAAACGTGTGCAGCATGCATCATTAGCAGACACTGATGGGAAGACAGACACAGAGACAACCCTTTGTATAAAACCTCCTTTGATGCTCGGGAGATGGCCCCGCTGTTTGAATGTGTGTGGTACCACTGAAACCTGGTTCTAATGAAGTGTAGTGCTAACAGGAGGCTGCCTGTCTGCAACTTGTGCCAGTGATGTGATGAGAAGTTATAAGCCAGCTCCAAAAACGGCAAAATACCAAAAGGAAGCAGCCAACTCTTCTCGGCACGCTCGAATAAATCAGACGCAGGATTTTATACAGACTCAGACAGTCACATCAGAGTTGTCCTGTAACATTTTCAGTGGAGGGCTTTATGTGTTAATGATCATATAGCGGTTCAATATCCACTGATCAATGAGAGGAGTCTTCTTACTGTACAGAAGCTGCGAAAAATGGTGGAGCCAGTGCAGAACTAAAATGGCAAGAACAAGATCAATTACCTTCTAAAACTATAGGAGTATCACAGTGCTTTCACTTTAGGGTCAATGGACCAAATATGAAATACTGCAACACTTGTCCATTAATCTGATCCAGGAATGTCAAAACTGTTGTAACACAAGAGCCCATCAAATCAAAACCCTCTTTATGAGAGTAGTAATTATATAATTACAAAAGCAAATTTAACGTTATGAATCTATTGAGTTGAGCTCAGGCCAGCAGAGCTGCAGCTGATGAATAGTTATTCAGCATTTGATCATTAAATCTGCCCGTGCGATGTCTAACAAGTGTTTACTCAGCAGTCGAAAAAACATATCAGTGATAGGAAGTGGACAATGCAACATCTGTGCAGCTGTTAACAGTAACTATTTGGTGATTTACCTAATAAAAGAGTAGATCCAAGCCATCTGGTTATCAGAATTGTCGCCTTCTGATCTTGGTCGCTTGATGTGTAGGGGTTGTGGTGTGTTTTGCTTATGGTGCTCTGTTGTGTGCTGTACATGAGTGGCTGATGTGCAATACTGTTAAGTGTAGTATGTGTTTTTATGGTGTGTAATTCATTTCTTCTATCATGTAAGGCAGCAATACTTGTGCAGCTCCTGAGTCCAATAAAGTGTATTGTATTGTATCATATCGCACCACATTGTATCCTATCGTATCTTCTGTCAAACAACTTATCAATTATTTGCCTAATCTTTAAGCATTAAAAGGGGGATACCACCTAAATCAGGAATTCCAATATGTTATTTCCATGGCCTAGGACAGTTCAATCAATACTCAAGAACATGAGCTACTCTCTCTCAAAGCCAGGAATCAGAGAGGCATGTCTCAAACTTGTGATGTCAAAATCCAGAGTGCCTCCATATACGATAGCTCCTTTTACACTGGCAGATTTTCCGCGAATGTTGGGCCGTTTTGCCGGCAAGCTGCGAGCATTCAGACACACAGAGCCGGATTGGCGAGTTGATCTGAGGTGTGCAATTTTCCTCCTCATAGTCATATTGGTGGAAGTTGGAACCCTTTTAGTTTAAACAGAGCGAGGCGCCCTTCCGCAACGGGAGGAGCTGTTGATGACGCCGCACGTGCGAGCCACTGGCGGTGGATAAACAGGAAACAGCTGATAGCAGGAATTAGCGAGCAGCTAGTAGCAAGAGGAAAACGCAAACCTGACAGACACTGTAAAGATGAGCAACTGGGGAGACAAGGAAATTGCGCACCCTCCTTGCCCTCGCAAACGAAGAGGCCATTAACTGTCAGATAACGGGAACGGTGAAGAACGGGCCGACTTACGAGAGAACTGCCAAAGGACTGACCAGCCGCGGCTTCACTCCCACGTCACTGTTTACGTCACACGCTGAGCTACACGTTTTGTTACTTGCTCACGCCCCCCAGTGCCCCGAAAAAGGTGCATTCTGTATAAACAAAAGTAGGTAGGCGGCATTTTACCACACTCCCCGATTTTGTTTTTATGCTGCCAATGCTGGAAGAAGACTGATTGGGCTTTCCTGCAAATTTGCACAATTCCTATCTAAAAAAGGGCTAATGATTTGGGAGCATAATTTTGTAGGCTTTTGCTTGCTTTTATATACCTAAATGAGATTTATTCTACCGTACTGTTCTCAGCTCTGAAGCAGAAAATGTACCCCCGTATGGACCGAATCACTGTGTGGTCACGCTAACAACAACAACAGTCACTTTCGGGTAAACAATTGGCAACGGATCTGAACTGCAGATACGTGAAATCAGGAAACTTTATTATTTATGCGGTAACTGTAACATTTAAAAATATACAGTTAAACACAGTGGTCTCACCTATCTGACGTTCCTGCTGTGCTTATTTCATGTATTGCGTTTCTTTACAAGCGCCTTTGAGAAATGAAATGTACCTGCATGAAAGCTAAGCAATGTACTCAAGTGGACACGGTCACAGTAAAACATTTTTTGGACTAGAAAAACAAATCAATATTAGTTTACCTGTACACTCTATTTGTAATATTTTCACCACTTTACCTGTGATCCTGCAAAGTAAAAACTGTTTTATCTGTTAAACAAGGTATTTTTATTGGTAATTCAATAAAGAAGTACAGAGTATTAATAAACAAACACGGAACCATTAAGTATGAAAAGGCAACCCCAACCACACATCAACCCGAGAACAAACAGAGAAAGCCAGACCAGTCAAAGGAAATCTAACAGACAAGAAAGAGAAAAAAATTTAAAAAGGGAGAAATGATGACAAATTGACGACTTGTATGACATAAGTATGGGAGTATAGCATGTTTCATTATAATTTTTCGTATAAACTGTATTTTGTCAGTGGAGTTTGGTGGCTTTGAGATAACGTCAGCTCCCTGTCAGAAAGGTCTGTAAAGCAAGGTAAAATGGTGACAATACTCTAAATATAGTGTACACATGAACTGATGGTGATTTTTGTAGGTGTGCCTTTTATTAGGTGGCTAAAAACTAACCAAGTGAGGCAGCGTTGGCACAGTGCCATTTGATTTTATGGACATAACAGAGGGATCGTCTACCAGAAAGTCACTGTAAACAAATATTGCGATTCGGTCTATACTCACATTCCCCCTGGGTGCTCTAAGGGTTATCTGTAACATCTTTCCCAATTCACTGTCTATGGAGCAGCTCCAAACTTTATCACATAAATTTGACTTTTAGCACTCTCTCAAATCCAAAAACTAGAGTTCTTTATATTTATTCATATTTTTGGACTGTCTTAGACCATAGGAATATGCATATTAATGAATTTTGAAATGGCCATAGCTCCCCTTTAAATGTAATTAAAGTAAAGATGTTTTTATCCTCTATAATGCACTTTGTTAATATTAGGTTCATTTTAGTTTACTGTAACAATAACACGGCATTTAAAGGCACACCGTGGCCCTTATAGTACTGAGATGTCTCTCAAAAGAGGAAAAGAGGGCAGCACAACTGTATTATGCAGACACAGTTGTTGATATTCCACATGAAGATTCCTCGACAGTCACTCAGTGACACTGTGAAGTGATTTAATGAGAGAAATTCATGAGATGAAACTTCACTTGGTACTACAACAAACATCAGGCAGCTGATCTCAGAGTCCTCTTCACAAAGCACGCTGTCAATACTGACACCGAGGGGTCAGACCAAGAACTGCAGCCATGTGGCCACAGCATGGACCCGTGTATTATTGCAGATAGTCCCACCTATAGGTGTACGTACGCTTAAACAAACAAGGCAGAATGGCCCAGAGAACCACACACACACACACACACACACACACACACACACACACACACACACACACACACACACACACACATCAACCCTGCTGTGCCTGGTTAACAAACACTCTGCTATAAAAGCAGGCCTCTTACTCATTAGGGTGCTGTGTATCAGACAGGAAATGCTGGGTAAATTACACCTCATCGCCCTGGAACTAGCCGACCATCACCATGGCAATGAGCCAACCTCGGTGCCGTGAGAAGACCAAAACACCATTGTGACAGAGGGAGAGTGGAAAGGACAAGACATGGCTTCACCTTAAAACTAATGACAGCATTCTAACGTCAGTGATGCAAAAGTACACCTATACGTTTCTGAGGTGTAAATTGAACCCAAATCTGTATCTATTTAATAGCCAAACGAATGCCTTTGGCCTTTTGACAGTGACGCTGACTCCAAATCTGGAAGTAATATCCTGCCCACACACAACTCTGATGGCTACCCAATTAATGCTACATGGGCTAAACTGTACCAGCTCCAACACACTCTTTATTAGAAATTGTTAGTCATGCCTACAGTAAATGCTTTAATACAGTTCAATAAATACATCTACACAGGCTACGAATTGTAGTGACAATCAGGAGGAAATTGGGTGGTCTCTCTATGGAGGTCTGCGTATGATATCAAAAAATATTTGATGGCTATTTACTGACCAAATAGATTATGATCATAACATGTAAACAGATTTGCGGCTTGGACAACTGCACTGCAGAATCCTACATCCACAATAAAACCCATTTTCCACCAATATCAGCATGCGTATGCACGTTTTTTGTAAAAGTGGGAAAGCCCACTGAACATAGGGGTGGGTAGAAAAAATACAGCATAGTATCGCAATATTTTTGTGGCAATATCGTATCGTCACGCAAGTATAGATTTTTTATGATATAAATTATCAATGTTACAAATACAAATTAAACTTTAGGTAGCCTACTAGAATAATAGAATGAGGGTACATGATTAATGGATTGGATAAGGTTATAAAGATGAGGGTTTTTTTTTTTTAAGATTATTTTTTAGTGGGCTTTTTGCCTTTAAGGACAGGACAGAGTGTGAAATGGGGAGACAGAGAGAGAGAGTGGGGACTGACATGCAGCAAAGGGCCGCGAGCCGGATTTGAACCCGCGGCCGCTGCAGCGAGGCAATGCCTCTGTACGTGGGGTGGCAGCGCTATCCACTACGCTACCGACACCCCATGAGGTTTTTTTTCAATAACATATGTTTATAAGAATCTTTATTTTCTAAATATTTTCATTTCATATCTTGCTGTAAGAAATATTATTGGTAATTAATTTAATATATTAGAATAGGTCTAGGAAAATTAATTATTGTACAGCTTTACACTGATGGTTAACTGATACATAATTGACTATTATTAATTTATGGAGATGGGGTGGGATTAAATAAGTTTGTATTTCCTCCCACTCCTTTTTGGACACGGAAATCAAATAATTTTGTTTTCAGTTTACATGCTTTATTTAGTGTGTTTTATGTCTGTCTACCAGTGTATGATTATTTTGTTTATTTGCTACTTACATGTTCGAAATAAACTGCTACTAACTACTAACTAACTAATATAATCAATTGCTTTTTCAGTCCACTGTTTAAATTTTACCGCTGCAAATAATTGCTGAGGTGAGATGAACAGACTGAAAACTTTATCTTATTAGGTAGAACAGATGTTGACAGAGTTTTTTTTGGGGGGGTTGAAAAAAGGTAATATATTGCAATATACTGTATCGCAATAATATTGTATCGTGACTTAAGTATCGTGATAATATCATACCGTGGATCCTCTATGATTCCCAAACCCTGGTCAAAAATAGGCCAAAGACTGCTTTTCCCATTGATTGTAGACTAGAGTCGTAGACATGTCTCTGCAGTAGACGAGAAGGCAGTTTTTCTTCTGGTGTGTCATATTCGACATCACGGACTGGCCGGAAAACAGGTTAGTAAACAGTAGAAAACAGCATATGGCCCATGAAAATGTTACGGTGGTTAATTCTTTTGTATTTCTTTTACTTATTCAGTCTCTCGATATCAGTGCGGGCTAATTTGGGACAACATTTAAGCGCTGCTTGATTGGAGACGGACAGTAGTTTGTGGCGCCTATCATTGCATCGTGCCGGCAAAGGACCTAAAATTGGCGCATCCACCAAGGCGTTGTATTTCCATCGCTAACGACTGAAGCCGATCGAAGGTGGAGCAAATAAATACCTGTCACTGCTGCAAAGATATTTGTCCCTTAAGTGAATACCAATTACAGCCTTTTCTATTTCGATTTTTTTTTTTTTTTTGTCAATTTGTTTAAAAACAGAAAGCCATTACATAAAATGCAATCTCATTAAGACTATAATAAAAATATCTATAGTTGCCTGCACATTGCTGTGTCATTTTTGACACCCTACACTGGTCTTAAAAAGGATCATTTCATCACACCACTTGTATTGGCTCACATCTGTAAAAAGCAAAAACACCAGTTTCCCACTCGTGTTATCATTAAAAACAGAGAATATTTCCCCAGCTTCCCATTCAATCCGACCACCACGCTCAAACTCTAAACCACACAAACCACTCGTTAGCCAAGTCCTCCCCACGTTTCTCGAACAAAATTCTTTTGTTGCATTGTTCACACATTCCTCGCTGGTTGTGTTTATACAGATGCGATTCCATGTGCGCTCTGGGGTCTGAAGAAGTCCTACTCTGAAGCCAAAGATGTGCTGTTGATCAAAGGCTTCAGTGCTGAAGCACAGACACTTGTTTTGGTTGGGGTTTTTTTTCTTCCTTCTGTGGGGATACAGGGTAACATATCCATCTGTTGGCCGCATGGATCCACCTTGGTGAGCGCTGGGACAAGTGTAGGCCTCTCTTCTCTGCCATCCCACACGGCTCCCTCAAAACCACGTTTATTCAGCTGGCTGCCACGCCGGTCGCCAGAGCTTTGTTTTCACACAGCAACATGTGTTAACTTAATGCTCTGTAACAGATTTCAAAGGCAAGACTAGCTGGGTCAACAACAGGTAATAGAGCGATTTATTGATTCACTGGCTCAAAAAAAAAAAAAAAAAAAAAAAAAAAAGCAAAGTGGAGAAAAAAAAAGCCGCTGGTGAATGCAACCACAGGCAGTGATGTCGTGGTGTAGATTTTGTTTACTTGAACCCCATCATGTATTTTGCTAGTGTCGTTTAATTCAGCTTGACAAAACAAATAGTCTCCTGCCTGACAGTGAATGTCTCCAACATAATATAGAGGAAAGAGCAAGATAGTGTCTCAAAACAAAGAAAAAAGATTTCAGGCAAACTTTGGCACCGTGACGCAATGGCAAAGTATGTGTCAGGTTAAAAAAGATTAGATCAACCATTAAATAGTTCAAGAAAGACACACATGGTTTAAAGTTACTTGGCCAACCTGCTCGCCCTGCCTCCCTGAAGCATTTGGTTACACAGTCCCCGTGGTTGTTTTCTTGCTTGATTGGATTATGGCCACACACCTCAAGCTCGGCTTCCACCACCAATCAATGGGGAAATGAGGTGTCAACACATTGGTGTTTATTCAACACTCATTTATTTATCTACCGGAAGCCAAGGCTAGCTCGACCGCAGACAACACCAGATGATTGAAGGGATTTTCTTTGAGCATTTAAAATGAAAGGGGTGCACAAGTGTAATAATCTGCCATTTTATTCCATTTTCTTTAATTGTATTCTATGTGAATTCCTCCTGTATGATTGCACAGTTAATGCCAATTTACTTTGAAATGACTTTTGCATTTCTAATGACACTTTGCACACTAATATAAAGAGTGTGTAACATTACAAGGATATATCAAATTTGCTCTAATTTCTAATCTCTTTTACAACTGAGAAGCCATAGCTTTTAAACTTCAGGCTGTGCGTCCATATGACCAAGCTGAAAAGAACTGGTAATGGGAAGACACCGGGAAGTCTGTAATGCTTCCAGTCAGCATGAAGTGCCATCAAAATAAAATTCTGCACAGTAGCTGCTGCTTTAAAACAACTGGGGCAATTGAAAATTCCCCTCCCAATTTATGCCAAATGCCACTTTATAAACATTCTAGCATGACTGCCAAGTGTCTGCGCTGCTTTATGCCCTTTCTCTTAATTGAAAACGTTATAGGGGTGCATTACACTTGGGGTTTTTATAAGCTGTGCTATAAAGCCCTAGCAGGCCCTGAAAGGGGAAACTGCCCATTAACTTATAAGGTCCAGGCCTTGGCTCTCTTAATTGACAACCTCTAGGCTACTTTCATCACTTGTCGACTTCATAGCGGCAGTCAATGCTTCCTCCAGGATGCTGTTGCATCTTTGACACGAGGGTGTTTGTGACAAAGAGCAGTCTGCCGCCAATGCCAGGGCGAGGGCTCTAGGCTGTCCATAAAACAAGCACACACATTCCTCCCCTACTTCCAGCCATCTGAGAGGGCTGCATTTAACCATGTAAGTACTGCTTCCCAGAAAACATCAGCCAAAATTTAATATGAATCCCATTAAGAAGGTAGACTTTTTATCCGCTCATGCTGTACGCAAGTCTGCACATGTTAACATATCGTAAAAATAACCAGAAAGAGGCTTTATAAGATGATTAAAATACCGCAAGAAAAATGTGAGATGCTAAGTTAAAAAGGGGATCACTGACAAAGAGAAAACATTTTATTTCTCATGTTTCCAGGCTATCACCACAAGCACAAACAAACAAAGACACATACACAGACACACACACACACACACACACACTAACAACAGACTGGCGTGACAGTGACTTCACACTCTAATTTGGCAGGATCATCAGCTTTGTGCCTCTGGAAATTCATGCGCCTTGAATTAGAGCCACATGTCACAATGTGGTTGACCAATACAGACACATTACTAGAATATTAAACTCACTTAAGTTCTTTCTAACTGACATTCAAAGTGTCTGAAGTTTCTCATTAGACCTCCTATGAGACTTGCGTGACAATTTACGAAAAGGTAGAGGAACACCAGGCAACTTTGACTGCTGACCATCTGTCACCGAGTCTCATGACGTAACCTTGCAGAAATCCACACAAGACTAATAAGTATGTAAGTGCTTGTATTCCTGAAGGAGTAGTTCAGGTATTTAGTATTGCACTTCCATAAAGGTGGGGGACTTAAAACAGACAGGTTTTAAATTAATGGGTAAAATCAAGCAGCGAAGACAACATCCTGACTTTTACTCCCTAATTTTTAATATCTAAATTAAAAAGCACCGGATCCTCCATTTGACAATATTCAGAAGATTCAGCTTTAAAAGGACGTATGGGCATCGGCCTGAAATGAACATTTCTGTCAATATGACAGGCCAATAAGATGACGCTTTAATTATGCAACTTTATAGGTCAAATTTGCCTTGGTTGTGGCAATTTGTCAGGACTGTCTTAGAGAAACCATCATCCAAGCCTGTTAAAGTGGAATACATTTTACAGTTTTCTTTGAAAATGTTACATAAATAGAAGTACGGCATGTTTTACTTGAGTAGAAGTAGTTTTCTTGTTTTGCCAAGTGTACATTTTGAAAGTGTTTTATGTCTGCATCTGTCACCAGGGCCATCACAATAAGAGTAGACATTATGTACATAATTTCCACTACAGGAGAGACTTATGTTCTCTACAATTGGGTGGAAAAACATGTGTACATAATTGGCGTTGATATCTACATCGGCAGTCGGACAAAATATTTGCAAAAATCCATTATCTTGCTACCCTAAATATGAATATGTCTACCTTAAGAGAGTTTGCCATACGATTTATAAAAACTATTCCTTACTTTGCTTACAAAATGATCATTTTGTATCAGTTATTCATCCCGTGTTATGTTGAATTCAAAAAGAAAACTTTTTTCGAAAACGTCTCCACGGTGAAACGAGATTTCAAAAACAGAGACAATTCTTGATTAATTAGAGTTGAAGGTGGCCACATTCAACAACAGCAAAATTATATCAAAACATCGGTTTACAAACTCTCATACAGTTTAATCCAAGTCTCATTTATCCAGTCGTATGCTCAGTACTTCCCAAACACATCTACACAACTATTTAAAAACACTTTTGAATAGTGTGCCTGGCAAACGCACGCATTTGAGTTCAAATGCTCCTCATGCCAACGCAACCTTCAAATCTGTTTTAAATAGTAAGGATTTATTGAAAATGCATGTGTTTTACTTGGATGAAATGATCATTTTGTGGGCAAAGTATTGACTAAACCGTACTAGGCCAATGTGTGCCATATTTTACAGAAATATTGGAATTTTTAACCACACTAGCTGCGTGAATGAATAACCTTGGTGATCCCTTTTAATTTACTGCCACCTTCAGGTCACAGTTTTCTACTTGTCCAAAACACTGGTTTATGAACAAACTAATAAGCACAAATTGTACTTTTTGTGCTACTTGTTTTGTGCTAAATTGCTAATGTGAGCATGCTAGCACGCTAAAATAATATGGTGAACATCCTTATACTACACATTAGCATGTTAGCATTGTCTTTGTGAACATATTAGCATGCTAAAGTTGGCTTTTGACTAAAAGCACTGCTGTGCATAAGTACAGCCCCACAGTGCTGCTAGTGTGGCTTCAGACATATAATTTTTGCATCAATGTGATGACTTTGAGATAATTGAGATTGATCATTTACAATGAAGGAAAGCAAAGGAAGATCAAAGTAGTTATAAAATTAAAAATGCAGATTTTATTATTTATATTTATTTATGTGGAACCAAATGATCACACTGACAAATCTGCTTTCTATGAATGAAGTACATCACTGACCTTTGCTTCAAATTACAGATTCAACCCATGTAATTGGCCTGTGTTTGACTCAATTGTTAAATTAATTTAATCTTGGCTTTGGTGCAAAGTCACACATGTAAAGATAACCGATACCAATAACCGTCATTATCATAATTGCATTAAGTGTTGTCAAATCAATTAATATAAAAACATTCATTTGAGGGCCGCAGCTACCCAAACATTAGAAACTGCTAATAGGAAACAACGTGACCACAACGTTTTTGCTCAACCAGCTCCCTCTTGAGCGAATCAATCCGTTTCACTGAGGCCTGTGAAATTACATATCAGGTGGATAGGTCAAACAAACTCCGGACCTTCACCTGGCAGACCATGGTTTGTGTCCAGTGTGAAACCAGATGATGTACCTACTCATTGTAAGTAAACCATGACATTTTTTTTCCAACCTAACCACATTCTTTTGTTGCCTAAATCTAAGGAAGTAAAGATAAAAATACATAACCACTGGTAAACTGTGTTAACCTCAGCTTTAATGGCCATAACAAAAAAAAATTAAGACTGTACTAAGCCCAGCAAAGTGAAATCTTATACCTACACTTAAATTGAAGTGTTGATGACGTTATAGTTGTCTTGGTTGCTGTCCAGTGTTTGCAGACTGTAATATTTCACCGGAAATAGAATGCAATTAAGGTACAGTTTGTTTCATACTGAGGTTTCGGACATACGGACTCTGACTGATGGTGTCTGAAAGAATTGTCCAGATATACAACAAGCAGCAACAACATTCAGGGAGCCTATCGAGCTGTGATCGAGTCTGAGGAACTGTTTGCTGTTGCTCTGAAAATCACTTGGAAGTAGGGAAAGCTTCGCAAAAACAGAGCCATGGCAAGTGTTTTTTGACGCAAGGAGTAGGTTAGAATATCTTCACTGGGAAAAACTGACACAATCCGATGTAAGAGTTCTAAATAGCATGTCAGAGTGAAATTTTGGATGCTGCATGTAGTCAGAGAAAAACACAGCCATGTGCAGTGACTTCCTGGAGTCTTCTGAGGTTGCCAGGTAACTGGCACTACAGCCGAAGATGCTCTGCACAGACGTAATGGGTGGATGAAAAGTAACAGTCAACCACAAGCTGACTCTTTTACATTTCTGTTTGTGCATGATTAAACAAACTAGATACAATGTATGGCATTAGTGAGCTTTTGAAATGGTGGTACAACTTTTTTTTTTTTTTTTTTTGGAGAGACCCAGGCAGGCCATTTCTCCCTGTTTCCAGTCTTTATGCTAAGCTAGGCTAACCACCTCGCACAGGCATGACAGTGCCATCGCTCTTCTCATCTGACTCCCGGGCCACACTGCCTACGTGAGCAGTGCAGGACGGCTACCTCGCTGAACTGATACAGCTTGCACATTTGCAGTGTTCACACAGACTGTGTTGCTGCTGCTGAGCTGCCTACTGTATTTCCACTCATTTATGAAGCTGTGCAAGCCACTGCATTTTCAGCAAAATGATAAAAAAAAATAATAAAAAGCCTTGGGTTCACGATTTAAGGGATTCTGTCACAAACACATTGTCAGAGGGCTTTTATTTTGACATTAACATAGTAGTGTTGCGTTAAAAAAATTTAATGTCTGTGACTGACTGTAACTGCAGTGAAAGGTGGTATAATATCAATATGATTATCAATTTCCATTCGTCTATTGCTGCTGAAGACTGCAAGAGTCCCGCTGAAAAAATAGGGGGGGCTCCTGATTTCTAAGTGTTAAAGGAGGAGGTTTCGAGATGCACACTTGCTGCTCACGCGGGCAGTGTGGCCTGTGCATTTCTCAAAATATGTAGCTATTCCTTTAAAGTCATGGTAAATTGACATCACTTGGCCTCCATACGAAAGGCCTGTTTAGTGCAGGCTGCCTTAGACTGACACTGCCAGATTAGTTAGAAATATGTGACACTTGAACTTGACATGGACTCAAAATAAAATTTTCCATCATGGTCCTTGATGATAAAGAAATGCACAGATAGCAAGATGGAAACACAAAACCCTGCCTCAACATCAGACTACAGAAGAGCAGAGCAACAGTAACACCATCACATCTGCAGCCTAACAAGCTAACAAGTAACCTTTCTACAGCCAAACTCTTACACTGGCACCCCAGTGTGTTTTGGTATCAGTAGCATGAAGCATCTTGTCTTCATTCAGAGCCACAGGAGCTCAGCAGTGTTTACCTCCTGACACAGACGTTGTGCACATATCCACCTTTTCTACACCCACAGCAAACAATAGCTACAAACAACTCCATATCTCGTCACTCTGGCTCACATAACAGCGATAACAAACGATAAATGATGTTAGAAACACTGCTGCACTTCTCCACAGTCAACAAAACATGTGACATTTGCTGCCCCCGTGACACGGAGGAAAACTTAACAACCAAATTCAGCGCCGTTACATTTTGTCCGGTGAGTTTTTCTACAAGAAGACACAGCACGTTTATGAAAAGGAGATACAGAAAACCTTAAAGTGACTTACTGAGGAAGAAGTCGCTTCACAGCTCTGCTAATGTGCGCCGCCATGTTTCCTTGGATGACGCGCTAACAGAGCAAGCAGCGATTGGCTGTAGAAGTAGTTCCCTCTCACAGGCCGAGCGATGTGATTGGCTACAGCGCGGAGAGGGGCGGGCTCTGGAGGACTCCCAGCACATGGAGAGGTAAACAGAGAAGAAGTAGTGGGATGATACTGATGAGGTGAGGGGAGGGTATTTAGAGAGGGAGATTACCCAGACAATTATGATAAAAATTTATTTTACAAGATAATAAATTATAAAAATGACTTAAAATTAAAGTTACAGTGGGTAAACTGTGACATTTATGGGATCCTTTGCCTCACAGATGGCTTCTGTCTACTACAGCTAGTGTCCTTCTGCTCTGTGAGACAGAAGAGACAGAGACAGGCTGAAGGTTGCAACAGAGAGAAAAGGGCGGAGGAATACGGGGATAGAGAGAAGAGAGATTTGAGCACAAGGCACGTCACCCCGGGAGTCCTCCCTCACAGCAGTGGTGAATTACTACCACTAACATCAGCCAGGTCCAAGTGTGGTGCACAAATGACACGCAATATTTGCCATGATTAAGTCAGCAGGGGATTTGCTCCAAATGTCAGCATTCAGAGGGCAACCATTGGGCTGCGAGTGTATTCAAATGTGAATGTGCTGCTGAACTTAGTTTAGGTGATGGAGGTTGTGGAGCCAGATGTATCCGGTGGTAGACCTTGAGTAGAAATAGAGAAGTGTCAAGTCTATGATGCACATTTCTCAGTTTTGCTTTAGGAAATGCCCTGCTTTGACATTGCATGGCATAAACCATGTATATAATGCAGTAGTTCCCAACCTAGGGGTCAAGAACTCCTTCAGTAGGTCACTAAAAATGTGATTTTCAACAAAATGAGGTTTTAAAAAAACATTTCTATTTCCTAAATGACTGATATTTTTATTTTTTTCTGACATTTCTGACAATTTTTTGCTGCTTAAATTATTAGTAAGTGGCCTCTGGTAATATTGAGATATGGAATCTATACCAAGGGGTCAAAACAAAGTGGATACTGCTTAATGTTTAAAGGTACAGTGCAAAGGATTTAGGGGGTTATATTGGCAGAAATGGAATATAATATAATAAGTATCTTTTCTTTTGTCATGTTTGTGTTATTTTAAATTGAGCTTTGCCCATAAACTTGTCCTTGTCTTTGTCCAGGTCCTTGTCCACAGAGTCCGCCATGTTGCGCCGCTATGTTTCTACAGTGGTCCAGAACAGACAAACTGAGAGCTGGCTCTATATCCAGACATTTTCACATCAGCCACCGCAGTTAGCAGCCCCTCTGCGATGAGCTAAACAGCTTCAGACAAATGCTGATTCTTTTTTCCCCTTAAATCTTTATTTAAAACATTTTTGTGACATTGACATGTCGGTTACAACAGCTTAAGAAATAATAAAATAATTTAAAAATAATAATAGCAAACAAAACAAAAACTGCTGAGGTAAATACACATTTTTACAGCTTTAAGGATTAGTGTGTCTACTGATTTTAATTCCAGTCCAGTGTTGTCTTTTTGAGTCGTTCCCCGTTTTCTGTGTTGTGCTCCTTGTAGTAGTATGTGTGTCAGTTTCTCCATTAAAAAGAATTCTTCCACTATTGTTAGCTATTGATCCCTCATTGGTGGTTTTTCTTTACCCCAGTTCCTATTGACAGCTTTCTTGCTTGCTACTAGCAATATTTTGATCAAATATCTGTCACTAGCAATAATATTTTCATCAGAAAATCGACATACTGTAGATAAAGCACCAGTTAGGAACCTCATATCCTAGTATAAGATAAGATAAACATTATTGTCCCAAGCGGGAAATTTGTTTTGGGCACATAGTGCGACATAGCTGCATAGCAGATGCAACCATCATATACAAACAAGACACACAGCAGACAACCATGTAGTACAGCAAGGCACAGATTTTAATAACATAATAGTGCAATTAGGACAACTGGATGAAATAAATACATCAACTTTATCATATCAGGTAATGCTAAAAAAATAAAAGTTCCTTAAGGTTGCACTCGCCCAGGAGGTAATCATAAAAAGTGCAATAAAAAACCTGTAGTATAAATAGTGCAAATAAAATACAGTAGTGCAAATTAAACTGTCGCAAATACAGTTATTGTCATTTCTACGTCAAAAGATCCGCACTCTCGCCAACATTTCTGCCAACTACGGAGATGCTTGCTTTCCAGTTTTGGTGTAATAAAGAAACAAATCAGATTCTTCCATGAGAATTCCCTCCAGGTTTGCGAATTAGTGGTTGAATGGTTTTATCTTCCACATATTATGCCAATCTTCATCTGAAATTTCTACACTGGCTACGGTTACATGATGGCTTCTCATTCAGAATGAAATAAATCTGAATGAAATCATTCGGAATTAAAGTCTTTCCAGGTAGTTTACATGGGAAATATTCATTTCGAATGAGGGTTTACACGGGAGATCAGTTTAATCGCCTTTATTCGGGTCTGCGCAAGGTTTGGGGCAGGGAAGGTTTCTGATTGGATAGGGGGCGGGGCGGATGTTACGTGTACCGGAAGAAAACACTGTAGTCCTCACTCCGGATAACAAGATGCTTGACGACGCTGTTCTTAGTGCCTTTTTCGGGCTTGTTTTGCTTATATTCTTGAAGCAGCAGTACAACAACAACCTTGTTCTGCTAATGCTTCGTCTGTTGAGGAGGAGAAGAGAGGTAGAAGGTCGAAGAAGGGAGATAAAGGACCGTGCTCTGGCGAATGGAAAGCGGTGAGTGCAACGAGTCCGACTGCTCTATCTCAGCCCGTTGCTATGCACGCTGTATACGTCATCGCACCAGAAGGGCAAGGAAACGAGTATGCGCAGAAAGAACGGAATGGCTGGAATCGGGTAGGAGGTGTTTACAAGACAGAAAAATTCTTCCATTCGGGTTCTGAAAAGGAATATTCCACCCCTGTGCACCCGATTAGATTTTCTTTCGGGTTGGCTGTTTTCAGTCGGGTTGAGGTGTTTACAAGGAACATTGCTATTCGGGTAGGGCTTCCAACCCGAATGCAAAAGGAATACATGGCTCCATGTAAACACACGTATTGAGTTCTTTCTCCCATTTCACCTTGATATATTTAGTTCAGTGTTTGTCATGTGCGTTCAGTCCTTGATATAATGCCAAAATTATTCTCATGCTACTTTCCTGATATGCTTTAATTATCATTTGGATAACCGCATTCACCTCTTCATCTTTTTAATAGTCCCTTAATTGAAGGTATCTATAAGACAAAGACTTATTTTTAAACATTAAACTGCATTATTCAGGGTTTTTACCGGTTTAAATCACCAGGTCCGTTTGTTTTGTTTTGTCCGTTTGTTTTAGAGAGGAAGAGACCTCTGTGAATAATACGGCTCCTGGTAAAAACCTACTACACGTCTGTATCTTATGTTTTAAGAGGAAAAAGGTGAGAACACTACAGGTGCTGGGCAACCTGTGTGTCTGCGACAAGCCGTACAGCGTCGGAGAAACACTCATCGCTAACGTAAAACTGCTTTATTTGGTGTTTTTACTAATTTTAACCACCTGGTCTATTTGTTTTAGAGAGGAAGGGACCTCTGCAAATAATTTGGCACCTGATAAAAACCTCCTGAACGATGCACACTGAAGGAATCCTAACCAGTAGATCATGCTTGGCACATGGAAGAAGTTTCAGCTGGTTGCAACCTCCAATCCTCACCACTAGATGCCACTAAATCACTGCTCCTGTAAGGATCCGAAGCCAAAAAATGTTTTTAACCACTGATCCTGGTCATTTTTGTTGGCTAGGTGATAGTCTTGATTGACGTTTTCCCTCTCTTTGAAAGGTTAACACAAAAAAAACATATTTCAAAGCAAATGGCAGAAACAACAGTGATCCACATAGCTCACAACATCTGAAATGACCCACACACATAGGTCATTGGTTTTTATATAGTAATCTGAAATACATCTTTGAGTGCTTGCTGTTTCTCCGGTACATCCATGATCAGGTCAGAAAACTTGGCTTATTTCATAAAGATTTTATCCCCAAACAAAGGGAGCTTATGTGCGCATCCATTCCTACATGGGATAAAAATGCAGTGGAGTTGGAAAATTCCATCCACGGGTTACTTAGAAACTACTTCTTTCCCTCCCCCTTCCGTTCATCGAACACAATTGTTGTCTACTAATCCAGTTTTGATAGCATTTGGCACACTTTCTTTGGATCACAGCAAGATGCTCAACTTCCATTCTGGTCTCCCCTAGGAACCTCTGAGCCCAAGAAAGCAGCCGACACCAGGTCGCGCCAGAGCAGGGGGGTTCTCTGTATCCTCATAAAGCACAGAAAATTATTTTTTGATTCAAGTCACCCCCTTGCCACATGCACACACACACACACACACACACACACACACACACACACACACACCATCAATCTGGTTGTTAATTCCAGATATATGCTGAATATGTGTTTATTCTTGTCAATCTGTTATGTTGTTAAATGTTGCAATCACCTAATGACCCCCCTGTTAGGCAATAGAATATAAAATATTATGTCAAAGGCAAAAGCTTTTCGCCATTGTCCCCCCTCTGTACTCCCTGATCCAAATGGACAATGCATCACTAGGCCTTGATGCCTCAGAAGTCTGGGTTCATTAAAATCTTGAATGAGTGCCAAAGCTGTAGTCATAGATAAAAGGAATATGAAAGGATAACGAAATTTATGGATGGCAAGTCACCACCTCACCCTGGCATTTATAATAAACAAATGGTTTCTGTTTCCAATTTAAATTTCTCATTATACTGTGACTTTTGGAAAATGTGTTTTGATTTACCAACATTTTATCTGAAAAACTGTATAATTGATTAGATTTACATGGCTCTGATTTTAATGCTGATCGCCTGCCTTCCCCAACAGCCCCCACCCCCGGCCCCAACACTCTACGAAAAAAAAAAAGGGAGGGATCTGAACTGCTCCTGAGGCACATTAACATCATATAAAACAAACCTACATATCAAACAGTTTTTTTCCTGATAAAATAATTGGCTTTAACCAGCATAGAATCCAATTCATCCCTTTGAAAGAAACTTCTGTGAGGGCACCAGAAAAAAAAAATTGGTGAGATAGACTTCACAGCCTGAGTGAGATGGACATCAATGCAGTGTGCCAGCAATGGCTATATTAACCCATGGCTAAATCCCATCACACAAATGTCAGTGTATCCGTTATGAAACCATGACATTTAGATCCAAGGTCTCCATTGTGGTTTTAGAGGGAGCTGATGTTTGTCCATTCTTTGCATCCATCAAACCCCGCGCACAACCCCACAGCCAACTGTACTCTTAACACAGAAAGGTTAAAGATCATAAGAGTTTATGTATCTAATTTTATTGCATAATACATTGTGTGGTTTATGTAATTTTTTCAGGGATCCCTCATAGTTTTCCTCCCTGAATATTTTTTATTAGTTTTTTAATTATACAAAATACATTTTGAAATACAGTTTGACACATTGGAACAAGTAGCCCTAGCTCACTGCAGCATTACAAATTGGCAGTATGACATATCAAAGCACAAGTTCAATGGTAAGCATGATAATTTAGAACACACACAGAACGAAAGTAAAAGGAAGGTACAAAAATTAAATGGAAAAAAAGAAAGACATTTCTGAGATGTCCATCTTTTCTACCTGATCCAGAATAGGTTGCCAAATGGTCCTGAAGGTATAAGGGCACATCGTCTTCTAGCATAATGGATCTTTTCTAGGGTCAGATGAAGCATTATATCTCTTATCATACATTTAAAGTTGTAGGAAAAATTTTCCATTGAAGCAATATAAGTCTCCTAGCCAAGACTGTAGCAAAGGTTATCATGTATTTGCTGTATTGATTCAGGCAGAGATCCTTGGGTACTGTGCCAAATATTGCAATTATGGCAAGAGGTTTTATCAATATTTCTAGCATATCAAAAAAGAATTTGGATATAGATTAACAGAAATCTGCTAATTTTGGGGTGATACAGTGGCTGGTGTTGTTCCACAGTGATGGAAGTTAGGATCCGAATTTGGATTTAGTTTTTTGGCCAATTTTGCTTTACACCTATGTATAATCTAAGACTGCGTTACTTCCTGTTTTAAACAAAACAAACATAAATGTATCTTATCAAATGCAGATTGCCGTTCATCCTGAAAATTCTGTATATAATGATTTGTCCCATTGTTTTTATTCAACATATTAAGGGTTCTACATTGTAAAACTTGAATAGAGTGTAGATTAAATAACCCAATGTCTTTGGAAATGAGCTCCAAAACAGATTCAAGGAGAGAGCTTTCAGACATTATTAATCCCATAAACATGAACAGTTTGCCTTGCGCACATACTTTAACATAAAGTAACATGCAGACACATAAATAAATGAGTAATAAAATAAAAAACAGAACTAAATGTGCCAAGGAATTCAGTGGAATAAAGTAATCTATAAAAGTTAATAGACAGATTATCATAAAAGAGATAAAAAAAAAATTTACAGAGGATTTAAAAGACAAACAGCAGAGGGAATAAAAGATTTTGGATGCCTGTTAGTTTTACAAGCAGGTAAAACGTAATGACGCCCTGACAAGGAAAAAATGAGGAGACATTTCGTCTGCAAGAACATGTCCAGAAGACGCTAACATACTGTCTGGAGGATTTGTTGATTGCAAAAACTGGTGAAGTCCCAGTCAAACTGGGTCGTAACGATGGAGAGTGAGCAAAGTTTGAGGATACACAACTACAAAGTTGAAAGGGGATTTTAAATTTCAACACTAATCCATTCTTGATCCAGGTATCGAAAGATCTGTCTATAATAAAAGGTTTAAACATATTAGTTCTCGCTATAGGAGCATTTATTGATGAATTATTTTTAATCTCAGGTATTTATGACAATGATACAATCTGTCAATAAAAAAGAGGCTAAATAAATAAAATGTTTTCAATCAGTTTTCTATCTATTATTTTATAAAAGAACATCTTTTAAAATCTTTTTTTTGCAGCACATCAGTAAATGTAAAAGAAAATTGCTTTTTAAAATGAAATTGTAAAAAACTCTACTATTTGTTGACATCTTAGCACTTTATCTGTAAAAATGTTCATGCATCATTCTCAGCAGCTGTAATATTTCTAAAACCATTATGACTAACCCTTAACTGACCTTGTCCAATCCCCCCAAACATCACCACTATCACCGCAACACACCAGGAAAGGCCCAATCTGACACATCACGACCACTCATGAGTCATGTGTAATGAGGAGCAAAAGCCACATTCAAGAACCGGACAATGTGTCATAAAGCTCTCATGTTAAGAGTCCAACACCTATAACCCACTTGGCTGAGAATCACGAGATGTTTAATTATTGCCTCCTTACATTAGCTTGGATCTCCCCCCTCGGGCATCAGTTTGGGGGTCAGGCTGTGGGGTGGTGGGGATGAGAGGGGGCCGAGACTGGTGGAGATGCTGCAGAGGAATAAAACCCCTTCATTACCAGATCTCTCCCTCTCACTCCCTGACTCTCTTTCTCCTACCGACGGCAGTCCAGATCAGGAATTACAAATGATATCATGACAATTTTTCACGCTCTTCAAACCAGTGATGTTTTACCGACTCATTTGCTATGATACCTTGTTACGGATCCAGCTGTGAATCAGGGACGTGTCATGGGGCTAGAAGCCCACCTCCTGCTGAGCCTGGCCAATGACCTGGAAGGCAATAGGGGATGCCAGTGCCTGCAGCATGTGCTGCACTGACAAAGCAGCAGGGCACCGTCAAAAACCCTCTCATACAAACTTTGCAGATCACTCCGTTTTTAACAGATGAGTAAGCACTGGCGCTGACTTTTTTTCTCTGCCCCAGCACAAGGTTTATGGATTTCCCTTCGCGAGTCTGTGGCTCGGGTTGACGCGTAGCAAAACCCTTGCCCACGAGGGGAATAGTGTAGTGGTGAATCTGGGATAGAGGGATGCAGATAGCATGTGGCAGGGTCATTGCGCAGGTTAAGCAACAATTCAGCTGAGTGCCTGTAAAGGAAGTGGAGTATGGTTGGAAAAGACCAGCACACCAGCTAAAGAGGCCACACAATCCAGATTAAACTTTGGCCTTTGAACATAAATTACAACATCCCCTGTGCACTTTCAGCAGTGTGTGTTTATGGACTTCAACATGAGCAAATATTTTTGAATCGTCTCTTTTTGCATTACTAATTAAACATCAGGGAATATTTTCGGGATATTTCTCCAAAGGCACATCAATCCCAAACAACACTGTGTAATCCAATGAGACAAAGTAGCAACTTAATCCATTCATTAATTTTTGCATTCTTCAACAGGAATTCAATGAGGTTAAGGTTGTTTGGGTTTCCAGATGAGAGCCCTCACGCAATCCCAGGCCCCGATGACTTCTGCATTACTAGAATGATGCGGCCGGGACTGATGGAGCTGAGAGTGTCAGGAGGCATTAGCCTTCACAGCCCAAAGCTGGTGGACAAAACCAGACTGCGCCCCCTGACCCAATCCACCGCCAAGTTACTGACCCAGCAATCATGGGAGAAACAGAGAGACAGAGGGTAAAAAAGGACAGAAATAATATGAGGAAAACTAAAAAATAGGAAAAATCTGTATTCAAATTGAGGGAAAAAGGCAGAGAACAAGAGAGAGAACAATAAATACTGAGCCTCCGACTTTTCTGCACGTTGCCCAAATCACAGGAAATGGTTTTAAGGGCTTTTTTCCCGTTCGGTTCACTCTGATTCCTCCTCTCTCACTTCATTTAACTGAATTAATGAGCAGGTCCAGCCAGACCTTGGAATATTAACTTCTTGGGCACCCGTTATTTTGTTGTTCAGTGATTATGTGGATAATTTTACAATAAATTAACATATTACCTTTAAATTAATGTCACCCTCAAATACTAAAGTGGATAAAATATGAGTTTTAAGAAAGTTTAGGATTCAAAAATGACAAAGAAAGATGAAAACACAACACTGCTTTCAACATAGTGTGGGCAGCGGCTGGCTGGATGTAAGCTCATGAATGAATGTTCCCGTAGTACTCCTCTCAGCACACTGACACGGAACAAGCACAGTGGGACGGTGGCCTCACAACACGACACTGGCGGACTGAGAAACACCTACATCAGAGAGGACCTAAAGCTGTGTACACACGGTTCACCTCAGGACAGACCTGCTTACAGCACAATGTCAATGTCGGACTCCCCCTGTGCACTCTGTTGAATGCACCTCTGTGATGGTACAGTAGACAGTGTTCCCATAGCATGCTGCAGGCTATAACGTACACAGGATCCAGCATTATAGCAGCCAAAGCGGTTTAAAAGATGTGCTGCTCTTATTTAATAGTGAAACCCAGTGGCAAAGATATGCCTGCTTATTTCCATATGTTGTACATCCCAACTGATTTATGAAATGATATGAGTTCATTCATTATTCATATTGGTTGGTGGAGTTATTACCATTTCCCCCATCAGGCTTGCCACTGACACCATAAACATTATGAAATCACAGTTCGCCCAGGGCGTTGCTGCTGCTGTGAAAAGTGGTCACAATTGACTAGTTAGCACGGGCATGCAGTACACTGGAGACAAGCACTAAATGCCATACAAGTGACCCGTGAATTTTTAATACAAGCAAAGTGGTGACAATAAGACAAGTGACAAGGAGGAAAAATGACTGTGAATATTAGTGAGGCATGCTCTGCTTTAAACTCCGGGGCCGAGTCCTGTTATTACTGTGCCCTGAGCTGTACAGGAGCAACAGTATATTCAGCAGGGCCCTCGATCTTAATGCAGTCCAGGTCTAGACTGTACTGTAGTCACACCAGGCAGTGCCGGACCTAGCGGATAAGCTTCCCCTGGCAACTCCCAACCCACCCAAAAAAATATTATAACAAACAAGAACAAGAGCTAATGAGAAATCAACACAAATATACATTCAACTAACAAAAAAGAAATATGTGCAAATTTGCAAATTTCTGTGCCCCAGATGGCATTTACCTTTTCATTTTCCCTTACTCTAATTCTCTCCACATGATCTGATACCCATCAATGCATTAGCATGTTCTGACTGTGATGATCACTCACTGATGAACACATTAAGGTGAACTGCATTGTCAGGACCATTAGCATTAAATCTCTGGATCATTTTCCCTTCATGTTCAATTAAAAAAAAAGGTGGAGGTCAAGGGTTGAGGGGGATTTTGGCACCCTTTATAACCCTTTCACACTGCACAAAAAAAAAAAACCTCACTAACACCCGCTAGCATCTGGCTTTTTTATTTAATGGGAAAGGTTATAACTGGCATTCACTCCCTGGTGAAATGACTCTGCAGTCACAGATATTTATCATCTCCAACTCCAATCGGCTTCGATTGGCAGTGATGGAAACATGAGTGGACGTGCTAATTCTAGCCCCTTTTCTAGCACGATGCAATGACTAGCTGCCACAAATTACCATCCGTCTTTGTCCAAACAGCACTTGAACATTGTTCCAGATTAATCTGTACCACGTTTGAATAAGGAGCTGGTCTCGCTCCGAAGTCGTCGAAATCTGGAGCGTGGGCAGTGACTTGTGCTGTCAGAAACCAACGAAGGAAGGCGTAGCTACTTTAACTTCGGCATGATACGTAGCCAGGACATGGAGGGACATGGATGAAAGTTATGGTGGCTAAAGTTTGACTGGGGCGGAAGGGAGGCATTAGCCATGTTTCCATCAGCCTGTTTAGATGCGCATCGGAAAATTATGATGGAAACGCCAAAATTCGAATTAAAATCCCCTGATTCGCACAAACTAAAATACTCTCGCTTTAGCTGGGTTTTGGTTGATTCGAAAAAACGTTGATTCGCAAAACGGGGGATGGAAACAGTTATGTTTGAATTAAGTCTGACATAGCGCACCTCTTTCCACGGTGATATCCACACTCCGGGTCGGGAAGGCGGTAATGCATTTACAAGCTGGTTGCCAACCGCCAGAAAACGTAGAAGAAGAAGAATGCGAGACTTGTTTTGGTCTGGTTCTGCGGAAAATTCACGCGAGTTCGTAGTTTTCACCAAAGTCCGTACATTTAATGGAAACACACAGGATTCGTATTTCTTTTAATGCGCATTTCCCAATGATTCAAATCACTTTTGGATGGAAACATAGCTAGTGGTGGATTGATCCAACAAACACTGACTTTCACTGAAGACATTCACCCAAGAGAGTGGTGTTCGTGTTTGCGTAAGAATCAAAAGCCAAACCCTGTTCTTTTTTCCTAAACCGAACCACGTGCTTTTGTTGTTAAAGGAAAAAAAAAGTCAATTTGCGGTGTTGTACCAACGTAGTGCTTTTTTTTTTTTTTTTTTTTTAAAGAGACAGTATGGACCTGCCTACATGTAGCACCTTTCTAGTCATCCGACCACTCAAAGCGCTTTTTACACTACGAGTCACATTCACCCATTCACACACACATTCACTGGTGGCCGAGGCTACTATACAAGGTGCCACCTGCTACTCAGTTTTTAACACACTCACACACCAATGGAACAGCCACCGCAAGCAAATTGGGGTTCAGTATCTTGATCAAGGATACTGGAAAGGATACTGGAGGAACTGGGAATCGAACTGCTGATCCTCTGATTAGTGGATGACCCACTGAGCCACAGCCACCCACAGTAAGAGATGTAAAAAAGAGGTAATCACATTTTCACAGGCCTCTATGCTGCTCTCTACTGTTTACTAACCTGTTTTGTGGCCCGTCTGTGATGTTGACCTTCTAATAGCAATGGAAAAGGAGTCTAGCGTCGACTTTTAGTGCATCTTCCCATGTTTAAAAAACCTGCGTACATGCGCTAATTTTGGTGGAAAGGGGGTATTTGTCACCTGTAAGAACGTCCGCCACTGACACCAGGACCCAACAAGCAATTTCCATTTGCAGATGTCCTCCATTGATTATAAAGCTAAACTCTTTTAAAATGAATAAGGATTTCACACCACAGCAGACTTAGTTGTAAGCTAATTTGTCACAGGCTTATCACGGCCTTTTCATCACTGATCTAATAATTACCAGAGTGAGCTACAGGATAGCCCCCCTCTGTCCCCCTCTGTTCTCCCCCCAGCGATGGTCAGCCTGTAAAACCAGGATGTGTTGGCACCTTTATGATATAAATACTCACACACCCTGGGCATAAGAAAGCTGTCAACAGAACATTTGTTTTCCATTTTTCACCACCCAAAGCACTTCAAGCTGAGGGGGAAAAAAGGAGACAAGGCGTTAAAAAATGTACCGCAACACTAACTCTTTTGCCCCTTGGTGAATTTTGGTGCTTAAACAGATGGGGCTCCAATTGGTTCCCTTTTATTTAGTGCAGCGGGATTGTCCGAATTTCCATTCAACAAGCTCTCACCTCCACACATGCTCGGCTGTGGTTGGCACATGCAGATTAAAGGCATAAAGTACATTCACACATGCAAACACACACACACACACACACACACACACACACACACGGCAGCTGCTATCGCTGTTCTCTCTCAACGCCTGTTCGTCACTAAACTTTCGGCTGATAGAAAAACACAAGTGCATGTCAAGTGAACTGAAAGACAAGGGATGTCAGAGGTGCGTGAGCTGACCCACGCATGGAAGTAAGCTGTTATGACCCCCCCCTTCAATCCACCCTACCGTAAATAGATCAAAGCACATCTGTTTCTGTGTCCAGCAGCCACACATCTATAATTGCAAACTGGCCTTAATGGCTCAGAGCGACCCATCAGATGCTAAGCAGTTTGGACACAGGAGATGCTAAAGCATATGAGCAGAGTGCAACCATCAGTAATCGCTGGACAGGGAATTCTCTGGAGCCACAGTGGCGGCTGTCTGGTCTCTAGTGGACTGAAATAGATATCACAACTTCAGGCCAGGGATGGAGGCCCTCAAGGGCCAGAGCTGACCACACAGCTGGGATTGTGGAGCTGGGGTAGACCAGTGGTCAGAGGCAGGGATACCACAGGGAGCATACATAGGTGTGGAGAAAAAGTTGGTTAAAGATTCAGAGGTTGGCTGGGGATGGTGTTTTTAAGGGATCTAGAAAATAAGTTCATGCGTAGCAGACGCCTTAAAGCTGCTGTTTTACGCAAAAAAAAGGGACAGTTAATGGTTTGAAATGAGGTCTGGGAGAGTCCGAGCTGGTCTTGGCTGAATGGGATAAGTACCGAGCGATGAGAGAAGCTTCAAGTTGGCCAGTTGTCACAGTGTGACACTGATTCGGCCTAATGAGCGTAGTGCTGTCACCACACATCTGCCTCTCATTCACTTGTAGAATCTGGCAGACTCAGAACCTGCTGGAGTCACTGCGAGATGCTGGAACTCGAGACACTGCCACCTCACTGCATCAGCCCTGGTTGCCAGATTACAAGGAACCTAACAAAATAAGTTGTGCCACAGAATCAAACATAAAAACGGCATATTTAGAGTCATGCCTTGTCGTAACAATGAGGCATGGTCAGACATGCTGTAGCTGACAAAGCAGTAAAAATGTTTGATTGACAAAACAATAACACAAATTTCAATCTAAACATGAAATTAAATTGTCTTGCTTTGCAAACGTACTCAATTTTTAGACACATTTAGACACATTTTTTGCTCGTAATTACAAACAAATCATTATTTTTTATATGCAACACATATTTTTGTTCTAATTTATTATCTTTTTATGGCCCACATAACCCTAATTTGTTAATAAGGATGACTTTTTCTTGCATGCTACAATCACACGAGTAAATTCCCTCTCAAATGACACCCCATAGGTATCTCACATTTGCGTATGATAATAATTGCAACATTGTTTTTGACTGGCTCAATATGATTCAGTGGATGAAGTGTTACAGTAATGGAAGTGGAGTACATGCGGTGGATATTCTCTTGATCAGAAGAGACAACAAGACAACGACAAGCACTGTACATCCTGTACGTGATGATGATGATTAGGTCGTGGTGTCTCTGATCTGCAGAGGACAGCAGTTCCTCCCATCTGTCCTGACTCTGAAGGCGTCTCTGCAGACCCGAGCAGCTACTCAAAAATTCCTCATGGGCATTCTCCTGGAAAATGGCACAAAGGTTTACTAAACATCATTGTGGCGGTGGCACCAATTATTGTTAATATACATCAAATAGCCTCGGCCGAGTCCGAGAAACAGACTGATCACTCCAATGACGGCAACTGTCAGTCTGCACCCGACTGAAGAGAGCTGTTGAAATAATTAGTCCATGCCCTGTGAATAAAACAATAATACAACAGCCGAGATGACATCCAAAATATGCACATCGCCTCAGATGACCTGAAAACCTGCCACGGCACGGACCATGGAACAAGGCCACGTCTCCGAACGCAGCCTTGGTCACTGGACACTGATGAATACAGGCTTTGTTTAAGTGTAGGATGTACACGTTGGGGTAGCATCTGTGCACACAGGCGTCGATTTGGGGATGCAGAGGACATGTTCCTCTCAATATTTAGAACATGAGAATTTGTCCCGACAATAAAAACATGAAAGTAGCAGAGGACTTTATCTTGACTAAGATACTTCGACCTTAAACTGGTGCAGGAAAGGAACAAAATTGGTACATAAAAATTCACCAAAATGCAGGAAATTAAATGTTTGACACTAAGTATTTCCTGGAAGAGGATCCCCAACCTCCCTTGTTTCATATGTGCAGTCATAAAGTTGTGTGTTCAGGATTTGTTGTACTTCAAACTTGCATTTCAGGCCTCAAAAATATGTTTAAATAAAAATATCTGAGTTAAACATTTACTATTTGACTTTTTAATGAGCTGCACTTAACTTTGAACATTGAATCCAATATAGAGGCAGCAGAAAAGCACATTAGATTTATATATACACACATATACGGTGACATAACAACAAAAATTTAAGAGAATTAAAAAAAATAAATCAATAAAAAAGGCACCAGTAGAGAGGGAAATAACAGAGATCAGAGCCCAGAGCTTGAGGAATTATTTTACTGCAGATCCTGAAGATGGTGCTGCTCAGCTGCATTTCTCATCATTTATTTTTGAAAATAATTTTAGCAGAAGTGTACACCAAAAACCACACCGCACTGAAAGGACAGTTATATGAGACCTCCTGTCGGCTGGTTTCAGATCCTGAATCTGCAAAGTATGCGTGCTGCTTAAAAGTCCCTGACCAAGTCTTTAAATCCCCCAACAGCCCCGGGGCTGCTGTATAGAGGCTGACCTCTGACCTGTGATTCACCTTTGGAGGGGGGTGGGCTAAATGACACGAGTATTGATCATTTAACACTATTCTTAATTGATTAAACCAACCAAACTACAAAAAAATCATGTCTGTTGCGTGTTTCTGTTTTCAGTATAATATCAACTATCAGGACTTGTTAGTGCTGACTAGTTTCATCCCTGTATTATGTATTATTCAGTGTTCATCAGCTCAAAATACACCGTTGCATTATGCATGTGTTCATACTGCATTTGTTTGCTAAACACTGTGAATGAACTGTGCATGTGGGATTCTAATTATTTTGTTTCGCAATATCAAGTCAAGTCAAATTTATTTCTATGGCACATTTAAAACGTGAGCTAACCGAAGTTCTTCACAAACATAGGCAGCACAAAAGAAGAATCATGTATTTACCAGGCTGAGCAGATAAAATGATGAGTAATGCAAAAACTAGAAAGAAATAAAAGAAAGGAAAGAGGTGGGCCTCGAGCTGTGCTTTGAATGACTCATTACAGGGGGCAGATCTGATGTGTTGGGGCAGTTTGTTCCCCCAACTGGGGCCCGTGACTGAGAAGGCACGGTGGCCCCTGAGCTTCCGCTGAGCCCGCGGGACGACCTGAAGTGACTGGTCAGAAGACCTAAGTAATATGGGTGGGATATAAATTAAAAAGGTCCGATAAGTAAAGGGGAGTCGATCCATGAAATATCTTCCCAAGACCCGAACTTTTGTTTGGTGCGCATCTTTAGTTTCTCCTTGCTATTTGGGATCAGTAGGGCATGATAAATATAAAAAATGATACAATGTCAACGATAATTATGTGCCAATGTCCTAAAACGAGACAATGATAAGGTCCCAATGTCCTAAAATGAGACGATAATGAAGTCCCAATGTCCTTCAATGAGCTGATGATAAATTCCCACTGTCCTCAAATGAGTCCTTCCTAATGAATGGTGTCTAAGCTTGTTACTGTTGCTAAAATTGGTCAAATTTGTTGCCATATCAAACTACAAACATTACTATAAATAAATTAGTAAGTTTCATCAATAAAATGTGATCAGGTTTTGGACATGGTCCACCTTTGTGTCGGGATCGGCTGCAGACTGACTTGGCAGAGATGGCTGCCATCTTGTTTTTACACTAATTAGTGTAAATGGCAAATGGTAAATGGACCTGAATTTGTATAGCGCCTTTCTAGTTATCTGACCACTCAAAGCACTTTTTACACTACGAGTCACATTCACCCATTCACACACACATTCATACACTGGTGGCCGAGGCTACCATACAAGGTGCCACCTGCTACTCAGTTTTTAACACACTCACACACCGATGGAACAGCCAATCAAGGATACTTTGACATGCAGCCTGGAGGAGCCTGGGATCAAACCACTGATCTTTCGATTGGTGGATGACCCACTCTAACTCTGAGCCACTGCCGCCCCTGTACTGTGCTCTTACTACCACTAGATGGCGAAAAACAGTGTCCATGAACGAGGACAACAGGCCTAAGTTAAGCAGAATGAAGTATAAGGTCCAGTAAACCCAAAATGTGATGTCCTCATGAGAACGCAGGGTCTCAGGAGGATATAGAAAAATAGTATAATAATAGCTACTGTAGCTCTATGGAAGTTATATAAAAGGGCTAAAATAGTTGAGTATAGAGGATGCAGTTTGGGATTTGTCTCGTCAAGAGTGGAGTTTTTGAATATTAGTTAATACTAGAAATGGTTTTGTCCATGTTTTGTTGCACTTAATTTAACTGCTAAAATGATCTTTTCAGTTTTTATCATTTTTGATAATGTGATGTTTAATGGTCACATCACTGAAGGCTTTAAGGAATAACTTTCAATTGCTATTTTTGCTTTAAACTTTTGCTTTATGGCTTCAATGTACTTTAAAGCTATTTTTATCCTGCAGTACAGTGTCCTTAGATGACAATAATACCTTGTTTTGGTCTCCAGCAGTGGTGTAACCTTAACTGCTTTCTCTTCAGAATTGGGCCTTCAAATCTTGATGTGTGCTGCATCGTTTCCTTGTCTGAAGCTCCAACAAAGCTCTTTCTGTCACAGTATTTTTGATAAAATGCCCAAAAACCCAGGAGCAACTTCTGAGCCACTAAAAATGATGCCTCTGGCACCGACGATCAGGCCACTAAAAGCTATTGAACTTAATCCTGTTTCAAGTTTAAACAATCAAGAATGCCTCAATGTGTACGGGCCATCTGTGGGTGCTCTTGTGAGTTGTGTGTGATGAGCCCATTAAACTGATGAGTTTCTGTAGCATGAGACTTTCCCTAAATGTGGGAGAAAGGTGGAATTCACAGCGTGTTCATGGGTGTGAAGTCACGAGCAGTTCAAATGGACACCAGGCACAATGAGCTGGTGTGTTTTTCACGACCAGCTTAACTCGTGTCAACACGGTGACACGTTAGATTAAGAAGGACTCACTATGAATGAAAGGGATTGTGGACATTGTTTAAGACGCTGTCTGTAGACACCTGTGACACGACTCCTCTTCACTCTCACACAGCCTCAGTCACTACAAGAATTTTTTTTCTCCATCTCAGTACTCTAAGGCATGTAGAGTAAATGAGTGTCGTCTCTGTGAAGCAGAGGGTTTAAAAGTGTTGGCTGAAAAACAACAAATAGCTCATCAGTGGCAAAGGTGACAAGCGTGAAGGAAAGTGTGAACGGAGAGTCTTCACGCGAGCATGTTGGAGCAGGGGACAGGGCCTGAGCAGGGCAGGCGGCGGCTGATGCAGAAGGGGGGGTGAGGTGGTGATGATGAGAACAGACACGAGCCACATGAGGCCCCCTGACAATGCAGGAGTCCCCTGCGGTATGTCCAGCAGTCTACTTACGCACGCACACACACATACAGATCCATAAACGCTCACAAGCACGCAATTTTAACACGACTGCACTGACTGTGTATAACTAAAATATTAAATAACAAAAATGAAACATATAAAAATCAAATCTTTCTTTTTAACTTAAAACATTTTGCTCAAATTAAATTCATTCTTTGCTGTGAATGGCACTGAATAATTTTTTGGTCTGATTCGTAATGATTGCACCCCCTCTAGTGGCTGTATATGTTATAGCAGGTAACTGCAAGCCTGCAATGCAACACTCATTCTTGAGCATTAGGATAAAGCCTTATTTTGGGGGGAGGGGGTGGGCTGATTATTAATCTTCAGTTAGGCTTGGAAAATATATTTTAAAGTCTTAATTATAAAACCATGTAACATACCAACCTCCCAGTGATTTTCTTAAATAGCATAAATAGACATCAGAGGTAAGATCTGACAGAGTTGACATCTTACGGAGCTGACAAAAAAGTTATCTATGTATTAATTTCACAGCAGTCATTGTGAGTAGCCATCTCATTCTTCCCCAAAAGTTGCTAAGGGTTCTCTTAATGCTAATGAAAATACTCATTTTAAACTATAATTCTTATTTAGTAATGATTTAAAAGGGTTAAAACACATTAGATAGCGATATTTTTCAATAAATCTATCAAAAAAATAGAAAGTTTACACATACTAAAGCAGCATTCTTATCTTTTTGGAAACCAGGAAGTGAGACAGGAGTCTTTGGGATATAGCTAACCCTATTTATGCCTGATTTATGTTTTTGTAGAAATCTGAATTGACGAAAATCAGGAGCACGTCTTTAAAGGCCAAATATTTTCACAAAAAATATGCATTTTAAAATAAAGATGTTTAAAGCAGTACATTTTACAATGTTATCAGTGTGTGCTGTTAGTTTTAGATTTTGAAGGCTTTAAATACATTTTTTAATTGTGTGAAGTTGTGAATTCTTGCCTGGGACAAGGGTGTTTCCTGGTGCATAACAAGTTTAAATGTTAAAAAATGAAAGCAGATCAAAATATTTTAAAATTAATATTCATTTTTTTATACATATAAATTGTTGAAAAATAATATTTTACCCCAGAAACAGAAGTTACAATTTTTTTAAAGATGTGATTTGCCCCAATTCTCAAGAATGGGTAATATACAGTGTTTTTTGCATGTTTATTGTATGTGTAAAAATCACTATTAACAAAAAGTAATTGTTATTTGTCTGCTGCCTGAGCCACCACTGAAGTTGGCTGGTTAAACCAGACTTAAATTTCAACTGTGTAGTTTCCGCGAACTTTCATACACAATTCATTTTGGCAGCAAAAAACATCCCAAATTTGGTTAGGCATCATTTGTGGAGCCGTGCTGGTTACTCCACACATGTTGTGGACACCAGAAGTCATTCCCAGTTTGCCTCACCAACACACCACTAGTCCCCCTCCACCATGAGGGTGCCTTTAAAACGATATGCCTTCTGGGGTGTTCTTTTATGGGCCGCAGTTGCACCGTTGACTATTGTATAATTCTCTTCAAATCAGTTTGTTCTCCCCTCCTCCTCCCTCCTTTATTTTTTTTAGCCCACCCCTGACTTAACAACCAGAAAAAGGTCACATTTCTGAGAAGTGACTTCCATGCATGTTCCATGCTGGGTCGTCACTTTCAATTTCCTAAGACCTTTCATGTCACACACCCATCAACCCAGAGAACTATAAACACACTACTACACACTACTATGTGCACCATTTTCATGGTGCTGGTGTGAATACTGTAAAACAAAATGCTATGCTAGTCTGTGAGCAGTAGTCCACCACTAACTGTATTACATTTATGCCAAATTCCATAGATGTAGATTTCAGGGGGGACAGAGGACATGTCACCCTCAAAATCTGAAACTATTGTGAATGTTTACATCTTAAATTGATGCAGAAAAGGCACAGATCTGTGCATAAAAAGCTCATCAGAGTGCAGGAATCAAATGTTGAAACAAATCCTACGCCCTTGCTCAATCACATTTCTTACTTTTACTCCTGCCCCTCGTTTTTGAGTGACCCTTTGCAGAGGTTGAAATCTTTCCCTATGAAATGAGACGACTAGTGTTATCTGGTGGACACTCACGATTCATTCACAACCTAACTTTCACACAATCAATCCAAACAGGTGACACATGATGGTCTGTAGGCTAAATTCAGTCCTTCCAGGATGTCACAGGGTGTTTTTGGCATTGTTACGCTGTCTCATAACCCTTAAGTGTATCTCTGAAAAACTTCCGTTTGGAGGGCCATGTGGCAGTAAGTGCGATTTATACTTCTGCACTGGATCCATGCCATACCTACGGCATAGGCTCTGCATTGACATAGAGCCTGCGCCATATCCTACGTCATAGCCTGACGTGCACCTCCCGAGAAAGGTAACTACACGTCGCAGTGACGCAGACCTCCTGTCTATTTCTGTAAGCTGAAACCATTTCCCTCAGTGGAAACAAAGCTTTTATTTACTTCAATTTCAGATAAGAAACAATAAATTGTGAAGACAATAAAGCCTCCACAAAATAGCATTTTAAGTCTTGTGTTTGACGTTACCTTTGTTAAATGTTGCTGTTGTCTCTGGCTTCATATGAGTATAGAAAATGTCCGTTAGCCGCTAAGCTAATTTATACCATGTAAAATTCCATAGGCTTGTGCTAATAACGTTAGCATGTTGTATTTGTTTGGAAAACGTGTTTAGCCATTGTCCCTGGCTTCATATGAGCGGAGGAAATGTCCGCTAGCCACAAAGCTAATTTATACGATCTAAATAATAACGTTAGCATGTTATATTTGTTTGGAAAATGTGTTTAGAATAAGATAGTTGTTTTGTGGGTGAACCTTGTGAGCTGTAATGGAGCAAAATTTTGTAACGTTACCTTTGTTAAATGTTGCTGTTGTCTCTGGCTTCATATGAGTACAGGAAATGTCCATTAGCCGCTAAGCTAATTTATACCACGTGAAATTCTATAGGCTTGTGCTAATAATGTTAGCATGTTGTATTTGTAGGGAAAATGTGTCCAGATAAAGACAAGTGTTTGTCTGTGAATGTTGTGAGTTATAGTGAAGCTGATTTGTGTACTTGTGTTTGAAATTGTCTCTATTAAGCCATGTTTAATGTGTGTTGTGAATCAACTTGTTTTGTCAGTGAACCTTGTGAGCTGTAATGGAGCCAAATTTTTTAACGTTACCTTTGTTAAATGTTGCTGTTGTCTCTGGCTTCATATGAGCCGAGGAAATGTCCGCTAGCCGCTAAGCTAATTTATGCCACGTAAAACGCCATAGGCTTGTGCTAATAACGTTAGCATGTTATATTTGTTTTGAAAATGTGTTTGGTATAAGACATTTGTTTTGTAGGTGAACCTTTTGAGTTGTCATGGAGCTGAATTTTGTAACGTTACCTTTGTTAAATGTTGCTGTTGTCTCTGGCTTCATATGAGCCGAGGAAATGTCCGCTAGCCACTAAGCTAATTTATACCACGTAAAATACCATAGGCTTGTGCTAATAATGTTAGCATGTTGTATTTGTAGGGAAAATGTGTCCAGATAAAGACAAGTGTTTGTCTGTGAATGTTGTGAGTTATAGTGAAGCTGATTTGTGTACTTGTGTTTGAAATTGTCTCTATTAAGCCATGTTTAATGTGTGTTGTGAATCAACTTGTTTTGTCAGTGAACCTTGTGAGCTGTAATGGAGCCAAATTTTTTAACGTTACCTTTGTTAAATGTTGCTGTTGTCTCTGGCTTCATATGAGCCGAGGAAATGTCCGCTAGCCGCTAAGCTAATTTATGCCACGTAAAACGCCATAGGCTTGTGCTAATAACGTTAGCATGTTATATTTGTTTTGAAAATGTGTTTGGTATAAGACATTTGTTTTGTAGGTGAACCTTGTGAGTTGTCATGGAGCTGAATTTTGTAACGTTACCTTTGTTAAATGTTGCTGTTGTCTCTGGCTTCATATGAGCCGAGGAAATGTCCGCTAGCCACTAAGCTAATTTATACCACGTAAAATACCATAGGGTTGTGCTAATAACGTTAGCATGTTGTATTTGTAGGGAAAATGTGTCCAGATAAAGACAGAAAGTTTGTCTGTGAATGCTGCGAGTTATAGTGAAGCTGATTTGTGTACTTGTGTTTGAAATTACTATTAAGCCATGTTTAATGTGTGTTTTAGATGTGTTTTGAATCAACTCAACTTTACAGCACTTCACAGAAACCCCACCACTGACTAGTGTTTTGGAGGTGAAATGGGATTAAGGCAAGAGTTACTCAAAAACAAAAACAAAAAGAAAGAGACTTTAAAATCATTTGCACAGTAGGCTACCATATGTATGATGCTTGCGGTGAACAGAGAGGTAAAAGTTATAGATGTGTCTATGTGTTAATATTCCTAGTTCAAATTTCTGCACAGGTTATTTTAGGTAGTGAAAACACAAAGGTCAAGCATGAGCAGAAGTGATCATCTCCTTCTTTCCATGTCCTTCTGTGCTCCCGTTGTATTTAACACCCAGAGACCCCCCAGAACGCCTAGCGAGCGCTCAACAAACGACTTGTCTTTTCCTTTTCCAGCATGGCGTTCAGATGGTACGAGATGTTTAACTCTGCGCGCAGAATTAATGGAGCATGAAATGCAGGCCTGAAGTGCAGCAGGCTCCTAACCTGCAGGTGACATTGTCCACATGAAGCTCTTATTGTGACCTAAGTGAGCTGTATTATAACCGCATTTGACTGGTGACAATTAGTGACCTTTTGCCTTTCCAGCAGCCATCCATTTCAATTACACCAACCTGGAGAGCTTTGGTGGGCGAGCAGGATGAGATACTGTGGCTACTCTTCTTCTATTGTTAGCTCGGCCACTGTACTATTAGTCTGACGGTGATGGGGTTTAGCAGACTGCTGGAATGTTGTATCTTGTTTTCAGTGATAATAATAATAAAGCATTAATTGTAAATTTTTGTGTTATTGGTTTCTTTAATATCTTCTTAGCAAAATCAAATATCAGTTAATAATTGTTTTCTTTGTCTGTTTGTGGATAACTAAAATAAAAATGAGTGGTTAATATTTGCAAACTGAGTTTTGTTTGCTACAGTGAGGCTGCTACATCTAACAAATCAACTTTGCCGCATTTCTCACCACCATAGCTTTTCTCAGAATTTAGCACCATGTTCTTTTTCGCTTCAGATTGTTCATGTTTTTAATCTTTTTAGGAGGTTGGTGGTTGAGATGTATGTAGATGTGAAATTCTTCAAACTGTTAGTGATTCATCCACACATCACAGGATTGTGACAGTTTTTTTTTTTTTTTTTTTAACGAGCACCAGCAATACTTAAGCAGCCCTCTGTATCTTCCATCAGCTCCATCTCAGGCCTGTCTGCCTTCACCTCAGCTACACACAGAGTGCAAACTTGAGAAACCTCAGAGGCAGGAACACGATATAAAACCTCACACTTTATCACTTCATCTAACCTTTCTCAAAAACACGCTGTGCCAACTGCAAGCAGCAGTGCAAATACGTGCATTGTTTCATTAAACTGTAGCCACTCTACATGTCAAATTACAGATGGTTTTCTCCAAAGCAACTTAGAATCTGTTTGTTAAACAGCAGCCACGTTGAAACTAATACTTCATATTTGCAGAGAACAACATGAACACAACTAGTTCTATGTTCTCTCTATCACTGTCTGGCTTTCTGGAAAACACAGACATTCGAAAGCAGAACTCTTGCACTAACCACATTGTGAGGACGGTAAGGTCGGTGCTGCTCACAGCCCCATAATGGGGACTGACCTAATTTTTAGGGCCAGGAACAGGATACCCACAATGTTTATCATCAATATACAGTGATGATACTTGGTTTTCTTTAGCATTAGTGTTGGCCGCTGTCCACCTCATTAATAAAACACGTGGCTGTGTGTGTGTTTGTGTTCACCAGTTGTGCTTAGGGACTGTTCTTCATCTATCAGAGGAGGGGGCGTGGCTGGGTGTTTTGTATCATTCTGTTTTTATCTTGACCTTTCCCAAAGCTACAAATACTTTTACAATCATTCTTTAAATTCACACTTTAAATTCAGTTCACACCAAATAAAGGTATTGGAGTCAAACAGCACAGGAGTGAGCATTATCACCAAAACAAGCTAACTTTTTAAGCAAAATTCAAATCCTCCGTACATGTTGAATCATCAGGATGTGTGTGCATTTTAGCAAGATATGACCGCACGACAGCCACCTGTCCTATCGAACAAAACCAACAAAATTTAATAAGCCTACACATCACACACACACCCCTACACACCTGCACATACACACACAGCCAGCCAGAATACTATAAGGAATTTTGCACAATCCTGTCTCACTCCAAAGTCGTCGAAAGCAGGAGCTTGGGCAGCGACTTACGGTGTCAGAAACTGACGAAAAAGGGGGTCCATGTCGTTGGTTCGACAGCCCATTGGTTCAACATCCCATTAGTCCAACTGTTAGCGGTGCTGAACGGCTCGCGGTGGGCGTATGGTGCGCTGCGACCGGCTTGAGGCAGAGCAGGCTCACGGCTTATGTGTTTGTCACTTTCTTTTTCATTTTAACCCACACCATGATCTTTTCCTGACACTAACCAAGTGGTTTTTGTGCCTAAACCTAACCAGACCACGGGGCATCATGATGATTTCGGAACGGACTTCGGAACAATGAGTTTAATATGGTCGGAACAATGGGATGTCGAACCAATGGGCAGTTCCCGAAAAAGGCATCCTTTAATGTCGGCATGATACGCGGCTGGTTGCCCTTATGGTTTAACCATAGGCGGTGGCGTCAGCAGGACAAGGACGAAAGTTAAGGTCCAACTGGGGCAGGTGGGAGTGGTGGTGGATGGGTCGAACAAACACCAACTTTCTCCCAAACCTTGTTCTTTTATCCTAAACCTAACCACGTGCTTTTGTTGTTGAAGACAACACGTACAAAAACGTCAGTTCACGGTGTTGTACCAATATAGTGCATTTATCTTAAAGGGGACTATATGTAAACGGTAAATTTCCTGTGAAAATGGAAGTGTATTCTGAAAGAAGACAATGCATGTAATGCTGGTGTTCACTTCCAGTGTGATTGTAAAGCCAAACCCTGATCTTTTTCCCTGAAATCAACCACATGTGTCTGTTGGCTAAATGTGACCACTTCTGTTTGTTGTTGAAGGAAAGTAATGTAAATTTGTGGTGCTGTACTGACGTGGTGTATTTATTTTGAAAGAGGTTGCATGTAAAAACAGGAAATGTATTTTGAAAGAAGACAATGCATGTAACAGGCAGAGCATGACATGGTGTCCCAGAACGTCAACAACCAACACACCCAGGGTACCTTTAATGTCAAATGTGGACGTGGAAAGTCCATGACCAAACGAGGTGAGTGAGAATGTGTTGTTTTGCATGGAGGATGTTTTCACATTTTAAAAAACTTACCCCTTGATTTTTTGACAGTTAAAATCGAAAATGAAATCTTGCAGTTTTTCACTATCTCAATGCACGTAGGAGCGCAGAATTTAATGTTTTTACAGGGTTTATTATGGTACAATGTCAAATGGGACATGCAGAATACAGTGATTTTGATGGAATATCACATATTGAGCTTAGATTTGGTTATGTTTCCTTCTGCACGATGTATTCAAGGACCTTTGGAAATTTAAAAACCCAACAATAATCTCTGTATTTACCATTTCTGGCTATGATAAGTAGTGTGATTTTGGCCATTTTTAAGAAAACATGACTTTCATATCTACTGACAGGTTTAGGGGTTAAGACAGTATTTTTGAGCCAAAATAAACAACATAACTCCATCCCAAGTGCTTAAACAAAAACTGACACCCTCCCCCACTTTGCACCACCCCTTCTCCCTTCGTAAGTAATGAACACTCCCTTATTGTGAAATAAGATGTGAGCAACGTGAGAATCTGACAAATGGCCAAGATGGTGTGATACAGTACACATGTAAATGTCATCGCATGGTATACCATTCATATACATGTACAGTAAATACATCAAACTTGATTTGTATAGGAGCTTTGATAGAGGTTAGTACAACTGCAAATGTCCTTTACAGATTAATTATACGGCAACACAAACTCTTTTTCTATATTTATTTAGTTACCACACTATACACTGTTGACTACTGAGTTGACTGTGTATCACATTTGTCTCAGAACTGACTGCACAGTGCATCAACTAGCTGCTGAGGTCTCAGCATGCATGACAAACTTTGACAGACATATGATGTCAAAAAGGAGAGGTGGGATTTGAACACTGCATCCAACCTTTTCTGGGGTATTTAAAGTATCACAGCTCAACTTGCAACTAAAACCCCCAGACTCAGAAGTATAAACAGTGACTTCACTTGGGAACTTGCTCTCTTATTGTAAGTACTTTAAACATTTATACTATCATGATCTTAATCTGTAGCTCAGTGGTCTTGTGTTCCTCTGCTCATGCACACTTTTAATGATTCATAATTTTCATCCTTTTTCCTAAACGTCAGGTGGAATGGCTGTTGAAAATATCACCCTGGACTCAGCTGAAAACTCTCCAAACCAGAGCAGCTGTGATGTGTTCGTCTACCAGAGAGCAGCCGTGGTCCTCTTCCCTATTTTCTACTCAGTGGTTTTTATCATCAGCGCGTGCGGCAACAGTTTGGTTCTCTATGTGACCTGCCAGAGGAAGCAGAAATTCAACTCCACCTCCGTTTATCTGGTCAACCTCGCACTCTCTGACACCCTGTTCACACTGGCACTGCCTGGCAGAATTATTTACTACATCCGGCACTATGACTGGCCCTTTGGTGACCTCCTCTGCAGACTGACCACGCTGCTCTTCTTTGCAAATACATACGCGGGTAATGTTCAGTTTCCAATACACTACCATATCTATGAGTATCTGCATATATGCAACCTTATCTTAACACCAGGTTGTAATAACCTTATTTTTCCATTGTGCGTGTATAAGATGGCAGCATTTACATTATGCATGAAAACGCATGAGCTTAGATAGATTGTTTTTTAACCATACTTTATTCAGCAATTTCCATATATGATAATGCAGTGGCACAGTGTCATGTTTTTCTTTTTTAAACAGAAACATTAACCCTTTCACCCCCCACATCCACCCCTCAACAACTCACTCTCAGCTCAGAGCCAAGTAAAGATAAATTAATAGAATAAATAAAAATGATTGACATACATGGACACAGTAGGTGTGCAACTAATTTAAAATAAATAGATAAGGGAATAAATGAAAAGTCAGTTAAAGTCAGAGGGTAATACAATACAAGATCACAACCCAAAACCCACACTGTTAAATCTCCACACATAGTTGTGTCTGCGCAATAAATGCACTAATATGTCCCTTATCTTTCTCCGGTCATACCTCCCATACTCTAGTCTAATGGGATAGATTGCACTGTTTTGAAGTGGGAGACGAGAGGTTGCCAGTGTTTGCAAAACTTCTCAGCTGAGCCACAGATAGAAATTTTTTTATGTTTTCCAGTTTAAAAAATGACACATTAAATGGAGGAGGATTCGACTGCACAGTTCTTTGTGTAGAGTCATCCTAACCCCCTCCCCAGGGATACCAAAGATGCCAATCTGAGGCAATGGGTGTAGAGTCAGTTCCAGTATGTTCAATTACATACATATGACATATGACCAGAACATACGAGTCAAGTTTGCTGGTGTCTGAGAGCATCTGTCACAAATATCAGACAGGCTTCAATAGATGTAAACTGAAACTCTGTAGGTTGTGGACAAAACAAGACATTGAGGACGTCATCTTGGGCTTAATGATCAATATTTTTCATCAGTTTCTGGCATTTTATAGACCAAACAACTAATGGATTTATCAAGAAAACAATCAATGGATTAATCTACAATCATCAGTTGGAGCCATTTTGACAATCTTACAACTTGGTTAAATTTTTTGACCAAAATTTTACAAGTGCCAGCCCATCTGTGAAATGATTTGTTTGTTTTCCTAATGTTCTGCATGTGTTAAAAGCATAAACTGTGGGGCAGGTCGGGGTGGTTCGAACCCTGGCTCCTACTGTCCGGCTATTGAGGTGTCTTTGGGCAAGACAGTGAACCCCAAATTGCGTGTGAATGGTTAACTGAGTATGTGGCACCTTGTGTGGTTGCCCCAGTGCTCCAGTGTATGAATGTTTGAGTAAAGGGGTGGATGTGACAGGATGTGTATAAAACTGTTCTGAGTGGTCTTAACACTCAAAAGACACAAGTCCATTAATCATATCAGCATGTTATATTTCCTCCAGGTATTGGCTTCATGACCTGTATCAGTCTGGATCGATACCTGGCGATGGTGCACCCACACCGGCTGCAGTGTTTGCGTAGCGTGAAGGTGGTTCGCAAGGTCTCCTGCCTGGTCTGGGCTGTGGTATCCCTAGAGGTAGTCCCTCTGCTGTTCCGCAGCATGCTGCGCGAGCACCAGGGAAGACAGACCTGCATGGAGTACATCAACTTCGACGGCTCCCGCTTCACCCCATATCTCCTGCTCCTGGCCTGCGTCATCTCCTTCTGCTGTCCGCTCGTCATCATCATGGGCTGCTACGCCAAGATCAACCTAAAGCTGCGAGCTGCAGCCAAGCAGAACTCTGTGACCGGTCGATCGAGGAGGAGCCACAGGGCCAACACTATCATCCTACTCATCCTCCTCACCTTCATCATGTGCTTCAGCCCTTACCACCTCAACGTTATGCAGTTTATGTCCAGAGAGATACACCACCAGGCAACCTGCGAGGAGCTCAGGGCCTTTAAGGTGTCCTTACAGGTAGGAATCATTCCTGCTCGTTTGATTTCAAACAATCCTCGTCAATTTTTCACCTCATAATCCATCTTCTCCCTGCAGATCACAGTTTCACTAATGAACTTCAACTGCTGCTTGGACCCAGTCATCTACTTCTTCGCCATTAAGACCTACAAGAAGCGGGTGCTGAGTCTGTTCAAGGACTATCTATACACTTCCGGTGCCTCCTCCAAGGTGACAGCTGAGAACAGCAGCAGCAACACCTGAGAGAAACCACAGCCGAGCGTACAGGATATATAAACATACAAGCAGTGTCACAGACAAGCCCTAGTTTACTCTGGTTAAACTCAAAAAGGCCTATTTTAGTCACACGTGTTCATGTGTGACGTGTTTTGACACGACTAACAGGTCTTTTACTTGTGACAGTAGTGCATGTACATATGCAGTAGATGTCCATTAAAATGGACAACATGTATTAAAATGTATTGTTCCATATCTATTATATTTTTCTTTTAACATGATGGTGTATCTTACTGCCTTATTCTCATTGGCATGTGTTTGCTACGCAGTAACAGTGGTGTCAAAATGGACTTTGGTGAATCTGTGTTTGTGCACAGGAACTAAGATAAATAAGCTAAGCTTTGTCTCAACTTTTTAAAAAAATGTCGTGATCATTAATGCAGCACCACAGCAACTTTCACTTCCTTTACAGAGGAAAGAAACACATGGACTAAGTAATGTGGCGAATATTTTTGAGTGAGGTGTCTAAGTGGATTTAATTAGTTTTACACTGGAGCTACTAAAAGAGAAAACTGTCATGGGTGATATCGTGCCACCAAAAACATTTCTCCGATGGTCCCCAGAGCATTATAGATTTTGGATTATGCAAAAGCTATGCCAAAATGAGAACATATGTCACACATCTCTCTTTCATACCCACATCTGAGTTGTGTGTGGGCATGCAAAGACAAATACCATCACCACTTCCTCACCCACCTTTCCTGCTCCCCCACACAGGCCTCATCCCAGCTGGGTCCCACATCTCGTGTGTGTGTGTGTGTGTGTGTGTGTGTGTGTGTGTATGTGTGTGTGCTTGCGTGCGTGCGTGCGTGTGTGTGTGTGTGTCTTAAGAATTTAAGCAGGTGCACACTGTCTTTTTATAGAGCAGAGTGTCATGTTTAAATTTAACCTTTACCATTTCCTGGGTTTTTGGAAGAACTACGATTTTGCAAAGAAAGTGATGCACGCAAGTTGTGTCATGAAGAAGTATTAAACTTGTTTAAGTTGTTACTGATGTGTTTTGATATTATTGTAACACTGATCTACTTGTGAATACATAGAACACAAAAAAATATTCTTTAGAGGTCCCTGAAAGTCAGTAACTGAGCTTTGAGAGACAGTCATATGTATGAGATGACAAAGGTGTAACCACCGGGAGAAAGGGCCCCCCTCTCGCAATTATTTACATTGTAAATATAAATATTGTATAAAGCAGCTTTAAGATTTGTCTTAAATTGTATTGTAAGAATAAAGCCAAATGTGATGTCATACTATTGACGATGTGACTCTTCTACGTGTTCTTTGTCAGCTGAAGCTTTACTCTGTAAGTCATTAAAAGTCATTAAAAATTATCACTTTATTTTTATATAGTAATTTTATTTATTTATTATTTTTATTTTATTTTATTTCATTTAATTTTATTTATTTATTTTATTTTATTTTATTTTTGTATTTACATTCTGTAAATGCTTCTCAGTAAGTGCCTAATCCAAAATTTGCTTGCAAAATTCGACTGAAGGGAGTAATGCCAGTTCCTAACTTCAGTTACAATTAATTTATTTCACTCTTGACCATATCACACGGTATGGAGTACAAACATTACATACATTAACAAAACAATGACACACGGCATGGCTTAAGTACAACAAATGTAATTTAAACAAAGGAAGGACATTCTTCAAAAAAAGCACCTAGTTTACAAATTACTTTTGGCTTATGTGATTGTAATAACAAAATTAATTGAAACATAGATGGGCGGTTTTAATAATACTTTGGCAAATACCTTTCTCTGTAAGTCATTAAGCTTACATTCTGACATTCAAACAAAATATGATACTAATCTCCCACACGATTATCATCACAGAGGTTGCAGATAGTCTGGTTTCTGTCCAGCCCTTTATCTTCCAGTGACTTTCGGAATTTTGGTGTAATTTACCCTAAAATTACAAATAACCTGTTTGTACTTTTGGTTTTCATGCAACAGAGATTTTTCCAGCAAGTGAGCAAACTGGCGGGAAAAAAAATGTCCAGATATTTTACAAACGACAGTCAACATTAAGGGAGTGAGCTTGCTGTTGCTCTGAAAATAGGTTGGAGGTGAGCGAAGCGTCACCGAAAAAAGGGGCAAAGTTAGCAGTTCTTCAAACAAGCAACAGGTCGCTTAGCCTGTTCATTGTCACCGAGCAGGACACCTTCATTGGTAACGATGAAACAACCTGATGTTCACTCGTTTGCATCACTTCCTGTCAGGAATCCATATAGGGTGATATAAACACAGCAACATTATCAACAGAATTATGGCTAACTGTATATAACTTATGGTGTGTCTCAAATCACATACTTCCGTTAGTATACTTCTATGTAGTATACTATGTGCACTATGTACTTATTGGTGTAGTGCACAAATTTCGACAGGGTAGTGTTGTCTCAAACCAAACACAGCCGTTGTACACTCACCGGAAATGACAACCGCAAATTAGCTAGTTAGCAAACTAGCATTAGCATTCGCATTATCGTTCACAGTACCAAATCATTACAGACTGCTAAATTAACCCAACAAACATACTGCTGGCTTATACCCGACAACAGTATAGTGGTGCTTAGTGCAAAAACACATGTATTTATACAATGCAGCAACGTTCACGGTCGCATAGTCCTCAGCCGTCATTTCCAGTTTGAAAAGTGGTCCCTCCCCTTCCGCTACGTAGTCAAGATGACCATTGAGGGCGAGAAGTGTCCATAGTTCCACATTCAATTTTTTGACCGTTTTGAGTGCACCATCTGGGTACTCATAGTGCACTGCATTTTTCCATACTCAAAATATTAGGTTTAAGTAGCCTACAGAAGTACACGATTTGAGACACAGCATTAGTCTGCTGTTTGGACAACTGCATAGCTTTTGTTGCCCAACCTTTCACAGCATTAGATTAACAATGTTTAATCAGGAAAGCACCCACAAGCCAGTTTTGCTTCCTTTAAATAGACAAATCTTCAGCACAAAGCATTCAAGCTCTCAACCAAGACATTCTTGAGAATGAGGAGGAAATTACCCAACATTACCACCCATGAGTAGAGATCATATCCATCAGTCCATGAACCTGATTCCGACCTGATTCCTATATAGAAAGGTAGAAATAATATGTTTGTTTCACACAGCGGGGCAATTCAGAAAGCTTAAAGGCTCAGAGAGTTCAATGCCCTGTCATCAAAGAGGCTGGGAAACATCTTCACACATCTTCTAATGTGAGCAAAATAGTGCAAAAACAACCCTAATGTTTAATCAGACAAGCAGCCACAAATGTGTTTCCTGTTGACAGACCAAACTTTGATGCAATACATCAAGTTCATCTCAGAAACATTCTACTTGATGAGGCAGCATGTTTTACTTTGCCATCTCTTCTTTATACCCTTGTCCCATCATTCTTTATCAGGGGTCAACCCAGTCGCCAGAGTGAATGTTGGTATTGTATGTTTCTCCAAGCCTGGGATATGACATTTGTGCATTATTTTATAGCAGATATGTTTAACATAGAGTTTCTTTCAGTTTAGAAAATGCTGTGGTTAGTGTGTGGCACAAAAACCACTTCAATGTTTTTAGGTCATGGTCATAGGTCATGTTTTGGCTTAAAATAGCCAGTTTTGGGTGGCACAGTCATAGCTGGAATTGCCACCAATACCTCACTAAAAATACCCATTTGTTGGGGAATAATTGCAGGTTAGAAAAGTGGCAAATGTCTTGCTAAAAACCCCCAGTTGGTGGCACAATCACAACTGAAATGACCACTGATGTCTCACCAAAAAACACGTGGTTTTGGTGGCACAGCTGCTGCTAGAAATGCTGCACTGTTGGTCTCGAACAGCGGTCTGCAATGGTCCGCAGGTTGGCAGCCGTCTAGATGCCTAGACGTCTCACCATCCAGCATTCTTCTGGCGACTGCTGCAAGATTAAGTTCAAAGTCTGAAGAAGCTGTCTTTAGTTTTTTAGGAAAAAAAGAAACAACTTTCAAAAATGTGCACTACATCCTTTGTAATTGAAAATCTGGAAGTCTTCCTTCATGCTTGTTGTGAATGGCTGTTATTATTATTATTGTTGTTATCTTCAACATTATTAGTCACTTATTATTTCTTGTTCTTTTCTTCTTCATTTCCATGTAAAGCTCATTCTGTTTTCCCCTGTGTATGAAATACGCTATATGAATAAAGGTTGCCTCTCCTTGTTCTTTGGTATGAGTCAGTTTTGTTGTTGGAGCACACCCAAAGGGTTTTGGTGGAGTACAACAGTTGCACTTCCTCACCCTGGACCCTGGTCAGTTTGTCATGTCCTATTCTGTCATCCACTGCCAGCCCTTTTCCCTGACTGACATTCTGCTTCACAGTGGTCTTTGCATTGCCTGCCAGAAACCTCCTATAGTCTTCTATGTTGCCCTTCATGACCCCCAATGAGGAGTACTAAAACAATACTGTAGATGCTGGCAGCGTTGAAGAACTGAATCCTCTATAACTGTTTACCTCAAAATCTTACTTCACTGGGCACTATGAACCTTGACTGTCCATCTGTATCTCAGTATACAGTACAGGCCAAAAGTTTGGACACACCTTCTCATTCAATGCGTTTTCTTTATTTTCATGACTATTTACATTGTAGATTCTTACTGAAGGCATCAAAACTATGAATGAACACATGTGGAGTTATGTACTTAACAAAAAAAGGTGAAATAACTGAAAACATGTTTTATATTCTAATTTCTTCAAAATAGCCACCCTTTGCTCTGATTACTGCTTTGCACACTCTTGGCATTCTCTCCATGAGCTTCAAGAGGTAGTCACCTGAAATGGTTTCCACTTCACAGGTGTGCCCTATCAGGGTTAATTAGTGGAATTTCTTGCTTTATCAATGGGGTTGGGACCATCAGTTGTGTTGTGCAGAAGTCAGGTTAATACACAGCCGACAGCCCTATTGGACAACTGTTAAAATTCAAATTATGGCAAGAACCAATCAGCTAACTAAAGAAAAACGAGTGGCCATCATTACTTTAAGAAATGAAGGTCAGTCAGTCCGGAAAATTGCAAAAACTTTAAATGTGTCCCCAAGTGGAGTCGCAAAAACCATCAAGCGCTACAACGAAACTGGCACACATGAGGACCGACCCAGGAAAGGAAGACCAAGAGTCACCTCTGCTTCTGAGGATAAGTTCATCCGAGTCACCAGCCTCAGAAATCGCAAGTTAACAGCAGCTCAGATCAGAGACCAGATGAATGCCACACAGAGTTCTAGCAGCAGACCCATCTCTAGAACAACTGTTAAGAGGAGACTGCGCCAATCAGGCCTTCATGGTCAAATAGCTGCTAGGAAACCATTGCTAAGGAGAGGCAACAAGCAGAAGAGATTTGTTTGGGCCAAGAAACACAAGGAATGGACATTAGACCAGTGGAAATCTGTGCTTTGGTCTGATGAGTCCAAATTTGAGATCTTTGGTTCCAAGCGCCGTGTCTTTGTGAGACGCAGAAAAGGTGAACGGATGGATTCCACATGCCTGGTTCCCACTGTGAAGCATGGAGGAGGAGGTGTGATGGTGTGGGGGTGTTTTGCTGGTGACACTGTTGGGGATTTATTCAAAATTGAAGGCACACTGAACCAGCATGGCTACCACAGCATCCTGCAGCGACTTGCCATCCCATCCGGTTTGCGTTTAGTTGGACGATCATTTATTTTTCAACAGGACAATGACCCCAAACACACCTCCAGGCTGTGTACGGGCTATTTGACCAAGAAGGAGAGTGATGGAGTGCTGCGGCAGATGACCTGGCCTCCACAGTCACCGGACCTGAACCCAATCGAGATGGTTTGGGGTGAGCTGGACCGCAGAGTGAAGGCAAAGGGGCCAACAAGTGCTAAACACCTCTGGGAACTCCTTCAAGACTGTTGGAAAACCATTTCAGGTGACTACCTCTTGAAGCTCATGGAGAGAATGCCAAGAGTGTGCAAAGCAGTAATCAGAGCAAAGGGTGGCTATTTTGAAGAAACTAGAATATAAAACATGTTTTCAGTTATTTCACCTTTTTTTGTTAAGTACATAACTCCACATGTGTTCATTCATAGTTTTGATGCCTTCAGTGAGAATCTACAATGTAAATAGTCATGAAAATAAAGAAAATGCATTGAATGAGAAGGTGTGTCCAAACTTTTGGCCTGTACTGTATATTGCTCAGTATAAATATATCTTAACCAGAATATCACTTAATACACAGTGAGCACTGCTGATGTTCTGGGACACCGTGTCAAGTTCTGCCTGGTACATGCATTAGCCCCCTTTTCCACCGCAGGCACTTTTCTCTTTTACCTGGGCTTTTGAAAAGCCTTGCTGCGTTTCCACCAAAATTACCTGGGGAAAAAACTTTCCCTCAGCCCCAAACTTTCCCTGAAAAAAGTACCTAGTAGGGGGGTAGGACTTTTCAGATAACCGCACTTCCTGGTATGGGTTGCTGCTGCAAACTTTATTTCATTTCTACAAGCTTCACTTTGTTTGTGTTTTGATGCTAAATGATCAGAGACAGTAGTATTGATAAGCGCTAACAGTATCAGATCTTTTGTGCCGGTGCTGAACTCCTCCACACAGACACACACACACACACACACACACACACACACATGCACACACGCCTACACAACACGGTAACCAGTGAACAGCTGAGCAGCTGCGGTGGAAACAAAGTGAAGATAACTCAAAAATTACTCGAGTTGATGGCAGCTACACTCGTTACTGTAAGTGACATTAAACCTTAGCGAGTAAGAAGCCAACACTTTATCCATACATGTGTTCAGCAAGCATGAACATGTAAACATGCAGACAGCGTTATTCAGTATGCTCCGTCCACCGTCACGAACATTATGTCTTACACAAGGACAGCACGCTAGTTTAGCTGATAGCGAATTGTTACTAATAAGCTGAAATGACAGCTGTCTGTACATAGACTAACTTAGTTTGACACTGATCTTAAAATACTTTTAAACTTAGCTGCTGGCTGAGACAAACAGCCCCTTTCTCTCCCCACACTAACACGTAACCAGCCAATCTGGCGGAGCCAAATACAGGGCACACGGTGAATCATCTATGTCATCACGCTAATTTGATTAAATTTTCTGGAACTTTGAGGTGCGATGGAAATGCAAACCACACAGATTACCAGGAATCATTTTACCCCGGAAAATAAATTCCATGGAGAATTAACGTTCTTTTTCCTTCAACAACAAATACACGTGGTTAGGTTTAGGAAAAAAGAACAGGGTTTGGCTTTAGAATTTTATGGGACACGAACACCACTCTCCCAGGTGAAAGTTGGTGTTTGTTTGACCCATCTGAAACCCCTCCTGCCTGTCTCAGTCGGACTTTGGGCGCCTTAACTTTCATCCTTGTCTCGCCTGATGTCGCCAGGTGCCGTTAAACTCAAACGGCAACCAGCCGTGTATGCCAACGTTAAAGGATGCCTTTTCCATTGGTTTCTGACGGCGCAAGTCACTGCCCAAGCTCCGGATTTCGACGACATCGGAGTGAGACAAGGCTCTAATTACAAAAAACTTAAACCGGACATAACTACCTATAGCTACAAAATGTGGTAGGAGTGGGGGTTAATTTTTATGTAGTATTGTCAACAAGTTTCATTTCATTTCATTTTACCGGGAAATCGTACTCAGTGGCAGACAGAACTGCATAGTGAAAGCGAAGCTTACAGGCAACCAATCCATATGCCAATGGTGTCATTATTTCATGGCTATTACATTGTGCAATTAACATGTACTTCATAATTATAAGTTAAAGCAAAAAACTTGTTTGTTTTTTCTACTTTAACGGACATCTACAGTAGGGTATGATTCATGTTAGGAAACTTAAAGGGAAACACCAACTACATTAAGAAGTCCAATGTTATTTCCATGGCCTACAATTCAGTCAGTTGAGTCTGTCTTAAAGACAGAAACCAGAGAGGTACGTCTGAAATTATGATGCTACCAGTACCAACTAATAACAGCAGTACTATCCCCTGGAGTTCCAGGGGATCCCCAGAAAAAATGGGAGATAGTTTATTTTCACTTTTTAATTCACTGTAGAAGTGTGGCCAATGTGACTGAGAGTCATAGGAGTGATCATTGAAATCATTTGTTTCACTTCCCCCTCTGTTATTTCCTCAACTACAATTTTAGTCTCAAGAGCGGTCTAGACCATGAAAAATAATTACAACAGAGAATAAAACCTATTGACAACAATAATTCCCATGTTGCCCCATTTTCTTTCCTTTCACTTCTCTCCTTTTGAAAACATGTCTTTATGTTAGAGGACATTAGTGCTACAAGGCAGGGGAAATGAATGACTATGAAAAAAGATGACATAGATAAAGGCCAAGTGTAAAAGAAGGATGATAATGATATCATTATTTAGATGTTTGTTTTGTTGTTGATTTGGTTTTTTGTCTATGATTTTGTTTCTTCCTTTTACTACTGTATGTCTATGTCAGTCATTTGTGATGCATTATAGTGTAGTTGTGCAATTTGTATTTGTATGTTGTTTAAATAATTTTTTTTAAAACAACAACGACAGCAGCAAATGTTATCGCTGGGATCACTTTCAGAGCGATTTGATGAACAGTAGAAACACTAAATGCCAATCAAAATCTATTCAAATTTACATGGCGTCACAGCTGGAGCTCACAGTCCGTGCTTAGCGCCTCTCATTTCATAACGTTACCAGTTTGGATGCTGACATCATCTTTATAGCTATCATTCCTGGTGTGGACAACTCTTTAATCATACTGTATCTAACAACCAAAATCTTCTCAGATGGAGGTCCTTAAAGCAAAATCGGTAAAACTTTACCTGAAGGTATCTACATAAGGGTGACATTACACTGTCATGAACTTGTCATAAACATTATATACATGTCATAAACGTTTATGACTGCTGTCATTAAAGGAGCTATATGTAAGAAATCTAAAGCAAATAGTCGTAAAATCCTCCTAATATGTCACAGAGACTAAGGAATAATGTTCATATAACATACTGATCTCACCGACAGCAATAGTACAGCCAGAATATTCGCATTTAAAAAAAAAATTTATGGTCCGCAAATCATGTTTATGTTTTGAATTTGTGTTTTGGCCTGTTGTACCACCCACCGCCGTCTACCAGTCACGCAGTCAGTAGAGTCTCAGCATCAGTTACAGTTACGACTGAGCTTCAATGGCTGACGGTGCGACTAAACCCAAACGACCTTGTTCTGATTCCCAAAAACGCCAAGACAAAACTCGAGGCAAAGCGAGGGTCTATACAGGAGATGCTTTTGAACAGTGGAGACGGTTGAAAGCGGAGAAGAATTTGAAATCGGATGTCGAAGTGGCTACTCTTCTCCTCGACTAGTCTCGCCACCAGACAATCAGAGATCTCCGCCTTCTGATAGTCTGGGGACACTCCTTTCTAAAGTGTGTTTAACACAACGGCGAAAACGGCCGGCAACAAAGCAACGCCTCTTGCATTTTTGAAAAGGACACGCCTTCTCAGAAATGTGCGCTCCCCCTTTTCTCGTCAGCAAGGAAACAAACACACAGAGAGCTTGAAAATGGATGCCGAGAGATTTAACTCCGTTTTATCAAACGTGTGCTCATCCGTGAAGAAAATATTTTTTTCCAGCGGATGTCTTAGTTACAACATGACTGAGCTAACTGGAGTAGTTTCATGTCGTATCTGACAACGGGAGGCTTTTAACAGATGACGTCCTGATGTTAGCTTTGCTGCTGCTGTTAGCTGTCTCTGTCAGCTGCAGCCACTGATGCTTTCTAGACATCGTGATTTCCCAAAACTGAATAAATACCACACATAGCAACACAAAACTGCGTTGCTAGCTCAATCATGTTGTAACTAAGATATCCGCTGGAAAAGATATTTTTTTCACGGACCGTTTAATGAGTTATTACCTATTACAGACACCGCTAACGGCTAACAGATAACAGTTAGCCCAGCTAAACGTGCACACAGAAATAGTAATGTTTGTTCAATCATTGTGTTAATAGACTTTACAAACATTGGATTAGTCCAAACGGTGATACAGTGATGTGAAAAATGTGATATATAGGCTATATATATATATATGTATATATATATATAGCTAAAAGCTCTGCTGGTTTTCTACCCGGAAGTATTTGTAAACAACAAGGTGATTCCCTCTAACGTTATAGTCCGGCCGGACGGATGAGTCATGACCTTGTAAAAGATTATGTTTGTTTCTTTTAGTTGGTGAGAATGTGTCACCGCAAACGCGACAAACATCCACTAACTTTGATGACGTTTTCTGCAAGCGCGGCTGAGCCATTTTGTACCGCTACACGTGTTTCTAGTGGGACTATGATTACAAGCACAAGAGTTCAGCGAGCCACCGAAGGACCACCCTGCAGACTTACTATTGGTTCTGTAACGTAGGGAGTTTTTTTTAAACTCTGAAATTGTATCCGCCCATCTAAACACAAAATCAGGGAGAAAGTCATCAGTCTTTAGTTAAGCAAAGCATCTAAAGACTGACTTGTGAGTCTACTCCTCGACAGGTAAGTTTTAGCCAAAGTTGGCTAACTAGCATCATAGCTAGACAGGGATGGACATTTCGAATACTTTCAACTTTCATTTTTGATCATACATTGTAGCCCATGTGCAGATGACCCACCTGATTTTTTTGAGAAACAAATGTATCCTGGCAGCAGCGGTAGCAGCAGAGAAGCCGGACTTGCTCGAACGGTCCAAAGATCAAGGACGCGGCGACGCGGCCTTGCCACGGCAGCCACTCGTGGGCAAACAAATCAATCTCCAGCGTGCCGCTGTCCAGCAACCTCGAATCTGTAGTGGAGGGGGGGCAGACATGATTCGTGGCAGTATTTTGAATTTGAGTGCATTAACCGTTTTGGCCACATTCTTACATACGGTGCCTTTAAGTGTCGTCCGATTTTGTAATGACAAGTTGACATCGTTTGGGTTGTCTTGATTATTACAACTTGACATTAATCAAAGTGACATTACCAGAAGTTGTCTTTGTCATGACAAGTTGATATTAAATTTGTTTGGGATGTCCTTACAATGACAGTTAGTCAGTTGACATTAACATAAAGACATCTTCTGGTAATGTCATCCTGGTTAATGTCAAGTTGGCATTATAAGGTCATCCCATACAAATTAAATGTCAACTTGTCATGACAAAGACAACTTCTGGTAATGTCACTTTGACTGTTGTCAAGACAACCCAAACAATGTCAACTTGTCATTACAAAAACCAAATGACACTTAATGATAGCAGTCATAAACGTTTATGACATGTACATAATGTTTATGACAGGTTCATGACCGTGTCATGTCATAGTTATGACAGTGTCATGTCAATCTTATGTAGATACCTTCAAGTAAAGTGTTACCGCAAAAGCTTATCAAACCGGGGTTCGTGAACTAATGTGCATCTATTTTAAGGGTCCTTGAGATGGAAAAGGTCGAGAACCACTGAGGTATAAAATCTGTAGCTGCTCCACAGACAACAAATAAGATTTTGTGCACCCACAGAATGTTTGTTTCCTCTTTTTAATACCCAAATGTTCTTTATTCTGTTGTACTAGTGTTTCAGTTCTGAAACAGAAAATGCACCTGTAGACTCAGGACATTCCCCTGGGTGCTCTCAGTGTCATTGATTACATCTTTACCAATTTATTGTCTATGGAGCAGCTCAAGACTCATCACACATATAAGCTTTAGCACTCTAGGTTTTGGATTTGGGAGAAATTATTCATACTCACTAGTATTTTTGGACTGTCTTGGACCATAGGAAAAACATGTATGAATTTTGAAAATGGACATAGTTCCCCTTCAACCACTTGATTAAAGTGAGACAAATTTTCCAACATTTGTGATGCATTAGCATAACCAACTCTTCAGCAGCTTCTGCAAATGTGTGGTTATAAAGCACACTGGTGACATTTTGCGCTGTTTGTGCACACTCAGAGTCACTTGGTTTCTAACAGGAAGCTGGTTCTGTGAGGTTTATCATTCATTAACCCCAACTAACCCCTGACCTATCTTATCTAATCATCACATCTGTCAGTGCATTTTTCCATTTGATTCATCGTAAATGTGTGAGCAGTGGGAGTGAAAGCTTCATGCAGTTTTCCAATACATCACTAATCAGAAAAACCACCTCTAGATGAGACAAACCTTGTTTTTGATCATCAGCCCTCTTGTTCAGTTTCTTTTTAAAAGCTAGTAATGGCTGCTGGTTGATGGTACAGGAAACTCTGATATTTGGCATCATAATAAATCATGTTAAAGGGAAAGGCTGATGTTACTCTACATTTCGTATGGTGAACAAATCCTTTCATCCTTGTAGTTTCTATATCTCCTCTCATGTGTCAATACAGGTACAGAATGTGACGGGGGTGTTGTGGTGGGGCAGATAAAGGGATGTTATCCAAAGAGAAAACTTAAAAGGAGGTCCACATTCATATTTGTGTGGGTTCATCTTCTGTCTTTGTGGTTTCTCTGTTGAATTTAAGACCAGTTACTGTAGAAGGGAATATTGACACATACAATATTGCCCAATAAAATGGTTTAGATTTAATAATGTATAAATATAGGCTTAAGTTGAAGATTGTTTCTTTTTTGTGGGTTTTGGTTTGGTGGTTACTTTCAATACAAGCCGAGCTAACCGAAAGTCTAGTTCTGTCAGCTAAACAATGCTGCTGTTAACACACGACTTGTAGAGAAGCTAGACAGCTACATATACAGCTACAGACAGAACAACGTTGTGTCCTTTTATTTCTTATTTTAATTCCAAACAAGAAGGAGTTACATATTTTGGAGATCAGTGTGTGTGTGAGAATTGCTCTGCTCTGACCCACCAGCAGGAAGTCTAGACACACAATCACCAAACAGATGTATCACAGGAGGCCTGGGGCCATAGGCATAAACAACGTGCATAAGTCTTTTTCAATATATGAATTGGTTTTCATAACGGAAGAATGTGCAGTGAAAATGTTCGCACCTCACGCATTCTTCAGACCAGGCGTACACAGTTTTACCTGAGACAGCTGTGGGTGAGATGATATAAAGGAGATTACATATTAGTTGAGAGACAGAATTGTTTGGGTGGTTTGCCAACTTCACTGATTGTTTTATTATTTTTGCGGCTTACACAGCTTTCTGTAAACTGTCAATCAAATGCACATTTATACAGATGATATTAAAGTTTTCATGAGTGATACATTTCTCCATTATTTAATTTTATCCTATGGGGTGTTTTGTAAAGTCAGTTTCCACATGAGCACATAAATCATTTAATGATAGTGATGATTGAGATTTTATCGCGGTGATGGTTTGAAGAAATGTACTTCAATAGTATTAAGGATCCTACAAATATATATAGCTGTGCATACTGATGGCTGCCCTGGCACTGTTGGAGAGCCTCGCCAATGCAGCACAGTCAGTGAAATTGCACTGTCTATACCGTATTTTTCTTATTGACAGGTCTAATGAATGGTGGAAGGGCACAATAATGATATGCCAATGTATGTTTTAGGGCGTTTCTACATCTATTTATGGTGAACTGTGGGTGTGGGAATGAGGCTTGCACATGTTTACCCAGCACCACAATTATTGAGATTTATAAAACTGAATCAGGTGTACGCAAGGCTTTATAAACCTGACAAAAATAATGCGTATGTTCGTGTTGGAGGAAAAGGGACATTCTTTTGAAGACAGCAATGTTCACATCATGGCCAGAGAAGACAGATGGTTTAAAAGAGGCATGAAAGAAGCCAGCTACGTCAAACTGAACAACCTTTGTTTAACAGAGGCGACGGCTTGAGACACCACTTACTGCCCACCTACAATTCAGTCATGAGATTCACACCTATACCCATCGAACCCTAATGACACACATGATGGGTCAATGACTCACATGCAACCTTAACAACTCTGAAACTAAGAGCTCACAAGTGACCTTAACAACTCTGTAAGGGTTCACACCCACAGAGTTTAAAGCCTGCGACTCTGTAGCAGTCCGTTAGAACTGAAGAAGCATCTTGGATGAGAGGCGAAATGTCTTCAAGAAACTCAAGGAAGTCCAGTTGCCTACGATATCGCACTTAAGAATGCGTATGTACATTTCTGTTTTTGGGTGTACACACAGTTTAATCATGAATCTACACAGAGTTTTATGCATCTGGCCCCTGGTGGATGAGAAGACCCTGGTCCAGGCATTGACGGCAGGATATGTGGACATTTGTGAGACGGAGGCCTGAACTTTTTCTCAGGCTGCACTGAGAGATGCTCTGAACATGCACACTTCACACAGCCTAGTACAGTGAGGGGGCCTCTCTGGACAGTAGAAACAGCAGCCACTGAGATTCAAAGAGCAATCACCAGCCATGTCCTTGACAGCCTAAGAAGCTGCCTTAACAAGAACTTTGTCACCATGGCATCATGGGCAGTTATAGACTAACCAGGTGTTCACACTGAGCTCAACAGCACCACCCATACCTGCAGCGCATAGTTGGAGTGGTTCCGGGCAGTGGAGATCATAGTGCCTGGTGAGGTGCCATGGCCCACGCCCTGCCTCTAGCCCTGTTTAGATAGGAATTGTGCAAATTTGCAGGAAAGCCCAATCAGTCTTTTTTCAGCATTGGCAGTATATAAACAAAATCGGAAAGCCTACCTACTTTTGTTTCTATAGAATGCGCCTTTTTCGGGGCAATGGGGGGCGTGAGCAAGTAACAAAACGTGTAGCTCAGCATGTGACGTAAACAGTGACGTGGGAGGGAAGCCATGGCTGCTCAGTCCTGCGGTGATTCTCTCGTAAGTCTCTTCATTCATGGCCTCTTCATTTGCGAGGACAAGGAGGGGACGTAATTCCTTGTCTCCCCAGTTGCTCATCTTTACAGTGTCAGGTTTGCGTTTCCCTCTCTCTACTAGCTGCTCACTAATTCCTGCTATCAGCTGTTTCCTGTTTATCCACCGCCAGTGGGTCGCACATGCGGCGTCATCAACAGCTCCTCCCACAAGTCATCAACAGCCCCTCCCGTGGCGGAAGGCCGACTCGGTCTGTTTAAACTAAAAGGGTTCCGCCAATATGACTACCCTACGAGGCGGAAAATTGGGCACCTCGGATCAACTCGCCAATCCTGCTCTGTGTCTCTAAACGCTCGAAGCTTGCCAGCAAAACAGCACAACATTCGCGGGAAATCTGGCAGTGTAAAAGGGGCTTCTGATATACACACCCCATCTCCCAAACTTTCCTCCATACACAGTGGGATCAGAAAGCACCTCAACAAGCAGTAGCAGCAGAACGGATACAAACAGCAACATCTCATCCAACGCGTATACCCACTTCCTTTTTCTGTAACCTACCCATGTACCAGCACCCTCACCTCAGCAACTATCAATACTCCACTGCATGTCACCACTCACAACTTCATACACTGTTACTTGAATGTGTCTTTATTGGATTCAACATTCAGTGTACACATCTGCCTTTACCTCTGTGGGACATTATTAAAGACTACTGGCTGAACTCTTGGATTGCTGCTGTTTTTCTGACAGAAGACTTGGGTCAGACTTGTGTTTGCCAGCATATCAAAATATCAACACATATCTCAGTGTGCATATTTCGCTTTCCAATGAATGTTAAATACATTTTATTTTAGATCAAAACCATGGACTTGCAGTCTATACTATCTGTTTAATTACTCGTATAGCCAGGTAACAGCACAACTAGCAAGTCTACACATTTGTCTCCTGGATTTTTTTGGCGGAGAATCTGACAGAGCAGTAAAGACGTTGTTGCCATCCTGTGACATACTTAAGTTAAAGCACATGTCTTTATGTACTCTAAGCAGGTGTCAAGTGCAACTCTTTGACCTATACTTTTCTCCCTGAGCCCACAGTGCTGAGCTGACATGAGCCGAACCTCAACCACTGCAGTACTCGGTTTTGGCCAGAAGAGTGCACTGTTCTTCTGAGCGGAGGTGCCTGGTTTCAGATGATAAGGACTTGTTTTGTATTGTGCAAAGAAGAAAAGAGGATGTTTCTGGCCATGTGGTACTTTAAATGTACTCCAAACTCTACCTGTTGTAGGACTTACTATTAGACATTATACATGATTTGCTAAGCAGCCAAGCACAGTTTTAAACAAACTGTTGTGGCACAGCAGCAAGTGGAAGATTAGTCTACAGGGTAGGCTGAGTACAAACCTGCAACTGAATCATTACAACACATCCTCTGCTGTAACTGGAGCTAGTTCCAACTGATCCACAGTGAAAGGTCACTGCGGACACATGACATTATGGTGCAGTTGCAATGTTTCAAGACAGTTCTAAGGATTTTAAACCTGACTATGACGTCAAAGTGTCCAACTTTAACTTTTAAACGTGTTTACGTGTGCTCACATGTTTTGAGTGAACAACCTCAGTGTTTCTGTGCAGGACTCATTGCCCTTTTATCTATTAAAGGGTGGGGTTCTCAGCTGTGGTGAACTTTTTATATCTAGACTGTTCATGAAATGGGTTGATGTAAACAACCTTGACCACTGTTTTTTTCTTTTTTTCTGAGTCAAATGTGCGCAGCCAACAGAGCAGCATGTGTCACTATCACTACACATTACCATACATGACCTTACTGCACATAAAATACATCACTTGATAAGAATTTGGGGCCAAATCTGCTGCGTACATGATTGAAAATGAAAATTAAATCAAGTACAAAGAGAAAGTATTACTTGAAAAACAGGTTATTGCACTATAATTCGGCGGTTATGTAAATGCAGAAGCACTCTAGTAAACATGCCTTCGGTTTCAAGGCCCCCAAACTGTGGAAACTCCACATCAGGCATGAACGTCAAATGCTTTGGCTTTGGAATAGACTTGTGATCATGTCGGATCAGAGACTCACTAAAAAGATCTGTCATCCCTCGGCTAACGAATTAAAATCATTATTTTATTTGAACAACTTGCCATTTATTTTTCAGAACAGGTTACTTTGTGATATTAAGGAGATTAGGAGTGAAATGTTTCGCATGTTGAGAGAAAAATGGTCTGCTGACACGTGGTATAAACCAAAAAACCAACAAACTTATTGTCTCATAAAGAACAGCTACAGCCTAGAAGCTTTACATAAAGTATAATCTCGACAAAAGACAAAGATCCCTGTGTACATGGTTGCGCTCAGGAATGCTACCATCAGCCTCAGAGACTGGAGGGTTTAACGCCACCCCAGAGGAGGACAGAATTTGTTTGTTGTGTAATTTAAGTGAAGTTGAGAATGAAGTTCACTTCTTGTTTTACTGTCCCGTATATGAAGACAAAAGGAAAGCACTTTTCAGTAACATGACCTCTGTCGTTGATTTATTTTGATCATGACAACATTGAGTTTTGTTTTAGAAAGGGAAACTTTTTTGTGGCTGAATGTCTTTGCCAGGCCTGGGATAATAGTTCAATAACATGTACTTCTGATGGTTACTGCAACGTCATTGTGATGGTGTTTTGTAAACCCATGAGGGTTGGGCACATGTAAGTGTGAATGACACACATAAAAATCATGAATTCATTTAAAGGCCCATCTTTTTAATACAGCTTTTAATTTGGAGTGATATTACAGCCTGAATTTGAAGATTTAATAATTAATTTAATATTAATTAAATCAATTTAATTCGATAATTGTTTTTTTTACTTTATTTTATCCCGTGTGTTTATTTTATTTTATTCTATAGAATTTTTTTTAATAGATTTTTTAAACTGTATCACTTTATTGTTGTAATTTTTACTTTTTTTATTGGTTTTTTAAACTGTATCACTTTATAGTTGTAATTTTTACTTTTTTAAATAGTTGTCTGTATTATTCTTTATTTTTTTGGCTGTGTAGTTTCGGTTTTATTGTGTGAAGCACACAGGGCTGAATCTTCTTGGCTGAAAACAATCTTAGGAAGTATGTAGTTTTTTTGAATAAATAAAACACTATTGCAACTATGAGGCAACTCTTGAATCTATGGTTGACTCATAAAACGTTACATTCAAATACTATCGATCAACCCGAGCACTGTAAAATGTCATCAGTTCACAGTCTGATGCAAATTTTGTTACTCAACCAATTTTTTTTCCCTCTCAAGAAGTAAGAACAGCCACAGAAGTTTCCTGTACAACTGTTGCAATCTTATCTTAACCACGTGTTTAACAACAGCAGAGAGACGCACTATCACACGGCAGACATTTATTGCGTGCCATGTAGTGAACGCAACTTTAAACCATGTCTGGAAGTCAATGTTTGGATCCAATGTGGCACTGTGAACCCAGTTGCCATTAAAATGCAATCAGGGAATATGGGAGACACGCACAAGCTATTTTCAAACTAATAATATAAATCATAATGTTTTTATTTTAGGTAAAGGAGTCTGAGATTTCAATTATACACAATTAGGCCAAGAACCACGTGTTGTCATGGTGCCACAAGGCAGTGCTGAGATTTACTCACTCCAATCACTGTTACATGTAAAGCTGAGACCTGTGATATAAGCTGTAAAAAAGGATTTGCAAATACATAAAAGAAACCAACCAATCAATATACCACACTCAAGCTCATCCACTGACACGCAACATATACATTTGAACATCTATTGCATATATTTGTATATTTCAACAGATACGGCTCAAGAGGATTTCCTTTTTTGAAGTTTCTGTCACACAACTTCCTTTATACTACACAGGATGTACAAAACACTGATTAGCATCAAGAGCTCTGAGAAATCTGACAAAGGCTCACAAATTCTGACTTTTTTATCACCACAATGATCTTAATTATTGGCTTATATCCTCATGTAAAAATAAGATCCCACTAACGGCAAGAACAGGGTGTAAAGATGCCGTGAGGGACTTTTCTCTTGGTATTTAGCTCCATTGTTTTCTATGAATAGCCATGGCAGAATAACGTGCCTGTTGTCTGTCAGCGTTGGGTGTGATCTGGCTGTCTGATGCCCGGTGACTCAGACGCACAAGGCAAGGCCATGAGGAAGTTAAACTGCTTCCTCTGCCTCGCCGCCGGACTTGTTTTGAACAAGGTTGCGGTCAATAAAAAACAGTATTTGAAAGCATTAAACTATCTGAGCGTATCTTCATGTTCCTCATTCAGAAACATTTTCTTATTGGCAGCTGGAGAGGACACGAGTTTGATACCGAGCACTCCATTTAGCTTTTGTGTTTTTGCGGTGTAGTCAGAGGTTTGCAGTGCAGGTGAATGTTTTTCACAGTGCATACTGTTGTGCATGTGCCACCTTATAGCAAATCCCATAGCTGAAAGTGCGCTTTAGTAGAAAGCGGCGCAAAGAAGGGCGGGAGTGATTCAAAGGTGTGAAAACCGCAGGATATCTGTTAGTACACAATACTTGAGCATGTGTTCAGCAACTTCTGATTCAAAGTTTGTGAGCAGTTAGGGTACTGATGGGGACACGGTTAGACTCACTGAATTTCTGAACACTTTTTCTTTTTCTAAAGTATAAATTTGGGGCATTTTGCCTTTAATTGATAGTACAGCTGAAGATGGACAGCTGCAGCTGCTCCTCCTACACTCTAAACCATAGCCTACACTTGTTTGCTGAGGTTTGTCGACCCTGTGGCATCAATATACCCACACCACAGGGAGCCACTGGTGATTTGTAACGGAAAAATATTATTACACATGAAATCAGTACTGATAGGTCTATGACACACGGCAGTGCTTGAAGGTAAAAGGTACATTGCTGTTTATCTTTCAGAGAAATCATAACTTAGAGTGAAAGGAGTGGCTTTCCTTTTCTGAAAGTCACTCTGAGCTCAGAGCAACAAAACAAAGGTGCTTCTGAAACAAGAGGGAAGTTCCTCATTTCGCCGTCACATATTTGCATAGTCTACAGGGAAATTAATCTGAAACTTGTAAAGCATCTAAATTGGAAATAAGGATTATCAAAAAGTGAAATGAGTGATGTAATTTTTGTGCAACTGTTGTGATTTAGTGTGCGATTCAGGGGGTCTTTGTACCAATATAACAAGGGAGGTGTCTGACAGAAGCAACTCTGGAACTTGATCTCATCCGGGCAGGTGAAGCCACATCCTCCAGAGAGTGAACACATGGCATGCTGTACGAAACCTAGATCTTCCTTTCCCAAAATATGTCACAGATGGCTCAACCCCCACAGCTTTATCAATCACAAAGGCTGAAATGAAATATTACTCACGTCACTAAGATGTTACGTGACTGTTTGGATGCAATCAGTGGGTGTTTCAAAAGAGTGCGTTGACATAGGAGGTTTGAAAGGTTTAGCAAAAGTAAGACGGGTTAGAGAGATGTGCTCACTCACTAGCAGAGAGAGAGAGAGAGAGAGAGAGAGAGAGAGAGGGAAAGACAGAGCTACGACAGGATATTTTGTCACTATGGTTACTGGCAGCAGATACGGATCTTGATTTTTGTGTGTCATGCTGTTCTCGTTCAGGACTGTGCGGTTGTAGCGCTGGCAGGACAGCCCTTATAATTAACCTTGGCATGAGAAGTGACATGTTTTGTGGATCAATGTGACTTCAAATCTGCCGAATCTGTGAGGTATCTTCCATCTGTGAGGTAAGTGTCCTTTCCAAGCTGTGCTCTTTTAGAGTGGGAGTGAATCATTCATCCTAACATAAACAGAATCTCGTGGGGAGTGTATGTGCCTGTACAATTTAGCTTGTGATGGATTAATGTTGTGAAAATTGTGCTTTATTCTTGCTTTAAACTACATATTAATGTCTAGAAGCTAACGGCAAATCATCACACCTCTACAAACTACATCCTGGGTAGTTTAAACTTAATGAATATTTGTTTTTTTAAAAAATAAATTGGCTTCTATGAGGGAAAGTCAGTGCTAAAAATACACATTAGAGTGAAAGGAATCAATCACACTTACAACACCCACAGTTAGACGCAAACCACTTTCCCAACAGTTGAAGTGTTACTGAAAATATAGTATATTTATGACATGAAATTGCTAGATTTACGTATATATCTTTATTTTAATACAAAAGTCAATTGAAAAGTAGTGAATTTTTGCCCCAAATACCCTTTCACTTGTGTTAACGAGCCAGGAAACATGTTCCTTCCCTGCACCATGTGCGCGGGCAGATAGCCTCAGCTATAATTTTGGTTCAAACAATATGACTTTCCAACTGCCTACCATTCAAAGGCAGAGTACCCTCGGGAAGCGGACTTCCTCATAGACAAGGTCCGTCTCTCAATGCCAATTTTTTTCACAGTTCAAGTGTGAGAGTGCCGCAGCTGTATTCAGACTCACAGTAAAGCGTAAAATGGTATTGTTCACAGACTTCCTTCGTGTCACTTTTAGCCACAAATGGCATGAAAAAAAAAAAACAGCTATGTCCTGTGAGTCAAATACAGAGTGGCTGAATGACCTACTAACTGGAGGATGGTAGCCGTGTCTCTCCCGACTCCTCTGTTGTCATCTTCATGTGTAAACAGGTTGAAAATTTACTCAAAATTATCAAAATTATGCTTTGACAACCAGAATCATTCATTGTGTCTTTATATTTAAAACTATAAATGTGTTGTCCAATAATCAGAGCTTCAGTCACACACCAGAGCAAATCAAATCTGATCTGTTTTTTATCTTGAACTTGTTTTGGTTGAAGAGATGTGAAGGGTTGATTGTGCGAAGTCTTGGTTGGAGAAACTGAGGCAGAAGTCAAGTTTTGGTGTCTGCTAGGCATTACTTAAAAACAGCCACACGATGGCACCATACACCACAAAATCACTTCTGTTTCACAGGGCAACTCGCATCCCATCACCTGACTGTCAGTTACTGCTGATAACACAGCTGAGAGTTCCCCAAAACTGCTAGAAACCAAAACAAAATAGCACTTCAAAGAAACCGTCTCAGTTGTTACAGGTAGACACTGTCAGGTTATTTTCTGTAATGAAACAACCAGAGAGTGCGGGTAGAAATGACAAATACTGTAACTTCTTTTACTTCCTTTTTGAAAGCAGTGTCTTGTGAAGGTGGCACTGGGGGACAGAAAAGTTTCATTTCAACAAAGGCACACACTAAAAACAAAATGGTGCTAAACAGTACCCAAAATAGGTTGTTTGGTTTGCTGTGCAGCACCTTTTTCAAATAGTGTTATAAAGAGCCATTACAGGTGCCATATAGCACCTTCATTCAAATACTCAATTATTTTAGCTGGACTTCACAATCTAGTTGGCCTCTCTGGTACAGAGAACTTTATGTAACAATGGATAAATGTTCATCAAAAAGCTATAACATGTATTGTGGGGTCCCCCAGGGTTCAATTTCGGGTCCAACCCTTTTTAATCTTTACATGCTGCCACTTGGAAACGTCATATGGAGGCACGGCAACAATTTCCATAGTTATGCTGATGATGTATTGTTGTATCATTTTTATTGTGTGTAATACTTTGTGTTGCATTCTGTTTGTGTGAAAATTATTCATCATTTCTTAATATATGTTACCTTAAAAGATTCAGAATCCAGTACTAAATGCTTAGGAAGAAAAACAGTACCTTACCTTTTCAAACCTAAAATATTCCAGTGCACATTCGGGCAAAATAAATACACTGTTTGCGGGCTATTTAAATGTAGTTTTTATTCTTTCCCTAATAAACTATACTAAGCTGGAGAGCCAGTAGAGAACTGTTAGAGCAGTGGTTCCCAACTGGTCCAGCCACAAGGTCCAGATTTCTCTTTAGTCATTAGTTCATAGTCCACTCAGTTTAATAAACTCAGCAACATACTTGTGTTTAGACATGTCATCAAGCCAGTTTGCTGTCTCTGTCAAGTAGCTGTCTGTCATTCACTCACTATAAAGCAGGAAATGGCACTTCAAAATAAAAGCTCTGTAGCAGAAATTCACTGTACTTCAAAATAAAGTTTTTTTTTCAAACTTGACACATTTGCCAGACACTTGTGGTCCATTCAGAATGGACCTGTGATCCACTTTTGGGCTGTGACCCACCAGTTGGGAACCACTGCTCTTAAAGGACACATCAGGGGCTTAAATGTTTTCTACTTGTTCTTCAGCTTAGTTTAGTTAACTGTGGAAAGAACCAGTAGAGAACCTCTAGAGAACCATACAGGGGCTGACAAAAATAAGTCCCATGTGTCTGAAGACTATATATAGTATAAGAAAATGACTGCTTCTCAGACACTACAAGGAGCACAATCAGGTACTTGGTATCTATGAACTCATAACTGAATATCAAAGATATGCACACATGCAGTTTATATATTTAAAAAAACAATCATATTGTTACCTCTTTGCCAGCTCCAAATCGTAGTTGGGAACACGCTTACTGTTTTAACATTAAATGAGCTTGGCTGGTTATTAGCTGGTAACTAGCTTCTAGCAGTCCCAACTATTCTGCAGAAGGATGGATGGCGTCATGGCGAGGCATTCAGGTGCCGCTCACTGACAATGGCTTTATTGCAGTCTTCAAGATAACAACAAACAAGGCCTTCTCATGAGCTTTAGTAGTAGTCCTGAGCTTATCTAGACACATAGTTCTGCCGACTATCATCACGCTTTGCTGCCTGCTGTCTTCACCATGACACCCACAAGAGCTGCTTCCCGCCACACACACACATCACATCCTCACTGCTTACCCACAAGGCCACCGCCCTTAAAGGGGAAAAGGGTGAGCCGGTAACAAAATGGAAAACATTTAATAAACACAATGTTAGCATTTTTTCGCATTTTTCCAAAATCCAGACTTTGACTACTGATAAAAGTGTGATTTTCCATGTGATCTAAACAAAGTTGTACTATTAGATACTTGCCTAAGGTGTGTCCGTACCAGGTTTAAGACTTGAGAAAGAAGAAAAGAAAAGAAAGGACAATGCACAATTAAATAAAAACCTCTGAGTTTAACCAAAGCATTAACACCTTTCTTTGCCTTTTTGCAGTTACTGCTTCGTAAAATATCAAGATGGGTTCTACTGCTGCACCTGTGACCTTCACCCTCTCATCCACCAACAATGACTCTAATAAGCTGACCTGTGACACCTTATATGCCCACCGGAACTATGCTAGGGTCCTCATGCCTCTTTTCTACTGCATTGTGTTCTTTGTGGGGCTGTTCGGTAACTGCCTCGCCCTCCACGTTATCCGGCCCAATCTGAAGAAGATCAACTCCACCACCTTGTACTCTCTCAACCTGGTCATCTCTGACATCCTCTTCACCCTCTCTCTGCCGGCGAGGATTGTCTACTATGCTCTGGGCTTCCACTGGCCTCTGGGAGAGGCGGTGTGCAAGATCTCGGGCCTCATCTTCTACATCAACACCTACGCTGGGGTCAATTTCATGACCTGTCTTAGTGTGGACCGTTTCATCGCTGTGGTGCTGCCTCTGCGCTTTGCCCGATTCAGGAAGGTCAGTAACGTGCGCTACATATGTGTTGGTGTGTGGCTGCTGGTCCTAGCGCAGACTCTCCCCCTTGTCGGTATGCCTATGACCAACAAGGAACCCGACGGCTTCATCACCTGTATGGAATACCCCAACTTTGAGAAGGTTGACCACATTGCCACGATACTGATCGGTGCTGTCTTCCTTGGTTATGTCGTGCCTGTGGTGACCATCCTCGTGTGTTACTCTGTCTTATGCTCCAAACTCCACTTCACAGCCAAGACCAACCATTTGACAGAAAAGTCCGGCCGGAGCCGCAAGGCCATCGGCGTGATCTGCTGTGTATCAGTAGTGTTTATCGTCTGTTTCAGCCCCTATCACATTGACATCCTGCAGTACATGATCCGCAAGCTGGCGTCGACCCCCAGCTGTGCCGATCTAACAGCCTTTCAGGTATCGCTGCACATCACCGTGTGTCTGATGAACCTCAACTCCTGTTTGGATCCTTTCATCTACTTCTTTGCCTGTAAAGGCTACAAGAGGAAACTGCGCAAGCTGCTGAAGCTCCAGGTGAGCATGTCCTTCTCCAGCGCGGCGAGGACATCACCTGAGGGCTCCTCTAAGGATGTTATTGACGGCAACAAGATCCAGCTCAACAGTTCTACTGCAGGTACAATCACTGAGAGACTCACAGACAGGAGATATTACCGGGATGAGTAAATGAGAAAACTGAGGCGCCAAGACTTACACCAAGATGAGAGGACCTTTGACATGTGGGCCTTTTTTAATGAACACCAGTCACACAGTGTCTCAAACAAATTGGTCTGGACATTAAAATGGACTCAACTGTATCATCAGGGATTCTAGAAGCTACTCACCATCTGGATCCATTGAAAAACAGCTATTTTGAATGCAAAGATTTGTTTACAGAAGTTTTTTAAAAGAACGAATGTTTGCGTATTTTCTTATTAGAGTTGGTGAATTTCTCAGGAAAGCAGAGAATACTGCAGCTAAGGAAAGAAAGGAGGATACTCTTTCCAGAAAGCCAGCTTGCCTCCTGTAGACTGAGCATTGATCAGAAAGAGCATGAAGCAGAGCATGTTCGAAGTGGACTGTTTCGTTAACATACCCACATTCAACTTTCTACAGACTGGAAAAAGTAGTGAAAGCTCAGCTCATGTACAGAATGTTAAGTGTGAAGAGTAAACTCACCTGAAGAAACTTTTTGAAAGCAGCAACATAATATCTGCAACTAGACAACGACCTCCAGTCCTCAGTTACTTGTAAGGCAGAAGTTTCATTCCAAAATGAAGTCAGACTCAGGTTTTCGCCTCAAGTGTCAGCTCAGCACACAGCTGTATTATCTCAGGAAACTGTCTACCAACGGAATTAACCTTAATTGGTTGGAAGAGAACCACATTTGTTTGTTTCAACATTGATTTCCTCATGTTAAAAGTGGGTGTGGCCCATGATGTCATTTAATTTAAAGGGGCCATGTTGAGTTTTTTTTTATAAACATACAGCAGTTGTGTTTACATTCAGTGTTATTCATTGTAATGCAATCTGGATATTTTTGAGGTCTTATAAATGGGATAAGTGCATTTCATTCCTCATTAAACATTTGCAAAGCCAGTTCTAATTACTTTGGATTCAGCATTATTTACATCCATGTCTGCCAGCTCACAGACATCGTCTTCCTTGCCTTTGCTGGTGCGATGCTGCATATATTGGCGTCTTATCGCCTGTTGTTGACCGGTGGAATTGTGTGACATCATTTGTAGGACTGTGTGTGCACAAGATAAACAAGACAGAGACCCGCTCAGAGACCCAGAGGAAATAAGGAGCAACAGAATAAATCAGCAGGAGTTCTTTTGCTGCGATTCTCAGAGGTTTCTCAACTCTACGAACAGATATAATACAGACAAGAATTTGATCACTGAGACCTTTCGCGGTGGCATGATACATGAGCAGTCGCAATTATTGTGTAACAGCATCCAGCGGTGTCAGGGGGAAAAGCAGCCGGTCAACAACCCAAGTTAAGGGGGCAGACGTTCAAGTGGGGTGGGTGGGAGCGGTGGTGGATGGGTCCAACAACCAGCAACATTCACTCGTGACACTGGTGTTTGCTTCCTGTGTGATTGTAAAGCCAGACCCTGCTATATTTTACAAAACCCAAACATGTGCTTTTGTGCCTTAACCCAACCACGTGCTTGCGTTAGCTAAATGTGACTATGTACATTTGTTGTTGAAGGAAAAAAACGTCACTTTGCAGTGTTGCACCGACAAAGTGCTTTTATTTTGAAACAAACTGTAAATTTCCTGTGAAATCATAAGTGTATTTTGAAAACAGACAATGCATGTAAATGGACCTGCTGAGAACCACACATCCAAACAATTGGACACTACGCTTCCTTGGGAGTGTACGTGTCATTTGCTGAGAGCTAGCTATTTAGGACTACGCCATTTCCTGGAATAAAAGCCTTCATTACAAAACTTGTATCGCTGATGCTTGAAATGTTTCAGTTTGACCAGACTCAGAATTATGTCTGTCGAATTGCAGTTGCACTTGTATAGCGCCTTTCTAGCCACCCAACCACTCAAACCACTTTTTACACTACGAGTCCTATTCATTCATACGCTGGTGGCCGAGGCTACCATACAAGGTGCCACCTGCTACTCAGTTTTTAACATACTCACACATCAATGGAACAGCCATTAGGAGCAATTTGGGGTTCAGTATCTTGCTCAAGGATACTTCGACATGTAGGCTGAGGGAGCTGGGGATCGAACCGTTGATCTTTTGACTGGTGGACAACCCGCTCTAATTCTGAGCTATGCAACAGGCTGAGGTAAACATGGAATCCCAGATTGTCAACAACCAACTCACTTAGGGTACTTTGCACCTCATATCTGGACGTGAAAAGTCCATGACCAAACATCAAAATGTGACAAGGTCAGAGTGAAAATGTGTTGCTGAGAATTTCTGAAATTGTAAGGCATCAAGTTTTCTTTTGGCTCTTTCTCGTATCTCAAGAGCTGACTACTTTAGACAAATAAAGATTACTGCAATGAGATAGGCAATGAGAGAGGCAAAAGAGCACTTTAGGATCGGGCTGAGACAAGAGGAAGGCTATTTCTCAGGACCTGAATTTAACAGGTATAAGAAAATGGTCAAAATCTCATTTTGATGTCATACTGAGCTCAGTTATGACTAGGAGAAATAGGCTGGACAAAGAGCAGATTTTTTTTTTGAATTTTCCCTTCCTCTGGGGAGATTTAGCAATATTTTCACTTCACCTTAAAAAGCTCCTGCTGCACTTTGTTTAAAGGTTACTCAATTGTCAAATGTCATCATTGTTCAATCCGATGCATCTTCTTGGAATGTTACTTGTATGGGAGACATTTTATTTAAACACCATCCATGCTCAAACCTGCTTGCAGTGATCATTTACTGTCTCAACCATTTCTACAATTCTCTGAGACGGTCATGTAATGAGATCAGGTGGGTCAATCCTGGTTTAGTCACATAGGGAGTTCCACAGGGATTTATACTGGGGCCCGTGCTGCTCTTCATTATCATTTTATCTCAGTTCTACTGTCATCAATGTAGGCAGCACCAAAAAAGTATAAAAATGACTTTTTTGTAACATGACAACTGTGGTTAAAATGCAATAGGTTATAAATGATATTTATATCCTAAATAAATATACAATATTGATCCAAAGATAACATACAAAAGCTATGAAAATGCAGTGCAGACAAAACCCTAATCTGAGATGTTTCTGCCAACATTTTACAAAATAAATTGCTTATTTCTCTCTCCAATGTTTGTATAACGATGCAGCTACAGTATGGTTAAGGTGTGGTTAAAGTTAAGGGCTAGATTATGGTTATGGCAAGCAACTATGGTAGAAGTCAGGCAAATACTGCAGGCAATTTGGGGTAAGCAAAAGCATGTGGTTATGGTTTTTAAAAACACAACTGCTTGGTCTTGAGCAGAATGAAAACTGATCCTAAACTGGTGTTTCCACCACCTCCGCAACACTACTTTACTCTTAGGTACATAGAGGCCACAGCCTCTGCACGTTCCCTGAACTTTGGTGGCAGATGTAAATCATGCACTGCAGAAGCATCCAATAAATATGAATATGAACAGAATTCTTGGGGAAAACCAGGCTGGTATGGCACAATGTGCTGTCAAATGCAATAACCGGTAAAGTCAGTAACTCATAGACCTACACAGAGCAGGTGTGAGTGTGTGTACCTACAATCTGCAGTCTGATTGGCTATAGAAAGAAACTTTTTTTCATTTTATTGTCTGTTTTTCAATGTGGGTGGTGCATATGGTATTTCCATAAGATAAACCTTTATTCATGCCTTGAATGGAATTTGGTAAGTGTGCAGTTAATGCTCTTTTTGATGTTAAATTAGTACTTTAGAGTAGGTTGGCTCTCAGTTCTGTATTTTGAGGAAGTCATTTATAGACATTAAGCAGCCTTTTCTTTTAGGCTCCTTGGTTTATTTATCGTTTGTCTCTGAGGTTGCTGAGCACAGCTACTCACCACTACATTCATTATGGTGAGGTTGGTTGGTGTGTCTAAGACACAAAATAACAACAGGGCAGTTATTTAATGTTGTTATTTACAAACCAAGCTGTTACTTGGTTACATCTTTACCGCATTATGGAAAGAACAAAACTGAGCAAAACTGAAACAATATGCATCTCAACCTTTCTTTATGTGTGATCACACTCGTACATCTGGAAGGTCTCAGCAACAGATGGCACGGAAACAAGACACAGGTGAAGATAGAGCCAAGTAACAAAAACCACCGGAGAAAAGTTCATCAGAGTTCAGTTCATCATGTTGATGGCAAAGCTCATCAACCAGCTTAACCACTACCAAGGCTACAACGAAACCGCAGAGTTTGCACTGCACAGAATAAAGCTGAGTACACCCTGCTTGTAACAGTATAAATACTAGTACAGGTGTAACAGGGTAGTGTTAAGTATCATAATTACACAAAATCTGGTTCAGTTGTTATTACCTGACACTCTTAGGCCCCATAGTCAATATGTGGAACGTTTGATAACTAGTTTTTGTATCCCTACGTCCACCTTTGGGGGCACCCCACCTCTAAAAGGATGTCTCCCGCCTTGCCTCTCCCCTTTTGCTGTTGTGCTCCATGGGAGAGGTAAGCGACATTGCTCTTGTGTTTGCATGGTTGTGTTTGATGGAGGATTTTGTTTTTGCCACTTGCTGTCGGGAATAGATAGAAGATACCAACGGTCTGGGCCTCCTCATATCAACACAACGCAGACAGCACTAAAGTCTACCGGTCACATAGGAACAAGAACTGGAACTGGAACTGGAACTGGAGTCGGTTACAGTTTTTCTCAATTGTACAGTTTTTCTCAATTGTTCGGACACATTTGTCCATTCAGAAGTTTTCGAAACAGTTCACACACACAGGCCTAAACTGAAAATCTCTGGCCATAATGACACTCACTCTCACACTCACAAAATATTTCCATCACGTAACACATCTTGTGGTTACATGAATATGTTCTTTCAATCAATCATGACACAATGAAAGACAAACTACAAAATAAAATTATGAATATGAGCCAGTCCTGTCCAACCTTATTTTCTGCAATATGCCTCTGCCATTTGTTGACTCGTTGCATGGTTACAGCATGTGTCGCAAAAAGCAAGCGAACATATACACAGCATTGTCTTCTCCAAAGATGATTTTAGCAAGAGATAATAAACCCTGCTGCAGTCTGCGCCCACACTTTTCACACGTTCCGACATTCCCTGTTGAAATACTGTAAAAAGACATTTTATAACAAAGTTTTCATTGTTTATGTCATTCTTGTGTGCAGTTTTTTTGTGACCTTCAAGATGTAACGCGTACAGTAAGCACTTAGAGTATGACCTGTATTGCACTAGAAGATGGTGCAGCTTTTGTGCTGCAATCTTTATTTACAAAAGAACCAGTAAAGAATGCAACCTAAACTCAGAAATATATATATATTTTTGTTGTGCTCAATCAGATTTTTCCATGTCAATATTTTTGGCTGGAGCACTACAGCCATATAGGTTTTGAACCAATCTTATTCCAAACTCAGAAATGCTAAATAATGGCCTCTTCCTCTCCTTACATGCATTTTCCCTCTTTGATTCATGCTTGCAAACAGCAACAGAGAGGTGACATCTTTCATAGACGGATACACACTGATTGCTGATTGAAGAATTGTGCAAAGTTTCTCACAGGCGCATCACAGATTCATAATTCTGCACGTAATTTCTATAAGCTGTAAACAGATGTTTCCTTTAGTTTGACACAGTAAGCCAAGAGTTTAAAATCTTTCTATGAGATCTGTGATATCTGTTTTGTAAAAGGGTGTGCAAATGTGTGAAACCAATGAAAAGGTGTCAACACATTTGTAAGAGAAGACATCTGCTGCGCTGAGGACGTGATGATGGTGATCAGGTGGATCCCTGTTTCATAAAGTGTGTTTTAGCAATTGTAAAAAACTTTATGATTTGATAGGAACTGTCTTGATAATCAATCAAGTGAAGTTATTTATGGAAACAATACCAAATATAGCTCCCAATTATGAGCATTTGCTGCTTTTCGTTCTCTTATGGGATAGAAAATTTAAATATCTTCGGGTTTTGCTCTGTTGGACAAAATAAGACATGTCAAAACCTCTTTGGTAATTAGTTATGGTGATCAATTTTTGGTATTTTATGATATTTTAAAAAACAAACTGTTCAGTGATGATCAAAAACATAATCAGCAGATTAAACGACACTGAGGTTATTCGTTAGTTGAAGCACTTACAGAAAAGTCACAGTGATTTCTCTGGAACACCAAGAGGTGCTAAAGTACTATTTTTCTGTACTGTAGGTCTGGTCCATTACATCAGAAATATTTCCACATACATGCACACACACACACACACACACACACACACACACACACACACACTTTTAAACCTTTGAACCCTTTCTGTTTCTCTTTCAAATTAACGCAGTAAACACTACAGAGTATTAATAGATTTTTATTTGCATCTCGACGCCTTCGTATGATTTATTCAACCTTTTTTTTATTTTATTGTATTAAAATCGTTCCCTTGCTGATAGTCTAGCCACTTGTATTGCAACGAACACTGTATTTCACACATATAATTGCCATCTGCTTCATCGCTCCCCTTTCTTCTATCACCTGATTTCTTTTGGGGATTAAAGGGAAGTAATTGTTTTAAAGGGACGAGCTGGAGGCATCTGAGAATTTAACACAACCTATCTATTTATCTGAAACATGGCTATAAAATGAGTTCATATTTCTGCAGTTTAGATTGGGGTAACTTTTTCTGCATTTCTTTTTACTTAAAGTCCCTCACCATTAAAACAAGGTGTTTTGCTCATTGTGACTTCAGTCTGACCTTCACTGTGCAGAATGATGAATGTGCAGAGTTTGACACTCAAGGGCTGTTTATGCATTCAGGAGATGAAGTTTCTCCGCTGACTTTAAAACTGAGTTTAAGATGCATACGTGCAAGCGGTTTTGTGACATCACAACTAGAAGTCCAACTTTTTCAAATTAACAATATTTTATAGATTCCAGATTTTTCAACAAGGGAGAAGGACCCAGCCAACATGTGTATGTGGGGCCCATTTGGGTTGTAAATGGGCGTTAAAATGAGCCATATACAGGATTGTCCACAGGTTCCATATTTGCCACACGCCAATTGCCCACACAGGTGGGTTTACCCAGATAAGATGCTCATTTTTGGTCTATACCCACTTGGTACCTAGGTAGTCCTACCATAACCTATGTGGGGCCCACTTGGGTAAACCCACCCATGTGGGCAACTGGAATGTGGCCACTATGGAACCTGTGGGCAATCACATATAGGGCCCATTTTCAAGCCCATGAACAACCCACATGGGCCCCACTTACAAATGTTGTGTGGGGAGTGGATGTAAATCTAATTTTCAACACTTTAACTGAACCATTTTTGGTGGAAAAAGTCATAGCACACAGGTGCTGAAAAGGGGACGCAAACAGAACAACCCATTAAAATATCACTGTGATACAATTCTATGCTTTTTTGTTGTATCTGAAAACACTTCAATTCACTTTCTGCTTTTATTGCTACTGTTAAAATATAACCTAATACATCATAGCCTACTCTAAATTGCACAAATGCTAATTATGTTACAGACTTATCGAGGTCAGCAAAAATGATCGAGGTCATGACCATATATTGTATGATATTGGCCTTGTGTTTACTTGCCTGTTTGTTTATATTACCATCAACATTTTAACCAACATGATGGCGCAATAAACAGCAGGGTTTGGCTGTATATTACCTGTTAAGGAATTACTCTCTACACCCATGTGCCAAATATTTAATAAGTATTTAAGTGCAATTTTTAACAGAGGCTGAGAGTCCATTTTATTTATTATTTTGTTTGTGTGGCTTTGTTTAATTCCTTCAATATTTTAATTATTAATTTTTTTATTTTTATTTTTTATCTTTATTTTGAACATAAATAAAATAGAACAAAATGTAGGTGATCAATAAGGTAATCAGTCATACAAAAAAAACAAAACAAACAATCATAGTAACAGAGGTAAATATTTAGCGTTTGAAAAGGAGTAGGTAGAAGTTATCACTTATCTTGACCTACCCCTTATTTCAAGTAATGTTGCTACAATTAAATATAGATTCGGAGATGCACATTAGCATGCATACATACATAATCAAAGAAATACAATCACAAATGCAAGTTGGAATACTTCTGGTTCTGACTATATGTAAGTGTTAAAAGTTAATTGCTCTTTGAGAGGGTGTTTTTACGTTATTATGCTATTATATTATAATTCTATCAGTGGCATAAAATGGTCTTAAATTGACAATAACATCCTTTATTGCCATTATTTCTGAGACAATATAATGTCCATTAACAGTAGTTATCAAAACAGACCTAACTTGCACAAATAAGAATTTCTATTTCAAGACAAATCAATTATTAGACACTGTCTGCTTCCCAAACCTCTGACAATTTTGTAGTGATGATTTCTGGCCTCTAGAGGACAGTGTGAAACAGGGGAAAGAGGTGATGGTAAGGGAAGTTAAATGAGCTTCTCACAGGCACAGAGTAACAGATCTAAATATTAACAGACACAACAAGAGTATCAATTCATCTTTCTTTGTTTGATGTTAAACACAAGTGGCAGAAAATTAAATTAAGTGATTAACAAGTGTACAAAAAGACAGAAGATAAATATATGTGTGAGCATAAATGCACTTATGTGGTTATGTATTTACATATTATGCAGGTAAATAATAAAAGACCAAGGGTTTATTGTGGAGTGGAGGACTTGCGGAGGCACGACAAGTATCAAAGAGAGAAAAACATCACACAGACTGTTGTCATAACAACATATTGCAATGAACACAAAGTACCATATGGTATGAGATTTTTAAGACACATCGAGAGGACAAGCCGATAGATAATTATATCCCGGGAATAAGAATTAGACTGAATGTGCAGCTCCCATATAAACACTGTGATAAAAATAAGCCAAAGAAGTTCAGCATCATCAAAACAATACACAAGACAAATATATAACCTTTTATGGAGGGCGAATACAGCAGCAGACGAAACGCTGTAGATCGTGGGAATGTGCAATTTACTCTATTTCATAAGATCTATAATGGGAATGGAAAGTACCAGTTAGAAGATTAGGGGAAGAAGTTTTGATTGCACAATGTTCTTTGAGCTAAATGTCCTAATTCATAGTTGTTACCAGCTCACACACACATTAATCACACGCATTAATCTGTATTCAATCCGGGTCCAGACTGACCTTGAGCTTTTCACCTGAGGTATGCGCTTTGCATCCATTAAGTCGACGTGGTGTAAAACCATCTCACAGCATCAGCGTGAAGTGTCTATTACCACCGTCTTATTTCCTGTTTATATGGCAACTGCCTCAACATCCTGTTTTTAATTACTTCTCTCCAGCAGCAGATGCTTCTCACAGCAACCTGCTGTGGATTACTCCCCTGAGAACTAATGTGCTGTGACAGACCCCACTTTTCCAATCAATAACTCGCCCTAAATCTGCCATCTCTCTGCCTGCCAAACACACTCCCACTTCTAATGGCACATCATTTTCTTTAAGGGGGTGTAATTGCAGACTGTGGAAAGCTGTAGCCCTTTGTGTTTCCAACTACGCAGATACTGTAAAGGAATCTAAAGTACAGAAACTACAGCTCACGGCCGAGACAGGAAGCCATGGGGGCTTTACACCGAGCGCAGTCTCGCCACCATTTCCATCACATTACCCTTTGAGAAAGCATTCACTTCCCTGTTTTGGCTGAGTGCTCAGATAAATCGCTGTGCCGCTTCATAAACCTGTTGGCGCGAGCTTGTCAAGATGTTTGTCTGATTTTTTTGTGGTAAGTGCAGTCTTTTATTGTTCAGGCAAAGCTACCTGAACTGTTTGACCTTTAAGATGGATGGGGGAAAGTAAATTTGGCAGACATGTGCTATAGTCACTTGCTGTGTGTGTGTGTGTTGGTGCTAAGCTCTGGGACAAACTTAACCAATCTGTTTTATTGTGCAGCTTTAAATGAAGGCTTTCTGATTATAAATGATCACCCACATTTGAATACACACAATAGAAAGTGCAGTGTAGTACTGCATAATGGAAAAAAAAAATAATACGTACATGTGAAAACAGAAGTCACATGATTTCTTATCAAGACAGCATCAGTCTCTCAGGGATAAAATTTCCCTTCACAGCCTTCACCACAGGTTACACTTCTCTCTACAGTGTAATGTCAACACATATTTACTTGCTTTTGACTTGCTCGGTTATGTCCGTCTTATTTAATGACACATCTCGACAGAAGTGGCCTGTTTGTCTTCCTCTGTCTTTCACAATGCAGCTGCACAGCTTTTAAAAATAAACATTCAAATTATCAAGCAGCAGCTTCTGCAAACTGTAAAACACAGATATGTATAGAAGCAGCCTCTGGCTTATTCACCCCCAGTGGGTCGTCTATAAACCTTAACGCTTTACACATTTTATTTCCTGGCAACAACTGAACTTTTCACTGTGCTTTGGCTGAAAGGAAAATCACACTTTGAGGAATGTTCATCATGTTTTTGTTTTGTTTAATTGTTTCTTAGATGTCAAACTCTGTGGACTAATGAGGGCTAGCGTCTACATAATGTTCAAAAGTAAGTAGAATTACCTGGTCTTCCTCAGAACATTTGAAAGCTAACATTATTCTAGTCAAAACTGCATCAGTAAACTTATATGTGCCTTTTCTGTGCTATTTATGTAGCTGATAGTAAATTACAGAACTATTGATTTTGAATTAAAGGAGCTGTATGCTACATTCAGAGGATTAAAGGTCCAGTGTGTAGGATGTATGCTGCGTTCACATGCAATCAGGAAGATGGTAGACAGCAAAACGGATATTATTTTAGTGGATGAGAGCTGCTCAGTAAAATTAGGTGAGGCTGGTGGATGATACCGGCAATGGTAGATGGTGACGCTGTTCAAAATTTAAACATTTTAACGGAAATTACAACCAGATGTGATGTAGCTCCCTTATACAAAAAAAATACATAAAACAACAAACACAAAATAATTTTATTGAATATATTTTATTCCATTCTTTATAAACAACACGGCATCAACATCACAACATATCGTCATGTGTGTTTCATGTTACCATTTTTTCCTCTGCCATTCAGACAATGTTTTCCATCTGCCTGATTCCATTTGAACGTAGCATTAGTGGCAAATAACAACCTGGTCTCACTCCGAAGTTGTCAAAATCCGACGCCTGGGCAGTGACTTGTTGCGTCAGACACCGACGAAAAAGCCGTCCTTTAATGTAGGCTTGATATGGACTGGTTGCCGTTATAGTTTAATGGTGCTCAGTGGTGTCAGGGGAAACGTGGCAGGACAAGAATGAAAGTTAAGGTGGCAAAAGTCCAAGTAGGGCGAGCAGGACGGATGTTGGATGGGTCAAACAAACACGGACTTTCACCTGGGAGAGTGGTGTTTGTGTCCCGTAAGATTCTAAAGCCAAACCCTGTTCTTTTTTCCTAAACCCAGACATGTAAGTTTGTTGTTGGAGGAAAAAAATATTACTTCGCATTGTTGCACTGACTTAGTTTATTTTGAAAGATAACGTATCTAAGCGGTAAATTTCCTGTGAAAACTGAAGAGTATTTTGAAAGAAGACAATGCATGCAACAGGCAGAACTTGACATGGCGTCCAAGGACGTCCCAGAACGGTCAACAGCCAACGCACCCAGGGTACCTTTCATGTTGTATCTGGACGTGGAAAGTCCGTGACCAAATGTGTGACAAGTGAGAATATGTTGCATCTAGCGGTGAGGTTGAAACACTAAAACAAACAACCCTATCTGGAGCCAGTGTTTGATTTGTCTGCTCTGGGCTACTGTAGAAACAACAGGGCAGATTTTGTGGAAGAGTAACCGCTCCATATGTTGATACAAATAGCTCATTCTAAGGTAATGAAAACACAAAAGTTCCTACTTCCTGGCTATTATAAGCTAATGAAAATATAGTTAAGAATATTTCACACCATTTCTGCCACACACTGGACCTTTAATAGCAGCAAACGACTATTTACTATGTAAAGATATAAAGGAGTGATGGTGTCCTGACAGGAGAATGAACTCCAGGCTCAGTTGGTCAGCGCTTGCATGTCAGTGCATGTGACCCCCTGTGTGTGTATCCCACTGGCGGCTAATCGCCACCAGTCTGCACTGCACTCATAGAGTGGTTACCACTGTTAATGGCGTCATGACCCATGACGAAGCATAATGCCCACCCTCTGGTTCCCCCTGAGGTTAACACTTTTAGTTCTCTCAACATTGTAGCTGTTGTTGCTCCAAGTTAGCACCGTTAGTTGCTAGCTACTGGTTCAGCCAGGGTCCTGAGCTACACAGATAGTCGTGTAGCAGGTGTCATACATTCAGGCAAAAGTGAAGCTCATAATAATTACAAACATCGCCCACGTCAACCAACACCTGACTGCCTCCACAGTGAGGGGTAACCAACAGGAAACAATGGTGGTTATCATGTGCAGACAATCTCTGACTCATAGATATGCTTTGGATATCATACGCAGCTCCTTTAATCAAATTCATACCACATATGGCCAAAATATTTCTTTTTTCTCATCAAGTTCTTGGTAGCAGCACATGACCTTTCAACATAAATGAATTAACAGGACTTCACCTCCAATCATGAAAACAAATGGGCTATAAAGAGTAAAAAAATGATGATAAAGGAATTGTTTAATGGAAATAAACACTGATATCTTGCTGTATTGTGTAAGTTTCAGAATGGAGCTGGATCTAAACTCTTCCAACATGTCTGTGGAGTCCTTAAAACCCGAGCAGGGGCCTGTGGAGTACCGCATTTCAGGCCTGATCTTTTACTGCTTCATCTTTGTCATAGGAGTGATAGTCAATCTCACTGCCTTATGGGTGTTTTCTCTCACCACCAAGAAGAGGAACTCCGTCACCGTCTACATGATAAACGTGGCGGTGGTGGACCTCACCTTCATCCTGCTGCTCCCCTTCAGAATGGTCTACCACCACCAGGACTATTGGCCCTTTGGGGACATTTTCTGCCGAATCAGCGCAGCTCTCACCATCTTCTACCCCTGCATGGCCCTGTGGCTTTTCGCTCTGATCAGCGCCGACCGCTACATGGCCATCGTCCAGCCAAAGCACGCCAAAGAGCTGAGGAATGTCCCAAAGGCTGTGGTGGCCAGTTTGGGGGTGTGGCTCATGACTCTGGGCAGCACTGTGCCGCTGCTCTTCTCCGAGGACGACCCCGATCGCATCTCCAACTTCACCACCTGCATTAAGATGCAAGACATCATCCACATGCGGCACGACAACCTCGTCAACTTTGTGCGCCTCATCTTCTTCTTCCTGGTTCCCATTTGTATAATGATAGGCTGCTATGTCGTCATTGTGGATAATCTGATACACGGGCGCACCTCGAAACTCAAACCTAAAGTGAAGCAGAAGTCCATCCGGATTATAATCACGCTGATTATCCAAGTGTTAGTGTGTTTCGTGCCTTTCCATGTGTGTTTGGTGCTTCGTCTGGTGGGGACAGGCAGAGACGGGGGGTTCAGCACATGGGCTGTCTTCACCACGTTTTTGATGAACCTGAGCACAGTGCTAGACATCATTCTGTACTACATCGTCTCCAAGCAGTTCCAGGACAGGGTGATCAGCGTGATTCTGTACAGGAACTATCTGCGAAGTGTGAGACGGAAGAGCAGGCACACGCACACCGGTAGCATCCGATCAATGAGCAACCTGACCAGCGCGATGATATGAAACAACCGTCAAACTTTCACGTCAAAAAACGGCAGACTCGTATGTAGAGTGCACACTTCGGCACAATGTAACACTGAATGCTTCAGTGTGTACATGGTTCATTATCAAAAGGATCAAAACTTGCAATTAATTTCCAAGGTGTAATTTACACTCACAGTATGGGAGTGCTGCTGTTGTGGCAAAAACATCTGTGTTCAGAGCTGATTGACTCACCCATGAGACTTGAGATGTTTTCTGTGCATCTTTGCTCTGGCAGACAAAGCACGACTATCTGTGGCTCAGGTGTAATACAGTCAGGCGAAAATAAAGCTCGTGATCATTAAAAACATAGCCCACAGTATTGCAGAGTCTGCTTTGTTATTATGCATAAACACTGAAACTCTTCTCAGCAATGTCAACCAATTTCTATAAAGGAGCCGACTGCCTCCACGACGGGGGGAAACCAACAGGAAACTATGGTGGGTTCTTAAAGGTTGCTGCTTTTGTTTGGTTGCATCTTAGTGGAACTTCGCCTCTGCAGCACCTCAGTCCAGCATCATGGGCTTAAAAATAACCATCAATGCTGTGTGATGTCATGCATGCAAATAAATTAGGTTTGCTTAACTGGTGTCAGTTCAGAGTGTCATTTTTGTGGTGTTTAAACTCAACCACTTGATACAAGACGTTATTTTAACACACACCACAGTGAAAGTTGCTGTTAACTTATTGACCAGGTGATGGCAGCATGGCACAGCTAGACCTCACCTACCTGCCAGATCCAGACAAACAGTGCTTTCTTGACTTTTAAAGTAGATAATGCAACATTTGTTATTCTCTGCTGTACAATTCTGTGTACTTATATCTTTTGTCTCTGCTCATTATCACGTTTAAACTGTCTTTACAAAAACAAACATTTCAGCTTTTATCCTGTGAAACAACTGCTCCACCTCATCACAGAGGAGCTGTTAACTACAGCTTCCTCAACCAGGAGTCAGACTGAAAGTGTGTTTATGGTGCAATGCGAATCATATTGATTAGATGTTAAATGATTCAGCCACTTGAAGTGCATTTACAGTAACATCCTCAAGAGATGTCAGCGAGGCTATTTACTAGATTTAAAGCAACCTTAACCTTAAAAGAGAAAATCTTTTCTGCACAGGGAGACTTTAATGTCAGGACTCAAAGTACAAGCACAACGATGAAAGATCTTGTAATTTATCCACAATTTATTCCTTGCAAAAAAGCCAGACAGGTGATGAGTTAGAAGGTACTGAATGTGTGACAGCTCTATCTCTATGAAGAGACTGTTTAATTTAAATGAAGGGAAAAAACTAAGGTTTGAATGTGACGCTTTTGATAGGTGTCCCACACAAACGTCACCCCAGCTAAGAATTGATTTGGTGTTGCCAATTGTTGAAATAATTGAGTTAGGATGTCTGTCGCACCTACACACTGGTCTTAACTGGATTAGACAGTGAGTCAGTGTGGCTGAGTAACTATGTAGTGTCTCATACAATTAGACAGTCAAGGCGCCCTGTGGTGTAACCACATGGACCCTGGTAATTTGTGGAGTGCTTATTGTATGGATGATCAATTGCAGACAGAACTACATATATTGCAATGCTTTGCAATTCTTTAATTCGGGTTGTATTAATGTTTTCTCACATTTTCACACTGAGATAAGACACAGTAATGTGGTGGTACAAGGATAAACTGCACTGCGAGGCTATTTGGTTCTTGGTTGGTTTGTACAGGGCTGGGTCAAGGGGTGTCCAGACTGTGAGATATAGATGGTCTAGATTTACACTGTGTTTAATAAGAGGAGGCAGACTACAAGATTTCCATCTCACATGGAATTCTGGGAACTGCAGTTCATCACATGATGATAGGTTTATTGGCTGCTGGACTACAAGTGGATTTATAACCAAGAGGTCAAAGGTCAAATGAAACATCAGAGGGTCGTCTATCTGTCCCACCTGTTAGACATCAAAGAAAAACCAGCCACGCTGCTCACAGCAACTGGCATTTAAAACAATTAAGTTTCCTGTCAAGTCCCTGTGATGAATTATCCGGAAGCTTTACCCGCTGTAATTCTAAATCTTCCCAACAAGTGCCTTTGTTGTAGAGAAATTAATGAAAACAAGATTGTCTTTCATAGGAGCTGATCTAACAGCGCGACAGCCAGCTGCTCTTCTTTGGGAATAAAAACAGTCAGCATTAAACACAGCTCGCACAAAATACTTTTTTTTTTTCTACCACTCGTGTGGAAAACAAATCAGGCGGCGAGCGCAGTGGCCATCTGTTTTGTTATTTGATATGTGTGAATACATGTTGTAATGACTTTGTTTGTGAATCACTCTGCGCGGCAGAACACACGAGAGCTCTCGAAGTGCTGGAGTGTTCAAAGCTAATCATATAATTGGACACAATAGTCGATGACAAATGGAGACGCTTGGAGCCAGCCAGCTGGGGAAGTGAATATGTAATCATTGTAAAATCATATCATTTTTGCATATTTGAAGACAGCTTAATAGAGTTTGCGTGTCAGCACACTATCAAATGATGATCAGAGACAGTGTTGCTGTATTTGTTTTTCTAAATACTGCTTTGTTGGACTAGTAATCTTTATCGTGATTAAAAGTGTTTCTCAAGAGTTTTTGTCTTACATGTTTATTTTACATGCTGTTTTGAATGTTGGAACAGATTTGGGAAGAATGACCCCTCTGAACTAGAAAAAAAGCCTACAGCAACCATAGCCAACCAGGGACACTTGTACCCCAGGGTATTCTGCAGTTGCCAGGAGCTATATATAAATAAAGATTATTAATTGCTCCATTATTTTGAAAAAATAGAAACTACAGTTGAAAACAATTACATGTTGCCACTGACAGACACCTGGTAATGGCTGAATTGTATATAAAGTGTTAAATAAATTGTTAAATACATACCTAAAAGTAATGGAAAAAGGGTTGAAAAGGTTAGATAAAAGTAGGACAGATAAATGGTGAAATTAGCTAAAAGTAATGTACTGAGTCAGCTGTAACACCTGAACAGTAAGCTACATGCCATTGACAGTAACTAAAAAACTAGTTAGCAGGCATGCAGATTCTAAACAGCTAGCCAAAATAAATACATTGTTGAAATAGATAGCTAAAAGTAACGAATAAATGTAGATAAGTAGATAAGCAGTGGAAATAGGCAAGTTGGATAAGTGGCTAAATGGTGAAAAGGCTAATAGTTAGCTAAATCCAATAGATTAGCTAGCTAAAGGTAGTGGATAAACAGTGGAAATCGATAAAAGTCATGAATAAATGGGTTAAATAGCTAGCTAAAAGTAGTACAGTGGAAATAAGCAAGTTGAATAAAATAAATGGTAAAAAGGCTAATACTTAGCTAAAACTAATGGATTAGCTAGCAGAAGGTAGTGGATAAACAGGGGAAATAGATAAAAAATATTTCATAAATGATGAAAAGGCTAATGGTTAGCTAAAAGTAATGAATAAATAGTTTAAATAGTTAGCTACAAGTAGATTTTGGAAATCGGCAAGTTAGTATTTTCAGCTAAATGGTGAAAAGGCTAATGCACGAGATATGAGTTGTTGCAGGAAGTTACTGCCAGAGTGACCTTACAGTTGGTTAAAATAAGGTAAAAATTCAGCCATGACTACTTCAAACAGAGTAACTCCTTGCGTTTGTAAGATCACTCCAGCGGCAACTCCCTGCAACAACTCAAATCTCGCGAGAGGTGAGATTTCAGAGGCAGACTTTCACTCTCTGAGTAAGTGCTTTGACTTGCCACAACAAACATGTCCGAATTTTTACCCGATTTTGACCAACTAAATCTGGATGAGCCATTTGAATTTGATGACCGCCCGTATTTATTTGAACATGGATGTACACGGACGCAGAGCTCATTGAAACTGAAGAGCGGACAAGGAGAGAGAGGGAGCAGCAACAGGCAGAGAAACATGTCTGAATCCAGCTAAAGGTAAACACAGACCTTCATTTCTCCTTTCCGTTATTATTGGAAATATACTCCTTGAACTGTGTGTTAACACGTGATGTGGTAGCTGGGCATTCATCCACAGTGGGACTCTGATTAAGGAGTTAACACGAAGGCAGAGAGCGGTTTGTTAACTTTATGCAGGCACTTCAGAGAATGGTACATGGACATATGCGTATGTGTGGTCTCTGAAAATACAAACAGAAATACATATATATAAAACCATGTATGGTTTCATAAATGCCTGTAATTTACTCAACTTAACTAAATAATAACTTAATGTACTCCACAGGCACATTAATCATACATTCATCACATTTTTTCCCATTTAGACACAGCACTACCGTATTAATGTGTAACAGTCACATAAGTTAGCTGCATTTCACTTCTGACAACACTTCAAGGCAGTAGGTTAGCTTAACAGGCCCTAACAAGCAGAAACGTTAGCTTACTAAACACAAAGAAATTATCTCCAGCCATGTCAATATTCCTAACATAAAACAACAAGAAGGACACGTAAACACGTAAAGCATAAACTGAAAGGAAATAACTTATAAGAGGTGCTTACATCCGTCACGAACGCACACCATATGTCCTCAGGTCCTCACTCCTTCCTCTGCCTGCAGCAACTGGTGAAAACCGAACAGAGCATGTGGCACTGAGCTAACTATGCAGGCAACAGCTCCTCCTACTGGCCACACAGAGGGCAGCAACTAACACTCCTGAGGGATTCTGCACAGTTATGTCGTCGGATAATTATACTTACAGTCCGAGCCTATCTGTGTGAGAGATATTTTGATGTTGTTTGACGCTGTCTGAGTGCCCTATTGTGTAATATAGCGCGTGCTCAGCCAGAGGTTCGTACTGGAGAAATGTCAAATATTTAACGTCCTATCACTCATTTAGACAAAAGTAGCTCGGAAAATAGGGCCCAGGTTGAAAAAAACATTAGTTACCCTTTAAACTGTTAGCCGAAAGTAGAGGATACAGTGGAAATAGTTACATAAATGTATTAGACAAATGGTGAGAAGGGTAATGGTTAGCTAAGAGTGATGAATAAATGGTTAAAAGAGTTAGCTAAAGTAGCCGATAAACAGTAGAAACAGGCAAGTTGGATAAAAGTATCGGCTAAATGGTGAAAAGGCTAATACGTAGCTAACACTAATGGATTAGCTAGCTGAAGGTAATGGACAGACAGTGGAAATAGTTAGATAAAATTATTAGATAAATGAAGACTGGTTAGCTAAGAGTAATGAATAAATGGTTGTAATAGTCAGCTAAAAGTAGATAAACAGTGGAAATAGGCAAGTTGGATAAAACTATCGGCTAAATGGTAAAAAGGCTAATAGTTTGCTAAAACTAAAGGATTAGTTAGCTGAAGATAATGACTAAATGACTCAAATTGGCAAAAGGAACAGTTAAACTGTGGAAAGGGATAGCTGAAAGTAATGGATAATGGATAAAATAGTTAGCCAAAAGTAGTGGATACAAAGTGGAAATAGATAAAAGTACTCAATAAATGGAGAAAAGGGTACTGGTTAGCTAAGAGTGATGAATAAATGGTTAAAAGAGTTAGCTAAAAGTAGCAGATAAACAGTAACAGGCAAGTTGGATAAAAGTATCGGCTAAATGGTGAAAAGGCTAATATGTAGCTAACACTAATGGATTAGTTAGCTAAAGATAATGACTAAATGGCTTAAATAGGCAAAAGGAAAGGATAAACTGTTGAAGCAGATATCTCAAAGTAATACATTAAGGTTAGCTGAAAGTAGTAAGTGGAAATAGTTAGATAAAAGAATTAGATAAATGGCAAAATTGGTCATGGTTAGCTAACAGTAATAAATAAATGATTCAAATAGGCAAAATGAAAGGATAGCCTGTTGAAATACAAAGCTTAAAGTAATGGATAAATACACATTGGAAATAGAAAAAATATTTAATAAATGATGGAAATGCTAATGATTAGCTGGTTAGCTAAAAGTAGACAGTGGAAATGTCCAGTTTATGCCACTCCTTTACCCTTTTCCCACCACAATTTGGATGTGCGAGCAGTTTGTTTAAATGCAGAAACCCCCCCTAAAAATAGGCCATAGACTGTTTTCCCATAGCCAGTAAATCAGAGTCACTTTGAGTTGAGGCCTGTGGGGGCACATCAGTCAAAGAAGGCTGGGAATCTATAAAAATTTCAATGGTGGTTAAAGCTGTTGTAATATTTTTATGTAACATAAGAAGTTGTTTTTTTTTACCACTTAAATGTGTTGTTCTTTTTGAAACAACAGCAGAAACAGAATATCTATGTCGCAGTTTTGGTTTTGAAGCGCTGCTCCGTACACTTTTACTATACCATTAGTCTTCATATTGTTCCCATTAGAGAGCATGAGGACATGAAAGAGAGCCCATAATGTTATATAGATACTGTACACATCCAGCCTCGCCTGGGCCTCCTCGTCTACTGTACGGCATTAGCAACGAGCAGCTGCCTGCATTTACATCATTTAGCATTTCTCTCAGGGCACTTTAATACACTGAACCTCTCCCCTGGTAAACTTTACAATAGGATGTTGAAGGATACTTCTGGACTGCCATAGGAAATGAGAGGCACATGTGCGTGGATGTAGCGGTGCAACAGTGGGTTCCCCCCTGTGATGTCGAGCTTAAGGGCTGCACAATAAGACTAATGGATTCCTTTTGCGGACAAAACTGGGTTAAGCACATGAGCTATTGTTCTTATCGGTGTACAATGATATCTTATGTGCAGTAGGAACTGTGTGAGGTATTTCTTTTGTACACAGGATAGCTTTGCAGGGGTAATCTTTTCCTTTGGCAATTGCAATCTACTCCTGCATTGTCTTTAGTCTCCATTAAAAGGAGATAATCTACTGCAAGAGTTTCAAATGCTGCTAAACTGACTCCAATTGACCCCGCAGTTAGCAGAGAAAAGGAGAAGAAGATGAAATGTATGGCCTTGATTACAGCTGTGTGTCTATTTTAGCAGATTGTTCTGTTGCTGATTCACACACACAGACAGCCACCATTAGCATGTATAAATAATGTAAGGCCCTCATCTCTCACTGTGTTTTTTTTTTCCCCCTTTCCAACTCTCTACTCAGCTAAGTGCCTGCATGGAAACCTTGGCCTCTTCCTTGTCAGGTTCTCCATAGATTAGTATAAGATTTATTTTAAGTCTGTAAAGCAGCATGTTCTTGACAAGTGTTCCGCTCAATGCATGTGGGAATGTTTTTAATTGTATCATGTGAAGTGGAATAGGAGCTCCAGTGGGGACTGTGTCAGGTTGTGTTAATATTTAATCCGGTCTCACTTCAGTTTCCACATGATCCACGGTATCGCAAGAGCAGAATGAGAAAGCAACATTACAAGACGGATAAAGAGACATGAGTAAAGACATTGTAGCTCCAGGACGCTGTCTCGCTCAGGATGTGAAAAGCTTGTGAAGACACTGTTACGAGACTCCACTCGTGTCTCTCCTCTCAGCCGAGGCCTGGGCCATTGTGCACGGTGCCCTGAACAGTGAGTGATATTATGGCAGCTAATGCTAATGCACTCATTTCAGCTGATGTGCATCTAAAGAGAGCTGACTGACAAATTTAATGTAAAAGCAGGTAGAGAGGAAGAGTTGTGTGTGTATGCATGGAGGGGGGTGGAGGAGGACACAGCGTTAGCCTGTGATGTGTGTTTGTCTGTGAGGGGAAGGAGGGAGAGAAGGAGGGATGGAGGGGAGAGCCGGAGAGGCCTTTCACTTCCTCTGTGTGCACATCACGTCTCCTCTCCCTGAGCTCAATTACAGGATTGATACTCAGAGAGGAAACTTCATCATGTCATACAGATGTCTTCACTGGGAGAAAGAGGGAGACGGTGCATGTTGTCATTTAACGTGACATGGTCTGCGCTCATTCAAAACAAACAAAATGAGAAACAGTTGGACTATAGATTTCATTATGGGGCTAATAATAAATACGGAGCACCAGTAAAGAGTGGGAACTCACGGGAGGAGGCACGGCAAATACTTACTGACGGAAGAGTGAACCGAAGGCGGCCATGCCTGTTGGAAGGAGAATTTAACAATTGTGCTGAGTGAATTAATCTAAAACAATAACTTGTAAACAATAATACTCTTTCAGCGAGCCATTCAGCTCCATCATAGTAAACATCTTTTATAACCCAGACAGCTCTATAAAGTGCTTTAGGCATCATTGGGCACAACCGTCATTAGTCAGTGCCTGTGTGTAAATCTGAATAAAACCACTGTGTTGGTGATGCTGCGCAGACACGAGCCCATATCTATTTTACAGTGTTTCATTTCAAACGTGACACAAGCGGAGAACACACTCCACAACAATGGCCGTGTTTTGCTTTAATTTGATTAGGTTTTGTCTCAGCAAATGCCAAGTCCTGTTTTGCCTCAAGAACATATCTCTTAATCACGTTCCATCCAGGCTGTGTCTTTCATCTAAATCTCACAGCCGTGGCTCACACCCAACTTTATTTCGCTGAAAGGTAGAAAAAAAAAAGCACACACACACGCACACACACACACATCCAACAAGGGGGAATACAATGACAAAAGCCTAGCTCTCATCTCTGTCACATAAAGTGATGTTTTGTGTTTAGCTGTGTGCGACTGAGGTGTGCGTGAGTGTGTGTGCGTGTGTGTCTGTCTGCAGGGCTCAGATCCATGTTGTTTGGTTTGTTTCTCCATTAAGAGAGCTGTAAAGGAGAGGGAACAGATGGCTGCTGGCCCGCTCTGTCCTGCATCCTCTCACAACTGCCACACTTCCTGTGCGTCCATTAATCTTCTCTCACTACTCCTGCAGCACAACTTTATTAAAACAACTCAGGAGAGAGCGAACAACAAGCCCGCGCAGCTGTCAGGAGCAAAAGACAGAACCATTCGTCCACAGAAGAACGGCCTCGGATTTCTAGACGCATCTGTAAAGCAGCTCGAGTAGAATCTGGTTGGCTTTGAAGCGGGCTCTGCAAAGCGCTCGCTGTAGTAGAGAGACACAATAAATGCTCATTAGAACGCAGCTGGAGCTGCTGTTGTTGCCGAGTTCATAGGCATAGTTTGTCAAACTTAAACATGTGAGGCCTTCGCTCCCTGACTTGGACTGAGTACAGTTTTCCTCCTGTTCTGAGAGGCATGTGGGAAATGCTGTGTAACAGTAACGTTTGGACTGAGTGATGAACAGAACAGGACTTAGCACATCCAGAGCCCGAGGCAGCCTGACCTGACTGTATGTATAACAAACAGGAATAAGAGCTCTTCAGATATCAACACAAAGAAACAATTAGCCAACAAATAATAATAAATAACAAACAATTAAATAATATTGAATGTGCAAATTTGCAAATTTCGTTTATTTCTTTTTCCTTTTTCCACCTTATCCATCAGTGCTCCTGCACGTTATGACTGTAATAATCACTCACTGATGAACACATTAAGGGGAACTGCATTGCCAGGACAAGAGGTGGCCTACTGTACACTAGAGGTCAACCCAGGGGATTTTTAAAGGCTGATATAATAAAGACAGTTTGTAAAAATTAAAAGCCAACAGCCAATAATCAGTCAATATCAATATCAGTGTCAGAAATGAACTAAGCATCTAAGTCAAAGTAGTAACTGACTAAATAAATCTGGAACTGAACATTAAAATAACTGTAAAATCATCCAGATGGGACTGATTTTATTTGTCAACCTGAGATTCTCAGGTACACAATGACATTACCTTAACTTTATATTGTGCCTCCATGCAAAATGATGATCAGACACAGGCAATATTTTTGTCACTTGTATTTAAAATACAGTATGCAAACCAATTACTTTAGAGTATTTTGTAAATAGCAAGAAAATTAAAGTATTTTTAGTATTTTTTTTTTTTTATAATTCTGCAATGATTCCTAAAACATTAAAAACAAGATTAGGTCAAAACCTAGTCGGCCTATATGGCTGGACTGTGTGTGAAACACTAGAGGGCTTTTATTTTGAAATAAGGGCTTTTAATTTACAACAAGAAATGGCGGCCTTTTGATCCAGCGCCAATAGCCGTACATCCTAGGACTTGCTGTGGCTCTCCAGGCAAAAACTTCAGGTAGATACATGTTAAAATGAAGAACAATGCGCTGCATTTTCTGGAGCTGTACTCACTGATGAATCTCCTTTTTGCTTCATTGAACACATCCCTCTCCTCCTCAGCTCTGGTCTGTGGCTATGGCTACATGCACACCAATATTCCTCTATTATTCTAAATATGACAATATTCTGAATTTGATGTGGGTCATGTAAACAGGGTATGCGGTTTAAATATTCCAAATTAGGCCTTTTTCTAATATAGCATTTTCCAATAAGACATGTGGGATATGCTGGTATCAGCTGGGTTTTAATAGCATTATCTGGACATTTTACAGCCAATTCAGAACATGCGCCTCAACTGAGCTTTTTACCGCAATTCAGTTCAGTTCAGTTCAGTTCATTTCGATTCAAGCTTTATTGGCATGACATTTCTTATCTATTGCCAAAGCACAATTACATCAGTTACGCAGTTTACAACAAACGGTTACTTGCCTCTTTACAACTGTCTCTATGTGTTGTCATGGATACATTGTACACAAACCAACTAACTAGCAGTTTGCAGAGCTGGTGTAGAAATGCAGAAAAGCCCACATTTCTGGTCGTAAGAAGAAACAAACCAGCTTTTAATCATTAAAAAAAGACCTGGATATCAGCAGGTTTTTGGATATGCGCAAATATCGGAACACCAGCCTGTTCAAGAGGGTTGGTGAAGGAATGAAAGCACAGTCTGACAAATCCGTCACCAGTTGGAAACCGCAAAGAAACAAAATGAGAAGAAGCTCCAGCTGTTCCACTTTTCTATATTTTGACCTGATAAACGAGCTGTTACAAGATGGCTGCATGTGAACGTGAATATTAGTGGAGTATTCATTTTCATTAGCCATGTAAACAGCTTAGTTGGAATATTGTCTTTTCCAGAATAAGGGCAAAAACCGGACTATTTTGTGTATGTAAATGTACTCAGTGATGTAAGTTCAATCCCGGCATTACTGGTGGAAGCTGTGCAGCCACTGGCCACTATCAGCGGCAAGCTCTGCCTATAATGATTTGGAAAACATCCAATTGGCGCTGACGAATCGGCCAAACCGTCCCCTACCGCACACTACTACAGACCGACCGTTAGCATTAGATCTGTGGAGCATTTTTTGAAGATCCACCAATGAAAACCCCATACACAAAATCTACAAGCAGTGTGACAGATAAGGAAACTCCTAATATTAAGACTCTGAACTTCATAATAAATGTTTGTTTCCAAATATTAATAAAATAATCATCTTAGGGTAGGCTGAGTCCTGAGCAGCAGCCTGAGTTCGTTTCTGATCCGTGGCCCTTTGCTGCAGGTTGTCCCCCCTCTGTCTTCAATCTACAGCTATATATATATATATGTTACCCTGGCCAATTAGTGCTGACCTATAAGAGGGAAATCAGAATAAGTTTTCCACCCAATAGTCTACCACATAATGTGAGAGATAAATACCTGATGCTATAATCACACAAGACCTAAATGTGTTGTCCTGTCTGATTGTTCTCACAGGAGGAAATATATTGCTATTTAGGCAGCCTGTGCAAATTTACATGTAGCGTGCTGTCATGACAAACATTCTGGGAACGTAGCTCTATTTGGCCCCGCGCTCTGTGTCCGTAGCAGTCAGCGGGTAAATTGAAAAATCAATTCCAATTTAAATTATTGGAATAAAGAACTCCAGGAGCTGGAGATAAAAAAAAAGAAGACTGAAAAAAAACCTCTTCTTCTAGATCCCCTTTAATTGGAAAGTCATTTCTTCAGGGTATTCTAATGGTTCTGAGGGAAGATTGCAAAATAAAGTTGATGAGCTGGGGGGGAGGTTAATAGCGCTCGCTTGTGTTTGTGTGTGTTCGACTGACCCTGTGTGTTTTCTTTGCTCTGCCACACAGTGTTCAGTCTTCCCCTCCCTTATGACAGAGGCACCAAATGAAGACTAATCCAGTGGGCTCACACACACTCAGACACACACTCCCTCACGCCTGTGGTCACTCGTCTCATCCATCTGCTATCTGGGGGAGTGTCGGGGGCTCTTGGGTCAAACTAAATTAACCATCCCTCGCTCACAATTGTAAAAATGTAATTGACTTAATATAACCAACCCTGGTGATTTGGATACTCCTGTGCTGTGAGTAATTCTGTGAAAGCTTACAGACGCCACTTCAGATTTGAAGTCTAATATTGTATTGATGTATTTGGACATAAAGTGGCTTGGTGGTTGCAGCTAATTTAAAAAATGACAGCAAGACTGCTGTAAGAGCAACATGAATTATTGATATTGTAATAGTTATTTTTGTTTGGGATTTATTTATGAATGAATTCCCTTTATTGATGTGATGACTTACACGATTCAAATGGTAATTTTACACATTGAATGGTTTGAAATCATTTTACTTCTGTTTCTTAAGTAGCTATAATCACTTCCTCAGTTGTACTGCTTTGTAGCATCTTTCCGCTGTTAAATGTCGCACAACTGTACTGTTTTAGTTCATTCTCCACTCTTATTAGTGTTAATTTTGGCAACAACTGGCAGCTTTTCAGCAAAAAAAGGTTGAAAAACCAACTGAACACGACCTACCCAGCACCAAACAACAGTTGAAGTCGGCAACTAGCTGGTAAATGCTATGTTTAGCAGCTAGTTGCTAAACAGCTAGCTGCTAAACGTAGCATTAGCTAAACAGCCAGATGTTTCAGTAGTTGACTAAAAACAGAGCTATAAGAGGATGATTGTTGGATTTTTAATTCATCAGGTGGCCAGAAACACATATTCAATTTCATACTAACGTTTTTTTTGTTGGGCTGCCCCCTAATAGTCAACCAAACGTTAGTCAACCAGAAATGTCATTAGTCGACAAGATTTCATTGGTCGCTTAGTCGCAGAAAAAAACAAACAAACGTGAAACTCTATTAGGAGCTGTGCCTTGTCAAAATAAATCAAAACCTATATGACTGGACCATGTGGGAATTTAATTTGAAAGGACAGACACAGGAAGTGTCCACGCTCAGCAATCAGACAGGGGTCAGGTTAATTTCCAGGGCTGGTACCTGCGGTTATTCCACAGGCTAGTTAATAACATGTCGGGCAGGAAATCCAAAGTGTGGGATCATTTTGAGAAGGTGAAGGACGAACCCAAGGTGATATGTAAACTCATCTTCATTGGTCGACTACAAACATGACGTATCATCTGAAACATGGAAGTAGCTACATGCCCATTAGCCCACAGCGTCATTAACAGACGGCTCGCTCAGTGTGTGACGTGCACTTGTAGATAAAATATAGGCCTATATTAATGAAGGTTCATTAGTACGGTTTTGTATTTCTCTGTAATGTAGCACAGTGTTAACAATGTTACTGATACTATTCTTTCTCACACCTTCAACTCAAACCACCAAAATATATCATTTAATATTTAAATTAATATCATAAACATGCAGGCAACTAGTCGACTAATGGCCCTAAATGACGACTACTGGTTGACTTGGGAAATTCTTAGTCGAGGGAGCCCTAATTTCTTGTGTCTGTTGGGTGTGTAGTAATCAACTGCTTGCATACCATATGTCAGCTTGTATTAGTTGTTAGGTTTGCATCCAAATGTAGCACAAATTTAAAATCAAATTATCTGAAAATTTGCAAAAGAAAACGCGTTTTTATGCACTTTTCCATCCATTATCATTATGCTATTGGAAGTTGGTTCATTGAGACATGTAAATCAGGTGCCTTTATACAACTGCAGAAGAGAGCAAGGAGATGATGGAATCAAAAGAGCACCAGTCAACCTTCAAGAAGAAAAACAATGTTAACGGCGAGCACAGTGGACAAAGTGAATAGAGCTTTTTGAACTCTCTATTTTTTCTCCTTTTTTGTCTTGGAAAAGTTCTGATAACAGCCGTGTGTGCAGACATAAGCATGTTAAAAGCCTTCCTGAGACATGAGAGTGAGTGATAGTACGTCATGTTGGTACATTATCATTTATCCGCTGAATCTGCTTCCGTTGCACTTAGTCCCAATTATGTTCTATGCACACACTAACTTTTCCACCTCCCCCAAGCATTATTTTTTTCCCAGGTTTTTTTTTTTTTTTTTCAAATTTTTGGTGTTTTCAGGGTTTTTAAATTGAAAATGTGCATCAAAGGTGGACGAGGTGGATGGAAACCTGCACACTATGCCTGTAGCTGTGAGTGACTGACCAGCATGGAGGAGCAACACGTCTCAAAAAAGGCAGAAGTAATGTATTTGTCTTAAAGTCTCTGGCAGTCATTAAACAAGCTGGACCGGAGTAGCTGCTCCTGTGCTTTAGTTTACCCACAAACTGATAATAGCTGGACTGAACAAGCTAGCTAGCCAGGGTTACAATACTTAGCATAATTAAATTAAATCATTACAAAATAATCCATAAATTCTCCGATGCTAAACATCTTTGGGCAAAGACCCAAATCACCTCCATCACTCCTGCTGTTAAACCATCATCACGTCAGTATATCACAAGCGTAAGCCTTTAAATTGGCACGTCACAAGCCAACATCTTGTCTCATATCAATGGGGCATTATACCTCATCGCATCTTGTCTAAATCAATCTACCTTTCTTTGGGCCCCTCTCATGCCAACCTGGTCCAAGACCTTTCGGGGCCGCCTTGTTGACATTAAAGAAGCACCGTGCGGAGACATTTCCATTCAAGAAACTTGTTGACATAGTTATCAGACATCAAAGAGCCTTGTGTCATTTTGAAAAGGCCTTATGAGAGTAATGGAGATGTTAAAGGGCGTGTTGGCCCCACACATCACAAAAGGATGAGAGGATATGAACACGCTTTGACTGAAAGACTGAAAGGAGAGAGAGAGAGAGAGCATGATGATAAAAAAAAACCTGAAATACATTCTCCAGAGAGAGAGAGGGAAGCGCTCGGCTCCATTTCCGCCTAAGAAGCGCGGAGTTAAAAGGTGGACCCTGTACAAATGAAACTCAATTTCACGCCACATTATCCCTCCCTGTTCTCTTTCCTGGCTTTCATTTTCATTAAGACCAGAGACAATCATAAATTAATAATTACTGCCGAATGTCTAAGCGCAGGACGCAGTCCTAGCCCTCCCCTCGCCTCTGTGGTCTTCCATGTTCACGCTTGCAAAATGTTAATTTAGGTAATGTGGCCTGGCCCTTGTCAGATAAAACTGTTTTGTAGTTTCACTAATACATAATGGTCTATCTGATTAGGTGACATTAGTCCTATCTTTCAGACGATCAGCCTGCACCTTCCTAATGTCTCTCCACAGACTCAGGGCACCACTCAGTTATCGAGAGACATGCAATATTACTGCTTTCACTAAATGGCCATCTCCTGGTCCTGATGATGAGCAAGGAATTAGCTCAGTCGAGGTTAACAACGCAGTTGACACTATGCTGAAGTATAAATAGAACTTCATTTCTCTCTTGTGAAACTTCTTCTTCAAAAAAAAAATCTGTCAGCGGTGTCAGGATGAACACGTTTCCTCAGCTGGTCAAGCAAGCACAAAACAACAATGTGCAATGTGGTGTTAGGCAAACCAACAGTGAAATAAGAGGCAGGATCATGCGGAATAATCACGTCTGGATGATGTCTTCATGAGCACATCTCCGCGTCAAGCCAAGTAAATAAAGCACACGGCTTTGAATGTACAATCAGCGCTGTGCTTTCCACACTACAGTGAAGTTAAATGCAACAACACAGCTATAATGCACATTTGGTATTTAAAGTCTTCGTGCCTCATGGTCATATTTGTACTGAATTGAATTTATTACAAAATGTGCAGTGATATGAAACATGTAGCTGCAGGGCCTCTTCTCTCAGATGCCGGTGCAAGAAAAAAAAGGCATCAGATAGAGAAATAAACAGAATATCTGAGTAATAGCTGCGAACAGCCCACGTCTCACGAGCTCATTGGAGGCGAATGGAGTGAATCTCTCACTGCGGCAAAAAGGAAGGAACGATTGAGTCATTAAGTGGATAAAGTGGACGCAATGTCAGAGTTTCTTTCACTCCAGAGTGAGCTAAAGTTCGGAGAGGAGCTGCGACAGCCAGCGTGAGGCCAAACTCAACGAGGAAGCACGGCTCCGTGATTGATTGCCCATTGTGTGTCATGTTGTTCTTTCAAGGTTGATTGAAACTTTAACCTCATTTTTAATAAAAAAAAAGAAGAAAAGCTTGAAATATTTCAGGCCTTGAATTTTTACAATGCAGCATTGAATTATGCAGCAATCAGTCAATTATTCATCTCTGTGGCTGTGTTACGGCCATGCTTTAAAAAGCATGCAAAATGGGAATGGGCCGAGCATGCTGTGTCAACACATTTCACTCAGAATTGCTTACTAGAGAAATTTCTCTCAATGTCGATTTGGTATTTTTTCTTATGCCTTTTAAGAGCCGTACCTGTTACAGTTGTTCTGAAATGATCCCTGTGGATAACTATTGTGTCTCCAGAGCAAAACAAATAATGTCACTCAACAACAGTCGACACAGATTATAATTAAAAAACACAACACAAAGAGAAAAAAAAGGCATGAAGTGCCAGAAAAAACGACAATGTCACGTTTAAAAAAAACAGAATAATCTGACAAATGCGTTAACAGAACAGCTTCATAATTTCTTAACTACTCCCTTGAAGCTTATTTAAAGTGAATATGATGATGCATGACCCTACAGCGTGTACGACTGCTCAAAGGAGCGCCGTTTGTTTGATGGTGATATACTGTGAATCAGTGTCATACACTTCAAAGTACATATGAAATAATTTATTTACAGGGAGCGTGGTCACACCCTCATTTACATAGTTTATCTGGGATTAGCCTACGCATTTTCTTTTTGCTTTTAAAAACACTCACACATGCAGGTCATAGGGCACACACACACACACACACACACACACTCAGGTTACACAAGATACTCTCATACTGGGATTACTCATACATTATTTTCTCTCCTATACAAAGTGAAAAACAATATGCTGATTTATTTTGCTACAGTTTTGAGGCCATACGTAACACATAAAAATGAGTTATATGAATGAGGGCTGATTGAATAATATTTATAAGTACACTATTTGCTACAGGGGTTTCTACAGGTATCAGACACTTAAATTTAAAGCCTTTTTTAAGACCTTTTTGGATCGTTTTTGACCAAATTTAACACAAATTTTTGTACTCATAATCTTTTATCTTATTCAAGCATTGCAGGTGAGTATAAATGTAGGTAGTTTATACGCCTTGCTGAACAGAGGTAGGTTTTTATGTAGGAATATGACTATTAGAGTGAGTTAATTCACATTTTGCCAACAGGTAAGTGCAAATCTAGGTGCAAATGTAAAGTAAAGCGGTAGATTTAAAGATCTGTAACACCAGAAATGTGGACGTTCACATAGAAGAGATAGAAGATAGATAGAAGAGGAAATTAAAAGGTGGATAAATTAAATTATATAACACATTTGTGGCAATAAAGGTGATACTTTGCCAATTTTCAGCCAGCTATCATGAAATCAGGGGCTGTTGCTTTAACCACAGATTCTACTAACACATTTTTGTCAAGGAAACTTTAAATATCATTATCAAGTTGAAGTCTGGTTACATAAATGTAGCCTACAGTAACCATGGAACCAAAAGGGGCTTTGAGAGGCAGCTGTCCAACAGAGCCAGATCAGTTTGGAGACCAATAACAAAAAAAACAAAAGTGTACATTTCGATGAAAAACATCAGTCAGCATCACATGCGTACGTTCATGTTTTTTCTTTTTATGGAAGCATTTTCAGTCAAAGTGAAACAAATCTGTGGTGTGTTTTTGTTGCATAACAGGAACCTGCTGGAAAACAGTTTCTAATTGAGTCAGGCCAGTTTTAACTTACACACAATGTTACTTTTAATTCCTTTCCTGTATAAATGCAATGAAATTTAAATGATATAAACATAGATATGATGAATACTGGTGGGACTTGCCATGATCGCCCTGTTAACCTCTACAGAAGTGGCACTAAAGTCTGACTCCAATGCAAAATTTGAAGGCTGTCGCTGACGTAATGACTCTTTCTTTTATAGTTTCCTTGATTTTTGTGTACCCGCCATCACGGACACAAAGGAAACCGTAAGAGAGACCAACTCCTCTCTTTTTTCCTCAAACTCAGATTTAACTGTAAAATTAGGTGGTGCTGATCAAATATAAACCAGTATTCTGTCACTGTATTGGTTTTTTGCTTTGATTTCAGTGCACAGTTTGGCTGTAATATGAGAATTTGTGAAGACAAAGTGGGCGCCATACTGTTTCCTGTGTTGTAAAATGGAGGGTGACAATACTGAGAACAACAATAAAATTAAGTGCTGATAAAAGTGAACCAGGATTATGTTGCTGTGTTGCCTAGACTGCGTTTAAAAAGTTTAAGAAACATATTTTACTTAGCTTGCAAGGTCCTTTGTTACCAGCAGGACACCATATTGTTTCCCATCACCCACCAGTACGGTACAGTGCATTCTGGTAGTTGTAGGTTTTCTACCTCTTGAGCAAAAGCAAATCCCACAGCCCTTTTTCCTGTTTTCTCTGGTTATGTTGCGCCAACCTCAAAAGTATTTGTCTATCTACTGCATAGACAGCCAAGTTTTATGAATTGACCATCTTTCCAGCAGTGAAATACACCTTTAAATTCAAGGTTAAGACACTTTAATGACTTTTAAGGCCTAATATTTACAAAATTAAAGACATTTTCTAAGATTTTTTCTGGACCTGCAGACACCTTGTTGTATCAGATCATGTTGAAGCTGTTGTGTTCGCCTGTGTGTGACAGAGGTGTGTGTTCGGGCAACACAGTTTACTCACATGGTTTATCATCAACATGTTAACTTTATTTGAATTTGAAGTACAATGAAGAGATGATTCGAGAAGCTATATAAGTTATCAGTGACAACAGACCTAGACACTCCATTGAGAACAAAAAGAACAACACATTGTGAACATGGGACACTCTTCTTCCTCCTCCTCCTCTGCCTCCATCTCCTGATTGTAACACATAAGGTCTAAACTGTTTTGCAGTTAAAGGACTGACATCAGCTTATGTCTAGAGAATATACACAGGTGTTTCAGCACCGAAATTCAAAAGTCTTTAGGGAAAGAAACAGGAAAATTATAACTTATGTTTTTTTTGTTTTTTTTTTTTACTCATCAGGATATCATGAAACACTCTAAAAAAGGAAAGAAAAGTGTGTTCGTGTACGTTCAACAGGGGTTTGAGCGACGTGTTTAAATGGCATTCAGTCTGGAAAAAGTCGCGCCGTGAGCGTTTTCTCAAGCTGACACATGATCTCGGATAATCTTCTTTTTTTTTAAAAAAGCATTGAGAGGTGCTGATTTTTCGAGTGTGTCTCATGACAAAAAAATGTACAGTAAATTCCAAGAAATATTACCTCTGTTACAAAGATTACAGTACTATTGACAGCAAAAGTCTTCATTTTTGAAAGTGAAATGTTTGATAATTATGTTTTCAAAATCATCCGGGCTTGAGTGAGTCAACCCTAGTATTTGTTCAGCACAATATAGGATTTATTAAATATCATAATTCCAGGACAAACATTTACATGCCTGCATGCTTTCTCACCAAAATGGCAGCTATAGGAAAGAATGATGGCTCAGAAATAGAACAAAACAAAACTGTAGGTTTATATAAATGGTGGTATTGTTTGCCTAATAGCTCTACTGCATACACAATACCTCTTAACGTTATATACACATACCTTATCAATCCACTCGGGCTCGATAGAGTTGAGTTTGCCTATCAGTATCATCAGATCTCGTATGTACAACAATGGTAAAAAGGAAACTTGATTGTATTGTCATCTAATTTAGAAAACATGAAAATCAAACATCAGTCGTCTCTTTTGATGAACACATGGATCGATTCACATTTGTTTGTTTTTTCCCATTTTTTGTATTCATCTCCACGTGTCGTTTTTAGCTTCTCAAAATTTTTGAAATACAAAACAAAACTTCAGTCGAATTTCTTTTTCGAAGCTTTCTCGCTGGCTGAGATACAGTATAAAAATCTTCAGTGCTGTGAATTTACGAGTTATTACCAACAGTGTACCACGGGTACATTTTTACTGTGCTCAATATATATGTTTATCCTTCACATCAGCCGACCCCCGCTACGTCAAAAAAACCTGCCCTACCGCACTAGTTAACGTCGGCCTCAGTGAGAAAAAGGTCTTCTTATTCTACATTCAGACACAACCTCCTCCAGCATTTGGGTGAACACAGCATTTCCATTGAACTCCTACAAGCAGCTTGACTTCTTTCCTAAATCAGCCTGGATAAGGGCTCTTGAGAATCTTCATGGGTTTTCTTTTCTCTCTCGCTCGCTCTCATTTTTTTTTTTCTCTTTTTTTCTGAAATTTTTATTTCCTCCAGCTCCTCACGGCCTTATCAGTACATCACTGTGGTTTTCAGGAACAGTCTTCCATCTGCAACAGAGGACACACAGGAGCCAAGGATTAGCCAACAGCTAACATCCTGCTGACGCAAATGCACTATTCAGGATGTGATTGTTGATGAAACATTACTTCAAAATGTTGCCCTCTGGTCGTTCGGTTTCAGCAGTGTTAGTATGGATTCAGAAACCGATTCAGGGATGAGATTAAGTTAGCAGGCGTGACCAATAAGATTAAATATCATGTATAGTCATTTGCTTGCTATAAATTTAAGGAATTAGAATGTGTGGTGGTGTCAGGGAAAACAAAATAAGGATTAACAGAAACAGCTTTACCTTTGTGTTAAAGATCATATAGTGAGGAATATAATGACACTCTTACATGCATATTTTATTATCAACAAAGCAGCCACTGTAAAAGCAGCTATGATAACCACACTCCAGGCATCAGGATTGTGCCACATGTGTTTAAGACATCTCTACTGATACGCTTGTTTGAACATAATACTGCACTCATGATGTAAAGCGCTCTCTAAGTGACATTTCCTGCATGGAAATAGTGTTTATTGAAAACGGCAGACATTCCTCCGCCGCGTTATCTCAAGACACCTCCAACCTAACGAGCTTTGTCCATTTCTCCCAGCGAAACACACACTCCTGTCTGAGTGTTCGCCTGAGCGAGCAGTGCTGCTCCGACGCTGAGCTGGTAAAAGCATCTGTTAGGCGCAGCTCAGGAGCATGTTTGACGTTTATTACCTTCACATTTCCTCCGCCGGAGAAACGCTACAGTAATGCCTTTTAAGAAGCACACCTCTCTATGGCAGCGCGCCTAAATAATTCAATGTTAAAGAGAGACGCGCACAAAGACATTTAGCGGCGCGAGTTGTTGGACATGACACAAGCCGTGCAGGACATCAGAGACAACGCTTGACTCCTAGTCTACTGAGATGGGGAGAACACAGTTGGTTGCAGTGTCTGAAAGCAGCAGGTTAATTTCTATAATTCAGAAGATACTTTTTTTAATCTTATTTTACCTTTAACGGTTTAAATCTGTACTCAATATTTTATCAATTAGTCCTTTTCTCCCTATTAGCCTGTGTTTTATGTATTGTCGTGCATGGAGGAGGGGAGACAACAAAGGCTTGTTGTGTGTGTGTGTACAGTATGTGTGTGTTGGGGAGGAGGGTGGGTGGGGGGGGTGTACAAACACACAGGCTAATTACCCAGCACTGCCGTAGGTCTCAGAGGCATTGCACTATGGCTGCCTCTATTCAAGCAACAACCACCGAGTCCTGTGTAAAAGTCATTACAGCATGAATGCAGCGCTACGAAGAACAGACAGCCGAGGAGGGGGCCGGAGAGTGCCAGGAGTGTGGGCCGGGATACACAACTTGGTACACACACACACACACACACACATGTGCACGCATTTTTTTTGCAACGAGAGCAGATGAGAGATCACACACTCACCTCGCAGTCTGTCTACCTGTCTGCCCAGTTTGGAGCAGTTTGTAGGGGGTGTTAATGAAAACGATTTGATTATTTGACGGATGATTTAAGGTGCCGTCGAGAGGAGGGCTGGATGCTCCCGCGTTTTACTTCTAATAGATCAAATTATCATAAAAGACAGGGAATGGGTGAGGACGTCTGATAAGCAAATCTCACCGATTCAAATCCATTTTCAAATCATTAGTGCAAATGTTGAAACATCTGCTTTACACACACGCGCGAGCAGGAGAACCCGGTGACGTCTTGACACGTTGTTTTATGAACGACCGCCTCATTAAAATATGTTAAAACTTTAGTATTTTTATATTCAAATCAAGATGAAAAGTTCATTAAAGAGAATAAATATTTCATTAGATGCTAAATAAAACAAAGGGAATTTTTGGCTTCTCTCAGCATAAAATTCCTTTGAAAGATTAATTAATACATGTAAATTATGCAAATTATGCCCATGCAAATATTTTATGAAGACAATTAAGGGATCCATTAATTACAGTCTTTTTTGCTTCAGTGACATTCATTCATTTAATTTTAATTTCACTTTAACTGTTTTGATGTTTAATCTTGCAACAAAGAACTTTATCTCGGCGCACAGGGTCGTGTAAACTTGCCGAACACATTGAGTGGGAAGCGGCAGGGAACCGGAGGAGATACTGGGGGAAGATATTCGCATGTGCACCGTTGCCAGGCAGTACTGGGCGAGGTACAGTCCCAGTAGCTCGGGAGCCTGTGAAAAGAGCCACGTTCCCTCTTGGACCCGATTCAAAACACTGTAAAAGCAATTAATAAACACAGACTGTGTTAATATCGCAGAATTAGAGAAGTGTGACAAAAGACAAATAGAAATAATTAGTTCTCTAAAATTATGCCCTCATTATTTTTTTTTCTCCTCCCCTCTCTCTCCCTCTCTCTTTCTCTCTCCTTCCCTCTCACCATTCGCCTCCCTGAGTTTGGAGTTGAGAATATACCCACACACATTTCTCTCGGCTTTCATGCGAGTGATAGGCTTGTTTTTTCCCCCTTCTGCTTGTGTAATTTATCAACATCATTTTTTGCCATTTGAGGTTAATTATACAGCGAGGCTCGCAGAGTGGAGCAGAGGAGACATGGGTGGCAGACAAATGCTTCTCTAATTGAACAAAAAACACGAAATGCAGCCTGTTATTCAGTTTCCTCCTTCATCCCACTCTTCAAGGCGATGATCAGAGTGATTGAGAGACGGCAGGAGTGATACGGCGACATGTTCCTGATGGGGATTTTAAAAAAACCAACTATACATTTAAACAGGACAATGGCTGCTGTCAGTGTAAACGTGAAGCTTGAACACATTTAATTTGGTACAATTACACTACAAAAGGGCCAGCTCTTCATGTAAGAGTAAAGAAATTAAAGTGGCTAAATATACTAATTTGGTATGAAATAGGGGGCTATAATTACACCCTATCTGGAAGTTATCTTTGTATTTAAGTGATGACATATGGATTTCCTTTTTTGGGACATCAAACTGCTTCAGATCCCTGCAGTGACTGAATGACATTTAATTACGAAGGAGTCATCATTTCTTTTTTTTTTGCCCTTTCACAAAAATATCAAGTGGACTAAATCAAACATTAAAGAGTTAAAGGGGGCGCCAACTTATTCTCCCGTACAGAGATGAATATTTTCCACTTTTCGCAGCAAATTACATGGAGCATTTTTTCCCGGATAAATTGGGACCTCTCCCACTGATAAGGGCGGGTTGTGAGTAGACGCAGCTGAGGCGCATTAAAGGAAGACGTTTCGAGTAATAATGAGGATATTCAACCTCTGCAAGGTGTCTTGTATCTGGGTAAACACAGATAGCAGACAGTCTACAGAGGTTATCGCTGGAGCGCCCTTCCCCAAACACATACTGCACCCCCAAGGCTAACAAACAAACAAACCATTAAAAATGTACAAGGCTTATTCATAAAATGGATTGATTTGCCTCGTTTATTACTATCAAAGGGGGGATTCCACTGCTTTTTGTGGTTTTATGACTCATTAATGCTTCCTGAGCTGTAAACAAACCACTTCTTTCTCTGCGACATTCCGGCTTTCGCTATTTTATCTACTGTTTTGTGCGTCGTTCCAGCGAAAGATCTGTTTCGGGGAAAAAAGCAGCAAAGCCACTAAAAGTCAAGTAAAAGAACAATATTATTTCAACGGAAAACCAATGATCTTGACCTAGTGCTGTGGCCCAGATGGTGAGCTGTATGCCTGAACAGCAGGCACAGAAACACTAATGTTCATAAACTGAAGCAGTGTGTGTGTGTGCATGTGTGTGAGGCAGAGAGGAAGCGAGGGGGGGAGGTAGATGGTGGGGGCAGAGAGAAAGAGAGCAAGAGTGAGAGCCAGAGAAAGAGAGAGAGATTTATTGTCTCATCTGAGCCCCTGTACCTTGTATTGTCCTTTCAGCATCTGTTCTTCCACTGCTGCGGTCACTCTCCATCTCAGGGGTCAGAGAGTCTGAGAGAAGAGAGGGATCACCGCCGTTAAACATCCCTGACATCCACCTATCACAATGCCAGCTCCACAGCATCGTTCATTCAAAAACAAGAGGCTAAGCCTTCAAGCTATATCTCCGCCCGCATGGAGATGAATGTGTGTGTAGTATGAATTGTGCTCTCTGTGTGATCATTATTACAAGTGGAGGAAAAAGATACTCCAATCCTTGATTTAACACTTTAGAATAATTATCCATTAAAACTGTGACCCTGCATTCAAACGTTTGCAGATATAAAAGCACAGATGTGTTGGTAGTAAAACGTGCACAAGTGTCAAAGGTAAAATTCTTCTCATGCTTAATATTAATTGTCATATTTTGGTTTTGTATCTGCTCCAATAACCTGGCACTGTGTACTGCTGGTGGCCAACGGACTGGTGATGAAACAATCGCTACAAACGACTCACTGACGTATTAAAATGAGATTTTCTGACACACTGGCTGGTTTAAACTCTGACAGTTAATCATGTTTTATGAGCTCACCGTGTTGTGCATGCAGAACCTAAACTCTGCAAACACACTCTTAACTTTTGTCAGATAAAAGGATGAACGATAACTGTAGTTAAGTTAGTGCTTGAGCATGTGTGGTTAGTTACTCTACACCTCTACCAATCATTTAAATGTCCTGTAAATATGCATGACATGACACAGCTTAATTTGATAATCGATTTTTCAAGCAAACATTCCAATCACTCCTGTATTATATCACTGTAAACTGAGCATTTTTGGTGGTTGGACAGTCAACGCATGTGTCACTTTTGGCTTTAAGGAACTGTAATGAACATTATTTTACATTATTAGATACGTATGTCACAAACTCAACAAATAATCAACAACATCATCAACTGATTAATACACAATAAAAATAATCTTTAGTTGCAGCCCTAGAGCTCCAGGTTTAAAACTTCATAGGACGCATAGACGTACATTTGGGGGGGACGCAGGGGACACGTCTCTCTCATTATTTAGAACGTGCATTTGTCCACCAAAACAAAAACATACAAGAAGCAGCAGACTTATTTTGACGAAACTAAAGATATTTACACCTACACTATACTTAAGTCATGATGCAATATTATTGCGATTTTAAATGGTTTTATTTATGAAAAATTTCGCTATTTATTACCATTTTTTAACTGCGAATTATGTCTCGAAAGGAAAAAATCAACATCTGTTTTTATTTAAATTTTCAGTCTTTTATCTCACTTAAATCTTTTTATTCTAATGGACAGAATAACCAAGTGATATTATTATTCTAGTAGGCTACCAAACATTTAATTTGTATTTGCTATACAGTCCCTCCAGAAAATCGCAATCTTGTAATCGCAATAATTGACGCATATTCAATGGAAGTCTGCAATATTGGCGGGGGTTTGCAATTTTTCAAAAGTCTCGCGATTTTTCTGTGTTTTTCCGCATTTCCTGGCTGATCGGAAGTCGCCGCGCATGCAATGTCATTTGAGACGTCATCAGACGGGTCATCAAATGTGCTAATGCCATAGCAGTATGGAATTTGCACTGTTTAAATGCATACAATATGTGTTGAATGTATTAAAATGTTTTGTTTACAGAAGATGTAGCTTGCATGTTGTTTTACAGTCACATTGTCTGGTTTGAGAGCTACAATATTCACTCAGGATTTTTTTGCAACATTATTGGAGTCCATGTTTTGAAACTAATTCAATAAAACTAAAGAAGAGAACTATAAAAAACATCTGTAGCTATTTTTGTAATATTCAGTATGATTATTATAGCAAGTGATTACAAGACTTATTTTTTTGGAGGTAGTAGTTAAAAAAAAAACAAAAAAAAAAAACACATTTTTTTTTCTCATTTTGTCATTTGCCGCGCTTTTTGTCACTTGCTGCAATTTCCCGTAAAAATCAAATAAAAAAGCCGCAATTTTTAACAAAATTGTCCGCAAATTCAAGGTTTACAGATACAATGAAGATACAATGTTCATATTTTGAGCAAAACAGCATTAATCCATTTAATTGTTGCTATAATAGGATAATCGTTTATTTTATTGGTATTGTCATAAAATAATTTAAGGATCAAGTTGTCTTAGAAGTCTCAGTATTTGATTCATTTAACTTTTATCTCCAGAAAATCACACTTTGAATCAACACATTTACCCCACTGTAAACCACATCACATGTCTGAAAGTGTTGGAAGTGAAATGCGTCTCACTGTGGAGCGTCTGACCGTTGAGTGAACGCATGCTGTCAGAGGGCGAGGGCTGCTTCAGAGTCTGCTCAGCCTGCTCTCTCCTCTTGGATTCGTACTCCAGAGCTTCCTGGAGTTTCCTCTTGGCCTTCTTCTCCTTCTTCAGACGCTTCTGAATGATTGCTGAGATAGGGAAAAGACCACAGCGACAATAAATGAGCTATGGGGCAAATTAGCCGAGCCTTATTTTAGACGGAAATCTGATTATTGTAGCTGCTGCATTCTAGCAGGAGAAGATAATAACCTCATTTTTAAAATCTAGCACACTATAATAGAAAAAGGGGAAATCAATTAAACCTAAATATTTTATAATATATAAAGATCTTCCTTAATAAAAGACAATACTGACTGCGGCTTAACAAACTGCTGGAGGGAATTAAAGCAAATTGAAAAATTTATTGGGATATTTTTCATGAATTTCTCTCATTAAACATAAACGACACAGTTAGCATATGAAGCTGATGCATTTAACATGAGACTGGGAGTGAATTTCTCTAAGTTAATGTGTATTGCCAATTATGTCAACTGACTAAGAGCGGGGAGAACCGGCGCTAAGCAGATCACTGTGTGTATAACCCAAGAAACGCAGCCGCGCATGTCAGTGTTGGAATAAGAAACATTAAACATACATGCGGAGCTGTGTATGTGCGTTCAGGAGCTATCACGTCCACAGGAGCACGGGCCTGTGAAGTTTGAACTGCTGTTAAAATACACAGGTTTACGCATGCCCACACACACACACTCGCACACACGCGGCTGACAGCGAGGATTCAGTGCCAGGTAGTCGTCAGGCAGTACCTCTGTTCTTCTGCTCCATTGCGAGCTGCTTCTCCAGGGTCTCCCTTAGCTCCCTCTCTCTGAACAGCTCCATCTTCAACTCCGTCTTCTCCAGCTGCACCTGCTTCTCCTGAGCCCGCGCGTTGTCAATAGCCACTTTGAGCAGGCCCTGCGCACACACACACACACACACACACACACACACACACACACACCCGTATATATATATATATATTTATATACACAGAGAGATATAGAGGAAAAGAGGCAGAGTGGGGAGCAGGCAAAGAGAGAGTGATGTGGGCTATTTAAGAGCTTCAAGATGAAGTGACAGCAAACCACACTGAAAGTGTGTCACAGCACTTCTTTGTACTGCCCACAGTAGTGAAGCAGAACACGGGGCCAGAAGCTGACTGCTGCTACATGATTCCTTTCAGGCGTCTCACCACCTTTGCTGCTCCTTTTATCTGTGGAGATGTCATTATCTTTTAGCTGCTCCACAGCTCCCACAAGATCGAGGAACATGGACGTGGATCCAGCAGAGTTTTTTTTAATAACCAGTTTTTAAAAAAAATAATGAATGATGATAGCTGATGTGAGAGAGCTTGGTGCGTCTGACCCCTTTTGGTCAAAGCTGTGAAATACAAGTGACACTACACTTGAGAGCTATCTGAGCCGAAACCTGAGAGAAGAGCACTTGATTGAGAGAGCTGAAGGAGAAAATAAAGAAAGTTAAAGTTAACGCAGGTCAGAATTGTCATGCTAAAGGTTAAAGGGACACACATTTCATATTTTTCCACCTGTCTGTAGTGCTTTTTTTTTAAATCAATACAGATAGTTTTGGTGTGAGTTGCCAAGTGTTGGCGTTATCAACCATAGAGATGTCAGCCTCCTCTTGAATATAATTGAACTAGATGGCACTCAGCTTGTAGGGTTCAAAGCGCCAAAAAAAAAAAAAAACACAAAACAAACAAACAAACAAAATGTCTCTTTCTAGAAATCATGACGTGGTTATTCACGATAATCCATAAACGTTGTTGTGAGCAGTTTCATGTAGGAACTATTTTCTCTCTACCAAACTACACCTGCCATACGTATCACTGCGCAGAAGGAAGTGTGCATCTACTCATGGATGAGAAGCTTGCAAAAGAGCAAGATGAAAACATTAATGGCGTTCTCCCTGGCTGAGCTATAATGGCTCTGGCACACAAACGGAAGTGAGGTAAGTAAACAAACAACTAAAGTCAAGAGAGCGTGAGAGTGAAATGACCTTGTTATATTAGGTAAGATTATGTTTTTAGTCATTAAGATTTTTTAGCAGAAACGATTTGTGATTGTTTGTGTTATTGTTCGTTAGCACACCATAAATAACATTTGTTCTTTTAACGTCAGGTTGTGTGGTTAATGTGCTACATGCAAATTAACGTCTTTTGATTCCGTCCTGCTGGTCTTCCAGTTTCCCCACTGACTGACAAACACAGACTACCGCCACCTGCTGGTATAGAGAGCTTTTTCCTCTATGGCAGATTTAAGTTGGCTGTTGGCTGTCGTCGTTCAGGTGTGTTGAGGTGCAACACACAGTGCATTTTGACCGAGACACAGTCAACATGATGTCTGCCTTTTGTTGTGGCTCGTTCTTTGATATCAGTTAGGTATGTCTGGGCTTTACGCCTCGTTTCCACTTGAGTGTGTGACTGGCGTCCATAGGTCTGTAAATACACGGCTTGTGCCTCTAGTATCTGACGCAAGGAAGTGTATTTCTTTACAGATGGATACAAACCTGAGGGAAACTACCTAGCTGCAGGGGAGAGGCTAATTTTTTAGCCTCCAGTAGTTTGGAATATATCTGCTTGGAACATTACCTAGACAAAAACAGGACCTGCCAGGTATGTGGCATGTTTCGTGAAATATTTAATTAAAAAGACGTATGAATGGCTGAACGAGTCATAATTACAGTCTGACCATATATAATATATAACTATATTTTAACAGAATAACATTACTCAGATTCACAGTGTGTTTAAAATAGATAAACAAGTTCTTTTTAATCAGACAAACTCACCTGACAATCAACACAGACAACGGAATTGAAGGAAACAGCCTGTTAGCTAGTTAGCAACCTGTTAGCTAAGCTAGCACACTGTCATACGGTCTCTCTGGAATCTACCACAAAAGCTCAATTTTTTAATGTACTGGCAGCAAATTCCGGACCAAATTATTTGGGCGATCAGGGAAATTCCCACAGGAATCAATGGACTTCAAGTTGCCTGGTACACATACACAAGTGGAAACAAGGTGTTATCGTTAGCTAGCTCAGTGGTGCTAGGTGAGTTAGCAGTAGATGCACGCTTCCTTCTGAGCTGTGATACGGCTAGCGGGTGTTGTTCGGAAAAAAAATAGCTCCTACATGAAACTGCTCACAAAAAGGTCTGTGGATTATCTTGAGTAACCGGGTCATGATTTCTGGAAAGAGACATCGCTGTTGAGTTTTTCAAATGTTTTTTCTGGCGCTTTAAGCATTACACCCGATATCTCCAACACTCACCAGAATAATCTAGACTGATAAACAGCACTACAGGTAAGAGGAAAATATGTACTTGCCCTTTAAAATAGAGCTCAGCTCCTGGTCAGCGCTTCAGTCTGCTAAGTACGGCGTCAAATGTTTATAGGCAGGGTCAGCATCTTCACTCTACAGACTGACTCTTTATTATTTTATGCTTCTTTTGATACTTCTCTTCCCATCTAACTACACGGCTGACAATCATAACTGGATTAGAATTGATAAACAGAATTAGTCTCTGTAGCAGACTTCCAAGCTCCTCACACAGCACAGCAGGAATGAATAATATGAATGACAAGTATCTCATCATGTATCAATTACATCACTGCCATTCCAAATATACTCCTGACAGTCCTGAATTGAAAGATACTGCGTTCTCGCGTGGAGGCTGTACACAACCGTGGCCATTTTCATCACAATTATTCCCCATCCACATGCAATTATATCAAATGCACTGGGCTATATCTTACTAATTGTTGATTCTTCTGACCCCAATTTATTCTAAGTTGCTTTATCTTAATTTTCTGCTTGGTTTCATTTTGTTGATTTGTATATAAATATTCAAGGCGAAGATCATTATCAAAGATGACTTAGTATAGTGTTGGGAGCTCGTGACGGGTTTACTTGTGGCTTTCTAATTACCACACGGAGCCAAAGGAGAAGCAGGACTCTGATGCCAACAGTACAAGTGCAATGAGAAGGGCAGCAGTGTACACACATCATTACACTCAGACAGAAGGCAAATACATTCATCTTTCTGACTGAGGGTGTTTGAGCTGTAGCCTAAATGGCACTCTGAGTAGACGCTATTGTTAAGGTATGCAGATTTACAGTTGAGTGTATGCGTAGTCCTGACGTTCAGGTTAAGTATATTCGAAGGAGGATGTGGATGACGTCCACTTTTTGACTAAAAATGAGCTCTTGTAGACAGTCGCCATTATGACAATGACTTTTACCACATAATTTCACACAGAAAACCTTAAATTGTTAAAAGTTATAGTGGTGTTAAATTTAATTGCCAAACTGAGTCATTAAGCTAAAAGAGATCTGGCAAAAAAACATTAAATATTGGCTGTTAAAACACCTTAATTTTCTACAGCAGTGGTTCCCAACTGTTGGGTCTCGGGTCCATTCTGAATGAACCGCAAGTGACTTGCAAACATGTCAAATTTGTAAAAAACTCTATATTCTTAAGTACAGTGATTTTCCGCCACAGAGCGCTTATTTTAAATGGCCGTTTCCTGCTATTGAGTGAGTGACTAACGGACAGCTAATTGACAGAGACGGCAAACTAACTCGACGACATGGCCAAACACAAGTGTGGCGTTGAATCTATTAATCTGTGTGGACCTTGAACTAATGACTGAGGAGAAATCTGGACCCTGTGGCTGGACCAGTTGGGAACCACTGCTCTATACCTGACCAAATCAAATAAACGCTGCCTTGCTGGCTTTTTCTGGAACTTCCAAATCTCATGGTCTTTTCCAGTTGATTGAGTTTGACCTCAAGTTAAATTATCCAAGGTAAAGAATGGGTAATGTTTTGGGAAAGATTGCGGCAATAGTTGCATTAATGGAAAGTTTGCCATTGTGGTAAAAAAAAAAAAGCAATGTTGCCTCTTGGAAAGAGATGGGAGAAGTTAAATAAGCGCAAATATGCTACCTGACCTCAATATTCTCACTTAACGTTACAAGAAAGTCATATTACTTCCTGCCAATTGTAAACGTGTTTTAAGCAGTTGAAAACAAAAATCCAAAGCTGTCATTTGTCTTTCACTTGAGTGTATCAGTGATATATTCTTAAAGCAAGTACATATAGAATTTAATAATGTTCCAAATGTGCGCCCTCAAGTGGTAGTTTAAATCAAGACACTGTGGCAGACACACAGTGCTGGGATTGTGTTCTTGTTCTGTACATAGACTGAATAAAAATAATAAATGTAGCCGTTGCGGTGACGTCATCCATTGGTTTGTGGATTCCCATTTTGAAGCCTTGAGTTTGGCATTTTGGAGTTTTAGAGACAGAAGTGACCATATTTGGTATAATATTTAATATGAGGTGAAATATTTATATTGTGATACTTGCGATATTTCGACTTGTTGCCAATCCATGGCAACAACAAACATGGCTGAAAGCGAAATTATTAGCAACTCTGTAGTGGTTCCAAAAAGATTAGCAGCTTGGGTAGTGTAAGACAAACTGTGGCGTCATTGGGCCTGTGCGTCCTGAATGTTTTATGTACAGTCCTGTACTTCTCAGAGTATTATTTTTACTAATATATCTATATCTATATATCTATATATATATCGTCAAGAATATTGTTACTACAAAAATACTCTTAAACATTGTAGTATTGTTTTAGGGCCATATTGCCCATCCCTAGGTAGAGCAGAGGAGGAGTAAGCGGTGGATCTGACTCAAAAATTGTGGTGACTTCACAGACAGCCTGTCACTCAAAGCAGCCCCACCCTTTATTATGCATAAATTTGAACCTAAATAAAATGTAAACGGTGAGTTTTATAAAAATACAACCCTCACACAGTTGTGATGAAGGGGAAAATTAGCTATAGAGACCAAAAACGTTTTTTGAACTATGCTGTAAACATGTTTCTGCTGTGCTTGTGTATTTCAACATGGGTGTCTTTTGTAGCCAGCCTCAAGTGGCCATTAGAGGAACTGCAGTTTTTGGCACTTCTGTGTTGGCTTCATTTTCAACCCCAGAGGTTTGCCGCTTGGTCCAACAGCAAACACTTGGCATCTGAATAATTTAAAATATTCTAAAACACATAAACATTTCACACAGCTTCAAACAACCAGAGTTTGTAAATTTTTCCAGGCTTCCTTGAGACTGACAAGACGTAGACCTGGATAAATGAGGTTAAAGGTGCAGTGAAGAGATCCTTTACTGCTCCTGAAAGTGTGTTTTAAACAAGTTGTATCTAACTCTTGTGTTGTTATGAGGGCACAACTCTGTCAGTGGACAATACCTGTATGTTGGTGAGGAGAGTCTCTATTGACGACAACCCATCTGGGAAGAGGAATGGTGAGGGGAAGCCAGGAGGCAGGGCCTGTCCAGCCAATGACAACCTCTCATAGCTGTCTCTTGCTGTTGGGGTGCACATGGAGTTGTCCTCTGCAAAGAAAAATAATAACATTGAACAGTGATTAATCATTCATAGAATACTATTTATGAAACCTGAAAACTAAGTATGTGAGTAGTTTTTGCCGATGCTGACACATATTGACCCTGATTTAATTTGACCAGTAGCAACGACTGGGTGTGTATTGATCCTAAGCAGCTAATCCCAGCTCTCCCCTCCCCTCAGAAATATAGTGGACTCACTGGTCCCTTGGAGATTCCTTTGTATTGCTTCTTCTCAAGGCCTGAGTGCGGGGTTAAACAATATCTACCAGGACATAAATCCAGCTTCCCCCATTTAAGAGATGTCATGTGGACTCCAAAATCAGAAGCAGGCCCATGGTTCGACCCCAGAGGCTCGGGCTTCCTTTGTGTATGCACGCACGGGTGCCTGTCAAACCTAAGATGACATCATCCTCCATTCATCACCGGCAGAGGGGTAGGGCCCTGCCATCTGCTGTCCAGCCTCTCCACCAGGCCTCAGAGGAGGGAAGAGGAGCAGAGGAGGGAGGGAGAGAAAGCAGGAGGCAAAGCGGCGGACACAGATACAGCCTGGTCAAACTAAAACAGTATGTCTGACACTGCCGTTTGTTGCCCCATCAGATCTGACACATGTTTTTGTCCGGCGAGCTTTTATCAAGCCAACAATTTGTACGTGCTACTGTCTTGCAGGGACCCAGTTTATTAAACACATCCAGCCTAAAAAAGGTCTCCGCAGGAAGTCTACACCATCAGCTGTTTAATTGTTAATTTAATGAAAAAGTTTTATTTGTAATGTGGAACCCTGGCTGTGTTGTGCACAGCACCTCTCTGCTCTCATCCAGTATTCATATCTGTTTATGTGGCAGGCTGAATCTTGTACAAACAGCGAGTGGAGCTGAACAGCCCTGCCTCTCCCTCCCATCAATATTCACCAACGCTAGCCAAGTGCTGGGAACAGCTGGTCTTACATTAATTAGTTTAAAGTATTTATTTCACCCATCCTCAGAGCAGATTGAGCAAAAACATTGGAGATTATTTCAAGCATCTGCAAATGCCCTGGAAACATCTCTGCGCCAAAAGTCGAGTGTTAGGATTCACAGTTTAGGTTTGTAATTTGAGGAACGTTTTTTTTTTTTTTTTTTTTTGAGAGGGGAAGACGGTGAAATATGCACCGCTGGTCCGTGGAGAGAGTAAACAACCTTTCTCCTTTTTCAGATGGAGTTCACTCCTGTTGATTAATTAGAATGGATGGTTGCCTAATGGATTAAAATTTGTTTATAATTTGACTTCATAAAAATAATGAATTGCCTACTTTTAAGAAGCCACTCCTGTGGTAATTTGTTTTGTTTGGTGCAGTCCTGTCTGCATTTTGAGGTGGGCGTCTGGGTGGAAATATAAAATGCACTCTCCTTATACAGTGGCACAACATGAAAGTCCCATTTTATCTCAATAAAATAGCTAATCAAAGATCAAAAGCATTACAGTTGGCTCCAGCTCAGGTTGATATAGATGTATTGCATGCATTATATGCATGCATCACCCACCTCCAATAAAATCACCATAACAACTAGAGACGTTAGTAGACCTCGGGGAAAGGTCTGCTGTTGTAGCTTTGTAATTGATTTGTACTGTAGGCACTTTGTCCCTTATTTAGTGTTGGCATTAATCATAAATCATTGCTTTAACAAACTCCGGCTTCCCACTCAGCAGGCCTCCCCTCCAACACAATGTTGGATCACACAGAATATTTGATGGCTTTGTTGCAGGGGAAACAACCTGTCATGCTCTGGGAAAAGCAAACAGCGTGTTTTGTTCGACAGACTCCAACTACAGTACAGCACCCCTTGTCAGATAACATTTCCACTAGGAGCTATGCATAAATACGGGCATTAAAAAAAAAAGGAAATGGGAAGCTAATAAGTGGCTAATTTAATCAATATAATCAAAACTAGCTTAATGAAACTCAAATGTAAATTCCAGTGGAACACGATCTAGATCTGTGGCTTCTGAGCTTCTAATGTTATTGCCCCCAAACCCCCCCTCTCCCTCTTTTTCTCTGTGCCTGGCTGCAAATGCTGGCATGTGTTTGCATGTTTATTTCTCACCATTGCTCCAGAATCATTGACTTCAACTTAATTACAGCGACAGGCGTTGGAGTGATGGGGGCCGGTGGAATGGAGTACTCTGTTTCCAGGTGATATTTCTCCACTAGCAAGGCTGCCAACAGCAGCTGTGACAGCCTCTTGTGCTTACCGTACGGTAAAGGTACAGTTAAGGCCCCCCGACTATGAAATACTGTGTGGAAAAACACTCGCAGGTCACCCCTGTCACAAATAACATTTCATGCACAACTGTTTCGGCGGATAATAGGAGCCACAAATAAAAATGGGACGCTGTAAATACAATGCATTCTGAATGAAATGCCATAATTTAAAACAACGCCCCCCCCCCCCCCCCCCCCTCCGTCCTCCTCCTCCTCCACCCTGCTCTCAATAGCTGCAGAGGGAGTCCTTGACAGTGTGCTAGCAATGATGAATCACCTATCCAGTTAATTTTCTCACTCCTCATGTGTTGTGCTGCTAAAACAGGGGCCCAGGAATTGACTTGACAAACTATGAATGTAAAAAATATCACTTGGAGGGATCTGGGCTTATCTCCAATTTACATGTTATTAGATTTGTGTTGCAAGCGGCACTTGGACCTAGCAAAGCTGAGGCAAAAAAGATGGGGCACATGATAACCAGAGATAAAACATGTCTAAAACCCACTTGAAAGCCTTTGAAATATTTGATGGAAAGTCACAGGGAGTGGAGAGAAGCAGAGGAAACTGGCCTGATTTAAAATGTGACAGACACACATTGCAATCTGTGGTAAATCTAGAAGAAACCTTGGGAAATTTAGCTGCAATCTCTGGATAAATAGCTGTAATTGACCTTGGGAGTTGAAAATGTGCCATATGTTTCTGGTTCCTGTGTTTGAAACTGGGTCCCTCAGGACATTTCAGCTGAGTCCTCACACGAAGGCAGTGCGAGCTGGAGAGGGGAGGAAGATACAGAAAGACACACAAAGAGAGGGAGAGAAAGAGGACGAGAGGGATGCCAGGAAGGAGAGATAGATGGCTGAAGACAGAAGATGGATGGATGGATAGATAGGTGAGGCAGAGTCTGAGGAAGAGGAGGCTGGAATAGAATGGGTGTGCAGAGAATGAGAGACTGACAGAGAGGAAGAGAGATAGGGGAGAGAAGGGGGGAAAGAGAGAGGGAGAGCAGAGGTACATTTGGCCGGCCAGTCAGTGTGATATATTGACAGGTGAAGCCTTTGTCCTTGCAAACCTGTGTTCCTCCCAGCAGGAGAACTGAATGCTAAACCTGGAGGTTGTCAGCGCAGCCAACACAAAGCAAGCCACTGCTTTTCACTGCACAATTACATTTGATTTGACCTGCCAGGGCTGCGGAGAAACCAGCCTCCTTCAAATGGAGTAGTTATGACCTCTCGGACAGCCATTAGCAGCTAACACAGCATTATTCCACCTGCACTTAAAGCGCTGGATTTGGAAAATCTTGTCAAGGGAAATATCTGTCTTCTGGTACAAATGCAGTGATGCAGAGCTGAGCAAAAAAAAAAAAAAAAAGTAGTTGCATGCAATTTGAGCACTTTAAAAAAACATGAGCCCAGCTTATCTTGCAAATGATGTCGGCACTCTGGAGGGTCTTTCAGGCAAAATAAATTCAGCTTTAACTGTGTGATAGTTTTAAACAAGAGCTCTCAGAGTATGTCACAGGCTTATTTTGATAAATGTAGATATTATTTTGCGTCTCTTGTTTGTAAATTGCAACATCTGCACACTTGTGAAAGCAGGTTTCCAAGTGTTAACAAAGGTTGACAATGTTCTCAGTGGGGAAGGGCATTTGAAGTAATTTTCGTATTTGCATTAAATTATTATCAATTACTTACAACCCTCCCCACAAAAAAATAGAACAAGCGAAAATGCAGGTAGGGGTTAGCTCTCTGCGCTGCACAGACTGTAGAAATAAGCCATGCAGGTTTAAAGGTATACCATGCAGGATTTTTGGTTACTGTTTTCTAGCCAAAGTGAAAGTAAAAGCCAACCTCAGATTCCCTCTTGCTTGGCATTTCGCCTCGCTATATTTGTGTCTTTTTCTGCACTGTGTCTCCAGGATGACTGCTGTTTATGGTCTGGCACCTGGTAGCTACAGTTTTATAAAGTCCCAACCTCACCTGAGCGCTGTGGCGTAACACACCCATAAACATCCTGAGCACAGAAAATAAGAAGAGAATAAGGAAATACAGGCAGAGGGAAGAGCCTCTGCAGAAAAATAAACTGCCACAAACTTCTAGTGGGTCATAAGTAATGATTTAGAGGGATTACTTGTGTTTGAGCCTGTCTTGTATTTTAGGAAAATCTTGCATTGTATTCCTTTAATGTTGTATAGTTTTAGTGCGTTCCTATCCCCAAGACGTCAAATACTGCTGCTTTGTCATGCCCCTCAGTGTGATATTGATGCTGAAGGTGCCCTTTAGCTTCTTTATGAGACGCAAAAAGCTGTCACCTAACGCTAATGTGGCAATGGTTAACGCTGAGAGCAACTATCGTTGTCCACGTAGGGTGGGTGGTCAAACAAAACCGGACTTTCACTCAGGAGACCACAGTTCGTGACCAGTGTGAAACCAAATGTCAATGTTGTTTTAACGTAACATTAAAAACACGATCTTTTTAAAAACACCCAACCAAGTAGTTTTGTTGTCTAATCAAAAAGACACATCACGTTAACGCATTAACCACGTGGTACAGTTTGTTTCAGCTCTGTGGCCTTCGCATCATTATAAGACGCTGAGGGGGCGTGACAATTCATCTGTATTTGATGGCTAGGAATGAGAGCGTGTTGATAGCTTGTGCTGCACATTCACTTTGTTTATTTTGTCAAAATACTTCCAACTGTCACTCTTGTGCCTGGTCACCATTCTGCCTGTAACATTAGATTGACTGATGTCAGACTGGAAAAGCTTAATGTTATCTGCAAGGTATTCTAAGATTGCAGCTAAATCACTTAACCATGTCCAAAAAATGTAATCTTTTAATAAAGATAAAAAAGTCATTTTATATATATATATATATATATATATATTATACATATATGTTTTCCCATTACAAAGCCAGGAAAGAAATGTGGTTACACTGGACGCTGAACGAATACTGAAGTCCAAATCTAGGGCTGCAATTAGTGATTATTTTCATTATCAATTAATCTGATGATTAATTTCATGAGTAGTTGATTAATCGTTTGGTCTATAAAAATGTGTTTCCTAGTGCCCAAAGCAACATCTTCAACAGTCCAAAACCAAAAGACTCTTCAATTACTGTAATAAGTGACAGAAAAAGCAGCTAATCTCTCATTTAAGAAGCTAGAACCAGCAATTCTTGGACATTTTTGCTTAAAAAATAACTGAAACGATTAATCGATTATCAAAATAGTTGGCCATTAACATTCTTTAAAACAACGAACTGATTAATTGACTAATCATCGCAGCCCATCTCTAGTATTCACAGCATCTGTATAGAAAAACCATACATGACAGCATATACTCTACTGGAGTGTAGGCACACTTACAGGACACACTGTGAGAGTGTGTGTGTGTGTGTGATGAATCCATACAATACAAATTCCTTTAGAATGACTATCACCTGCATATGTTCTGCATGTGTGTGTAATGTCCTGTGTACACTGCGAAGAAAGAGAAAACACACGTACGCAGATGTATGCAAACAAAAACTCCTCAAACACGCACACACACACACGCTTTCATTACACACATGCACAGCACACACACTAATGTGCCCTCATCACATTTAAGCTAATTTCCTTTTCATCACGGAGAGAGGAAAATGAGTGTTTGCCCCATCCCTGCTGGGGGACAAAGTCAAGAGCCCCGGTCGGTTTGGGCTAGATTAACAGGTAACATTTGGCTCCCACTCTCTTATCACAGCATGAAAATCAAACCGCGTGTTTTCCTCTATCGCTCTCTCTTTCTCCCCTCCCTAATGTTCCCTTCACTTAGAGATGAAATCGCTTGCTGCACAAACCCATTTGGAGAGAGGAGAGAAGGTGAGCGGGATAATCAGGCTGGCCACTGGGCCGTGTTTCCTAAATGCTCTCCAAAACATTACTGTGCACAGGCATAAAATTAGCGCCGGGACCTTAAAATGTTGACATTTAGCATGACTTTTTGGAGAGTGACACCCTCATATTTTCTTGTAGGATATCATTAAATTTCAACTGCCCTATGGCTGTGCCTTTCCATTAATAACCAATTCAGTGTGTCACTTCTCCCTCTCTCCCACTCCCTCTCTTGCCACCTTTTTAAAGTAATGAGTCCATTGCTTTGCCTTAATAAATTGAATCGTATTCTCAAGGCCACATGAAGATAGAGCCACAGATGGACAGGCTGCACGGAGGAAATAACCATAAATCCTTTACTGTCAGAGAGGCGGTCTGAGGTGACAAAAGAAGACAATCGCAATGCTCAATTGGGATCACATCGAGATCACAAAAGACACAGTTAAAGGTTGATTCTCTCTGTTAAAACCGCCTTTTCCTGGTGTGGATAAAGAGAGTTTTTTCTATCGCTTTCACTGCTGAGAAAACAGCAGCTAATGATTAAATGTACCAATCCAATCATGCACGATTAGAAACTGACAGATGACTGTCTTTAATACTCTGCAATGTACGTTACATATAACACAAGCACAGCAGAGAAAATTATGAACTACAAATTGTGTTTTTGGAGCATAGATTAGAATATTACGGCGCAAACAATTAACATCGATTTCATCATTTGTTTAACTGTTAGCTGGAAAAAAAGAGGGAGGGAGAAAGAGAGAGAAGGGGAAAGGAATGGAAACAGAGAGCAAGAGGCAAGGGAGCAGAATCCGTGTTGACTTCCATTCAGGAGGAAGATATCTTGTCTTTTTATGCGGCCCATGTCATATTTATTGCATAAAGGTCAGAGTGTTCATTTGTTCAAAGTCAGCGTTTTCCCTCTCTCCTCTCCTCCATGTAATAAATGCAGGGGCTATGTCATTATCGGACCTCTGAGGATTACAGGCTTGGCTGACTGTGATGACTGCATAAAAGCATACAGGACTTTTGTTTCTGCCAGCGCACACCTTCAAATGAGCTCTTAAAGCGAACAGTAGTGGAGACAAAATGGCATTTTGTAGAGAGACGATCACAGTTAGAATGGTCGAAACCGAACGGGGTGAGGTGATTAAAGGTGAGAGATCGCGCCGCTAAATCCGTGACCTTAGTTTTTTAAGTCGAGCTGGGAGGGGTGAGGAAAAAATAAACTTGGGGGCTCAGAAAAGAAAATGACAGCCGGGCAGACTTGAATAGATTTCTGTAATTCACCTATTGACTATGAGCCCGAACTGTCAAGAAGATAATACTGGCAGAAGGACATTACAGTGAGGCACTTTGAAGGTGTTTGGATTGTCTTTGCATATTGACCTCCGTTGACCGGGTCCGTTTATTGACAGAAGAATCCCAGAGATTAAATTGGCCTCAACTATTGATTGGGTATTTTGCCTGAATCATTCCCATTTCAGAGGGGGATAATTTGTACTGTACACCCCACTAATCTCTCTGACCCACTAATCATCAAGCCATTTATTTCACACTCTTTGTTTAGTTCTCCTTTGTTTAGCATTTATTAATTCATTAGAGCAACTTCTCATGCAGCTTAACTTAGACAGTGACTGGGGAGTCCTGTTTCTACCCGATAGCAATGTGCATTCCAGTAAAAATATGCCACCGAATATGCACCCAACATCACAATACACATGCCAATTACATATTGATAATTAAGCATTCAAACAAACAAACAGAGAGGAAATCCCCCGTAATCACCAGGTTTTAATGGAACAAGTATTAGCTTGGTGTGGTTGGCCAGATAGCCTGCTGCTAGATCAGAGTGTCGCTGGGTTTGGGAGAGGAGGAGGGGGGGGTAAAGGGAGACACATTGGTGTCATTGCCTGGCATTGCAATCCTACAGGGAGAGGCTATGCCATTCTGTTGCTGCTGAACGAGCGTCGACGAAAGGCTGGCGCTAATCCAGACTGGATATACTGAGCTGCTTTTAAATGAAGATGAAAGAACAAAAGAGGAAATGGGAAATGTAAACTTTAAAAGGCCTGGCTTAGGAGCACTTGCTCTATGGCTGCCTGGTGGAGAAGCTCAAAAATGGATGCAAATCCATTAGTAGTCCCGGTTTCACAGTTATAAAAATACTTAAGGGGTTTTAATAGGAGCGACGTGTTAAACGTGTGGAAATCTGTTTTGATAACATTATTCATAACACTGGCTTTGCGCTGTGTGAATTAATAACACTTCATTTACAGACGGAAGAAAGCTGGCATGGTATTTCCAGTTAAAGAGATTAATTTTTAAACACCTAATTGACAGGCTGGGGTTAGGCAGGATAAGCAACAGACTATAAGGCTGCAGCTGCAAAGTCAAGGTGACTGGAATACTCAGAGAAAGGCTTTCAAAAAGCAGAATAGAGAGCAGAGAGGGAGGGAGTGAAGAGAATTAGTCCTCAAGCACTTTTCCCTCCGCCCCCTATTCTTCCTCTCTTTATTAGGAATGATTTACTTTCTCAGTGAAAGGATATAAAAGCTCAAGTATAGCGGCGTAATTATCGCAGAGTGAAAATTTAAAGGTTTGACTCACAATGTCCTCAAGTCAGCGAGCAGACTGCCAGACGATAAGAGTGACTGTGTTCAACACTCGGCATCCAATTGGTTGTGTTTTATGGGCTTTGCCAAGGAAGAGCACACAAACAGCACTCGGCTCTGCAAGTCTGTAAACATGATGGACTGTGGCAAACTACTAGGGCTGGTGTTTACCTTGGCAGAGCCTGGCCCTGGCATGTCGGCAGCATCACTTAATTACTGTTTACATGTAAATATTAAATTATACAAACAACCCCACAGAATGTCTCCAAAAGTACAGAAATACATATTCAGGGTCAACCTTATCTGTCTGCAACAGTTGCCACTGCTAAGATACGAATTGTTTTGAATCGCAAATTTTTTCCGGCATTGTACATAATCTTCATAATTGTTTAATGCTGTTGTCCAAGGGCATTCGGGTAAATATGTTCCCATAATCTGCATAATAGCAGATGCTCAGATATGTAAAACGCACCTTGTGTTCTCAGAGGGGGGAAAAAAGAAGGTTATTGTTCAAAACAGTTTTATCAGGAGTAAGGACTGTGATCATTAATGTCTCCAGTCAAGACCGAGAGATGATTGCTTTGATTGCAGACCTGTTTTCCTGACAGTCCGGAGCGGCATATATAGTAGAGCACTGGTGCCTACTGTGCATCTCTGGTATGGCTGAGTAAAGCACTTGTTCATTTGCAGTGAAGGGTAACATGAAACAGGCCTCAGCCTTCTGATGGACAGGGAGATTTCACCTTCGCCAGTGAATGATAATGCATTATTAAATTTGCCTCTCTGCTCACTAGATACACTTAGCTGACCACAGCATATTTATCTCCCCATCCGAGGCTCACGTCTTGGCAGGAGAAAGCATTCTGTCACTTTTGAGGCATTTCAAAGATTAAAAAGAACCTCTCTCTTTTCAACGTCCCTAAAAGCATCCCCCCTTTTCAGTGAAATGTGATTAGCAGGAGATGGTGTCACGCAATGGAACATTCATGAGGGGGAGAACAAATATCCAAATGAACTCCCATGTCCTCGAGGAATAGCCCCTCTCTGCACCATCAGCAATCTCTCTCACATGGGCTGGGGAAATTTGATTGATCCTCTATTGAATTATTTTTTTGCACTCTTTCATTTCAACGGGACGCACTGACAAGTTGTTTGATCATAAAGCATTATTGTCTGCCAAGTCACATTTCAGGGTTGTGATGGCTAATGATCTTGCCTCCTGACTTAGGGAAAGTCAGGTAGTCAGCATGTGTTTGAAGCTCGCAACGCCAAGGACATCGGGAGGACTGAACAAAACACTATGCATTAAAGTCAGAAAGATGAAGAGAAGGAGCTTACACTGAACATATCGAACTTTTAATGATACTGTACGGAGATACCATCAATGTCAGTGAAATATTTACGCCGCAGAAAGAGCGCGCAGCTGATGCCGAAAACTTTTGCCTGACCCAAAGTCCCCTAACTTCCTCTTTATCATTGCAAATGCTTATGCAAAGGAGGAGCAGAACAAAGACTACAAAGGCTGGAAATCACTTTTTTGCCTTTTTCATCTTTTTCAAAATATATCCCCTTCTCTGCATGAGCCCATCAGTGTCCACAGGTCCTTGCCCAAAGCAGCTGAATGTAATAGACTGTGACACTGGTACCTGCTCCGCTTCATCATTCAAACTGTAAACTGGGACTGCAGACGGTGCACAGTGCACCAGCCACTGGACATCAAGGCAGCATCCTGACAAAGGAAAGGCGTGGCAAGTCAGCTTTGTCCACTGTGGTCACAGCGGTGCCTAAGGCATGATTGCTCAGTTCTCTAGTAGTAGGACTTCTACATGTAATGTGATGTGACATATACCCATTTTACTAACTTCACATCTGCTTACTTCCTGTCATACAGTAACGTTACCTTTGCCTCTGATCTTAGTGATTAAAGTGCTAATTTAGTTATTTCACTTTTCACAGTTAGTGTTGTACATATTATTGATAGAGTTAACTGTTCCTTTTTTATATGGTGTTTATTAACACTTTAATTGCGAGGTTAGCCTGACAGCTAGCCTAGCTCGCTACAAATTTATAAGGGCAGTCAGCTCTACAGAGCTTTACTGCTCGCTTTTGCAAGAGGGTGTTTGTCAGCCACTTTAATATTTTTGGAAGCTCTTCAAAGAAGAGTCATAACGATGTTATGTTAGCTAAGCTCTGTAAATCAGGCTGATGTTGGTGCTACACTGAGTGACTTGTTAACGCCACTAGCGAATGGTTATCTAAGACACTGAGGTGATTATGAATCTGATCAAAAACACTATATACAAAAATGAAAGGTAAATACTAACAAAACAATATGTACAGAGCTGACTGTTAAAAGTTAAGTAAAATTAAGTTAGTCGTAGTAACAGCCTACTGTAGAGTTGACAGAAAGCAAAGAGACAAAACGTTTCACAGTTAGCTTTATAACTAACACACTGTTAATAGCTTTTACTAGGGATGCACCGATTTATCAGCTGCACACTGGTATTGGTTGATATTCGCTTTGGTGACTGCCATCAGCCTATCGTCAAACAAGATGACATTCACCAATTGAGGTGGCTGATCTGTGGCTTTTCTGTTGTGTCACATCAAATTTGCACAGGCTAAAAAGCAGAGCTCAAGACTAATGGAGTTCTGGGGCGTCGGTAGAGTAGTGGATAGTGCCGGCGCCCCATGTACAGAGGCACTGCCTCATTGCAGCGGCCACGGGTTCGATTCCAGCCTGCGGCCCTTTGCTGCATGTCACTCCCCACTCTCTCTCTCTCTCTTCCCATTTCAAACTCTGTCCTTTACATTAAAGGCAAAAAAGCCCATAAAAATAATCTTCTAAATCTAAAAAAAAAAAAAAGAAAGACTAATGGGAGTTCTGTTGTCCTGGGGAGAAAATCACGTCACGAAAGGACGCAGTAAAGTCACCATCCATGCATCAAGGAATGCACTCTATTGTTTGCCTTGATAATGCTACATTATAAACAACAAATCAGTGTTAATGTCGGCAGTAGGAGAGCTACTAACGTTAGCTGTTAGCAGCCAGTGGCCTTAACTAACTACTGAAGGAGGTTGGATTGCAGTAAATTATGATATGTTCAAACTCTATTCAGTAAAAAATACAATTGGGCAAAGGTAAACTATAACAATCTCATGATGTGTTTAAATGTAATCTTGTAAAATGTAGATTTTGGTGAGAAACTTGAATAAATTCATTGTTTTTGAAGAAGAAATTTGTTAATGTTTTTACAGTAATATAAAATGGGTATTGGAGAGGGGATTATGATTTGTTATATATGCAGTAAAAATGCTTTTGAATCAGTTATTTTTACTATTTTCAAAGATTTTTTTCATGCTACAGTTCATACGAAAGGTTGTTTCATAAATTTGTATGACTGAATTTGTGCTTTTTCAACCGTAGTTAATGAAGGACTGATTGACTTTAAAACAGCAACAACAACAACAAACCTATCTGCATCTCTATTGGCTATTGGCCATATTGTTATTATAAACATGGGTATCAGTATCTGTGTTGTCCCAGAATTTTACAATCTGTGCATCCCCCGTATTTACCATTTGTTTTGTTACATAGTGTTTTTGATCATTCTCACAATCACCTCAGTGTCTTAGAGGACAACCATTGGCTAACTTAAGTCATGAAGTGTAGCACCAATGTGTAGCACCTGATTTTTGGAGCTTAGCTATAGGTAAGGTCGCTACGGCTCTTTGTTACAATTGATGCTTGGAAGAGCTGCCAAAAAATTAAAGTAACTGACATACATCGTCTTGCAAAAGTGAGTCATAAACATAAAGATGCTTTTCTTCATTGTAGCAGCCAGATAGGCCACTTAAAGACTGAGGTGATGACCAAAATGATCAAAAACACTATATACAAACACAAACAGCAAATACTGTCAACAATATGTACAAAGCAAACTGTGAAAGATGAAGAAGTGTTAACTAACATAAGGAGGAAAAAGCATTTTGATCACTAAGTTGGAGGTGGAGTGCTGACAGCAAGATGTGAAGTCAGTAAAACATCACACTACATTGTGCAGAGTTGAGAGCAGGTACAAAAGGATGCACCACTAGGTGAGATAACACACCACAAGCATCCATTTGTGCTTGGGAGGACATTATGAGTGCATCTCCTGTTGTGTCAACAAGGATATATAACGTTTACCAGGGAAGCGCCAATATCATATTACCAGTGAATCACCCGCTTTTAAAATATGGTTTACAGAATCAGTTTACACACTGTAGCTGCCTCCGACTCTGCTGTCAGGCGTTTTAGCTCTGCGTAAAAGAGATGTGGCATGTTTAACTGCAGTGGGAGGGCTGAGGTAAAGTGGTGAAATTTGTTGTTGGCAAAATGCTTAAACTGCCACATGGTATTTACAGAAAACTCTTATACTTTCGACGTACATACATATGGCTTGTGTTTCAAACACCTTCTCCCCGAGGAAATAAAATGATGTCAAGTGTTTGATGTCCAAAGTGAGTTTACAGCCAAAGGCTTCCGTACCTTTCAAATTTCCCCTTGTTTGTCAGCTACCTGCTGTTTCACGAGACAGAGGCTTGTCGGAAGCTATCGCCACAGACTTTCTGTTTGAAGCAATTCAATTAGTCACATGTGAGATAACACTTAGCTTTCTACTCGCCTTTTTTCCTCACACAACATCTAATCTGCTCTTTTTTTTTTCTCGGGCAAAATTTGGACAAAAAATAATCAAGTTCAAACAACAGCCACCCAAAAAAAACTACCATCTGGTTGCTCTGCACTGGGTGACACAACTTTGGAAATGGTCTTTTTTAGACAACAACAAACAGCCTTTGTCCTTCATCAGCAGAGATGACATGAAAAAGATGAGACATGTTCATAGGATATGAGTGATGTGACATTATAGTGGCTGTCTCTGAGGTGTCTGGCTATTTAAATAGCTTCCATATGAGCCGGGGCACTGCATCCTTCCTCTGCGCCCACTGTGCTCTCTTCTAAGAGTGCATTGCAAGAGATTAATTTAATGCTCTGCCAGGATCATAAAGATCAAACAAGTGGAGAGATATCATTAAACCATTGGAATGTTATCTCATTTATCTAAACAAACTGATGCGATGAACAAGCCTAATTAAAAAGCTCACTATAAACAAAGCTTCGGATGGCGAGGCCTCACCCCTCTTTAACAATGGAACACATTTATTTTATTAATCTAATGCATCATGTATCATATCATTACAGTTCAATATATCTATCATTAATTTTATTCCCTTCACTTAAAGCTTTTATTGGAATTACTTTGGTTATTAGTTGGTTCTAATGTATTGGTTACCTCTGAATCTGGCTGCTACAATCTCTCTTATCTCGCTGCATAAACCTGTGCATGTTATTCAAATTGCCTCATTTATTATGATAGCTTCCTCATGTAAATTGTGCTGACTGCTCGCCCTTGCACAGTCCTCATTAGACTAATGAAAACCTTCAAACGAAAAAACTAAACAACCTGCCAAATAAAGGTCTGGGGTTATTATGAAAATTACAACTGTGGGAGCCGGGAGAAGCTCTCTTCATTAATTCATGCTCAGCAAATTGGTAACTAATTTAGTTGCACTCCTCTGCATTAATGGGTTATTTTATAAAAATGTTTTCCACAGCCCGAGACCTCTGGTGCACACACTGGAGAGCTCAGAATCCTAATCAAGTCCAGTGACATATTAGGAATTGACAATCTCAAAGATAATGCAGCGCGTGTTTGCGACTAGATGTGTGTGGGTCAACTAGCTAGAATTGGTGTGGATTGCCGGGTCATTTGCTTTCTCCTCTAATATTGCGGAGAAATTACAGTCCATTTGTGTTGATTATCTGAGTATGGAGGAGGCACTTCAGTTAAGAAGTAAGATTTCTGCTACTGAGGAAACATTCCGTTGATTTAGTGTGTGGATACTTGGTTAAATCGCCTTCTATCTCTGTTTGCGTTGCTCTGTTTGCCTGCCTCTCTTTTCTCGTCACACACACACACACACACACACACACACATGCAGACAGTTAGACAGTTTGTGACCCATAAATTCAGCTCATGATCCTGCTAATTATTACTATTCACTGCTTCACACCCTGTGAGTGAAGGTCTAACACTGATCTTCACGTCAGCCCAGCCAACAGGGAACATACAGCCCAATGATTTCCATAGTGGTTTTAATATCATTATCAGCCTCACCCCACCCTGTCTCACCCAGTACAGCACAGCACACCACACCACACCCCGCCTCTGCTCCGCTCAAAACCAACAGAGAATACTAAAATCTATTATTTGCTTCATTTTGTATTTAATCCGCCACGCTCAGTAGATTTCTATCTTTTTTCTTTGCTTTTCCTTTTTTTTTTGTCTTTACAAGTGCAGCGAAATTGTAACGTAATAATACCAGCAATTAATAATAAAAACATTTACTCTGCACAAAGTGACTGAGGGTCAGAATTTTGAATATTTTTCCCAGAGTTCACAGCTAATGGGGATGATAGGAAAAGCACATGTCAGCAAGTCTTCTGCTTTATAAAAATGGCTCATTATATATATGTATATATAGATATATGTATGTATATATACACACACACAATATTATTTTTTACCACATATCTCGACATCGTTATTGCGACAACACTGTAGGGTTGACTTTAAGTGCTCTCACAAAATATTTACACATTGATATTTTTGATAAATATTCATCAGTAATGGGGATTAAGTGGGTAAAGGTGATTAATAAAGCAGCTAGAGAAGTCTGGTGAGTTCAGAAAATTACATCACTTTATTGCAATGTCGCCTTTAAAACCAGGAAAAGACAACACATACATACATCAGGGTGTCCACAGATATGACCAAGTTAAATTTAAGACTATGGACATATCTCCATGACTGGATATTCACAGAACCAAACATGAAAACAGCAGGAGTAACAACCTTACTATCACAACTAATTAAAATAAATAAATAAACTGCTGCGTGTTATTAATCGAGTGTAACCAAGTCCAGTTCAGAGGGGTCCACTGTGTCCAAGACAGGCTGCCATAGTTTGATAAATCCCTCCATATTGTCATGAAGGGTGTAAGTTCTTCAAATTTAAGACTTTTAAAGAGCTTTAATACCACCTTATATGAAATTTAAGACCAAACCTTTACACATATATATATATGTGTGTCTGTGTGTGTGTAAAAGCACTGATGTCAGTTCAAAATGAGCAGCAAAGAAAAATGACAACAGTTGGGTGAGTTTAAGTTTAACGTGTTTGATGTAAAAAGAAAACAAAATCTCATCACTGTCATAGATGATATTTTTATAGCAATTTTAGGTCTGTCCAATAATTGTAGACAGTAATTGGCTCTGTCAGGCTGGAGAAATTTTCGCGGTGATGTGACCGAAAATATTTGTCGAAACTGAATTTAAAACATTGTAAGAGTTTTTAAAGGCTTATATTAAGAAAACTTAATTTAAGACACGCTAAGGAGCTGTAGCTGTAGACACAGCTGATTTAAAAAATCAGAAAATCATCACAATGCAAAATCTGTGAAAATCTAATTATACGAAACCTATTTCATTAGTTGCATTGTTTCACATCTTTCTAATTATTAGTTTTTTTCTGTTAAAAGAATAATATTCTGGGCTAATCTCAACTCCACTGTAACTGAACAGTGTCCTACTACAGTGAAGGAAAAAAATCAGAGCAAGAAATGGCTTAAAAAATTATCCGAGCCTTTTAAAACATGCAGGTATTATTGCAGAATATTACTAAAAACAATCCACTTCATCTACAGGTTATATCTAAAAGAGATTGCTCTTAAACATAATCACAGCATGTGTCATACGAGGGCTGACATGTGCTGTAAATGTAAAGCATCTGCAGCGACATCCAACCAGGAACAGTGATTCAAAATATGTGCAGCATTTCATCCAAACATTCACACAAATCCACTCATATTCACACTTGTACAGGTTACCTCTTCTTAAGTGCATATTTGATTTGTAGTCTCAGTCTTAAAGGGTTTGACTGGCTACATCAGGGGTTATTGTCACAGTGACACCATCTATAACTGAGATAAACTGAAAGCAGGAAGAATAAAAAGGTCGACTACAAATCCTGCCAAAGGCTCAAAACATTTCTCAAATTGTATTATCAATATTTACAGCCTTCGAAGATCTCCAAGTTCTATAAATGTCAAGTGTTTTCAATGAAAATACACACACAAGGTTTTCTTTTAGATTATATTTTCAGTTAAAAAATGAGTGTTATCTTCCACTCCAATTGCTGCACAAAAGTTGATTACACTTGAAGGCACCCTGACCAACACTAGTGTCACAAAGCTGCTCTGCCTTTGGTGACACATTAACCAAATGTCTCCACTGTTAGCTCAGTGGGTCCTCCTGCCTCCACTGATTCTGTGTTATTAACTTTTCTGCAGATTTACAAAACCTGCTCCGCTCTACTTAAAACGTCAAGCCTTTGTGTTTGTTACCAGACGTGATTCTCAGGATTACAACTTATATTATCGGCTGCTAGAGCAGAGCCGGTCCAGTAGAGCACAAATGTAGTATTCAGTCAGTTGTTGCTCATAACATCTGTCATTTTCATACATTGTGAACATTGAATGGAAGGAAAAGCTAATTATATGCCCTTAACTTAAATGTGTAGAGTGTGTTTTAAGAAGAAATAAAATCACAGTTTTGCAGCGTGCATAGTGGAGATCCTTCACAGCATTTGGTGTATCATGAAACCGTACTCACCTTTGTCAGTGTGCATCCTCTTTACTTCATGGCTCATGTCGTGGGCCAGGTCTCCCTCTTTAGGCCCAGGCGGGATGTTGGGGGACAGACCTAGCAGAGCGTGGTTCATGGACAGGCCATTGTGGTGTATCGCTGGAGAGAGGATGAGAAAACATGAGTGGCGTTAGGGACATTACCGGGAAGACGTATTCCTACTCCGTCTTTGTGAAATTTAGACAACACAGCGACAATCTGCACGGCACATTCGCATGTTTTCTTCACCATTTCTCTGTGTGACAAACGTACGTATCCTGTCTGAGGAGCTTTCTGTGTGGGCTGGGGAGCTGGACACACTGCTGCTGCGGTGGGACGATGGGTGACTGCCCGGCCTCCTGTGGTCTTCTAAGGAAGGAGCAGGGGAGGGACTGTCCGGCACACGTTCCTGAAACCCCAGCAGCGCCAGAAACACACAAACCAAAAATAAATATCCTATGCAGACTGAAACATTGCAGCACAGGAAGGAGGAAGTTGCTGTGTTATAACATCACTGCTTTCTGTTTTAAAATTTACCTTTATAACAGAGGTGACCATTCTGGAGGGCAGGCTCTGGCCCTGTGCTGCGGCGGCCATGTTTGCAATGGTGCTGAGGTGGTTCATCTGGCTCATCGCCATGGTGACAGAGGCTGGGGGCAGGCTGACTGGGATCAGGGGGTGTGGCATCATCATGAAGGGGAGTTCCAGGCCTGAGACACATGAAGAGGTCGTTGGTTACCCAATGATGCGTATTATGAGTGGGATATTCACAGGGGAAACTTCTGAGGCTCTGGCCCGAAAACTCAAAACCTGCTGCTGTTAATTCACCAATCAGTAATTCCCACCACTGAGATACCCTTTGAAAATGGTGTCCAATAACACTAAAGCTTTACACCGCCGTCCATTAGGACAAAAAAAACTGGAATGATTCAAATTAATCGCTTCTCGGGTATCTTTCCATGTTAACATAATACACATAAATGTTTTACAACATACGTTAATAATAGATACTACTGCAATAATAATAAAGAAAACGGCGATGATAACTATATACACAGTCATTCAAAGACCAAAGTTTACACAGCAATAAATATGCATCAATTATTCTATGATGAATAAAAAGGGCACATTATGTAAATTGTCTCAATATTTACATATAAAAAAATATCTCTGTAAAAACAAAGGCAATCTTGAAAGCCATTACCCAAATGACTAGTTAAATGTGCTAATGACAAACAAGTACCGTCAGACCACAGTATGGCAATGACTTTAGGCTAATTATAGCAGCCTATATTCCAGACCGGAGAGAAGAAGAAGAGCAGAGCGAGACTATAATACAATAATGGGATTCTCCATTTCTTTCTTTTTTATATGCACACAAATTATTCCATTACAACATCAGAGATGTCTTACAAATGTTTTAAATTATTCAATTGCTGTCTGGCAATGGACGCCTAATTGGGAAAATTGAAGACATTAGCAGTCCGAAAATGTAAAGAACATCTTATAAAGATACCATAGGGGGTTAGTAGTTAGTCAAACTGTGGCCCTGCACTGTGCTTCTGAATGGCTTAATGAAAACAAGCCAACTTTCAAAGGACATGAGCGCAGACAGAAGGTCAAAGCTAGGTGTCTGTACCCCCCCCCCCCCTCAACCACGGCTACCCCCTCCTTCCTCCCCCTCTGCTCTATGGGGACTTTGAACTGGCAGGATCAAAAGTGACTGGGAACAGTTTGGTCTCATTCCTCCACCACTCAGATGCTTTTCCTCAAATGCTTTAAAGAAAACCTCATAGACACTATTGGATCTGATTGAGCCTCTCTGTTGATTTTTCACTCCTTTTTTTCTCTTTTTCTTGGCAGCCCTGTTCAAGGTAAAAAAAAAAAAGAAACGCTGTGTGAAAGAAAGAGAGAGGAGAGAAAAAAAAGATACTGCGCTACAGAAAGCTGATCCACAAAACAACTTCACTCTTCTTTTTCTGACAAAACATCAGTAGCCAAAGGGCAAGGAGATCTGCATGGCGACGCCTCTAAAGAGAAGGACACTGGTTGAAAAATGAAAGGACATGAGAAGTACTCCTCTCTGTCATTCCCCTCCTTCTAAAAGAAGCATTGATTTCCATAAGAAAGATGGCATGCAGTTTCTCAGTGGCGAGTATTCCCAAACAATATAAAGCAGCGGAGATTAAAGAAAGGCGGAAGCCAAGCAGCACCTTGTATCAGCGCCTCTGCTGTAGCTCAGACTGAATCAATTACCACTCAGCAGGCTAAGCTCAATTAAAAAACACCACAGAGGGCCTGATTGCGGGGGTACTTACTGTAGGACAACATGGGGAGGTTTAGGCTACCTATCAGCCTTTCAAGGCCACTCAAGGGCCAGAGTGAAGAGACTTATTCTGCCTTTGAGGTGGATACATTACACCCATTCAATCAAACGCAGCTATGCATAAAGGTGCATGGACTTGAGTGGCCAAATTTCCACAATCATCAAAAATGTTGGATTTTTACTTCAGTTATATCTCGTATTTGATGGTGTATGAACTTCGGTGATGTCTCCCCACCTGACAGACAGCCTGGTGGGGAAACACTGGACCTCTGTTCGCTCTAAGTGGTATTAGTCTCGCTTTCAGTGCCTGTCCAGCCCCTTTCATGTCACCCCGTCCCAAAGCGGTGTTTCTCCCATAAAGGCCCATTCAGGCTACTGTAGGGGAATGTGCCACAGACCAACAAGGGTTCACCAAATCCCTTTATTTGCCGCTGAAAGGAGCCAGGTGAGGAGGATATTGGTTTATTCAAGGAATCTGGCATTTTTGCAAGACAGTTAAGTGTTTTTTGGTTTCATTCATATGCAATCCCGTCCCATTTGCTCTGTTTACTCTCGCTGAATAACGGCAGCACACATGCCTGACTAATTCTTAACTTGGTGATGATAATGCACAAGGATTTTTTTTATGTGTTTCTTTCCCAAAAACAGAATCAACAAACATTAGTCAGACTCATTAATCACCAAGATATTGTGTAGATATTCCAGTGGGCAAAGCGTTAGAAACATATTTGTCAGTTTGTGTTTATCTCTGATACAGAAGTTCAGACCTGATGAGAGGTGAATTCCCACAAGCGCCCCCCCCTCTCCCTCCTGAAGGGCATAAACAATGCATTTGGAGTAATTTACCTGAAGTAAGCCTGAGGGACCCGCAAAGGTGAACTCCTATTTACCATCATTAAAACTACAAATCACTTAATACCAATATAAACAGCTCAGCTATTATGTCGTGCAGTGCTCGGGAGTTCACGCATGGATAAGCAAAGATCTGAATCGCGGAGGATGAATTGAATGAATTAAAACAGCCCTCGGTAACAGCATGATTAAAAAGCTGTTACATCAGAACCAAACCGCACGGCTGACGGTAAGGTCCGACACTTAAAAGCATCGCGCAGAGGAAAAAAAAAAAGAAAAGATTGAATGTTGAATGCTTTAAAATGATTAAAAAGAGAGCAGTAATTTATTTTGATGACAGAAATGATAACCTGCGGTGATTTGTGCAGCAGTTAATCTTCATCTAAACAGGACTTCAGCCTTTCTGGACATCTAACCCTACGGAGGAAAATAAGAAAAAAGGGAACTAAGCCATTGTCATTGAAAATGGTACGGAGGTAGCAGCCAGCCCCTTACCCTTAACTCTGTTGTGGACAGATTTCCCCTGACAAAAATTAAACTAGCTCCTACTTGGCACTTTATTATCTCTTCAACTGAATGATTTATTGTTTGTGGAGCGAAAGAACGAAAGAGAGGGGGAAGATTACATTTCCAGCCAAAGCTCAGGCCTGATCTCGTTTTTTACTCCCTCTGTCCAGGAAAAAAGCTCCCGACAAACAATAATGTCAGCTGTAATTGATCGGAGGTCGCCGGCTGGGCCTGCAGTAAAAGCGCACTATTTAAGCGACAATCGGCCCCGCGCTCTTCAGACGCTGGCTAATGAAGCTGTCTGTCTGGGCTATTTACCTTCTCTTAAATGGAAGGGGAGAGATGTACTGTAAGAGACAGGGCTGGAGAGGATCTGCCTCTCGCTCCCGTGAAATAGGACCTGCACATGCCTCAGGAATGTATAATTGGTTGGCGCAGCCAAAGCTGGGGATCCGGTGCTAATTAAATGACTTGTTTAAAGCCTATCTGTCTTTGTTTGGGAGGCTCTGGGCTTCAGAACAATGCATTGTAAATGCTGTTGTCAAACAAACATTCCTGGTTATCCTTTGATTTGAATTGAACAAGACAAAGGGCTGATTTGCTCAGCGCTAAGCCTTTGGTTTTCATGGCGTTGAGATATTTTTTCCCTCTTCTGATCTGTCAAACTGAACAGGACCATTCCAGTCAAGCAACTAAATGAACTGACTGACTGCACAATGCATATGCAGTCCGCCCGCTGCAAAACAATCTCAGTTTTCCTCCTAATTGCGCTTGTAAAATGCCCCCATGTCGTGTATGTATTTCTCCAACAAAGGTGAGACGGCGGTGCACACACATGGAGGGTCTTTGTTGTGGTCGTATCAAGGATTTGCACACCAGTCCCAAAAGGAAATGAATGGCTCATGAAAAAGTGTCTGTCATGCGGCAAGACATTTAGAGGTCTCTCCATAGCACTAATCAGCTATTCATCTTTACTATAACTATTAATCTCCTCCAAAATCAGAAAGCCCTGCCACGTGAGATGGAGGGAGCCTTATAGCCATTAGATCAAACATAAGACACAGCCTCCATAAATATGTTGTCTGGCATCGCGGTGCCACTTTACACAACGCGAGCGCATACATATGCACAGGAACTGCTCCCACATTCACACACACAGGCGCACACACACATGCAAACAAGAAAAAAACAGACACACACAGATGGCAGGTTCAGTCAAGGCTGGTGAGTCCTGTTTCTCATTAAAATGGGGGGAGAGAGGAAGGTATTGAGCTTTGATGTAGCCACCCACAGCCCCTTGGTGTCATTGAATGAAACTTTGAAGCCTTTTGTGTTTACGCAGTTAATGTTGATAATAAAGCAAACATCTTGCCTTTGTTAAATACCTGCTGTACACTCACGTATGCGAACACACACACGCACACACACAAATGGACACATAAAAAGAATAAATCTCGCGGTAACAAGGAGGTAAACATGAAAACATACAGACAACTATGTATAGGTACGTGGAGCCAGCCAAACATTAAAACACATGCAAACAATATCCTTTACATTCCAAGAGCCATGATGATTGGACACATTTCAAGCTAATTCACATCAACAAACAAAATGTGTTTCGCATGCCAGGATAAAGAGATACACTTTCCAATGATTCAGGTGGGCGAAGATTTCCTGCCAAGATGCCTAATGTAATGTAATGTAAGAGAAACCATGATAAGAAAACATTTCTGGTTTGATGAGGTAACATAATTGCTTTCCTACCCAAACCACCCGAGTATAACATGTGGTAGAAATTATCAAGGAGACAGACAGAGGTGTTTGTCCTTTAAGTGTATAAAATCTAAAGCAGGCAACTTTTATAGGATAATTCAAATCCTCGCCTCTAATGGCACGCATTCCTTATGAAAATTGAAAAATCAATCATCTCTGTGACAGATCTGTTGTAAAAAAAAAAAAAAAAAAAGTTCTTCCCATCTTTGAGGAGAAATGCTGCACACGTCTCGCCGCCGCCCCCACCCTCACTCGCCCCTGTTTTAGCTGTCTATTTGTCTCTTTGCTGAAAATGTTAACGAACAGGGCAATAATCAAGCCATATGCTTGCATGTGGCAAATCTCATTACAGTAAATGACCTTTACCAACCAATGCCAACATCCTTGTGCTTGATAACACAGAGCGTATAAAGTGGGGGAGACAATGGTGGGTTTAGTTAACACAATCATGCACATGGCTGGGGGTGGCCAGGACGGCCAGGCCTTCAGGACACATTAGCAAACACTGTTCGCTTCTCTAATTTGGGTCGGAACCAAGCTCACTTTACATTTGTCACACATCACTCTTGATAAATACGCAACATCGGCACGAGAGCACCCAACATCTGATCGCTGACAATAAGCCGTGGCACAGAAAGTGCTGCGAGCAGGAGAGGAGAGCAGAAGGAGAGGAGAGCAGAAGGAGAGGAGAGATATTACTAGCAGCTGTTACTACTGCGGGTGCAATATATTCAAGCCCAATCAATAAAGCTCCTACAGACAGTGACACCCAAGCAGACAGAGGAATCATTTTCATCTGATACTTAGCAAAGGCTCCCCTTTTAAAAAGATTGCTTTCAGTCAATGACAACCAGTTGTCATTTGACTAAGGCTCCTGAAATGAAATATATTGACGAGTGTTATCAATCACGGCCCACTCTGCCGTCATATCACTTTGGGGTGGACGGGGAAGGGGGGGGATCAGTTTGCATGTGGTCATCAGATCATCCGTTTTAATTACAAAATTAGCATCACTACCTCCTGCGCTCTCACTTCCTCCATTACAATCACCTCCTGAGAGAAAATCAGTAATGCAGTGTATAGTTTACAGTAGTGCTAATGAGTTCAAGGTGAACTGACTGTAACGTGAATTTAATATGACTGCTGTAGGCATGCTGCAAAGCAAAAGAGATTTAGTAGTCGATACCAATACCAGTGAAATGCCATGATTCTTGATTCCCAATTCAGTATGAAAAAACAACAACAATATAACCTATGTGTTTTACATATACATATAAACTGAATTAAAGTAAAATTTAGTTAGAATTTATGATGATCCATCTCAAACCTTAAAGTGGTAGTACTATGTGGGCTCATGGTTTTGATATATTAATATATCGCCTGTGGTGTGATAACATTTGCCATTTGCTCCGCCCCTCCTCCGATGTGATTGATCAGCTAAAAGAGTGCAATCGGCTGTAAAAGTGACAGTGACAGTGGCAAGGGCAGCGTTTTACCCAAAGTTGAACATTTTTCAAATCTCAGTGACAAATAAATAAAAAATAAATAAATAAAAGAACGTGCCAAATGTGCAGCGCTCAGCACAGAATAGACGTTCAGCGCCTTGTCATGCAACTGGCATTCGTAATATAAAGTAAACATGCAGTGCTGCCACGGCAAAGCATTTAAAAATTTGCAGATCCCACAAGAAAAAACAAAACAACAAAACCAAAATGCTTTTCTTTTCAACGAGTTAAGGTGGAGTTGCGCTGGAAATGTACTTGTTGTTCCTCTTCTTACTTGGACATTTAAAGGTTCAGGGGATATGCTGGCGTGGAATATAATATAATACGTATGTTTTCTTTCATGTGTAATTGCCTGAAAATAAAAATTGTTGTTGTCATTATCATGGAATGAGCCGCTTATATCTACATATGGAGCGGGTCCCTGTTCATGGAGATCACCATGTCGCACCACCATGCTTCTACAGTAACCCAGAATGGACAAACCAAACACTGACTCTAGATAGAGCCATTTGCATTTCCGTGTCTGACACTGTAGCTAACAGCCCTCAGCGACGAAAGCCTTGGAAAAACTGGTCCGTTCATTTTAAAGACCATTCAGCTCCTGGTAAAAATCCCCCGAACATCTGGATTTTTAGTTATCAGAGAAAAACGATGAGCACACAATAGCAGAGATTGGGCTAGCTAACAATGTTGGAAAAACACTGAATTGTAATGTGAAACTGTTTTATTCAGCATTTTTAGAGGTTTTAATCACCTGGTCCGTTTGTTTGGGAGAGGAGGAGACCTCTGTGGATAATTGGACTCCCAGGAAAAACCTCCTGAACGTCTGAATCAGAAATAAAGTGAGCACATGTCAAGTTATCAGAGAAAATAGATGAGTACACACACAGTAGCAGGTGCTGGGCTAGCGGCCTGTCTACGACATGCCAAACAACATTGGAGAAACACTGATTTGTAACGTGAAGGTGCTTTGTTCAGTGTTTTTACTGGTTTTAATCACTGAGTCTGTTTGTTTTTGAGAGAAGGAGACCTCTGTGGATAATTCGGCTCCCGATAAAAACATCCTAAACATCTAAATTATAAGTTATCAGAGGGAAAAGGTGAGCACACATTAGCAGGTGCTGGGCTAGCAGCCTATCTGCCAAACAGCATTGGACAAACACTAATTTGTAACATGAAACTGCTTTATCCAGTGTTTTCACTGGTTTAAATCACCGAGTCAGTTTGTTTTGGAGAGGAAGAGACCTCTGCGGAATATTCGGCTCCCGATAAAAACATCCTAAACATCTAAATCTTAAGTTATCAGAGGGAAAAGGTGAGCACACATTAGCAGGTGCTGGGCTTGCGACATGCCAAACAGCATTGACGAAACACAGATTTGTAACGTGAAACTGCTTTGTTCAACGTTTCTACTGGTTTTAATCACCTGGTTGGTTTGTTCTGGAGAGGAAGAGACCTCTGTGGATGATTCGGCTCCTGGTAAAAACCTCCTGAACAATGACCACTGAAGGAATTTCAACCAAGAGAACTTCTAGCTTGCTGCAATCTGCAATCCTCACTGCTAGACACCACTGAATCCCCCTAAATCTTACACACTGTTCCTTTAACACTTGTAGGCTCATATGCTGCCCCATCAGGTCTAGAATAATTGCTCTAAAAAAATGTAGCTACGTAGTTTGGATTTAATCACATTTGAGTAAAGAGATTAAACAAAAATAACATCATGTTATTCTAATTATTTAGCTGGAATGAGTATTTTTTTATTTTCTAACTTAGGGATTCTCAACATAGTCTATGAAGAAATACCTCGCTCTGTTTGTTCACACTGTGAAGGACATGCTGAGATTGTGAAATTCCTTAACATTGTTTGAACTTGCTCTACTCTCTCCCTTTTTATCTCGGTCCCAGGGGAGAGGCTGTGTGATGGTGAAGATGTCTGGCCTCAGTATGGCTGATAGCTCTATTTGGATGAGGGTTCCCATATCATAATTGAGAAGAAACACCTTTCGGTTCAGGCAAACCGACAGAGTGCTTTCGTGGAACAGAACCAACTATTTCTATCACACAAATGCTCTTTGATTCTCCCCCTGATTGCAGCGTAGCCAGGCAATGGAACATTTTTACAGGGTGATCACAGTAAAAGAGTCATTTTGTTGTTGTCATCACTGTATTGTCATTACTGTTATTGTGTACACAGTAATATTATTACTCTATGCTAATGTTACCTCCTAGACATAATCATAGTGAAATGAGAGCAAATGACATCCAGGCTCTAATGCCGCACCGTCTTAGCTGTGTTTGTAAAAACCGCTCCACATTCTATGCAATTACACGCAGCGCGCATATTTCACATTACTCCAACCTGCGAAAGCTCATCATCACTGAAAGGTTGAATGTCATTTATTACACGTATCACATTTACACCAAGTGACATTGTCTTTTCAAATTGTGTTGATCTCTTCACTTTCAAAGGTCAGCCCCTTCCCTGGCTAAATTCAACCTGACAGAGAATAGTGAGGAGGGGACAGCCGAACGCATGCATCACCCCCGCATCAAAGCGCTCCAAATTAATCTATCCAATTAATGAAGAATGAGGCCTAATGTTGATGAGGGATGACAACTCGACTGGTCAGTTGTTTTTTATAGCTCTGCTCCTGCTATTGTGAACTAACCGCAAGAGACAATCAAACAAATATTTCCATGACACGAGGTCTGTCTGGCGCGTTGTCTCTCCTTGTGCTGATTCCTCTCTATAAAGCTGCAACTCCGCTGCCACTCAAAGATGATAGAACTTGATATGGATCATTACGGAAATAATGTTTAATCAATCCCCCCTGTTATTGTAATCTATTTCTGCAGTTGTCTGCGTTTGTGTATTTTGCAGCAACATCAGCGCGCCTCACAATTTCCCAATCATGCATATTCAAGTATTACGCTGATGCTTAACAGGCGACGCAACTGGAATTAGAACGAGGACATTAGACTTCATTAAAAAGAGAAATGATTATCAGGTTTATCTTTTGAAATGTCTATTAAAATGTGTGTGTCGTTCTTCACTTATCTGTCACCTGGCTCCCATGAGCCTGGCAGACTAATAGAGAGATGGTGAGGGCCAAAGCCCAAGAGAGAGACAGAGACCCATCAAGCTCTTTACTCAGGCTGGAAGGCTGTCTGTCTGCTCTGCCACTCTCTGTCTAGCTCAGTGTGTCTGATTCAGTTAATACCACTACTCCCCCCTTCTTTCGTTTTCTTTCTTTTTTTTTTTTTTTACCCCTCCAACACCTGCAGCCTAAACAGACCCTTTTTTGTCCGGTGCAGCCTTGATATCAGAATAAAGAAAATCAAAACAAACCACACTGTAATTGCATGATTCTGACAAGACAATAATCTGTCGCGGTGAGAGAGGTGTTATGATATGTTCGTGAAATGAATTCTATTCAGCCTATGGCTACAATCTAGTCTCTCTCAAGAGCTTCGGCTGACAAAGGCTCCCACAAGAGAGCTAGAGAGGAAGATGGATGAAGTTGCCCCTAGACACTCATATCAGGTCAGTATGTGCTTTATCCCCTAATGGTTAAGGTTAGGATTGAGTAGGGGGTGATACTAGATCTGAGCCTGAGGGCCATTGTTCTGTCTAGAGGAGCAGGAAGTAGCCACCATCCTCCATCGTGGCCCACATTTAGCTGCACCGGGCCACCAGCTCTAACGCAAGCTAGCAGGTTGGAGCGCGCAGCTAGCTAGTCGGATGTGTCCTTCCACCCAGAGAGCTTTATTATTAGAAAGGACATAAACAGACTAATTAAATCGCAGCAGTGGAGCTGGGCTGACAGCTGGCGCAGAGAGTGTGACCAAACAGATCCCTATCAAAGTGCAGGAGCAGCGTCTCTATATGTGTCCTGCTTTTGTGTGCATGACTGTCTGTGTCTGCTGACACGCATGCCTGTATGTTCTGTAAGTATACATACGTGTGCCGCTGCTGATTTGACCCATTTTGGGGCTTATTTTATAATTGATGACTATCATTTTTTCCACTGTAATTTCATTCATACACACTGTCATCTTAATGCCTTATTTATCTGCCTAGCGCAGAGCACATTGACTCACTGATATGATCCAAAATGGTACAAATGCTATCCAGCAGAGCAGTAAACACTCCAGTAATTAGTGCATGGTCTCCAGGCTGACTCCACTCAGCTCTGCAGCATGGCCAAGCACGGACCCCATATAGAGAGGAGCCTAGTTATGCATTGATCTTAGAAAATTAAGGCTAACTGCCCCAGATTGCAGCGTCTTGATGTACCTTCTGGATGAGCAATGTACTATACTTGTATTGTTTGTAGAGTAAACAGGATGATTTGGACTCGCTGTGCTTTAAAATGAATACATCTTGAATAATTAATGATGCCCCCTTAAAGCGTTGTTATCTGTGTGACCGCAAACGCAAAACCACTGATGATGAGAAAATATGGTTTTAACAAGTCAATAATGTTGAGTGCAACAAGAACAGCCTAATCAATGAGGCTGCAACGTTTGCAAACAAGGACTTGAATTATAACGCCAATAATTGATCCCTTCCATTTTTTCCTCTCTCCTTCGCGTGATGTCATTGTTTATTGATTGCTTCCTGCCAGTGAGGGATGATGGGAAGTTTCAGAATTTGTTTTTGCTATGACTTTTGCCCCCCTCCCCTTCCCCTCCACCTTTCCCTCCTCCCCAACACTCCCCCCCCCCCCCCCCCCCCCCTCCATTTGAAATTTGCAAGCTGTAGCACCAGCTTAACCAAAAAGGATTAAGTCCCATACCCAACTGAGAACACAGATAATGCTCAGTAATTGGTAAAAAATGAAGATGAATGGGACAGCTAGATAAGGACCAATTAGCTGCTGGGAGTGTACAGCTGTGGTCTCCTCACAGAGCGCTCTCAGGGGCCAAGGCCCCCTCTTTCTCTCTCACGCGAGCATGCACACATGCACACACACCAGCACACATACACACACACACACACACGCAAACATACAAGCGCGAGGGTGGGGCTTGCGGAAATTAGCCTGATGACCCTGGGAAGAGAGAATGATGCTTCCTCATCATCTCACCCAGAACCTCTTCTCTCAACTCTCAGTCAGGCAACACTCCAGGTACCTGTCACCAGCCGTCCAGCTTCAGCCTAGCATGTGGCTCTCCGCTCCCCGTTGGGCGCAGACAGCCTGGACTGAAGCCACAGATGTGAGACAAAGGGCTTTCAGGTTTTGAAGTAGGATGTAACTGCTTATATACGGCTCAGTTGTGGCGTCACAGATTTATTTCAGACTGTACAGTGAAATCTGGAAGTTCGCAGTGGGGTGTTGTGTCTCCTCCTTCCATGTCGGCGCTGTCTGTTATTTGGTCGGCATGTCGTGGCATCATCTGGCTGATGACAATGGAATTCCCATATCTAATTACAAACAGGATTTCAGCTCCATTAGAGTTGTGTGGTGAGGAGTCAGATGAGTGGCAGGGCAGCACCCAGTGGCCAAAGAGAGACAGAGGGCGAATGACGGGGAAGTCGGCGAGACGGAGTACAAAAAAAAAAAAAAAAAAAACAACAACAGAGAAAAGAAGACAAGGGTGAATGCTGCCTTATCTTTTCTCCCCACTCCTTTTCTGCAGGTCTGAGAAACACTTTATTTTTTCTTCCTCTGCTGAAAAAAGCAATTCCTTCTCTTGAAATTGGCAGGTGTTTGTTAGTGGGCAGCTGACAATATTTTCTCTCCCAGTAATGAAGGTTGTGGCTGGGGTCAATGCACTGGGAGGGAATGGCGGGCTGTTTATCCCCCTAAAGGCCCAGCGCCACACGTGTTTTGCTTGGTCTGTGATCTGTAATTGTGGCATTTCCTGAGAGGCGCAGGAACAATCCACATTGTGCTTTGAGAGGGCTCCCCCTGCCCAACTAAAGAGTGTGAGGGAGAATCAAAGACACACACACACACACACACACACACACACACACCTCTCATTCTATCTCTTTACATTTCTATGCCTCTCCATCTCCATGTCTCACTATCATTTTTTTTATCTGTCTCTCAAACGTATCTGTTTCTTCCTCCCCTCCTCTCGCCCAGGATGTTTGGTTATTTTGGCTCAGAGTTGAACTGGCTGTATTTTTTCCTTATAATTAATAACACTGATGCAAACAGGAAGGTCTAATTGTGATGAATATTTAATGCGAGGGAGAAACATTAGCCTGTTCAATTTACATCAACACAAAGACAGCGACGGGCAATCCAACTCTACAAACAGAACAGAGTGTCCTTCACTGGCTGGCTCTGTTGTGCTTTGCTTTAAGCGCTTCACAAAGATCTGCTTCAGACAAACACCGAGATGAGGCACCTGTATTTTAGCCCTGAGGACGGTGGGTTTATGTAGGAGCTCTTTCTGATTAAATGGATCCGTGTCCTTAGTGGTATTATCAGAAGCATGCTCATTATCATATCAATTCCTATCGTGGTTGGTAACATAATTTGTGTAAGTAAACACATCCGTTTGTGTGCGTCTTAGTTTAAGCTGGATGATTATAAAAACTCTGGTCCATTTCCTCAGAGCAGCTGTGGTCTGAGCAGAGAGAAAAAAAAAAAAACAGCATGAAGTCATACCCTAGTCAGCACTGTGAACAACAGTCAGTCCCAACAAAGCTACAGCCAAATACAGTTCCCTTTCTGCCCACTCCGTGCTATATCAGTCAAGTGATTTATATGTTTGGATTGCTATTGGATAAATGGGCCTGTGAGCTGGACATATTAGGCATTCACACTCCAAAATAGTTTGCCAACACAGGCCAGAGCGAGACGTTTTTGGAATGCTAAATAACCCTGTAATCTTGTAAGTCAGCTCTTAACTTGTGAAATTACAAAATGCTTTTATCAAAAATAAACATGTGAGTGGAAGCCTGGGGCTAGATGAAGAAGACAGCATGCTGCTAGCTGTGTTTCATGGCCCCGCGGTGCCGAGCAGGGCCATATTTCTCCGGCGTATTATCAGGATGACTCCTGCTGGCCACCCTGTCACAGGAGAGTGCTTGATATAAACAAGAGATTGCTGCGACACCCAGTAATCAATATTAGGATGGTTTCAGTACCAAACATCATTTGTCTCTGCGACCATTCCTTTGACCAAACGAAGCATTAATTCAAATCATAAATCTGAGCTGATTTAAATCCGAGGAGAGTGAGGGAGAGAGAGAGGCCCCTGTCTGACTGCCTGCCCCTAATGATTTATTTTCTACATTTCTGCGAGCGAGAGATTTGTCCATACTCACTGACAGGTCACCTTCAAACGCCAGTGGCAGACTGTTCATCACCATGCAGACGAGCATCTCATCGCTGCGAGTAAATATTAAAGGAAAAGAATCCAATTGATTGTGGATGGGGCCGAGAGGCGTCACTGCCATATATTTCACTCAGAGAGCTAATGCTGTGGCCCATGCACCCACACCTAGAGCTGCTCCCCCTTGCCAGAATTATGATTCTACCGGGAGCCTGTGTGGCTGGCTGTGGGCTCAAGGTTACAATTTAAATTGTAAAAAGATAAAACAGTTTCTTATTAGCTCCATTGCCATAGCCTTGCTGTTGGTACTCACATTTATCTTTATTTCCGTGACCTCGTAGGCTCGTATTCTTTTTTTTCCCCCTGCACACTCCATTCTCTTGGAGTGATGACCTCACACTTTATGCATTTTGCATTGTTAAATCTGCTTAGAAACACATCCTGTTTTCATCTGGCACACCATAAGCTCCGCGGTGTCAAGTATTACTGATGAAATGTATTCGGGAGTCGAGCCATTTATTACAGTAAGTGAATCAAAACCTCCATTTAGCAACCAAAGCTACAGGGATTACATTTGGTTTATAATTTGGAACGGGCTCATGAATCCGCACTAACATACATTATCATTCTCTTTAATACACTAAGTGGTTCTGTGTGATATTAGGAAAATCCTTCCGCATTTTAGGGCTAATAATTAATTGAAATGGCACATTGTGAAAAACCAGTGCTCTCACAGCAATTCAATTAGACCTTGTTAAAAGCTGATAGCTTTGGGAAACTGTGTTCACACTTTCACTTAGCTATTAGCAATGTTTTTCTTAAATATATCTTTCAACACAAACGTGTAAAACTTCAAGAGAAAACAAGACTTACCTCACCACGGTGGATATTTACAGTGCATACAAACTGAACAAAACAATACTTCACATTTTATTAAGAAAACAGTAGCATGGTGGAGACAGTGATGTAAGTCTGTGGTTTGTATGGGATTATTTATTACCTCTGGCAAAGAGGTTTTTGTTTCTGGTCCTCTATATTAATGTGGATGTTATTAAGTGCAATATCAAAAGCTACTTAATAGATTTCAATTCAGTTTGGTTGAATATCAAGCAGGCCTGCACAGCATTGGAAAAAACTGACATTGCAACATTTATTTTCCTATAATATATGTAAAATACAGGGATTTCCATCAGAATACTGAAGCTCTGTTTGAATAAAAAAATAAAGCTAAAATTCTTGATGTGATTTTGTAGGGGAGTACATCTGCATCAAAAATAAAAATAATCATAATAAAAGTTGAAAATGACTTTCCCTTCTGTTACCTGCTCAATTTCAGGTTGTGGTCGACTACTAGGGGGTTGTGTTTGGTTGTTTATCAGACTTCTTTTGTCGATTAACGTTAGCGTTAACATTACCCTTCCAGCCTCTGGTTTCTTTAGGCTAACTCAGATAGCATTAGCCTCACTCAAAGCTGGTAACTAGCTTTCACAGTCCAACAACCTGGCAGTCAAGAATGATTGAGAGGGGCTGTGTTAATGTTGCATTATACAAGTGGGGCGGCTGTGGCTCAGAAGTTAGAGCGGGTTGTCCGCTAATCGGAAATTCGGCAGTTCTATCCCCCGACCCTCCGATTCACATGTCAAAGTATCCTTCAGGAAGATACTGAACCCCAAAATGCCCCTGATGGCTGTTCCATCGCTGTGTAAGTGTGTTAAAAACTGAGTAGCTGGTAGCCTCGGCCACCAGTGTATGAATGTGTTTGTGAATGGGTGAATGTGACTCGTAGTGTGAAAAGTACATTGAGTGGTCGGAAGAGTAGACAAGTGTTATGCAAGTGCTTATTTATTCAGTACAGCGAACACAAAACGTTGCCCTTTTAACAGTCATTTTACTGGAACATGAACTTATCTAGTCACTTCCTGCACCTTTTTGGAAAATCATGAGTTTCACTGCGTCTGTCGCACTTGCCTGTGCAGTTATGGTATTTTTCTACACACACACACAGGAGAGTCTTACTCTCCATAACAAATGCGGCCAGACTACGTCACATGCACATGTAACCTATCATAAAGAGAAGGCTTAGACGGTTACATTAGTCATGAAAAATTAGACCCATGCAAGATTGTTTTTAGAACAAGCAGCGAAATAGTTGTAGCATGAGGTGTTTTAGTTAATTTGCCTTAACTGACTTTGCATAATATGTAATGCGACCATGGCACATGCACACATTGCAATGTCAATGCTGAAATGATACATCGGGCAGCCCCAATATAAAGAAACATGTGATAAGCTTTTGTTTGCAATCTGGAGAAACAGGGCAATCGACTGCCAATTTATAAAACACTGCCTCATAATTGTTAAACTATGAAATGTAGAAGATTTTTTCTTTCTTCTAGATATAGGCCGCACCCATTTTAGCCTGCATTAATTGCCCCCTTTTTCCCATATTCCCAAAATATGTTTCACCACCCTAACCCCACCAGAGTTGGAACATGAGACATTAGATTGAGCCATGAAAAAAAGTTGTTTATTAGTTGTATGACCCACCCTCCCATTTTCCAATAATTGGTTGCCAATTCCTTGCAAGTGGCCTAATTAACAAAAACTGCCTCATTACCTGGACTACAACTGCAACCAAATTCAGTTGACAGGCACACACATTTACTCCGAGCAATCCTGCAAAATTTTATGGTATCCTGCCCATAGGTGGTGCTTACAAAACTTTGATTGATTTGAATGGTCATAACTTTGAAGTCATGAGTCTGACTGACTTGAAATTCAACTACAAGCTGTTTATTTTCTGACAGGATTTAAGATTTCCCAGCAGTCACTCTGAGTTACTTTAAGTCAATATGTGTATTTTGATGCAGATGCAGATTATTAATATCTAAATATGTTCTATGTATGACGGAAATTGCATACGAATGATTTGCAGTCTTTGAATTCTCTGAGCATATGTCAAAATGGCGATAAGTATGCAAGCCCTAATGTGTGTGTTTGTGTCTGTACAGTCACATAAAATAGTCAGCAGCAAGCACTTGTGTTCCGGTTATATGAGCGCAAATGTGTCTGTGACAGTGTGTGTGAAGGGCATCCTCACCAACGCTGGAGCTGAGGTCTCCATTCTCTCCGTCGGCCCCATGGTGGTTGGCGTTGCCGTGGTAGCCGCTCATCGCCTCCAGCTTGATCTTCTTGACCTTCATGGCCTCTGCGATGGCTGCGTTGGCAGCTGCTGCCGCCGCTGCTGTCAGGCCTGGAGAGAGGAGGCAGAGGAGACAGAGCGCTTACAGACCGCTACATGTCTGCTGGGGCTGAGCCACTGCACCTGCAAAACCTTTCAGAAACCTGCCCTGGTGAATAAAGAAAAAAACAATGAAAGAGGACTTTTGAAATAATAAAACAATGAATAATTTTATACACTATGGGGAATAAGCGCCTATGAGATCACAGCTTGGTTTTTCATCTTCTGACAGGGGATATCTTCACAGCAGGTTATCATGCTGATGGGATGGATCCTCGTGTGTGTGGCAGCATATGATTTTTATGAATGTTTCGGAGGCTCCACTATATTGATGTATTTGTACCTTGATGGGAACAGATGCAGTCAAGATAATAGTGCATGATGCAAGCAGTTTGTGTGTACAACTTGTAATACGCCACGTATGTGTATGTATGATAGAGGAACGGTGATACAGTGTGACATGGGAGAGACAAAGTGAGAACGCAGAGACTTAAGGATCTTCTTATCAGGGGTGTTTCAATGATACCTTCTAATGTATTCAACAGATCTAATCGCGCTGAATAATGCTCAACATCGGTATTCAAATTCTTCACAGCAATATACAGTACTGTCTCATAATAATACGGCTATTCTGAGAGTCAAGGCCAGTCATCAAGCAGAGTGCAAATCTATAAACAATGCACCAAGGATTCAAGTTTTTTTTATTTATTCTAATGCTTGTAAATCGCGTTGAGTCAATTCAATACATGCAGGGCCATGTGTGAAAACTGAGTAAAGGATATGCGCCATAAAACATGTGAAGGTATACAATTCAGTATCACCTCTCACACATTCTCAAAAAAAAAAAAAAAATACTAATGAGGCAACAGACAGAAAGACCCTATTGGGCACCAAAAAATTCCAATGAGAAAAGGAGGATAGATCAGTTTGCTTTGTTCTGAAGTCAATAAAAGAGTATTTTTTAACTGCCCATAAAGTGTGAACAACTGTTTTCAATTTCCAGGAGGAAACTATACACATATAAGAAGTTAATTTCTCTACCCTGACAGTCTCGCCTCTGCAGTCTGTAATACAAGCTGCACAAATGATCATAATGCTTTTGGTAGCCTTAATTTGGGCTTAGCAATATATCGACATTATACCAGCATCGCGATATGAGGCTAGACATCATCTAAGATATAGTATATCATAATATTGTAAGTAGAGGTCAACCGATTTAGCTGTAAAGTTGGAGCCGATAGAATGTTTCACAAAGTAGCGTCATCGGCATAACTTGCCACCGATAGTGGCCGATGGTGCACAATGCCCACCAGTCCCAAGCTCATGAGGGTAGGGATTTGTTTAATGGAGTAAAAAGGAGCTGACCTGTGGGTACAGCTCCACAGAAAGCAGGTCTGCCTGCTGTGTGAGTGTCAAAGTGTACTGTTGTTCAGTTTAACATGGATTTACATAGGTTTTTAAATCAGCCACGACGGCGGGTCCAGCGCTGTAGCTGTTAGTGCCAGTAGCGTCCAAGGCTTCGGCGCTGAGTGTTTTATAAATAGCCTTTGATCTAAATAGGCTGTATATATATTTCAAAAAATAAGAGTAGGCCTAATAATTTAAAAAGGCTATGGATCTAACATGCATCATTTCGTTAATGCATCAAAGCCCTCAAAATTAATGTAATATCACTGATCAAAAACATAAGTTTTGGGTCCAGAGTTTCATTCAAGCAGCGCAGTTTGTGTGTGGGAAGAGCGCAACAGTCACTTTAATGTTGCAGCTGGTAAAGGTGGAGCTCATTTTAAATGCTTTATATACTGCTGGGAATTATACAACATCATTTATTAATTGATTATATTTTGTGTTATTAATCTAAGTCTTCAAAATAACTAAAGCAGATGAATAAATGTACAGTAAAAGTACAGTATTGCCCTCTAAGTGGAGGAGTGGAACAGTAACATAAACACAAAATGGAAATACTTGAGTACAAATACCTCAAAATTCTCTAAATTTTAATGATAGCAGCTAACAACTAATAATATTTTAGCATCACAATTCATTATTTATCAGGAAATTTTAATTTAAACAACAGTTTGTATGGGTTAATTAGGTGCCAGAGTGCATTAAAAAAAAAAAAATCAAAATAGAAAACAAAAATTCCTGGGGTATTCCCCCAGACACCCCACAGAGGTCTGGGCTGGGCCCCCAAATGTTCTCAAATCCTACAAACGCCTCTGGTTAGTGCTGTAACAAAAGTCTGTGAATCTGTGACTGTGTGAATGTAGCTACTTCCTGTTTGATATTAAAAGCCCTGGTTTTAAAATACAGCCCTTTTGTGTTCCATGCACAGTCCAGCCATAATATGGGACATGTTGCCTATGGGACATGTCAAATACTACCTGGCACCAGAGATCGATGAAGAGGCTTCCTAAGTTGTTTAAGTTTTTAAAAGTCTTGGTTTTTTATGTTTTATGTATCACTGACAAAGTATTTTGAGTATCACTCTGAAGTCTCTTGTTTAACATTACAATTGAATTTTTTTTAGCAAATACAAAATGTTCAAAAGTAACTTTGAGTGTATTTCAAACATAAGTAACAGAGATACCAGTCATCTCGGCTCCATACACAAAGTCAAGATAAGGCACTGTGTATCTGAGAATCTCAGATTGAGGTTGAGGGGTTGACAGGTTGAGGAAAAGTAATAGCTCAAAACATGACACAGACTTTTACCAGTTCCAGATATATTCATTAATTACTTGGAGTTATTACTTTTGAGTTTCATGTATAATTTTCTGCAGGGGGATGGTGGGGGTGAAGGATATCGACCGGTTTATTGGCTTTCAACTTTTTCCTGTTACAAACAATCATTATATCGGCCTTTAAAAATCCATTATCAGTCAACCCTTAATCGTAAGTGTTGTCTTCTCCTGGTTTTAAAGGCTGCATTACAGTAAAGTGACGTGATTTTCTGAACCTACCAGACTTCTAGGTGCTCTATTATTTAGTCTTTTATTTATTAAAAATCTCACTGTGTAAATATTTTTGGGAAAGAACCAAAAGTCAACCCTACAATACTGTCACAATATTTCTATGGAATAATATTGTGATATTTGATTTTCTCCTAATTGCCCAGCCCTAGCTTTAATCTCATATACAACAATTACACTACTCTCTTTAGTATGCATATCACTGGAAAAATTCTGACAACATGCCAAATATCTTTGAGAATCCTACATGGATTCTCCTCAGGCCTGAGGCTGCTGTGTCTATGAGCACACTAAATGACTATTGACATCACATTTTAAATTATCATTTCCACTGCCATCTCTAAATATGTACAGGAATAGCAGTATTTGACGTGGTGGACGTCTGCCTCGATCAAAACCGACTTGATATGATTGATATAGTAAGTCAGAGATTATAGACATACATATGCTGAGCACACTGCAGAGATCATAAAGCATTGGTTTGTCATTGTGGTATTTCCAGGGTTCTGGTGTATTGAACGTGACTGAAATCTTTATTCATGAGGCCGGTCTCAAACAGCAGGGACAGATAGTGCTAAAGCTCCTCTAGGCCTGGCGCGTCTCAGGAGAGTCCCGCAACTCCTCTCGCCAGCCCCAGCAACAAAGTCAAAGATGCATGGCGAGAAAAAGATATGTAGCTATTAGTGGAATCACTCATATCCACAATACGGTATATCACCTGCCCTTTTACAGAGCCTGCTTACACTGGATATGCAGGTTTGCCTTATGTTTGACGCAGAACAAGGCAACGTCCGCGTTTATCATCACTAAGCTGTCACGTCTCCGTGATGGGACTCAAGAGCAGCTATTAGCCATGCATCTGAGGGGAGACACAAGTACAAGGAGAGGTAGAAATCGAACATGTGGCTCTAATAGATACATGAGAGCATGCGCACACACAGACACAAACACACACTGACAAACGCACGCACAAGAACATACCGGCCTGGGCACCCTCTCCTCTCATCCCCCAGCTGATAGGCAGATGGCGAGAGTCACTCTGAGCCACTGACATGGAGGTGCATATAATTTAAAGCCTTGTTTGCATCTTAAAATACATCAGTACCATATTGACGTACAGTATACATCATGTCAGCAAGGGCCCTCTCGTTTGCAGTGGGCCCTGGCTGCTGTTCAATATGCATGGGCAGAGCAGAGGAGGAAAAAAAAAAGCCATTGCCTCATAAGAAGGTGATACTTCTCCACATAATGAATGTGGCCTCTGCCCAGTCTGAAGGTCAGCCTTCATTTGTGTATAATGGGCAAGAGTCAACTGTTTTCCAAATGAGACGTATGCAGAACAGACTGCCGAGTAAATATTGAAATCACCTCTGGGCTGTTTGTGTGATAAATTCCCCCCACAAATCAGGTGCCGCTCAAAGGAGTGCCGCAGTGGTGCTTTCTGATGCTCTCTAACTTTTGCTGTGAGAACGCTCGCTGTGGTTTACTGCACTGCAGCCGGCGTGTCCCAGCTATTTCTTTTTTTAAAGTGGACTATATTGTAACAAACAACAAAACAAAAGAGGGAAAAAGAGGGAAATTAATCCATGAAGAAGAAGGTGACAGGTTTTGATCAAATGTGTATTGAGTAAATAAATGCTAAGAAATTGATTTGTACTATCACGAAACAGATGGAGTGATCACTTTCCCGTTTTTCATTTATCATTTCACTTCGACCTCCACCCAGTCTTTGACTAAGTGACACACTCCATGAATTGAAATGTTTGTTCTGATAATTGTTTCATTTCACCGGATCAATTGTCACATCCGCATAACACACACCTCGCACACAGTGGGTGTAATAAGGAAGCCAGGGAGATGTTGGTGCCCAGCAACAAGTCTATTAAGCCACTAGAAGTCTAAACGTCAACAAGACCAATCCCACTCAGTGCTAATCTGCATTCATTACTATGCAAACAAAACAATCCTGCCTCATATATTCTTTCAAAGTCACCTTTAGATTCAGACACTTTTCCTCATATACTGTAGACGCGCGGGCAAGTCAGAATCCTCCTGAGCACAAAACAAACAGCGCATCACGGCCGCATGTAGAGAGCCACACCAGTCAGAGAGGAGAAAAGCGAACATTTCGACAAATAGAGAATAGCATGGCACTGTCACATGGGGAGCACAAAACAGCAAATAACAGAGACAAGGTCTGATGGTAGCCCTTGGAGCAGCTGTCATATTAAATAATAATGAAGGATCTATTAATATGCAAAGGAAGCAGCAGCCGACTGGCTTAACGCTGTCATGCCTCTGCATATTGTCAGGATCTTCATCATTAATTAACATGCTAGCTGCCCCATACCTGCGCCAATGTCAGAACATTCTTACAACAAACACCCCAATGCCTGTGCCCTCCGCAACTAACTCGTATAATTAAATTAAAATCAGATTAACTTCACATCAGTACACAAAAGACTGACTTTTACGACTTTCTCTAGCAGTGATTAAAAAAAGAAAATAACCAGAGCTTATCTGTTGTGTTCCTGTTCTGTCTCTGTTAGGGACTGCACCATGGGCAACAATGAAAACACACTTTATTTATCGGGCAAGCTGGATAAGTAGGGAAGAGACACTCCATGTCAATGAGCATGGCCACCTAATTTTATGCATGGACTGGTGGCAGCGCAGCAATGACAAACTGGGGTTGGGAACAACGCGACTCTTAGGTACACTGCACCACTTGAACTGTGCTATCCACATCATGACAAATTTAGTATCAATTACACAGCGCGCTAACCTTATGACAAGCAGCGGACTGAAAGAGGAGGGGTAGAGACACAAAGAACTGACACTAAATTACCTGGTGCATACTGGATCTATTTTAAAGCAGCTTGAAGTGGCACTGGATTAGATGATCCACTCTAGGAGCTGACGTGCTAATTGTACATCAAAAGAACATAAATATTACAATACGTCTCCACCTACAGTGCTTGTGAGAACAACCGGCTCCCCGAGACACTGAGATCCACACACATACCTGTACAGTGAGCCAGACAGCATTAGGAAATATTGTTTTATCAGTAAAGTACAGGATGCACCCTGGTTAGATGTAGGTGACATTCATTTCTCTAATGGTAAATGCAGTACTCTTGCGTTATTCAAAAGGTTGAAGCCATATCCTGGACATAAATGAATTATATTGAAGCTGCTGCTTAAGTAGTGGCCAGAGTGTGAGTGGAGGCCCTCTCCACTTTAAAGGAGATGTCATCTCAGTGTGGTGTCAGTCCACAGCAAATAATCCGATTTGGGGGCCAATCTGCCTGTAATGCATCAGCAACTGGAAAGGCTCCAGCACAACCACCCCTGGGGGCATGAACGCAGGCATGCACGCATTCAGACACTTGCACATACACACGTGTGCTCTCACACACGTATATGAGGGTATTTCCTTAAATGGAAACCTAAGCATATTAAGATGTCCTTTTCTAAATGGAACTGGTGTCAAGGGCAAAGATACATATGTTAACAATGTGTTTCACATAGGCCTTTCTGGTCCTGTTAGAGTGCAAAGAAGACGTCTTTCCACTGTGTTGAATATGTTCATTGATTTTAATCTAACATGATTTCAGTCTGTGCCTAAAGTCAATGTCTAATATGCTAAAAGAAAATCACTGATTTGCATAAAGAAATCACAGCAAACACAATTCCTGAGACAATATAAAATTGAGAGAAGAGTGCCATATTGGTTCTGTCATGGCATGTTGCCTTCTCAGGCTATGGGCTCTGCCTTACACATGGTGCAAAGCAGCACACAGCGCACTGCAACTGTCATTGCTAGTTTTAGACCAACACAACCTATGTCGTCGAGGTAGCAAATATACTCGTGTACCCATGGAGGGAGTAGGTCTTAAAAAGAGTTGTGTCGGAGCATTGCTTTTCTGAGGCAGCAGAACGCCATTGTGCCGCTGACCAAAAAATCCCGACCTAAAGTCAATAGCGTAGTATTTTCCTGCTATTTAAAGAGTGCATTATTCAGACAGTAAGATGTGCCCACAATGTACAAAATATAGCAATTACTCTCTCTTTTTTTAATGTCTTTATGTGAAGATTCAGGGTGTACGATTTAGGGTAATTTAGTGGGAACTGGCAGTTAGGATTGCAGGATTGTAACCAGCTGAAACGTCTCCTGGTTAGAATTCCTTCAGTGTTTATCGGTCAGGAGGTTTTAATCAGGAGCTGAATTATCCACAGAGGTCTCATCCTCTCCAAAACAAACTGACCAGGTGATTAAAATCAGGAAAAAAATACTTGATAAAGCAGTTTAACTTAACTATAGTGGTCGATGCGAAAATGTGAATGGCCCTATCTAGAATTAGCGTTTGGTTTGTCCATTCTGGGCCTCTGTAGCTCATTCTAGGGTAATGAAAACATAATAATTCTAATTTTGAGGTAGTTAAACACCGAAGAAAATGTACTTATAATGTTATATTACATTTCTGACAATATATCCCTCTACATACACACTGGAGCTTAAAAAAATGCATTCTGTAAAATGTGAACGTAGCAGAGACCAGAGAAGAGCTGCCAACTGCTGTCCAACGACTCCCTACTAACTTAAGAGAGACGCTGTATGCATTTACACATGAGGAACATCATAACTTCATTGATTATTTCAGAAGCTTATAGTTAAGTTCTGTTTCCTCGGTCTAGTTTATAACGACAGTTTTTTGTTTTGCTGTATAAATGTTCATGACATCACAGCTCTTACTGCGTAACTGCTCGCTTCCCATGTTTGCAGAATCCACCATGTAAATAGCAGTGTGCCAGGTTCAGGTGCACCTGGCCTTTAAGGGAAATGGGAGATGACACTGATTGGTTGAATTGTTTTTACGGCCAGAAAACACTTATGATTAATTAAAGGACTAAATACAACCCATTTGTGCCTTGCGCCTTACTTTGCACCCAAGTTTTGTGCTATTAAATAGAAGAAGTGGAGTTGGACTTGCACCATGCGCCTTAGATCATACACTATAGATGGTTTAAAGATGAGATTAAATATTTTAAGCTTCCTGTATCTATCATAATGTGAGACCTCGTGATAGATACAGGAGCTACAGTCAGCCACTCCTCAGTGATAAAGAGATGAGGAGGAAGCAGCAGCACATTTGCAAACATAACACCATGAGAGAAATGACAGGCTACTGTGAGCTAAACATTTCATGGAGGGTTTCGCTCTTCCTCTGCAGCCAAAATTAAACGGTGCAGTGGCTTCCTTCGTGGAGGCTTGGGGTATTGGTGTAGCCTCGGGAAAAGCCGTCGGCCCACATTCTGTCTGTGTGTGCAGGCGCCAACTCATCTGAAAAATGAACTAATATGGCATGACATGATAGTGTAACTATTTAAGACAGTTTCTCAATGTCGTTTTTTTATCATCAATCAGTACATTTGGACATGACAGGGCGATCAATTAGTCGCCTACTTAGACGCTAACTTACGTGTGGTCAATTATACTTCATTACGAATCTGTCAAAATCTGTAACTTCCTTGACGTTTAATGCTTAATACTACAATCTAAACAATAAACGGTTTAATTATAACACAGAAGCTGATGGAAAAGTTCGGCCTTGCCACAGTTGAGAAGCTTAAGGCAGTTACAAGAAGACCGAAAAACCTCAATTATTTTATCTCTGCCCCCTGAATACCCTGACTAAATGTCAAGATCATAGAGTCCCTCTGGGCTTAAAGGGGATGATATCAAAAGGCTTTTCTGTTGCTTTATGTTCCACTAAATAACATGGGTCTTTCTCATCATTGTCCCTCTCTGTGTTCACTTCGGCCTTTAAGTTCGCCTTCTATACCACGCCGCGGATAGCCAGTGACCTCACCCTATTCCCAGAGTTCAAAGCACTAGCCTGTGAGCCTCCATTGTACTGAATCACAAGGATGGCCCGATCTGTGTTTAATATTGAATTTCAAACCCCTCGCAGACGCTGCTTTGCTGCCTCTCGGAAAAAACACTTCCAGACTGTTTTTACAGAGCTGGAAAAAACGTGTTCGGTAGGATAATTACAAGTCTGTGAAATTGTTATACACCGATGATTACCATGGAAAACCAGCTGCTTCTCTGCAAAGTACTATAGTTAATAGCTGGTTAAATGCAGTGTGTACTGTACACTGTGTGAGCATTCAAAGAGCTCCGTTCGACAGTACAATATCATTAAAGACATATCAAGAAGGAGAGCAAAATATGCAAATCAGAGCACTTACAGCCACCAACATCAAAGCAGTCACAATGAAGCCAGCCACAAATAGAACAAAAGCATTGGTTGCAATAAGACTTGGCCCAGGGGTAAGTTAGGGCACAAACGGTTGTTGTTGATTCTTGTGGCGATAAGCTTGCTTTAGCATCATCACTGCCTATGTACATATACCAGTGGAGTGGATTTAATCGCACTAATTAGAATGCACTCAAGGCGAAATGCAACATCTACTGGAATAATCTGAGAGAAAAGATCTCCACTCCAATTTATTCTCCCCCCCTCTTGGTTTCCGGGGGTTGAGCAGAGGATCTGTTTTTGGTAAACGAGTGAGCGGCTGGTGTCTGGTGGTTGGGTGCATGTGTCACTTTGGACTGGTTGCCATTTCGAGGACAAGCTGCGGGGAGGCCACTGGTGGGGAGGTTGTGTGTATGTGTGTGTGACAGAAAGGAGGAGAGAGATAGAAGAGGGACCCAGACGGAGTGAATTAGAGCCTTAGCAACAATGACAGAGCGCCACAGAGTAAACTGTACCTGTGGGTGGGATCATGCCAGGGGACATGAGGCCAGGGACAGAGTGGGGCATGATGTGGGGGTTCTCTGGTGATGTCACACTCTGGGTCCTCTTCGGAGGCCGGCCGGGTCTGGAGCTGAAACACAGGAGGAGGAGGAGGAGGAGGAGAACGCGGGTTAGAGACGAGGAGGAGACTGGTAGGGAGAGGAGGGGGTTGTGTGGGTGGTGCTGGCGGTGGCGGTGGCGGGGGGGGGTGTTAACATTTGGAGCACTCCAGAATGCAATTCCATTCCAAAGAGCTAACATGTACTGTAAATAAATTTCTTTTCAAGGACAGTTGCTTTCTGCAGCTCAACATAATAGACTTCCATAACTAATTAGATTACACGGTGAATTCATTTCCTTTATTGAAGATCAACCACTTTTTGATGCATAATTCATAACCCGTACCTCGTTACCTGTTCCTCCGTATTAATATCCCCACACTATTTGAATTGCCTCGTTTGCATATGCTAAAATCCAGTGCGCGGCCCTCGGCCTGGAAATTACATGTTAACTTGTTATAATTATTGCAGTCAGGCCACTATTGATTTATGAGACTTTTAAAAACCAAATATGTGTAGTTCTGGTAATGAATGATATTTTAAGGTTCTTCAGGAAATTAAAAGGCAATGGCTGCCTTAGGAAATGTTCTGCTTGCTTGATTTAATGCGTGCCTTAGCTGGAAGGTGGTGTGACAGAGTGATTCAGACCTGTTGGACGGTTCTGATGGGGGAGTTTTATTACACCAAACGAGGGGCACAGATCCAGCCGTGATAAATGACTGTGCCACCTTACTGTGCAGGAGAAAAGGCCTTCAAAGCAGATACACCCCTGACTTTCCACACATCTTACTCATTCGCTTATTAATACAGCTTCGAGTTGCAATCAATACCTACTTTGCTGGCTTATAGTTACAAAGAAAAGCCTACGGGGTGAACAAAAAAAAAAAAAAAAAAAAAAAAAAATGCAATGAGCATATAATGAGGGGGCCAAGATCCTATAGAGGTATATTCTTTATGAACAAGGAGCTGGATGTCTCAGCTGAAGATGAATTATGGTGACTTGACACAGGTGACATATTGGCTTCATACATTATTTCACATACAATAGTCCATTTTCAAGCTTTAACGGGATACTAAGTTCTCCCTAATGTGAACTGAGTTTAATCCATCTTTAAAACACCAAAGGGCTTCCGTAGCGTGATGTAACTGCGAGAGGAAATCTGGATAAACAGGATAAATTTGAAAAATAATTACTTTATAAAGAAAGGACAGGACTGAAAGCTCAGACCTGGGATGTGTTGGCTCATTCAAGTTCATTTTTATTTTGTTAAGAGCATTTTAAGTAAGCCTGGGCGATATGGAGAAAGTCATATACCGTGATATTTTTGACAGATACCTCAATATTGATGTCAGAGTGATATTATAGGGTTGACTATTAGTGCTTTCACAGAATATTTACAAAATGGGATTTTTGACAAATGATCATCAGTATTGTGGATATTATGACTAAGTGGGTAAAGGCAAATAACAGAACAGCTAACACAGCCTGGTAAGTTCAGAAAATTGAATAAATGCAGCCTCTAAAACCAGAAAAAGACAATATGAAATCCAAAATCTAGGACAATCTATCTAATCTCATATCACGAGATCTATATTATATCAATATATTGCCCAGCCCCAGTTTGAAGGGGTGTCAAGTTGTTTGTAATGTGTAATTTCTTTAGTCTTAGCTTGAGCAAACTCTCTCTTGAAATATATTTTACGGCTCCGATTAGACAGACTGTACCGAGTTATACCACTAGGGCTGCCACTAACGATTATTTTCATTGTCGACTAATCTGTTGATTATTTCTTCAATTAGTCGACTAATCATTTCATCGAAAAATGTGTTAAAATGTTGAAAAATGTCGGTCCGTCTTGCCCAAACCCCAAAATTACGTCATCTAATGTCTTGTTTCATACTCATGCCGAAGGGTTTTAGTTCACTGTCACGGGAGAGTGTGTAAAGCTGCCAATATCTGAACGTAAGAAGCTGCAGTAAGACTATTTTGGGGTACTTTTATAGTACTTTTCTATGAAAAATGACTGCAATAAGACTTGATAATGACCGATTAGTCGACTACTAAAATAGTCACCGATTATTTTAATAGTCGATTAGTCGACTAATCGTGGCAGCCCTATATACCACACAGCCATTTTTATTGAAGCCCATCCTGAGTAGACAGAGCTTTCTGAAGCTTGCTGAATCTTTTTTTCTTTTTAACTGTTGCCATGCAATCTTCACCTGTCCTTAGCTCAACTGCTATTTTGCTTTGAAGGAAACCCACAGATCTGTATCTTAAATCGGTGGTTCCTAACTGGTGGGTCCTGGTCCAAACGTGGGGTCCATTCTGAATGGACCGCAAGTGACTCGTATCAAGTTTGTAAGAAAAAAAAAAAAAAAAAAAAAACACTATAGTTTGTTTAGAGTGAGTAACCATTGGACAGCTACTGGACAGAGACAGCAAACTAGCTTGACAACATGTCCAAACGCAAGTATGACCCTAATGTAATAAACTCTATGGATCTTAAACTAATGACTGCGGAGGAATCTGGACCCAAACCTGGACCAGTTGGGAACCACTGCCTTAAATTATGCATAAAAAGCGGACAGGTGGGGAGCATTTTAGGACAAATGGAAATCTGTGTGGGTACACGAGACCCTAAGAAAGACGGGAAATGACATGAAGCACCACCAGCTGGTCCAGGAGCTTCACCTGGATGATGGTGGGCAATGATGTTGGGTGCTTTTTCGTTCTAAGTTCTTTAAACTTTAGGCATTCAAGGCGCTGCTGCAAAAACGCTAGACACTCAGCAACGCAAATGCAGTTAGCATGACTTCACTCTTATTGGAAAGCATTGTGCTCTGGGCCTTATAGGTACAAAGTCTATTGATGACATGATACATTACTGGTCACAAGACTTATAAAACTGTATTTCATTACATTATTTGGTCATTTATTACTGTTTTTTTTAACTTTGTCATGATTTGAATCTTTGTCAAATGATTTTCAGATGATTACTTTTTCTTCTAATAACTGAAAATTAAATTAATCAATGTAAGGAACTGATGAGCTGCTGCTATTTTTTTTTAACAACGATGGCTCATTCTGGACTTTATCAGCCGGTACAGTACATAAAGTTGTTTGTGTTACAGTACATTTCACTACATTTCCCAAAGGCGGTATCTACAGAGTGATGCAGTGTTTTAGTTCAGATACCACACAGCCTTAGTAGTTGAATTTATTCAGCCGTGTCTTGTGAGGTTTATTTACCTCAGTCCTGCTAATAGAGTGCACTCGCTCTATCTGTCTGAATGTGCTGACTCTCAAATATACCGGCTCTGGAGGTTTTAAGACTAAAAGCAGACCTTCACCCAACTGTGTCCCTTTGGAAGGAAAACACAAAAGTGATAGGAAGAAGTAGCGAGAGGGAGAGGGAATGACAGAGAAGTGAGAGGAGGGCAGCAAGGAGGAGGAGAGAGGGAGAGAAAGAGAAACGAGAGCCCGCTCAACCTAGGAACGTCTGGAAATGTAATTCCTATTTCTATAGAAGCACCTCTTTGATCTTATGAGAGGGAGAGATCGCACACAGTTTTGCTGTCATCACTTTCACTTGTACTCTGGCTGAATTATTTATGAAAGACCTCAATAGAGGGTATGTGATGGGTAAAAGGCTTTTTACCAACAATACTAAAAGCAAAAAGGCCCCTCAGATGGACAAAAAAATGTCACATCAACCTTAGATCATGTCAAAGGATGTGAACCCGGGTACAAAGACCCAGTTAAGTAAAGGTAATGTTTAGATAGGCGGCGAGAGAATGTGTCTGTGTGTTTAAAGGGATAGCATTTCAGCTACTCTCTCTACACAAATAACACTGGCCGGCCATGAAAGCAATACACCAACTGAAAAGACGCTTTGAACTGAGGAACCTCCGAGCAACAGGAAAGCCTCTCAGAAATTAAGGTTATCGCCTCCTTTTCATAAGTCTGTCTAAATTTACAGAAAAAGGCAAGAACAGAGGAGGTGCAGTGACTTTTCTCCTCCTTTATTCAACGTTATCACTTGTGTTTGGGGTAATGCTCCTTAACAATATGTAATTTAGCTGCTTGAAACACCACGGCTGAGGCATGCATGCTAGCACCGGTGCAGCTCTGCAATGGTCAGAGCCATCCAGGCTAATAAGCCGAGTCCAGAGAGGAACTCAACCTGGCCTAAAACAAAAGAGCCAGGCTATTTATCAAGCAGCAGATGCTGATTCCCTAAATAGCCTGGCACAGAAACTGCTCCAAACTAGGCCATTATTGCAACAAAAAAAAAAGGATAGCACAACTGGATTTATGATTGGAATTCTGGTTCTTCTCATGCATTATCTGCTGCTGTCTTTCCTAATCTTTCATTTTCTCTTTAAATGTTTCAGAAAAATAAAAACCTCCGGGTTTTAAAATGGACTTATTTGGACAATATTATTTCTGCATCGGAGGTCAGTCATGAAAGAATCTTATTCCCTGCTTTATTTATATTTACACTGAAGATATTCGGAGCTCTCGTATCTCTGGCTTCAATTAAGGAAACAAAATAGGCCCCACCAGCTTTTGGGCTGGGGGCCACAAATATGTTACACATCTATTCTCTCTTTTTTGTTTCGCTACCATGGTGAAAAGAAAATAGTGGTGAACTTTCCCTGAACCAGACTTCCTTTAATGGCCCGGCCGTGTGTTGACCCAGCAGAGTCGGCTGGAACCTGATACTATCCAACACACTACGCTGTGCAGGCAATCAGATTACACGGGGCCCAACAATACACTCCGCACGAGTCCAATTTCAGCGCTACAATGCAATAAAAGCACAATAATTAAATTCACGTTCTCACCCCGTTTACAGGAAGCCAACACGAGGTGATAGGTATAATAAGAGCTATAATATCGGATGAGATATCAGGACGGGTTTTTGATCTCATGGCAAAATTCTGACATCTCACTATCAGACTCTTTTCTGTCGACGGAAGCAGTGACTGAGATCTTATTACCCAGAACGCCGTTAATGCAGTGATTATGATCTGTTATAAATCAATTGAGACCACAAATGTAATGTTTAGCCCAAGTGAGCACACTCCCTCAGTGGATTTAGTTACACACAAAAACTCATCTGCTCCTCCCATCTTCGGATATCTTTAGGAATTCAACCTGATTATGTCAATAGTGACTCGGGTTTGCAGAGAAAGAGCATAATATTATTTCCTGCTGGTTATGATTGAGCCATTAACCTTTTATCTCGCTCTTTTGTTTGACGTTTCTAAAAGGTAAGGATGAAGATATTTATTCCATTTCCGCCCAGTCGGCCAAAACAAGCGAGTGAATCATTCCGTCTGGGGCTTGTGTAAACAAAAGGCCTCTCCAGGTCTCTGCCAATCAGGCCTTATAAAATATTAACCCAATGTCATTGCCCTTTTAAAATCTCTCACCTAGAATTCCCTAATTGTTCCTTTTCTTTATCTCTCCAGTGCAGAGAGTAAATAAATTAACAAAATAGCTTTTATCGCCCTGAGTAACCTTTTAACTGAAGGATTATCTGGGGTTTATTTTTCATTTCTCTCACAGCGATAGCAGAGCATGCCCCATTGATTGGTTCGCTGGGGTGGTGACCAGCCATGAAAACAAGGTCTTATTGATAAAACAAAGCAGCTCCTTACCTTTTAAGTGCCAGGTCAGGCAGAAATTCAGAGGCCTCAGACCAGCAGGGGCCTGAATATGCTGAGTGCATACTTTTTTTTTTATTTGGTTCAATCAAACTGTTTAACAATGTGCACGCAACTCCCCCGAGAGGTTAACTATGTTTGTTGAAAGACAGGGATAACATGGCTGCGGTGTATTACTACCAATTTAAAATCCCCACAGATAAGATAACAAGGTTGGCTGAGGCAAAAGAGATGAAATGTTTGACTTTAATTCTAGAAATTAGTTATTTTGGACACAAGCTCTGCTGTTTGAGAAGTTGTCTTAAGGCAATAAAAAGGAAGATTGACATGTATTAGTCTATAAATTCAACTTACAGCGTAGAGTCAAACACTAAACACTGATTTCCACTGTGGGTTGCTGGTGATAACGTATATGTCTAATTAATTATCGTCTGATTTGAATGTGATCTCAGTTTTCCACCTTGATGAGCCGCTTTTAGCCCTGCTATGGAGCGCACAGTGATGTCAGCAAACACTGATAACATCCCTGCCAATGCAAACTAACAGATGAGGAACCGAGAAGTGTTTTTATTAATAATCTACATCAGTGATGCTCAACCTGCAACCCGTAAGCCGAATCTGGCCCGCGGTAGGGTTTCTAATTCATAATGTAAATATACTGACTCACCCTGGGTGTTTTATTTTGAAATTTGGATGTAAATAAGGTGTCAAAGTGCATAAAAAGGCATCAAAATAGATCTTGCAGTGCCAGGGGAGGATCTCTCTAATCATAACCCCTCCAACAGAGGTCAGAGAGGAGCCCCGAATGTCCCCAAATCCTAGTAACACCCCTGCATACACCAACTGCAACTGGAGTGAGGACTGCAAATATTTAAAGGTTCAAAACAGGCATTTCTTTTTATTATATATACTCATAATTATTATTATTTGTTTAAAGACTGGCCCCTAACTTCCTGTTACTTCCTGTTGCAAAAGTTGCCCCTGGGCAAAGCTAGTAGGCCTGATGTATATGGAGGATTTCTTTCTTTAAACTTGTTACAGTATTAAATACTAGGGGTGTAAATCACCAGCTTCATCATGATACGATATTATATTGATCTGTTTGGATGACGATACGATGTTTGCCGATATCACAAAGTCTGTCACGATACGATTTCAATTCGATTCGATTCAGGAGCCTGCGATCGATATGACGCAATATCATATGCCCATCAAACACAATCATTTACATCAACTCACAAAAACAACTAGAATATGATTTGACCATTTTATTTCTGAGCTCTTCCAGGTATCAGGCATTTAAATGAAAAACGGTATTCTTCTGTAACAAAAAATAATAAAAATAGACCTGTTCACTAAAATGGTGACACAGACGTGCTATGTGAATTTCAAAATAAAGGTGTATCTTTAAGATGACGATATGGATCGATGTTTTCATTTTGCATCGATGTAATTGGATCGTTAATCAATGAATCGATGTATCGATGTGGATCGATGTATCGTTACACCCCTATTAAATACTATTAAATATTATTATCGACAACTATTCTATGGTTTATTGATCATTTCTGAGTCATTGCAGAGGAGTCAGACGCACTATTTGAGTCATTTCTCAAGCAAAAATGTCAATTGCCTCTGATGTTGGCATCCTAAATGTCTGAATTTGAAGCTTTTCTTTGTTTTTATATGCATGTAAAATAAAAATCTTTGGGTTTCAGTGTGGATGGACACAACAAGCAATTTAAAGATGGGCTTTATGATGTAAAATTAATAAAATAACAGGCATTTTTCACACATTTCTGACCTTTTATAGACCAGAAAATTGATAAATTATTTTAAAAAAGACTCAGATAAATTGATAATCTCAGTTAAAATCCTAGATAATAGTGTTATATTGAAGAATATCAGCTTTTGACATCACACAGATAATTTAAAGTCCCACAGGCTCGACTGAACAGGTTGAGGAACTCTCTTGTTGCTCAGTCTATCAACCCATTAAATCAGAGTATGGCGTCAAAGTAGCCTCAGTGTACCTGGTTTGAACACTGACTGCAACAGGAATGATTCATTTGTTGCACTGCATCCACTTGTCGTACACTCTTATGTGATTTGAGGCATTTGTTGTATGTTTTTTTGTTTGGTTAAATGTTGTTGACGGTGACGTCCTAGGACGCAAGACAAACATTAGATCTTTTTCCTGATAACAAAGTCAAATCTTCATCTTCGTCATAAAAAAATAATCCTAATCATAACAATCTGACAAACCCAAACCACGGAAAATGACAGGAATACATGTTGCCTTCAACAAAACGGGAGGAGAAAAAAAAAGATGATTTATATTTCCTGCTGACCTTGGCAGTCTATTGGTTGTGATGATCATAATCTCAGAGTCACAGCATGATACATGGGAATGCATTCACCCATCCATCTTTTTCATGCATCCATCTATCCTCACCCTCATCTTGTATCTGTATTTGCATTGAGCCTATTCTTGGATTATCTCAATCAGCTTCCCCTTGCACCTGTCAAACACCGCCTCGCACAGGTAGCCACATTGCGCTTATCTGATCTAGATAGCTGGATTACAGCGAGTTTGTGAGTACGAGGAGAGGAAGAAAAAAAACACACACACTTTTATTTATTAGGGGTAGGAACAGCTGCATCCGCCTGCAAACTGTGAACCTTTGTTACGGAACAATATATCACAGATCAAATGGTGTGAAATCAAAGGCGGGAGAGAGTTAGCATCAATCCCACTAAAACCCCTTTTAAAGTGCTGTCTGTGCTCTGATCCCTGTGTGCACTAATGTGCAGGGTTGAGATCAGTAGTAGTTGGGAGAGTGGGTGCCTTCCTGGTGCCTTTGTCTGGGCTCAGGCCTGATTAGAACCACGCTGGGTGAGACCATCACAGAGTCTGATGCTACGGAGGAACTCGGAGTCGGTCACGCTCCTTCCTCCAGCCTGTGTCATGAAGCCACAGCCAGGCTCGGGGGGGGGGGGCAGTTGGGGAGCACACCCCAGTGTTACAGTAGCTACAAAGAGCTTACTCTTGTAATCACGTTCTATTAGAGCTGTTTGAAGCCTCTCAGCTGTGAAATAGAATCTAAAAAAGATCTGAAAACACGATAAATTGCTGATTATTCCCATGCATCATTAATGTTAAAAGCTGATTTCATAATTGTGCGTCCCATAACTACAGAGTCCAAGATTGTTTAGTATCACATCAACAGACTCTGATAATGAGTAAGCAGACTTCCTACATCACGGGAACTGATGAGGAAAGCCTAATTGGTTGACTTTTCCATGCCTAATGGATGATTCTCTTAATTAAAAAGATACTGTACCAAATGTTAGAAATCAGATAGTGCTTAAAGTAAATGCAGTTAATCAAATGTATGAGAATGAGCAGTTCCAGGAAAGCCTAAATGAGATTGGTAGATATGATTTTGCTCCAATATTTATTAATTGCAAGTGCCTTTGGTTAGCAAAACAGAACAGGTCTTATCTTCAAACTGCGAGGGAAATTTCATCTAACCACTCTCACTGATCTCTCTTTTTCATGAACTGCGATGCATATGAAACAAGTCTTCAAAACAAGGCTTTAAAAACTTACCCAGTCAGGGTGCCTTTGAGGATATTTAATTAAAATCTAATCCTGCATTCATTAAGGCTCACATAAATTAAGCTGTCATTCATAAGATTTATGGATTCTCATTTGCATATTGCATACAATTCATCAATTACTCAAGTATGAAAGGAGCGCATTTCCCTTGGAGCTGCCTGCTAGCCTGCCAACATTTGAAATGAGAGAAAGAGCACGACTGTCAGGCATTCACTGCAAACTTTTCCCCACAATGTCTGTGCACTGATTAATCTCATTTTCTAGGCATCCCTTACAAGATTGTACACAGTCCAGCTGCACTTTTCAATTATTTCTCCTGTCCTCTCAACTAACTTTGAAAGCAGGACGGGCTAAATGTGGACTGGGGGCTACTTTAGTCTTTATGTATATAACATGTCTTTTTGCCAGGGTAATCATAAATTAGAGAGAGGGGTTTTAGAGATCCTAATGGAAAGGAAATGTAGTAATTTTATTGCAAATCCCATCAGGCAAATATTCTGCATGCTATAATAGCATATTTCCTGTCACATTTAGAGAGGAATACATCCAGCAGGCATTCTGACAGAGGGAGAAAGAGCGAGAGAACAGATAGAGGGGGAGGGTGGACGGATGAGAGCGAGAGAGTTGCAGAGAGAAAACAAAAGAGAGGGGGAGAATCTTAGTGCTAAACACATAAAAACTCCCCTTTTGGACGTGAGGCTATGGGAAACACAGTATGGAGTAAGTGCTTAAACCAAGCCGAGCGTGAACGCATCTAAGATAAAAGGTCAGGCAAAAACAAACAGACCACTCGCGAGGACGAATGGAATTAATTGACTCATTAATATGCATGGCTAATAAAGCTCAAAATCCTAAAACAAAAATCATTGTCAACCATTCCCTTTTAATGGCTCTTATTTTCAGCTTGAGAAGAGCTAGTCTACAGGGTGTATCAATCTTAGGAGGGGTGGAGTTCCTCCACCAAACAGGCTTGGGGTAACCTCGGTGTTGTATGCTCATGTCCTCCCCAGCAGACAAAGGCAGAGTTGTTCTGGTGGAGGGATTAATTGAGAATTAATCCCAGTTTCTGGCAGTGGAACAGACCGGCAGTTAGAAGTGAAAGTCATCCTGAAGGGTAGTTAATTGGTTCCCCATAGCAAAAGCTTTGGAGAACAGAAATCAAGCTGCATTTTCATTAATCCTCCCCATTGTTTTGTGAAATTGTTGTGGAGAGTGACTTCAGATAGAGTCAATAGTTAAGGCTTTTAATTTGCTTTTAATTCTGCCAGTGGGGTGACAATTAACAAACCCCAAAGAACAATAGCTGTGAAAATTATGCGTTCGATTGACTCTAAATGACTCTGAAATCAAAAACCGATAAGCAATTAATATACTGTACTCTACAAATGGTAAGTACCTCCAACATGCTTGATGCGCTCCATCTTGCTCTGTCTCTCCCTCCACCGCTCTCTGTATATCACTCTCTCACCACTAAAGCTTTTGAACTTTGGGAATAGCACCACCAGATTGTCGGATGTGATTAATTTCAGGTCTAAATGGACACAACAGACAGAGAGGGTGATGTAATCATAACACGAGGAGACGGGGTGACTAACAGCAGAGATGGAGGAGGAAGAAAAATGCAGAGGGAGAAAGAGAGAGGGAGTTTTAAGGAGAAGAGACGTGGACAGAGAGACAGCAAGCGGTTCAAGCTAAACAGGAAGACCGTGGTGATTAGCATTAATTGCACTGAGGATTGGAATCCTGTGTGAAACATTAAACAAAAATTATCTACTGTTTATTCACTTTTTTTTTTCCTCTTGATTTTCTTTTTTTCAATAATTAATGAAAAGTAAATACTTGGAGGAGTCCAAAAATGATCTGGGGAGGAAAAGAAATGTTTACATAATCAGGAAAAATGTTCCTGTCTCCTCTCCCTCTGCCTCTTTCTGTGTGTATACATGGAAAGGTTAGGGCTCGAGCCTGTTTCTCACTGCTTCTCACTGTTCCCCCATCAGAAGTAACAGTGTCTGTTCCCCTGAGTGTGGACTGCTGTGAGAGTGTTTGCATATTTAGATACAAGCAGCCCTGTTTATGCAGCCCCACTCTCTGCTGCTCAAGTTCACTCCAACGCAAGCCCTGATCAATTTGGCCAGCTGTGCTTTAAATGCTGTTTACAACAATAACATCGTGGCTAACAGAGCACAGCCTAGCGTGCAAGCGCACACACTTCCCAGGGAGAGACGGGGAGAGGAAGAGAGAGAGAGAGGCAGAGAGAACTTCAGAGGGAGCCCCCAGCCTGCACATTCCCAGACGAGCATTTGTACTGAGTTAAAGACGAATCAAAGTCTGACTCCTCTGCAAGACACGGAAGAATTGGATTCCGTCTGTGTACGTCTCTGTGATCCTCCCGGAAGAATCTCTGACTGCGAGCAAAGAGAGGAAATAACAGGAACTCAGACTAGAGTCCCACCCTGAAGTGGGCCAAATTGAAGGTGGCACGTACCAGTTACAGGCTTTATTCCTGATGAGTGACTGGCACTGAGCGCAAAACATAATGTCAGGCTCGCTGAAATCCCCGCATACATAACAATTGCCTCTGACAAGCTGCCGTTGCGTTTCACAAATAACTCTGTTTGGGTGAGATACTATGCTCCTCCAGACTTCAGATTTCTCTTAAAAGCTTCATAAGAGATAGAAAAAAAAAAACTCCATTTAAGCCTGGCAGGAGAGCAAATAGGCCTGCTCAGCAGATAGCAGTGAAGCTGCTGGTGTCCTCTTGCTTGATGATATAATTCTTAATGTACAGCCTGACTAGACATAAATCTTACCCAAGCATCACCTCACCTGAATTCTTTTCTCTCTCCCTCTTTCTCTCTCTCCCTCATGATGAATTGTTTGCTACATCTCGGAGACTAAAACCCTTCAACCTCTTCAAACCCGGGTTTCTAATAACGCGTAGGTGTTGGGGAGAGGTGACAGCATGATGAATATCACAACAGACAGCTCCAATATGGGACAATTTTACCAGATCGATATCTCACTGCAATATCAGAGAAAAGGAGCTGATATTAGTCTACACAGTGTATTACAGATGGGGTACATTTCTTCTCTCTGCACTCCCAGTGAACCTGGGCTATATTTCATCCATGTCAGCGATGGTTTACACACTCACAAACGCTCTGGAAACTAATCATAGCATGGTAGCCACGCCAGATGCATCTGCTTAAAATTATCCATATGTGTGACGCACCCATAACCCCTTGTTCGACGCGGCGACGGACTTGCAAATAAACTGTGAATCACATTAGAGGATGTTACAGACCGTAATTTCTAGTGAGAACAAATGTTTTGTCACGTTCTAATAGAGAGATCACGGGTCTCGTGAGGGAGATGATGCAGCTTTTGGAAGCTAAGCTGCGGCGAAAAGGGCTTCTCACATTGGGAAAAAAAAAATATGACAAGTACATACTGTAGTCGGGCCACAAAGAGAAAGAGTGTCTTTGAGTAAGAAGCTGAAATAAAGGAGAAAATACAGAATATTTGCAGTAGATTTCCCATTGAGTACAATATCAATGTACATTTAAACAACAAATTTACAGCCCTTTAAAATTTTCTTGGACAAAATTCAACACTAATTAGTTCCAAAATTATTAAAGTCATACACACAGGGTGTCTGTAGGTATCAAACACTTAAATTTAATGCTTTTTACGATGATTTTAATCAAATTAAAGGCTTTTTTTTTGATAAATCATTTTTTTCTTGTTCAAACATTGCAGACAAGTGTTAAGGTAAGTTGTATAAATATATATGGTCCTGTGCAGAGGTAGATTTGAGGTAGGAATATGGTTATTAAAGCGAGGTAGGCTAATCTATATTTTGCAAACAGGTACTACAACTTTAAGGTAAAAAGACAGCATGCGCTTCAGAGGTAGGTTTAAAGATTTGTAACATCAGAAATGTGGACTTTCATGTTCAGGTGCTTGACTTATTTTGACAAGAACAAAAAAAAAGGATGAATGAAATTAGATAAAATGTTTGTGGCAATTACGACATCACAAATTCAAATTTAAGACTATTTAATGCTGAATATTTAGAAAATTAAGACATTTAAGGCTTTTTAAGGACCCTGTGTACAAAAAAAAAAAAGTTGGGTTGAAAAAAAATTGTCTATAATTGTCTCACAACATATCTACAATATTTCTTATTTCTGGTTTTTGGTGTGAGTAATAATAATATTAATTCATTTTATTTATAGAGCGCTTTTCAAGGCACTCAAAGACACTTTACATTGGTTAAAAAATCACACAATCATTCACACATTAAAAGCTGTTTTGAAAAGATGTTTTTTGAGTAGAGATCTGAATCAGGAAAGGTCAGTGCAGATTTTGTGCTTCATAACTCTTGGAAATGTTCAAATAAGTCCAAATAAACTGTGTTTTTAATCAGCGGGCACATACAGCACATATCTGCGTGTCATTAGAGGCCTGGGTTTAATTTGCAGTAAATTATGGTTCAGGGGATTCATCACAGTACAAACATTTGTTGAGCCCTAGATGAATAAATCAATCACAAACACTCTCTGACAAATTAACTGACACAGCTCTCTTTGTCAAGCTCCGTGCTAAACGCCGTGGTCAAGTAACGTGTGGCTGAAGAAATAGAATGAGACACCTTTTACTTCCAAGGGAGACAGATGCATATAGGGAGAGAGGGAGAGAGAGGGGAGAGAGGGAAGGAATGACAGAGAGACTGAAGGAGAGAGTGCAGACGTTGCTAACGCTTAATATCTTCCCTCTCCAGGGGGCCGGGGCTGAGGGCCCCTCTGCTGTCAGCTGCAATAGGACCAGCCTTTTTGTGAGTGCCCAAGGTTCCTTAAGGGCAATTAATGGAACACAGTATCCCTTGTGTGGGGAACTTGTCAGTGTTTCATTAGAGACTGATAAACATATAATACACAAGTGTCAAGCAGTGTTTGTGCAGTGTGACGCAGCGGCGGAACAGGATTTTGGGATTGCGATGTAACAGTCATTCTCATGCATACAGTGACAACATTAATGATTCCATATAAAAAAAGGAGGAGTACGGGGGGGACATGTGAAGACCTGTGGAGCACGCTGCTGGCATCACAGAGAGGACGTCTATCACTGGGGGTGCAGCTTGGCAAACACTGAGCTGTATTACATCCTTGAACGGTGATCTAAGTAAAGAAAAGTATTCTTGGGTCGATATCTCGCCAAGCTGGCATATCTCTGTTGTTCTCTCCTAGCAGCCTGGACCCAAAAGTACAAGTAAAAGAAATACATCATATTCAATTAAAGTTCTTTTTTCACCACTACTGAACAAATCAGCCCACAGCTGGGACTCTGGGTCTAGTTCACAAAGTCCTTTTGATCATTTTGTGGCAGTAAGAGAGTTTGGAGTCCCATGGAGTATGGGACCAAGCTGATCTTATTATGATAATTGGGATACATCAACTTCAGATGGCACTAATGGAGTGAGATTTCAGTGATCAAGAGCGCACATTCGACTGTGGAAGCAAGTTCACTTTTTTAGAAGGAGTTATTATGCAATGCACTGGTTGTGTTCCCAGTAGGCAGCTACTAAGACCGCCAGCACAACCAAGAGTATGCTTTTAGCTTCGGGAGCGACGCTACACTCGGTGACGTTTAGGCGCTGAATGAGAAGTGGTGAAGTTACATCTATTTCCCCGTGAGTGAGTAATTGGTTACCATGACCATTAATCAGTTAATCTTCTCTTTTTACCCCCCTCTTCAATGGAGAAATATCAGAGGTTCAATAATTAAAAACGTGTCAGGTGAAAGTCCAACGCGCTTCCTCACACTGTATGTTCTCACATTCCCTGCTTTGTTCATCTTATTAACCTCCTCTCCGCTCGCCGCGCCTTTAAATGAAATCTTTAGCCCCTTACATGTGAAATTAAAACTGCCCTCCCTTGAGCGCTTTTAATTATTCTTCTTCAGGAGAAACTTCCACTTCCACTTTTGTCAGGGCGGCCTTCTTTCTTCCCAGTCGCCCTTTCCTCACTCCCACTCACTGCCCAGGTCTGTCATGCTTCACTCCTCCCTCCAGCCCGTTGCTCCCCCCCGTTTTTTTTTTCTTCTTTTTCTCTTCTTCTGTGGGTCTGTTTAATTCTCACCTTGCTCTGCCCTTGTCATCAAGCCGTTGAAGCACAAAGCCAGGAGCAAGGGAGTGTTTACTCATTTCCCCACTACATTACCCCTCCTATTAATCACTGCATGGAAACTTCTGGACACTGAAACATCTCTGCAGTCGCTGCCCCAGCTGCCCCCTGTGCTAACAGGGCCAACTTTAAATAACTGGCAATCGGAAAATTATCTGGTATTATTTTAAAGTTAGTATCGCGCGCACAGGGTCCACTAAGTTCTGAACAACTTGTTTATCCAAGTAAACTCCCTCAAGCCAAGACTGTCATTGTGTTGAAGGGTTCAACATGTCAGATATTTGAAAATCTTGCTTTTTTAAAATGCCTTAAATTATGTGGAAACCAAACATAATGATGGCTCTTGATAAACAGAAAGTTGGTTGACATTGAAATGCATGATACATTATGTGCACACAGGACGGGCAGAGGTTAGTGTCTCTAATTAATCAAATTTAATTGCATGTAAATTGTATTTTAAATGCAGATGAGGAAAAAATAAAAAGCTGTTCTCGTTTTTTCTGTGAGGAGGAGGAGAACGCACCCTCTTGTTAGTCTCCACTTGTTCTATTTGCTGAGATCAGAGAGGAGAGAAATTAACAGTTTGTAAAGGTAAGCTATGTCTCTGCATGGCTGCTGTCTAATATCAAGGTTTCTATAGAGAAATACTTGATCTATTAGGCGAGGAAATAAAACAAGGCGAGGAAATAAATTAATAAACAGTGAATTCAGAGCCCTTACGTGTCCACGCTGCCCTGTGAACAAGGCAAAGCTGCTGCAAAGGATTCTTATGAAATTCAATTAACACACCAACAGCTTTCCTTTTCTCTCCTGCCCTAATTCCCACATTCCCACTGAAATGACTGCATTCCCAGCGATTATGCTAACCGCTTGGAGTGCACCATAAATTCACAGGTCTGGGAAAGGCTGTAACGAGAGCTCCTTAAATATGGGAAGGAGACGTTTGAGAAGATGGATCGCCGTGGGCTAGCGGTCGACCGGCAGTGGGCAGGGGGGAACTTGTTTGTGAAACACATGCTACTAGCTGCTATACTAGCCCCCTAATGAGGCTATGGACATAAGCAACATTATCATTAATGATTGAACCCCTCCTTTTCCGGCTTTTTCTTTTTCTGCCACAGCCCCCTGTCCTTTCGCAATTACTGTTTTACTGGATAGCCCAAGGCGGCCGGCTGCATGTGTGTCAGCTATATATGGGAGAGAGAAAGAACCCAAAATATTTGAAATTCAAATAAATGGGTAATGTAAATAGTTTTGAGAGAGTTTACCCAGTGAACAATGGCCCCTTATGAGACACAAGTGCAACAGAGGGAGAGAGAACAGGACTGCTGGTGTGGGGATCGCAGCGGTGGGGGTTGGAGGGATGATCCAACACAATGTGGCCCTTCTCCTAAAGCAACTTGTTATCAGGCGCTACGCAGAGCCCCCCATTCAATCTGCATTTAAATACATTTCAGTCCACTCACTCATTTGCATTCATTTCTCCCATTATATTTGAAAATGGCCAAATGTCTAGCCAGCACAATGTGGGAGCCTATCACCGGCCAGGGGAAGCCCACACCTGATGCCAATTTAGCCTGCTTGGATCTATTCATTGCCATGGTCTGATCTGACAACTCCAGCTCTTCCCCATCCAGGAGACTTTTCAATTGGATCTGCTTGTGGTGACAAAATTGTTTTGCTCATTGAGTTTTTTTTTCTTCCTTCTTCTTCTGTCCCCCCCCCCTTCCTCCTCCTCCTCCTTTCCGTCTCGCTCTCCCTCTCTCATCGTCACTCCCTCCGTCTGTGAGTCTGGGTGTCTATTTGGGAGCCATGGGAAAAGGAGAGGCAAATGATTCTCAGTGGCTTCTGATTTCCACTATTTGTTCAGCATTAGGCCCACTTATCTCTGAAAGAAAAAGCAACATGTGGAGAGAAAGTGACAGGCAGAAACTCAGCCTCACTAACAGGCCTATTGTGTGCTGAAGATCTGCATTCAAACATGAGGGGCCCTCTAACTCTTTCTCTCGCTCCCTCGCTCCCTCTCGCGCGCTATAAAACGCACACATACTTGTGCATAGACCTCTGTCGCAGTCAATTACTGCTGCTAATCTGTACTGCAATGGAGAGTAAATATTTCATTACTTTTTCAAATAAACAGTTGGTCTGAGCCCATGAAGTGTCATCTATCCTGTGAAAGGAGCGGTGACGTTCACATTCAATTACACCATAAAACCGCAGAGCTTCTGAAGTGGAGTTTTTTGTGCTGAGAGCACACTACTTAAATCATTAGATTTGGTAGCAACATCTTGAGATGAAAAGCTGAGTGGAGAGCTCACCATTTACACTACAGCACCTTTTCTTTGGCCCAAAAAAATTCTGTGGGCACTGCCCCCCGTTTCCTTGCTTCCCTCAATAACGCTCTCTTTCCTCCCTTTATGCCTTTGCAGAAAAAAGTTCATCAGAGTTCCACGCCGCTCGGCGCAGACACACAACGCTGTTTTCTCCGCGACATACTAACTAAGTAGTGTTGTGTGAGATTAGCAGATGAAATAATGCAAGGAGCGGGGAGGGCAGGAGGGGAGAGGGGTGGGGGGATGGCGGGGGGTTGACAGAGAGATCCCAGAGTCTACTGCTCATTAATCACTGCAGCGTCTTTGACCTTTCATTTGCCAAGGGCGCAAAGAGAGGAGGAGGAGGGTGGCCGCCGCTGCTAACGCTGCCCAGGAAAGAAGGAGGCTACAGAAAAAGGCTGGAGAAGAAGCGAAGAGATGACCAAGAGACAGAGCAGCGGCGGCGGTGGTGGTATTGGAGAGATATGCCGAAGTCCAGAGAAGACGCCACAACACATTCTTAATGAAGAGTGAAATTAATCAGCTTCACGGGCTGTTAGATGAATCAGGCATTTCCCAGCCCCTAGGTGGTATCAGCTGCTCTGCTCCGCTCGCCAGGCCTGATAAAGACCGATAGGCCCCTTGCCCATTTACACATGTTATTAAAAGAATTACAAAGATGTCTGCTCGGCTCCCTCCCTTCACACCAGCCTGGGCTTTGGGAACCGGGTGCTGGAAATGGCAGGGGGGTGTGACATTAGCGTCAGGCATATTTTTAGCGTCTGGATGCTCAGCTCTTCGTTACCAGGTGGGTTGGGATCACTGAAGGCAGCCAGGCAGGAGTGGTGGTGAGAAAAGCTTGACATGCTGCAGCGATCGACGAGAAGTGAGAGTGTATTTTTATGCGGGCGTGTGACAGGGAGCGAAAGAGACGAGAGTTAAGTGACGGCAGGAGAAGTTGTGCAGCTGTAAAAGCTGGAATGTGACCCTGCTTTGCAGACTCGTGTTGATTAATATGTAGAACGATGCCTGTTATACATCATTACATCTCTATTGTCTATTGTAACTTGGAAACACACTCCTGTAATTAGATAATGAAGTCTCAATGTTTCACAATGAGAGCGCTATAAAAAAAATACTCTGGTCTAAATAATTAAGCCGCAAATAAGCACGAGAGAAAATAAACGATAATGTGGGCTAATCAAGTGAAAATAATGACACTTATGGAATCAATACAGGGGAAATGAGCGATACAAGTGTAGTATAGTTTAACATGGAATATGGTGGGCAGTTATTAAAATACATTTAAGCTTATTTTTAACCCTAATTGATGTTCAAGGTTAATCTAATCAGACCAATTGTACCTCTGAAGAGCCTGCTCCAATTTAATTGGCTATTTTTATTGCCTCAGCGAGATTTTAATTGAAACCAAAGGGGATCTAACAACAACTGTGACATGTTGATGTCTGGGGGATAGTTATAAATATGTGACAAAATATGTGCATTATTAATGTGATTTCTTAATGCATTATTGTAATGTGTCCCCAGAAACACAGAGATATTACTTTACGCAACAAGGAGGAGGAATGGGGGGGGGGGGCAGAAATATCATTTCATCCTGAATATGTCAACAAAATAATACAGAGACATTTTCCTCTGACTTCAGGCAAATTTGGAGATTCAAATCATTAACAATGCAAAGAAAAATTTGAATTTGTCAAAAGGAAAGAGCCACAAACACTGTCTACACTACAGTGTACATAAGGGTTGGACAGAGGGCAGCGATGTTATTTATACATCACAAAATTTCAGCTCAGATAAGTTAAAATCACAAACAAACTAAAAAAGGCTAGAAAAATGTTCAACTTTTCCCATGTCCTGCTCCTCTCAGGTAGACGCTACAGAGTCCCACTAGATACAAAAGGAGGCATCGAACAGGTATACAAACTCTTTCATCCCTCTATCAGTGAATCTCCTACACTCAGGATAAAAGGAAGATGTAAAATGAGGGTCAGTGTTCCACTATTTGAATGCACTTGTCTGCACTCTACACACTGTGTATGTATTTTCATGTGGCAGCCTTTATGTCCAAGACAAATTTCCCTAGAGACAAATAATCTTGAATCTTGAGACTGTTGAGAAACGTGGTCTTCCTCGAGTTTGTACAACTGGCCGGCTGATCAAAGTGTTAACTCAGCTTAGGGCTCTGAGATATGGAGAAAATTAAATATCATAATATTTTTGATTAAATACCTTGATATCAATTTTGCAAGGTTGACTACTGGTGCAACACAATGAGATTTTTGATAAATAAGCTTCAGTGATGTAGATGTAATGACTAAGTGGGTAAAGGCAAATGATATAACAGCTAGAACAGTCTGGTGAGTTCAGAAAGTTGCATCACTTTACTGTAATGCAGCCTCTTAAAACAAGAAAAAGACAACGCTTATGTATCCCAAATCATACCCTGATTAAGGCTGCAACTAACGATTTTCATTGTCAACTAATCTGTCGATTATTTCTTCGATTAGTCGACGAATCATTTTATCGAAAAATGTGTTAAAATGTTGAAAAATGTCGCTCTGTCTCTCCAAAACCCCAAAATTATGTCATCTAACGTCTTGTTTCGTACTCACGCCAAAGGGTTTTAGTTCACCGTCATGGGAGAGTGTGTAAAGCTGCCAATATTTGAACGTAAGAAACTGCAATAAGAGTATTTTGGGGTACTTTTCTATGAAAAATGACTCAAACCGATTAGTCGACTACTAAAATAGTCACCGATTATTTTAATAGTCTATTAGTCATCGATTAGTCAACTAATAGTCGCAGCCCTAATCATCATATTGATATAAAAGAACTGGGCAAAACAACATGGCAATAATCATCTTGATAAAACTTTCTACGATAAAAACACAACAAATGTTCGATAAAATCAAACCAGCCATACCCCGGTAGAGAGGGGTGCTAGTGCACCTTAAACACTAGTTGCTGCAGAAGAAGAAGACGATGTGACCAGACACAAAGCACACACTATATAGTTACTAATAAAGTTATTTCTAGTATAACTGATTTGAGCGTGGATAACAGAGAAGCACTACCACACGACAGAATTCGCCACATGACGTTAGCTACAGTAGCTGTATCGTCAACTCATCAAATGCTAATGGTCGTTAGCAAGTTAATGTGACTGATTTGTGGCTATTTCATTAGAATAAAATAACATATCATGAATAAACGCAACTAAACGTAATGTGAATAACACGTAAATAGATTTCCTCCGTGAACACGATCTTTGCCTGAGTCTCCTCAGATACACTTTCATCGGCAACAAATGATCCACGCTACTTCACGCTGTACTCCAAGTCGGTCATTTGTTATTATTTTGCTTTGAGAAATGGCAGAAATTACACATGGAAGAAGTTTTCCTGAGGGGCTTTCTGGCAGAAATCTATTAATTTTAACCCCAATCACGACTTTTCGTTGCTAAACTTAACCAAGAAATCCCTTTGTGAAGGAAAGTCCTCTTGGCAAACTACTCCCAACAGCGCAGAAATTACATACTGTGTGTTTAAAACTTGAGAAGTCAGTTAAAACACTTATAAAATGTTTTAAACAAGTGGTTCCCAACTGGTCCAGCCACGGAGTCCAGATTTCTCTTACATCATTAGTCCAAGGTCCACACAGTTTAACACATTATATACAGCATCATACTTGTGTTTGGCCATGTCTCAAGCTAGTTTGGTGTCTCTGCTAAGTAGCTGTCCATTAGTCACTCACACTACAGCAAGAAACTGCACTTTAAAGTAAAAGCTCTGTGCCGGAAATTCACTGTACTTAAAAATAAAGTGTGTTTTTTACAAAGTCGATATGTTTGTAGGTCACTTGCGGTTCAGAATGGACCCATGACCCACTTTTGGACTGTGACCCAGCAGTTGGGAACCATTGTTTTAAACTGTCTGTTCAAAGGGTTTGTCTATTTTTGATTATAATTGTTTTAATCTACCTCAGATTTGTAAAATGCTCTGCTGTTTGCAAGTGTCTGTCATGTTCTGATAATAAAGAGTTTAAAACACAATTAACCGTATAGTTGTAGCAATAATCTGCCTTTAAACTTGAAAGAAATAATGCTTTGAAATGTGTCATGATAATTATCGATACTGACTGCTATGAACATTTTTACCGGGATAACATTTTTGGCCCCACTGCCCGGCCCTACAGTACAATATCAATACACTGCCCAGCTCTAACTCAGCTGTCAGCACACTCAAAGCTTTTTCAAGGGCTTCAAATTATGTGATTCAAGAATAGTGTTACCATCTACTCTGGAAAAGCGATGAGACCATAAAAAAACTGTCATTGATTCAAAAGAAGAGATTACATTGTGTCTGACACAGGCGTGAACATTAGCATGAGACTCCTGGATCAAATTCTGCACGGCAGCAGTAGCCATTGATGATATCGATCAGAATCACGGCTACTACGACTGAGCTCGGGCCATCAGTTGGCACTTTAGAAACCCCTCTTCACAGGGATTTGTGGAAATTTTTCTCTTATATCTGCATGAGTGTCCCTTCATTTTTTTCCCCCATTTGGCAGAACTGTGATATTAGAGGTAAAAGGCTTATTAATTGCATGCCTGCTTCCTGCTGACAGATCCACTGAGAATTTAGAGGCACGCAGGATTCAGCGCTGGTGGAGTGTTGTTATTTGTCCTCTAAGGGATGACAGTTACTCTTTACTCGTGCTTTAAATATCAGACCTATTTCCAGACCTGAAATGACAGAGGTTAAGATAAGGGGAGATAAAGGGAGAGGCAAATAAGGGAGTGGGAAATGGTGAAAACTTAGCATTGCTCGGTCCTCTGCGGATAAAAAGGGCAGTACAACAGGGCCCATAGTCCAACAGAAAGAGTGGAAAACACCACCTACTCAAGCCTGACATCTGTATAAAAACAAAAATAATCTGCTGTCAGCAGAATGTTCAATGACTCCTATCACCCGGGCGCTGATAAAGACTCTGGCCGCTGTAAGGATTGGGCTGTTATGTGAGGGGCTCAGTGGATCGGAATGCATGCTAATTGCCATCAGAAATATGTGGTGAGCCTTACAATTTCTGGCATTGCTCCGCACCTTGGCGAAGGACATGCCAGAAGGGTTCTAGCAAAACAAAGATTAATGAACAGTGTTGAATCGCTGTAATGCCATGTCAACAGTACCATACATTTCATTACAGAGGTCACCGGTGCTTCTGTGTTAATGCCATGCGAAAAAATTTCCACAGCACCAAGTCTTAGTCCCTCCAACAAGCTGAGAACAGGAGATAAACATTTTACTTGTTGGATGATATTATACTGTTGATGTGATTATACGGAGCCTTTTACAGTGGCCAAATGCACATTCACTCAGCCAAAGGTATTAAAAAAAAAACAAAAAAAAACAGGGGTGTTGAAAATGGAAAAGTTCACAACATCACCGCACTGACAGCAGAAAAATATATTCAACGTGTCAGTGTAATCTAGTGTGTCAGTAAAACCTGATGCTCTAAACAGGAGCAAACTCCCCTTTTAAATAATTGATATTTTCTGATTAAATGTGGCAGTTTGGAGATAATGAATTCTTTATAGTGTGCCTTGAGCAACTCAACAGCTTTGCCCCGCGTGACAGCTTTATGGGGCGTCTTTTTGCCCAAATTTTGAAAGTTTAACCTATGTAGATCAATGTGCTTCCTTAAAAGAGTTTAATAAATTAAAGTGCAGGGGGCTTTTTTTCCTCAGCGAGCAGAAAAAGCTGATGAGACAGGTTTAGTTTAATCTCAGGCAATAGAAGTCATTAACCATTCTCCCAGGAATTAAAATATAGCTTGCCCTTTTCTTCTCTCACTTATCATTAGCATCACTTTAATCTCCCCGCGTTTCACACTGCTATTTTAATCATTACTTACTGCCTTTTGACAACTGAAGAACATGGCTTCTCCCCGCTCAGGCAATATCCTGATTTTAGCTGACAAAATGTAGGACATCATTTAAAAATATCTAAATTTCCTCTTCCTTTTTTATTCTTCTAACTTCCACTCTTCAGACCCCTGAATGTCTGTCTATTTATATCAAAAGAAAGCACAAAAGACGAGGGGAGATTGAGTGGACGACATTGAAAATGTAATTTGACTTAGCTGCAAGGGTAACCAAATGTATAATACAGTTTATTTGTGCCTATCATGTTATTTTAATGGATGGTGAATTGCACATATTGCTCTATGTGGGTCATGTAGGGTGTTGGGGGTATATTTGTCTGCCCTTGAATCAATGAACATTTACAACAGAAAGCACATATCTGCAGAGCGGAATATAAATAAAGTATTATGGCCAGTCTTTCAGTGACAATGACAGATGTAGGGCAAGCAATTTCTTCAACTTTTGTTTCTTTATTGTTGCTGGTAACAGTAGAATTGAACAATGGCAGTGGATCTGGAGCATGATTAATTTGGAAATTATATTAAAAAAAAGAAAAAAAAAGATACAATAGCCTACAGCTGATTGTATTATATTTGAAAATTTGGTATTGTGTGAAATTTGCAGTTTGGGTATTTCATGATCCACATTCAGCACACTAAACAGAATAATACATCAGCGTACTGTTTAAAGGCATTACATGTGACACGGTGCAGACAGCCCACATAATTCCCACGATTCAGTTTGTGCTGTTAATGTGCAAACAGAAAGTTGACACAGCTGCGTGTTTATGCAAATAGATACATTTTTTGCGTCATAACATTTCAATTCACTGATTCAATAATCCATCTAAGCTAGTGTAGTTCTCCCCTAAAATACATGATATTGAACTAATCTGCTTTTCCCTCAGTGACTCAGAACTTCACTGCCTTTTATAAAACTGTGCCAAGATTAAAGGCATTACCAAAGAACAGAAACCTCAAGTCAGTTAGCTTAGTGTTCAATTACTTAATCCTTTAATAGAATTTGAGTTTTGTCCAAAACAACAAAGTACCTCAAATGCACATTATTACCGCTGTCAAAAGCAACAAGCAGATTAAGTATAACTGCTACAGGAAGGTTTAACTCCTACGATTCTGCGCACGTACGTGCCTTTTACAAGTGGGAAAACTAATGTAACGATCATTTAGTGCAACATATGGATGGCATATTGTCCTAATGAGCCACACAAGCAAACGTGGAGCTGGAGACTTTGGAGTAACTTGAAGACTGTATCTAAGAACTCCCCACAACTGAGGAGGAATAAAAGCCGTTGTTTTCTTTTCCTTGTCATTGGGTGCACGTGAACATGAAACCAGCGTTCACCCGCCTTTCCTCTCTTCTAAACCCCCCCCCCCACCCCCCCACCCCCACCCCCGCGTGCCGCCCTCCCCCTCTTTCTCCTGCCTCGATTTAAAAATCAACACTGAACTTGTTCTCTAAACGGTTGGAAGCGGTTTATGAACATTTCAACAATAAAATCCCCTCCTCTTACATCAAAAAGAAGCTCGATTCATTTCTGATCTCTATCCAAGTTCAAAGGCTAAGTTAAAGTGATACTTCAAAGAAGCATGTAATCAAAGACATGCAGCTGTTAAAACAATCTTTTGTTAGTTCATTGTCTTCAAACCAGACTCTTCACAAAATCCCCAAATGAAGGGAAGCAGAATCAAATAAGTTACATTCAATCATTCTGAGTGGGAGGCTTTGGTGTCATGCTAGAATAAATGCAACACTAAAGATTTACTACTATTTACAGCAGCTGAAGCAGTACAATAAGGCTGGTATCCTGCCGCAGGAAAAACTACTATGGTCCTCTTAAATATGCCAAGGGCTCGAGGCACTGTAAAATATGCCCTAGACAAAAGTGAGGCATTTTGACAAATTAAGCACCTAGTTACGAAGGCTACATTGTTATATTTGATGTTGTATCCTTGCCTCTCGACTGCGAGGCTCTGTGTAAGCAGTGTTATGTCCTATCATTCTTCCCTCTGTGGCCTGCTGCACTGTGTCATTTGATTTCCTCCACAAGGGCAAGTTGCGGCTGTATTAACAAGTCCCTATCACTACTTGATGCCATTGAAATTTTAATGTTAGACCATCCAAAAGGAGGTTCATGGAACAGTGGGGAAAAAAAGGGGGAGAAAAAATGAGCTTTGCCAGTCCACTGGCTTGGCTTAATTTTTTAATATGCGTTAGCACCTTGCCTTAATCCGACTCTAATGTACATCGTCAGGGGTTACTGTTGAGATAGAGAAAGGGGCTGTCAATCAAGGCTTGGTCAAATTATACCCAGACTCCATTAGGTTTAAAATAGAGCGATGAGGTCTACCGTGAGTCAATCAAATCATTTAAGGATGGCTGTTACGGTTATTACGTTCTACTTGTTATGGAACCTGCTCTTACCTTTATTGCCATCACTGGCGAGTGAAAGTGAACGATCGCTGAATTGCACCTGTTGTTTTCATGCTAAAACGTTATTTTGAATTTTCCTGGAACCTGGCTCTATATTGGCTCTCATGCAGAGAAACTGAAAGTGAACTTGCAAACCATCTGTCTCTCTTGCAAACATTGAAAGGATATAATGCAAGTATTGTATTACACAATGTGTGCGTCTGTGTGTGTGTTTCATTATAGCTTGCTCAGTTAGTGGCTTATGAAAAAGTAAAAACCAGGTAAAATGAAGTCAGTTGAAAAATTGATAGACGGATGATATGGAAAATCTCTCCATTGATAGGTTTAAAAAATAAGAAGATAAATAATAATAACTAGTTATGTACCAATTTATCGGCAAAACATTGGTATCAACTGATATTATCATTGTTGACTGCCACTGGCCTATCAGCAAACAAGATGATCTATGTTTTTCTGTTGCGTCACATCAGCTTTACGTAGGCAAAAAAGCAGGGCTCAAGAGTAATGGTGCCTCGTTGATGATTGAGAACATGTTTGGGTTGAACAGAGATCTTCTGGAACACCTTCGGGACGAAAGGCCGCAGTAAACCCACTATTCCGGGGGAAGGCCTATCTTTTCCCTGACAATGCTACACTGTAACAACAAATCCGTGTTGAAATGGGCAGGAGGAGAGCAAGTTAATGTTTGCTGTTAGCAGTCAGTGGCTGGAGTTAACAGCTAACGGCTAACAGCTAATAGAGGTTGCATTGAGTTACATTATAATGCCGTAAACAACAGTAAGAAAGACGCCCACATCTTAGTGTCCAGTGGAGTGGGTGCTGGACCAAAGAAACATCTGGCAACGTGGAAAACAAATAGATCTGCACACCAAGCAGCTCCCGTTGGAAGGACATTAATGCAGTGAAATGTTTCGAACCTTTGGCTCTTCCTCAGACTTCTGATAAACAACACAAGTTGCCATCTTAAATACCCATGGCGCCTGGCACTGGCACAAGCGCCATGGGTATTTAAGATGGCAACTTTCTGTTGTTTATCAGAAGTCTGAGGAAGAACTGAGGGGTCAGAACATTACACAGGATTAAAATCCTTCTAACAGGAGCTACTTGGTGTGCAGATATGTTTTCTACTTTATATTATAATGCCCTGATACTCTATTGAGAAAGAAGGAGTATTGGGCGAAGGTAAATTTTGACGTTATCATGATGTGCTCAAACATAAATGTTGTTATTGGCGACAACCTTAGATAAATACAGGTGTTTAAAGGAAGCATTTTTAAGATGTTTTCATCTGAAATAATGTTTTATTTAAGGTGGTATTTAAGGTGTAATAAAGGACTGAATGATATTTTTTATATTGACGATATCTTTGTTTCCCTGGCAAAAATGGGGAATAATTAACAACAAAAACAACACAACAATGAAACATACCGGTGTCAGCTTTTAGCCAAATTGTTCATTTAAACTTCAGTAGTGTCCCAGAATTTCAAAATCTGTGCATCCCTATTGATTACTTTAAAAAATACAAAATAATAAGATATTAGAGGATTGGTTGTAGGTGTGCTTTAAATACTGATAGTATAAAGACTACTAACCTGTACATCAGAGGATCCAAACAGGGACACAGCAGGACGCCACATGGAAAAGAGAAAAAGAGAAACAAGGAGGAGGGAAAAAAAAGTCAGTATAACGATGAAAGAAACCCATTTTTTTCGGTGACTATAACTTATTAACTGTATTTACTAAGTGAAGGAGAGGAACCATAATGTGTTTCATCTCTAGAATAAAGACTTTCACATTGTGCTTTGCTTTTTGGGCAGAACTCCTCAGATGAGTGTAATTGCCAAATAAGACAAAGCAGATGCATCTGTTCTGCGAGGCGTCCACAATTTTTTTTTTTTTTTGGAAGGAAAATCTGTAAGTGAATAACAAGCAGACCAACTGACAATATGCGTAAAATGAGAATACTGTTGTGAAACATTTTCATTGGGACTGTTTGTAAACATGTCATGAGCTGTACAACTGCCAGGCAGCTCTTAACAGCCACATTTCCAACTAACAGAAAAGTAGGGGAAAGACAAATTGCCAAAAATGACATTATCATTTCCGTATATGTCACAAGGCAAGTAGATCTATGTCAACCATTGAAGAGCGAGTGTGTGAACCTGCCTGTGAGTTTGTGTGTGTGTGTGTGTGAGTGCGTGTGTGTGTGTGTATCATTGTGTGTCTGACCTGCTCCATCTGGAGGATTCGAGCACTCGGGGGCTGTCACACAATAGGGAGACGAAAGCCCGCTGAAGGATAACAAATGACTTCATGGCAAAACAGCCATTGAAATTCTTTCAGTATGTGGCATTAAAAACAACTGAACAAATAGAGATAAGAAGGTGGGTAGGATTTGAAATGAGATTTTTTTTCACTCTCCCCTCTCCCTTCCTCTCTCCCTCAGCTTAAAAGCTAAACAAAACAAATGGAGCTTATTACTGCAGATTACCTTACACTGGACAGATTCACCGCATGAGGCCTAGTGTAAACAATGTCTTTCTCTCCGTGTACTAACTATGTGCCATTTATAACAGTGAGCAATCATATCCACAGTGCCCATAGATAAAGCAAAATATATCCTGGCCAGCAGTTTAAAAATATAATTGTTTAAGGGGCTGTTTCCATGTGGGTTACCATAGCAAACACTGATAAACCAATTAGAGTCTGTTATATTACTGCTTATATTACCTCTGCATAAACAGCGGCTGTCACAGGAGACTGACTGGGTGTCATGAGCCAAGGGAAAAGCTGAACCCTCCGTCCCTCTCACAGTGTCGCTCAGGAGGTGTCGGGACATGTTGTTAACATAGACAAGACCCAAACAGTCCTCTCTGTTTCCATTTACAAATTCATTTTATAAAAACATTAACAGTAAATGCACTGTATTGTCCTTCTGACGAGTTCAATCACAACTTTTCTGGCGTCTAACGCCAAGTTTTTATCCAATTTGAGCTTTTAAAGAATTGTCAAGCGTCACACACGTTTTCATTCACTACTGTTACATGAATATTATGAGTTAGATGCATGATAGCATAGCTAGTGGCGCTAATTCTCCAGTCAGGTGCCATTAAGCCATTGCAGAAGAAGAGGGCGGGATGAGATGACGTAATTAAGAGCGCCAGTCAAAATACAACTGGGGCTGGACAGGCTGCTCTCATGCACTCTTCATACATTTTCCTATGAAAAGTAACGCACAAATATTCGTATATAACTCACACAATCACGAGCCATGTATGACCCATGTAAATCGGGATGGTTGTGATCACATGACCAATGCACTGATGATAGTAAATAAGAAAGTAAGCCATGTAAGAAGGTAGGTTGGCGTAGTGGATCAAAAAACACAGGACTTTCACCCTGGAACCGTGTGAAACCAAGTCATTTTAAGGTACATCACCACCATTCTCACCTGAGCCCATCTAACCCTAACGACACAAGAGATAGCCTGGTGGGTCAACGACTCACACGTGACCTCAACAACTCTGTTAGGGTTCACACCCGTACAGAGTTTAAAGCCTGCGGCTCCACACCAGTCTGTTAGAACTGAAGAAACCTCTTGGATAAGAGGTGAAACGTCTTAAAAGAACTCAAGCAAGTCCAGTTGCCTACAATATAGCACTTACGATTACCATGACCTGGATGACTAAGAATCTTCCTCAACATGTTTCTTTTCCTCAAACTAACCTTATGTGATATTGTACGAACAGTTGTTTGTAGATATTTGTAAGATATCATACAGACCATTGTATGCAGAGACATTGGGTAAGGCAATATGGAGAAAATCAAATATCACGATATTTATGACCAAACACTGCAACACCAGTATTGCAATAATTTGGTTGGGTTGACTTTTGATGCCCTTACACAATATTTACACAATGAGACTGTTGATAAATAACCTTCAGTTGTGTGGATATAATGACTTAGTGGGCAAAGGCAAATAACAGAACAACTAGAACAGTTTGGTAAGTTCAGAAAATTACTTCGCTTTACTGTAATGCAGCTTTTAAAACCAGGAAAAGACAGCACTTATGATATTACAATACCCAAAATCTAAGGGTGCTTTCAGACCTAGAGTTGTCTTGCTTTGGTCTGAATCAGGGACTAATTTTGTTACAAAGCTGTATAATTGCCTAGAGTTGGTTCGTGTTCTTACGGCAGCATTTACAAGCGGACCAGATCAAATGCCTTGTGTGAGAAAGCTGCTCGTGTCATGTGACTGCAGTTGGTTCGGACTGAGGTCAGATCAAACCGCACCAGAGTTCGTTTGTAACCGTACTGAGACCACCTCTTTTTTTTTTTTGGGGAGTTTTTCCTTATCTTATCTTTCCTTATCCGCTGTGAGGGTCTTAAGGACAGAGGGATGTCGTATGCTGTAAAGCCCTGTGAGGCAAATTGTGATTTGTGATATTGGGCTTTATAAATAAAATTGAAAAAATTGAACCTCTTCAAGAAGGTCTCGGTCCGGTTGTTTTGGTGCAACTGCTGTGTTCACACCTGCCCAAACGAACCGCACTTAGGGGGCAAACAAACTTGAGTTCAACTGAACTGAACCAAACAGGGCGGGTGTGAAAACACCCTAAGCACTCCATATATTGCTCAGCCCTTCCTCAAATGGACCAAAGCATTTTTTTCATGTATTAATTTGAGGAAGGTTACAGCTCTTCAACATAGATCTGATATTTTTGTCTGACGCAATCTTCTATGTCTACAGTGGAGCGGAAGCCTCAGTAGACATTTAAGTGAAACGTTTCATGTTTGTCATGATTACTTGACTAAGTGTGTTTCCACTGCACATTATCGCATTTTGTTTTTATCAATACACCAACTTCTTCCAATGTTTCCACTTCGTTTTTTTGTTGTTGTTTTTTTTGCAAAAATGTGCATGAGAACAAGCGGATAGAAACATACTTCATGACACATGTAAAGCACCATCATCTTTTCTGGAAATGGACATATCGTTTATTTTACATTTCCCCTATAAAAAAGCTGTTTTCCACAGTGCGTGTAAATGGGCAAAGGAGTGGAGTTTAAAGGCAGCATGATTCACGTGAGGTACAGGGGGCAACAAACACACAGCCATTGCACTGAAACAACCTGCTCAAAATTTATCACGCGACCTAGTCGGCCTAACAATCAGGCGTTAAAGAGAACAAAAGCCCATTCCAAATAAATTCCCACTGTATTTGTGCTGGGATTTGATTTACTGGCCTGTGGGGAGGCACCATTTGGTAGCACAAGAAGAGGCGGGGAGAGGTAGGTGGTGTCTGAGAGGAGAGTGTGTTTGTGTGTGCGCGTTTGTGTGTATGTGTGTGAGGGGGCTGGGCACCAGGGGATGGTGGGTAGGGGGGTGCTCATGTGCCAGAAGTGTTTATTGTGTCATGGTGATTTATTGAGTGAGCTTCATTTCACTGAATGTTCTCAGATATTTATTTCCCTAAAGGCCCCACAAAGATATGAACAGGCCTGCATCCACATATGTCATCATTGCCCATTTTACAGCGTCAGGA